>NW_027397066.1:32210812-32930585 GCF_003265705.2 Callorhinus ursinus | reverse complement strand
TGTGTGTGTGTGTGTGTGTGTGTGTATACCACATCTTCTTAATCCATTCATCTGTCGATGGACATCTTGGCTCTTTCCACAGTTTGGCTATTGTGGACATTGAGCCAGCTCTACTTTAAGAGCTAGGGATGTTGTTGTCACATTTATTCACAAAATATTTAGACTTAATCATAGGTAATTAGGAAGAAGAAAGGAGGAAAATGAGACACCAATACATGCAGTATTTACTAATGCCAGGCCTTGTTTCAGGAACTTTATACACATTATATAATTTAATCCTCAAAATAATCTAATGAGATAGATGCTATTATTTTCTCTCTTTTATAGGAGAGGAAACTAAAGGCCAAAAATGCTAAGTAGCTAGTAAAGCATGGAACCAGAGTTTGCTGACCTTAAAACTCAGACTCTAACTCACTATAATGTGTGACTTTAATCAGGAGACCATAATCAGATTTGAATGTAGAAAGATCCCTCTGGTGACAGCTAAAAGGAATTCAGGAGAGTAAGGGTACAGCAGTTGTCAAGAAGGTAAGCAGGGCAGTGTGAATGATGAATGAGGGCTGGAAGACTAGACTATTGTGGGAGTCTGGATAAGAGATGTTGAGGATCAGAGCCATGGTGGTTGCAGAAGGGAGGAAAAACAGAGCACAGATTAAAAGGAAACAAAAAGAAATAGAATTATTTGGATTTGGTGACCAAAATCCTGGCCCTGGGGACATGCCATGGGGACAGGGGCTGGCTCTGTGCTCCATGTGTATGTGAAGAATGAAGTGTTGGGATTCTGGGTCCGTGGTGATTTGGGTCAACTACAGTGAAAAGCCAAAGAGACTTCTCATTTTGTTTTCAACCTTCGTATGTGTGGGGTGCTATAGGAAGTGGGTAGGTAGTTCGTGGAGAGCTGCTGTTGAGATTCTGGGAGGACAGGTAGTGGTGACACATCCTTGGGCAAAGGCCCAGACAAACACCGTGCTGAGCCTCCAGGGTCTTCCTGCTGTGGTGGTAGACGAGGGAGCTATGGCAGCAGTAGCATACTCTCAGTTTCAAAGGTAGACATTTGAGCTCCAGTCCCCAAGGTTCTTCGGCAAGTTCAGTGGTCAGGCTGACCACTCGCCATGGCTGACCCACTAATGGAACAGACTCTCTGGTGTCTTTGAGGTCATTAATCACAGGCCTGAGTAAATGCCTGGGGTTAGTGGATTTATCATGAGTAAAGAAACTCTTGGAAGAAAATAACCTGTCCCTTAACCACAAAATGGAGACTCCAGCTATTTAATCAGAATAGTGGGGTGGGGGTGGGGTGGGGGAGGTGGAAATATGACCTGACATGTAAAGGCACAGCAACTAAACATTATATTTTAGGTAGAGGGAACAGCATGCACGAAGTTCATGGTGCAAGGAAAAACACTGATTTGAAATGGATTACACAAACAACATTCTACTATTTCCACAAGCAAGCTACCTGCTCTTCCTCTTGTATTGTTTCTCCTAGCAAATGAGTGAAGTGTAAAGTTAGAGGAGTGATGACAGAAAATAATTAAAAAGCTTAAGAAGGGCTATCATGTGAGGTCTTGTAAGCCATGTTACTCTTTGTTCGCTGTCATCCATTGATTTTGGAAAATTCTGAGTCATTATCTCATTTGATATCCCATTTCATTCTATTCTCTGCTTCTGAACATGAATATAAGATTTACTATAAAACTACAGTAATCAAGAGAGTGTGATATTGGCATAGGATTGGCATGTAGATCAATAGAACAGAATAGAAAGTCCAGGGATAGACCCACATATATATGGTCAATGTCCCAATATAATTTAATGGGAGACAGGATAATCTTTTCAACAAATGGTGTTGGAACAGTTGGATATCCATAAGCAAAAATAAAGCTTTATCCTTATCTCATATCATACAAAAATTTTAACTTGAAATGGAGCATAGACCTAAACCTAAATTTTTCCAAAAGCAAAGTTGGGTTGGGAAAAGAATTCTTACATAGGCGACCAATATGGGGCTTGAACTCATGACCCTGAAATCAAGACTTGAGCTGAGATCAAGAGTCACATGCTTAACCAAATGAGCTACCCAGGCACCCTTATATAAATTTTGAAACCTGCTTGTCAGTTTATACAAAAAGTCTGCTGAGATTTTATTTGGTATTACATTGAATCTATAGATCAATTTGGGGACAATTAACATCTTAACAATATTGAGTTTTCTGATCCATTAATGCAGTATCTCTACTTACTTAGATAATCAATTTTTCTCAGAACAGTTTTGTAATTTTCAGTGTATAGGTCTTGCACATACTTTGTTAATTTATCCCTAAGTATTTCATGCTTTTTGGTTTTTTTTTTTAAGATTTTATTTATTGATTTGTCAGAGAGAGAGAAAGCACAAGCCGGGGAGCAGCAGGGAGAGGGAGAAGCAGGCTCCCTGCTGAGCAAGGAGTCTGATGCAGACTCAATCCCAGGACCCTGGGATCATGACCTGAGCCAAAGGCAGATAATTAACTGACTGAGCCACCCAGGTATCCCGCATGCTTTTTGGTTCTATTGTAAATGGTGTTTAAATTTTTTAATTTCCAATTGTTCATTGCTAATAAGAAATAGAACTGATTTGTATTGATCTTCTATCCTGAAAGTTTGTTGAAATCACTTATAGAACTAGGACTTTTTTGTAGATTCCTTAGGAATTTCTATACAGATGATTGTGTCATCTACAGATCACTATTTTTTTTTTAAGATTTACTTATTTATTTATTTGAGAGAGAGAGAGAGCACGCACATGCACAAGTGATCTGGGGGAGGGGCAGAGGGAAAGAATCCTGAAGCAGACTGTGCTGAGCAGAGTTGGATGTGGGGGGGGCGGGGGGGCTGAAATCTTGACCTGAGCCAAAACAGAGTTGGCCGCCTGACTGACTGTGCCACGCAGGTGCTCCCACAGACCACTTTTTATGTGAAATTCTAACCGGGAGTTCCCAGACTGATACTAATACAATGATGATATACATTCAAACTCCAAATCTAAGTGAGGACAGGTTAGGGTAGTAGCTATAAATTCAAATAGAATACTTCCTTTTTACTGTCTAGATCCCAGGCCCTCATAGACAAGCTTTCTTGTCCTTTCCCTATTCCAGGAAGCAGTTTTTCTTAGTCCACCTGTCACTTACAGTAGCCTTTCAAAGTGTTGACTTCGATAAGGGGATTTTATTCCAGCTTCCTACCTCATGAGATGTCACAGCCTTTTTAAGACCTAAGGTAGCCGGGTGATGGGTATTAAGGGGGGCACATGTTGTGATGAGCGCTGGGTGTTATACACAACTAGTGAATCATTGAACACTACATCAAAAACTAATGATGTACTATATGGTGGCTAACTGAACATAAGAAAACAAAAACAAAAACAAAAAACCCCTGTAAGCCCCATTGTTATCAAGCTAGGGAAACCCCATCTAACCTTTGTCCAAGGGTACCTGAGTGAGTGCTCACTTGCCTACTGCTCTGGTTTTACCTTCTTTGTTTTTGGCTCTTCAGTATCAGTTACCCATTACTGTAACTGAACTAATGTGTCTCTTCATTTGGCTGGTCCTGATTTGTATCCTTTACAACAGAATGGTTCTTGTAAGTCTAGCACTCTCCTGAGTTCTAGAAGTCATACTAATGAATTACTACGCTTGGTTGGAAGAGGGGGTCATGGGAACCCTCCCAGATTCGTAGCTAGTTGGTCACAAGAGCAGGTGGCTGGAGGATGCCACTTGGAGCTGACATGCACTTTAGAAAGTGGGGCAATCTTGTTGGAGATTGTGCCCTTTAACCTGTGGATTCTGACAGTAACTCTAGATGGTTAACATTAGAATAGAATTGTATTGCTGCACACCAGCTGGTGTCAAAATTCAAGGGCAGTCCCGGAAACTCCATCTCTTGACACAAGCAGCAGCAAGTCTGCAAAGGCACATGCATACAGGGATGGGAGGAATCTGTAGCCATTACACAAGTTTATTACACCTACTTTCTTGCTAGCTTAGCTCTTCATTTAAAAGAATGTTTGTTATATTTTATCCAGCATTCCTAGATGTGTTGTAGGGAGGTTTTCCCAGTTATCAGTTCACAGTATTGCCAGATAAAGAAGCTCTCCATATTACTTACCATATATATCAAGTAGGTAGTTAGACACTAAAGAGGAAAGGCTAAAAGGAAAAACCTTGCCAGTAGCACAGAAAGATCCACTTGAGAGAAATCTAGACAATAGAGAAGATGATAGGATGGGATAGGCAGCACCAGTTAAACGTGTGAAAACAATGAATTATCTAGGAGGCTGGGGTGGGGTATTGACATTGAGCTGAAAAAAAAAATATATATAAAATATAGTAGAAATCCAGCAGAAACAAAAAGAATGTAAAATATTAAACGGGCATAGAAATCCTCTTTAGAAAGAAAATTCCTGCAATAAAGAGAAGTTTCGGGGCGCCTGAGTGGCTCAGTTGTTAAAGCGTCTTTCCTTCTGCTCAGGTCATGATCCCTGGGTCCTGGGATCGAGCCCCGCATCATCATCGGGCTCCCTGCTCAGCGGGGAGCCTGCTTCTCCCTCTCCCTCTGCTGCTCCCCCTGCGTGTGCTCGCTCTCTCTGTGTCAAATAAATAAATAAGTAAATAATCTTAAAAAAAGAGAGAGAAAGAGAAGTTTTTTCTCAAAGGAAAAAAAGAATGCTTCAAAAATGCCATCTTTGTTTGTTACCTACAGAAATACAAAAGTACCAAAAACAGATATTCTTAATACTATCATGGTTGTACAGTGTTGTACTTCAATTTTCTTTTTTAAGATTTTATTTATTTGAGACTGTGTGAGCTGGGGGAGAGGCACAAACAGACTCCCTGCAGAGCAGGGATTCCCAGGACCCTGGGACAACAACCTGAGCAGGTAGGCAGAGGTTTAACTGATGGAGCCACCCCGGCACACCTGTACTTCAATTTAAAGTCACAGATACAGTGACTAAAACTGGAGCAATCAGACAGAGAAGCACAAGGGAATAGCAGTTGACTTTCCATAGCATGCCTCAGCACAGGAATTGTTTTATTGCTGGGACTGCTCCTGCTGAATATGCAGATACACTAAAAGTACCATGGGGTTGTATAGAAAAGCTAGAGCTACAGATCATTGCTATTAGGTCAGTCCTTTAAGGGAAGTAGGAAAGGGACAAGGGGAAGTAAGATTAAATCAGTTGGCAGGGGATAAAGACTCTCTTAGGTAGTTACAGATTCCTATTTAGACAGGAGGGTGTGTAGACAAGAGAGGCTCCCCCCTTCAGGCATCGGCAAGAATATTTTCCTATCTGGACATCCTCCCTCTCAAAGTATGGTTCATGGATCACATGTTGTTAATGAAGAACTCAGGCCAGGCTGCTGCCATATCCGTATTGAATTACCTGACCTAGACCTTCTTATCTGGAGACTCTAGAACCCAAGTATCTTCATGAGGTCAACAAAAGGAACAGTAGGTATTGAACTGTTCTTCGCACTCTCATTAAAACTTCTGTGCAGGGGCGCCTGGGTGGCTCAGTTGGTTAAGAATCTGTCTTCAGCTCAGGTCATGATCCCAGGGTCCTGGGATTGAGTCCCGCATCAGGCTCCCTGCTCAGTGTGGAGCCTGCTTCTCCCTCTCCCTCTGCTCCTCCCCACTGCTCCTGCTCTCTCCCTCTCAAATAAATAAAATCTTAAAAAAAAAAACAAACCACTTTTGGGCAACACACAGCATATTCTTGTGTCTATACTGCAGTGAAGTGGGAAAAACAGTGGACTAAAAATACCACATCTCTTATACAAAAATGTTCAGAGCAGCTCTCTTCTTAATGGCTGAAACCTATAAAGAACTCAGTCTATCAACAGGTGAATGGATAAGTTGTAGTATATCCGTATAACAGAGTAATTCAGCAACAAATACCTACAAATATATGTGACAGCATGGATTAAATTTAAAAACATCATGCTGAGTTAAAGAAGCCTTATACGAAAGCATATATGTTATATGCTTTCTATATACATCACTTCATTTACGTGAAGTCTTAGAACAGGCAAACTAATCTGTTAGATTCATTCACCACCTTCCCCACTGTTTATGACAAGCTAGCTACACTGGCATTCTTTTGGTTCTTTGAAGTCAACAAGTACTGTACCTTTCCACCTCAGAGTCTTTGTTCCTATTCTTCCCCGAGTAGGATATTCTGTCTTCCCCTACATTGAGACATTCTGTCTTCCATTCCTACCCTGAGACAAATGGCAACAACCTAGCGCAAAACTGATTTCAGACTACATAACTACATAAATACATTCCTCTAAATCCAAACTAAATCCTACAGTTTACATATTCTTTTTTTTCCCCCCAAGGAAAACTACCCTAAACCCAGACTTAGATTAGCTTTCAGAACATCTGGTACTTCTCTCTTCCACAATTATCCTAATTACAAATAAACAATTAATGGTATTATTACTTGTTAGGGGGTTTCTCCACCTTCAACTATGACTATCTCAACATCAGGGACTATTTCTGTCTGTTCACTGTTCTATTCCCAGCCCCTATCACCATCCTTGAAAATGTAGGGGTGCCTGTATGGCTGGGTCAGTTGAGCGTCTGCCTTTGGCTCAGGTCATGAACCCAGGGTCCTGGGAAGGAGCCCTATGTCGGACTCCCTGCTGGGCAGGGGAGTCTGCTTCTCCCTCTCCCTCTGCCCTGCCACCGCTCATGCGCATGTGCGCGCGCTCTCTCTTTCAAATAAATAAATACAATCTTAAAAAAGAAAAGAAAATGTAGTAGGCAAATCATAAATATTTGTGGATTAAATAGCCAAAAGAATGAATATCTCCATATTTCCATATTCTCATTTTCCAAAAACTCTCTGATCTTTGACAACCTTTTTTCTTTTAAAGATTTTATTTATTTATTTGACAGAGAGAAACACAGCGAGAGAGGGAACACAGGCAGGGGGAGTGGGAGAGGGAGAAGCAGGCTTGCCCGCTGAGCAGGGAGCCCCATGCCAGGCTCCATCCCAGGACCCTGGGATCATGACCTGAGCTGAAGGTAGCTGCTTAACAACTGAGCCACCCAGGCGCCCTGATCTTTTTATATGACAATGGTTTAATAATATTATTTTCTTTTTTAAGAAAGTTTTTATTTTAATTCCAGTTAGTTAACATCTAGTGTTAGCTTCAGGTGTACAATATAGTGATTCAGTAATTCCTTACATCACCTGATGCTCATCATGTTTGTAATATTTTTTCTATATAGTGAATGAAAAGTAATGTAGTCTTCTCTCTAATTTGGTTATTCAAGTTTTTTTTTCCTAGTGCTAGTTTTAAAACATTTATTTTGGCTCCACAGTTTGTTCTGGTAAGGTCATACAAAGTTTTAGGATTGTTGTTACATTTGGGAAATCCCCGTCAAGTTTCTTTCATGTATGAGGTACGAGATTGCAAGGCATCTGAAGATGGCTTGTGCAGTGACAAACCTTAAATACTCTGCATTGTCAACATTCGTTAATAGTTTGCAGTAGAAGAGCTCCTGGAAACCTTTCCTACATTGAGACAACTGGCAATAACTTGGCACAAAAGTGATTTCAAACAGCATAACTACATTCCACTAAATCCAAACTAAATGTATCCAAACTCAGCTGGATTCCAAAAATGCCTAAGGACATGCCAGGGCCTCCCAACATGAGGGAGGTGCTAAGGAGGGTAGTCAGAGTGGAGAGTGAAAGTAGTCTTAATCTAATGTTAAAAATTTTCTGAATTTGGGGTGCCTGGGTGGCTCAGTCGGTTGAGCACCTGCCTTCAGCTCAGGTCATGATCCCGGGGTCCTGGAATTGAGTCCCACATCCGGCTCCCTGCTCAGTGGGGAGCCTGCTTCTCCCTCTGCCTGCCAGTCCCCCTGCTTGTGTTCTCTCTGTCTCTGTCTCTGTGACAAATAAAGTCTTTAAAAGAAAATTTTCCTAATTTTACAAAATCTTATAACTGTGTGACTCTGTGAAGATCCTTCCCAGAGGGTGCTGAAACTTGAACTTCATTGGCTTCATGGTAAATCCATCTCTGCCTACCTCACTGGGTTGTTGATAGCATTAAACAATATACTGGATGTGAAAGTACTTTTTAAACTACAAAGAATTACACAGAGGTAAGACGATGATGATGATGGGCTCCCAGCCTCAGTCCAAGTTTTGTCCACTATATATATATATATGCATGTGGAGATACCTAGTCAACTAGTGGGAAAAGCTAAAAGAATCCTATTTGCAAGAAAGTGGAAGAAGCTCCTGGTGAGAAAGTTTATCGTAAGAGCACAGCCAGGACTGACACATCTGACTCAGTAATGAACCCTTGGTATATACAGTAAGAGATGATTTTTTTCCAGCCAAGTCCTCCATGGACCATGTCTCTCATCCTTTGGTGGGAGTCAGTTGAGGGGTGCATTATGAATAAACACTAAAATAACTATTTCATTGAATAAACTTATAAGTCATTCCAAGGCCAATTTCCTTGGCCAAGGAAATTTCATTGGAAAACTTTCCAAAACTCCACTCTAAAACTTCTTAGAGTTCAAAAGCCAGAGTGACAGCCTCATATCTTAAAACAGTTCAGTTGACTGAATAATAAAACACCCCTGGATCCTGCCTATGTAGTTCTATGTTCAAATGTGGTAAGAAGCTACTTATTTACACGAATTGCTATATTGTTAGGCACAATTAAAGCTATGGTATTTTTATTAAAACCTTTTTTTAAAGTTAGTATATAACACGCTCCTATTTCTCCTGGGTCCTAGGCCAAGCCAATCCATTTCAAGAGTTGACATGATTGATAAATGCTGTAAAGAGGGAAAAAATAGAGCAGCAGATTCTATATTTAATTTTTTTCTATATTTAAAAAACTTTAAGTAATATTGGAAAAATCCAGTTCTACTCCATTGTTGACCCTAATTTCTCCTATATCTGGAATGGAGTCAGGGATAATAGCAGTGAAAGTCTAATACAACTGGTAGTAAAGTATCTCCTTCTCCCCCTCCTCTCCTTAGTACATCACTTGACAAATGTACTACTTCATTTTTTTTAGGGAAGTTTTAATTTTTTTTTATTTTTTAAAGCAATCTCTACCCCCAATGTGGGGCTCGAACTCACAACCCCAAGATCAAGAGTCACATGTTCTACTGACTGAGCCAGCCAGGCAACCCCAGCTCATTTCTAATGAAACACCAGAACTATGCCTCGAATAGGGAAAGCGGGAGAGGTACATCCAATATTAAACAACCATACTGTTAGCCAGTCACACAGATACACATAGTCCAAGATGTTTTGAGTCAATTGAACTAATATTTTTTGAGTGCCTATATGTGCCAGGCGCTATTCTAGGTGTTTGGCACACAGCTGTGAACAACAACAACAAAAAAGATCCCTGAGCTCACACAACTTATATTGTAGCAGAATGTACAAAATAGTGCCTTGCTTCAAGTTAGTGTTGGATCTCCTAACTCAGAGTCACAAGGGAATAGCGGTTTGGAAAGGGTTCCTCTACTCTTTTCATATCAGCCTCCCCAACTATCAACAGGCAGGGGTCCTGCCATACAGGCCCACCCTGCTGCCCTATTTGGCTATCCCTTTCACTGCCAGCAAAGAAAAAGCATCCTCACCTTTGGTCCTTCCCTTTCTTTTCTTTTCTCTCCAGGACACCTGCATCCTTTCCCCAGGATCCTATCTCTTTTCACCTCTGGCACAGGCTGTGAGCTCTATTCTACTTTAGATGACACCCAGGGTGTGTCAGATCCTATTAGTGGAGTACATACAATCAAATTTTTCACATTACAAAACTGACCTCCCCCAGTGTGTTAATATTCTAAAAGGGTCTTGGTCCCTTCCTTGGCATTCAGGCACATTGCCAAATGCCCTTCTGTTCCCTATGGTATGTGCTATGCCCCAGTAAGGGAATGGCATACAGAGAGGAAAAGAATGTCTGTCCAGCCACAATAACAGTGAGCGAAACAGGAATGCAGATCAGGGTACAGAAATGGAGTTTCCTGTAATAATAGTTTTCTGTTCCATTTTATGGGAAAAAAAGATACTGGGTTATAAATTTTAAATTTATTAATATGTATTAAGTATTATTTATTAAAATGTGAATAATAGATTCAATTTTTAAGATTAAAGAAGTCAAAAATTACATTTAAATAATTAAATTCATTGCTAATGGAGTTTTTTTTTTTTTTTTTACACATTGGTGGGTACATTGGGAACTCTGTGTGTGTGTGTGTAAATACAAAGACCATTGCTTTGGTACTACTTTAAGAGAGAAAAAACACTTTGGTGGAGATCTTTTAGAGGATATCCCTGGTTCATGACCCAGTAATCCTTCCTTAACCCTAGAAATTACTACTGGACTCCCAATTCATTAGCAGTGGCTCATCTAGAGGTACATTTTGGACATGATCCTGCCCATCTGGCCTCAACTGATTAGACCACATGGGCACCTGGAGAGACAGATCATAAACAATAAACATAATAAATAAATTATTTAGTATATACTTGATAAATGCTATGGGAAAAAGGAAACAATTAAATCTGTTGTCTTTAGCATTTGGGATTTGGACTAAGAAATTCTAGTTTAGTCTAGACTGATCTAAGATGAAGGAGATCTAGAGTCAGAAGATGAGGGGTGGTTCTCTTCTGCGTGCTATGTGAACTGAAAAGCAAAGAAGGGGGTCTCTTCAAACAGCAAAGAATGAAGCAGGTGTTCAGAAGGAAGCAGACTGCATCCTGATGGTTTTTCAGTTCTTACTTCCATTCCTTTCTTGAGGCATAGCTGTAATTTTTGCTCTTGGGTTCCCTGAGATATTACCTAGTATATCTATCTATCTATCTGCCTACCTACCTACCTACCAATCTATCTCTTGCTAAAGCCAGTTTTAATTTCCTTTGTTCCTTGCAACCAAAGAGAACAAACGGCAATAATGATAATAATATCAACAATTGTAGCCAATATTTATTAAGCCCCTACTAGGTGCTAGGGACTGTGCTAAGTACTTTAGGTATTTTATCTCATTAGATATAGATTTTGTCTGTAACATTTTAAAAATAAATTTGTTTTCCAATTTTAAATATCTTGGAACCATTTTTTTCTGAACAAACTTTTTTCAGAAAGTTTGGAAAGTACATGAAAGTATGAAGAAAGAGAAAAGCCTATCCCATAACCTCATTAACAAGAGAGAGCCAAGGTTAACATTTTCTCCTTGCTCACACCTAAGAAAATTCTTATTTCCCCACCATCATCCCAAGTCCATTATCTTCTATCCAGACTTCTGGTTTCCAAATTAGAGAGTTAAGATAGCACAAATACATGAAAATATAGTAATAAAAACACAAGAAAACTAAACCACCTGTTGAATTCAGGAACAATATCTTGTCACCTCTGCATCCTCAACATTTTTCTGCCAGATAGTAAGTGCTAAGTAGTTAAATGTATCAAAACCCAAAGGTTCTCAACTGGCCTCTCCCCATTGTATTTTTGAAAATACACATAGAGATGAAACTAACTTCCATGGAAAGTTCTAGCCTCAGTATGTGTTTGGCTCAAATCAATCCCTGATTCTATACTTACAGTTTTGAAATTTAAAGTGGCTTTCAGATTGACAGCCCTGAGGCATTTGGGGTACGTTCAAACACCAAAGATTCCCCATTATGTTCCCTATCCTGTGCTTTCTAAAGACTGAAAAGATAACTGATATATTTTAGAAATATTTTCAATGGAGTGGACAGAAAAGGAATTTTCTGGTTAAGTTTCAATTTGTCAAAGAATTCAATTAACAGGAAACTTCCTATCCCCTGAAAATCATGATAAATCTTAAGTATGATTAGAAGGTGAAACAGTTCTTGGGGCACCTGGGTGGTTCAGTTGGTTAAGTATTCGACTCTTGATCTCAGCTCAGGTCTTGATCCCAGGGTCATGAGTTCAAGCCCTGTGTTGGGCTCCACGCCTACAAAAAAAAAAAAAAAAAAGGTGAAACAGCTCATATTAACTTTTCTGCAGATTCCCTGCTTAACTTTCTTTAGTCTCTGGATAAGTCTATACATAATTGTACTCCGAAGAGTTTTTCCAAAACAATATCTCTCTAGGTAGCCCACAGTCCAAGAACTATTCAGTTTCTGGAATTACTTGAAAAAATTCAGAAGGCAAAAGTTGTGCAAATTCTTGGCACATTCCTTGTACAATTCAGATAGTGCTGGTTACCAGTTGTAATGTGGTTACATTTCCAGTTAAACCAGAAATTTGAAATTCAGCTACTTATTCCGACAGTCTGCCACAGTTATTATAATGACACTTGATGGTTATAAGTCATAGAAAATATTGCACTTATAAAAATTCTTAATAAAGTGAACATAAAAGAATTATTTGATTATTAAACAAGCTGACTGTGACTTCGGTCCATTCAATTTTACACAACCTCGTTTAGCACATTATATCTCCTCATTCTTAAACTGCTTTCAAAATTCCAGTTTTGGACTTTTGCATATAAGCTGACAAATGAACACTTTGAGCCAAAGCTTGGCGAAGCTGGTTGCCAACGAACAGTTCCATTTTTACAGTTTCTCCATCGTAGTTGTGTAATTACTTAAATATTTGCTTGCATATTGTTCTTATTTCCTAAGAATGTGAGAAAATGGAAAAATGAAAACGCAGATTCTAGAGATAAATTGAGGCTTGGGACGACTGAAAAAAAATGTAGAAATAAGATAAACTGTTGGTCCCAGCTTTATAAATATTCTACAGGTCTCTTTCAAAAAAGCACAGGGTTAGGTCCAAAAACGAGAGTGATGAAATTTGTCTCTCAGAAGGTAAAATGCTTTTGCTTTCTTACAGCTACTAACCAATCTACTTTAAGATAAATTTTACACATGGCTGGTGTTATAGTTTCCTAGAGCTATTGTAACAAAGTACCACAAACTCAGAGGCTTAAAAGAACAGAAATTCATTCTCTTACTGTTCTGGAGGCCAGAAGCCCAAAATCAAGATGGCAGCAAGGCCATATTCGCTCTGAAGGCTCAAGAGAAGAACCCCTCCTTGCCTCTTTCCTTGCTTCTGGTACTTGCTGGTCATCCCTGGCATTCCTTGGCTTGAAACTACATCATGCCAATCTCTATTGTCACCTGGCCTTCTTCCCTGCATATCTCCTTATAAAAATACCGGTCATTGGATTTAGGGCCCACCCTAATCCAGCATGACTTCATTTTAAGTAATTACACCTGCAAAGAACTACTTCCAGATAAGATCACATTTTGAGGTTCCAGGTGGACATGAATTTGGGGTACTATTTGACTCAGTAAAGCTGGGTTCATGGATCATGATTAAGATTTCATCAAGTCCAATTGTTCATTCTAAATCAAGTCATATTTGGTGGTTAACAGAAATTTACTCAAATTAGCTCAGGTAAAAGGGATTTTACTGTAAGGAAACAATTCTTATGGGGAGTCCAAGCAAGACAGAACAATCAGGACAAAAATTAGGACACATCGGGTTTCCTTAGCCTACACATATGTAGATAGTTAAAGACCGTTACTGTTTTGCATTGATATAATTCAGCTAAACATTCCATCTGTTGCTGAGTCTTCATTCACAGCCTATCTCATGATATTTTGTTTGGCTCAGCTCAGCTTATGGACTGCATTTTCTTGGTTCAGGTGCCACTGTAGGCTCAGTCAGGTGTGTGTGTGTGTGCGCGCATGTGCGCACACGCGTGAGAGAGAGAAAGAGAGAGAGAGAATATGTAAGGCTGAGATAGGAACCACTCTCTTAAAAGAGTTTGCAGGAGGGGAGGCAATTATTATCCTCTCTAATATGTTTCGATAAATAAATCTCTTCTGCCTTTAATGTAGTGAAGAAGTATTTGTCATAAGTTTACTTTCTTAATTATTTTAATCATATAAAACAACAGGAGTCTGGCATCCCAAGCTTCATAATAAAAATACACTGGAATGTGATTGTTCAAAGTTTAATTACCGTGAAAATTCTTTCGGTCCTATAATCATTTATCGTCTTAATACTAGCAGTTTGAGGAAGGAAGCAATCTGAGAAAATATAACTCCAAATAATTTCTCATTTTACCACCACTATTAGAAAAAAATTATCGGGGGGGCAGAATTTCTTTGACTTTGGGGGATATAATTTCCAAAAATATTAAATTATATTATTTTTTCCAATTTCTTGAGTTTGTCATCTTATTTTTTTTTTTCTCTTCTGCAACTCAGATGCCCTGAATTGGTTCAATCATCAACCTTGGGTTATAAACACATTCCTCATTGGTGCATGGACTCTCCTTATTCATTCATACATTCATTCACTTATTTAATGAACATATGTGAAGCCATCATTCTGCCGAAGACTAAAGCTTTAATAGGAATATATCTACCTGTGTACTCATTCTCCCATCTTGTCTCCCTGTGTTCCCTCCTTCCCTTTGTACTTCAGGGGTAACCACTACCCTGAACTTTGCTTTTGAACGTTATAAACAAATTATCATATTATGTCACTAAGATTTACTCATGTTATTTATACTTGTAGTTTCTTTCATATTTTGAAAATATTTAGTTATACTTTGTTTTCCCTGCTAGTTAAATAATACTTAATTTTGATTAAACAAATTTAAGAAAGCTGACAGGGGCACCTGGGTGGCTCAGTCGGTTAAGCGTCTGCCTTCAGCTCAGGTCATGATCCCAGGGTCCTGGGATTGAGCCCTGCATCAGGCTCCCTGCTCAGCGGGGAGTCTGTTTCTTTCTCTCCCTCTGCCCTTCCCCTGGCTTGTGCTCTCTTTCTCTCTCAAATAAATACAGAAAATCTTAAAAAAAAAAAAAAAAGGAAGCTGATATAACTAATGATGATGCAGGTCAGCCTTCACAGTTTAAACTGAAGAGAGATTGTGCACGGAGACTAAGATATTAGAATTCAAATAAAGTCTTTAAATTACTATGACAAACAAGTTAATCATTAACGTCTTGGTCATATACACCAAAATGATTCAGACTTCATATTTTTTGTCTTTATCAGTCATCAGTGAAACATGTCAAACTTATTTAGTTCAGTAGAGATAAATTATTATTGTATGCCTAAATATATTTCAATTTTAGCAAATCTAAACCAAGATGTCAGTGGTATCTGGAAAAACACTAAAATAAAGCACCATTTTTTTCAAGTTTCATAGTGATTATGACAGATGGTTAATTTCTCTGTGACCAGAGGTACACAGATGATTCATATGTATAATTTGTGAAAATACTCAGATTTAGCTAGTTCATTTCAAATTGAAGAGCAAATAAGTAATTTCAGATAAACAGAATAGACACATTTTAAAAACATTTTTAAATAACTTAAAAAAGATATTTAAATATCTTAAATATTTTTGCATTTTTATGTTTGATTATAGTTTTACCTTAGTCCAGTTTCACTATGCACAGCTTCAGTCTCCTATTACCCCAATTCATCATTTTAAACTATCACCCTGCTCAACATCTGTAGCATTCAATATGAACACAGTTTATCTTCTAACCTCATCTTCTGTCAATCACTCCTCCAAACCCTATACTGTAGAATGGCACTGTCCAATATAATAGTCACCTAGCCACATGTGGCTAGATTTTAAAATTAAATAAAAAATTTGGTTCCCTGGTCATAGTAGCCACTTTCAAGTGTTATATAATCACATTTTTCATCATCTTCACTTTTATTACCTGGTCCTTATTACCATCTCTCCTTGGGATTTTTGTAGTTGTTTTATACTTGATTACCCTAATTCTTTACTTGCACTTCTACATTGTTTTCAACCCAGCAGCTAGAATGATTCTTTCATTATATATACATATATATATACACTCATATATATATATATATATATATATATATATACACACACACACACACATATAACTTAGGTAGAGCCTAGTATATACCAGTTACTATTCTAGGCACTTTACAAATGTCAACTTATTTATTCCTCATAATAACCCTCAGAGATAGAAAATATTATCCCTGTTTCACAGATGAAAGGAAAATAAGGCACAGGAAGACTAAGTAATTTGCCCAAGGTTGCCTGGCTCATGGAACATAAATCGTATCATGTCACTTCTCTGTTTAAACTACTTCAATAATTCCATCTCAGTCATAGTACAAGCTGAAGTCCTTCCAAAGACCAAGGGCCTAAAAGGCTACATGTGATCTGCATTCCTCTTCTACTCCATCTTCCTCCATAGCAATTTATTTATTCTCTTGTCTGTCTCTCCCCAAATTAAGTTCCACCAGGGTGGTTAGGGATTTCTGTCCCCTTCTCCATTACCAATTTTTTTCTAAGTGCCCAAAACGATGCCTTGCATAGCAGGCACTCTAAATAATCATTGCACAAATAAATGTATCCCTCTCATTTACTGCAAGTGGAAACAAATGTTTAAGAAAGGAGGTTAAAAGCAGAGATTTCAGAATTCCTGAATTTTAGAAGTGTATAAATTCCATTTATTTATTTATTTATTTGTTTGTTAAATTTTTGGGGGGAGGAGCAGAGGGAGAGGGAGAAAGAATGGAGAATCTTAAGCAGGCGCCATGCCCAGTGCAGAGCCCAACACGGGGCTTGATCTCACAACCCTGGGATCATGACCTGAGTGGAAATCAAGAGTCAGTCCCTTAGCCAACTGAGCCATCCAGGCGCCCCTAAATTCAGTTTATTTATGTGTTGTAATCCTTAGGGTTTACTAATCTTGTGAGTGTTTATAAAGTCAAACAATATTAACAAAGTCATAAATTGTGTAAAATTAAAATTGCTGAGCATATACAAAACTCCATTTAATGATGGGTAAATTACTCAGAGAAAAAATGAAAACAAAAAGCACCACTCTTTTGTTATTTAGATATGGCAGATTTAAAAAAAAAAACAAAACACCTTGAGAGGGAGCACTTAAAAGAGAGTAGGTTTTGGTCGGTTTAATTGTTTGGATGAAGATGAACTTAAATGGATTGTTGGCTACTCTAAGTGCCCGAAAACAAAGCACTGACTTTTGGGCAGTTCTAGCAAATGAGCAACTATGGCCAGTTCCATTCCAAGATGATTGCTCCCTTGTGTAATACCTGAAAAACAATTCAGTGAGTACAGTACCTTTAATATTTTTCAGACCAAGTAAAGGATGTGGAAAAGACCAATGGATATCCATCAAGAATAATAATCGAATATAATTTTAAACTATGGTAGTGGTCAATTTCAAAAGCTGAATGCTATTTCATATTACTGTATTCTTTTTTCAACTTCATTTTCTGATACATGTGCACCTGAGGTTCATTTGCTTTATTTATTTTTGTACATTAAACTGCTCAAACCCACTGCATTGGGTCTTCCTTTGTATGAAAGAAAAAGTTATTCTGGGTATATTTAAAACATTTTTAAGAAATATTTTTATTTCCATATTCACAAGAACTATCTAGCTAATTTGTAAACATGCTTACTTCTGGGTGTCACTCAGAGATCCTTATTCTCTAGGTTTGGGAGTGGAGCCCAGGAACCTACGTTTCAGACCATTCTTTGAGAACTACTCGACTCAAAGCTATTTTCATATTTTGCATCTTTCAAAATATTAATTTTAGAAATGCAAAGAGGGGAAGGCAAAAACTCTGGTGGCTGTCAGAGGGAACAAGAATGAGCAGCTCACGTTGTGCCATGTTGTAAAACTTTTCCTCAGTTTGCAGATCTTCTGTTCCTGGGGAGGAAATCAGTTCATTTTCACCGAGTAATCAACCGTCTTTCAACCACTTCTGTCCATGTCTCTCAGGATGACCCCCAAAAGTCATGAACTCATCTTCGCGGCATAACGTAAAGCTCAGTTCGTCCTGCGTGCCCTCACAAGGGCCTCTGGGACCGGGTTCTCTTCCCGCCACAGGGGCCCCTCCTCTGCTTGCCCTTTGGGTCCAATCCTCCCAGAGGCGCAAGTCTTGGCGCCAACCGGGTGGCGGCGCTGTCCGCCTCGCGCGCTGCCGCCTCGGGCCCGAGGGAGGCGGAGGCACGGCCGGCGGAGGAAGGGGAGGGAGCGAGGCGCGCGCCCTGCTCTCGCGTGCTCTCGTACCGCTCGCGTGACCGGCTGGTGTGTTCGCTCAGGGCCGGCTCCCGGGGGCACGGACGGCCGGGCGCGCGCCGCTGCAAGGGGCGTCCGGCTCCCGATCGGCGGACCCGGCCGGCGCGAGGTGTGGGCGGGCGGGCCGCGGGGGTCCCGGGCGGACACGGGCGCACACGCTCCCGGAGGAGCCTTCTCTGAGGCTGCTCTTCCTCGGCCAGACGGAGAGCGGCAGTGTCTCCCCGCCCAGCGCACACTCGCCCCGCGTCTCCCCCCGCGGCGGCTGCTCCTCCTCGGCACCGCCAGCCCCAGCGCCGCTCCCGGGCGGGCGGCGGCGGCGACGGCGGCGGCGGCGGGACCCGCGGAGCCGCTTTGTGTGCAGCCCGACGAGGGGCGGCGGCGCAACCACCTGACAGAGGCCCGGGCGCTCGATGCACCTTCCGCCCGCATGAGGAGGAGGAGGTAAAGGCGGCGGCGGCTCGGCTCCCGCCCTCGGTTGGTGGAGGGAGGGGACGGAAGGGGAGACCGGGGAGGGGGGGGGCGGCGCGGGACCGAGGCCCGGCGGGGCTGCCCGGAGGTGCCAATAAGGCCTCGGCAGCGCCGGACGGCGCCGAGCAGTCGGGGGCGAGAGAAGCCGCCAGGGTCCCTCCGCCGAAGTTGAAGGAACAAAATGTGAAGTGCGGAGCCGCGTCAGCCGCTTCCTGGCGTGGGGTTTGGGGTGGAGGGCGTCTTGTTTTCCCCTCCCGCGGGACAGGGGAGGGGCGGGAGCGTGGCGGGGACGCCTGGGGTCCCGAAGCTCGGCCCGGCAAAGGCGTTCGTTTGCCGGAGCCATCGCTGCGTATGGGTCCGGTTGGGTCCCTAGTTTTGCGGCCTAAGCCGAGCCCTATAGGCCTCGCGTCTCCTTTCCCGGAGGGGACTGGCCGGGCGGGGGACTCGGGGCTGCTCTCCGACCGAGCGGGGGCCGTGAGGGCCTCGCCGGGCTCGGGAGGCTGCCAAACTTCGGACCTCGGTGCTTGGGGGTGGATTTCATTGTGAAAGGCGAAATGGGAAACTCCTGGCGCTGCTCGGCGCTTCCCGCGGCCGCGGCGGCTGGTGCCGGAGAGCCCCGTGGGCCCGCGGCTGGCGGGGCCCGCGTGAGTGCGGGTGGCGGGGCGGCCACCGGGGTCTAGGCCAGGGGAGGGGCGAGTGGCGGGGCCGCCGCCGAGTCCCCGGCCTCCCCGGATAAAGGGCCCTTTGCAGATTAGAGATTTTTGAAATGAAAAAAGAGGTTACAAAGTCTCCCTTTTCTCGCTGAACTTTTGTTTTCTGACCGATAGAGGCCGGTAGAGGACTGTGAAAGAAAAGTTGTCCCCCAGGATGGACTTCACCGCGCCGCCCAAGCCTGCCACGGCCCTCTGTGGCGTCGTGAGTGCAGACGGGAAGATCGCTTACCCTCCGGGGGTAAAGGAGATCACCGACAAGATCACCACGGATGAAATGATCAAGCGACTGAAGGTGAGCGTCTGGACACAGGGTTCACACTTCAGAACGTTTGTGGTAGGAGGTGCTCTCCTGTGGTATTACTGCACTGCTAGGCCTGGCCTTTACAGTTTCACCTACCCGGGTTATTTTTTTTTTTAGGTATCATCTCGTTTTTTTACCCTCTCTGAAAGGTATTGTTCTTTCTTGGCTGTATCTTTGAATAGTTCTGGAGGGATATAATCATTATGGAAAATTAAAAGGAGTGTGCCTCTTTTTTCAACCATAAGAATTTAAGTGCTTTTTTAGAACTTTTTTCTAGAAATATTCATGAGAATACTGTTCAGAGTAGCTTACAACCTTAAATGTAGGCAATAGCTTGCCTAGCAGGGTTCCTATTTCCATTAATTTCTGAGGAGACCGATTTAATCACCAAAGCATTTTATTTGTCACAATTTTCTAATATCCAGAAGCTTAAATACGAATTTAGTATGGTTAAACATTGACAGAATGTACTGACTTCAAAATTCAGACTTGAAGTAAGGTGATGATTTAGGTCCACATGTTCAAAGGGGTTTTCAAGAGAGAATATTTAGCTCTTTTTAAGTTAGCTTATTTAAACCATGGTGGCCCTAAGATCAAGGTTGTAAGTTTCAGGCTTGTATTGGTCAGATTTTTGCTTTCTGTTGCATGGACATAGATTGTGCCCGCAGCCTTACAAGATAAGTGCTGTTCTTGTTAAGGGATCAACTTGATGCAGTGGTTCTCAGCCAGGGCATTTTGTTTTTCTTTCTTTCTTTCTTTTCTTTTTTTTTTTTAAAGTAGGCTCCATGGCCAGTGTGGAGCCCAGTGCCGGGCTTGAACTCACCACCCTGAGATCAAGACCTGAGCTGAGATCAAGAGTTCAACACTGAACCAACTGAGCCACCCAGGTGCCCCTCAGGGCATATTTGACCCCCAGGGAACATTTGTCAGTGCCGAAAATATTTTGTTTGTGACAACTAGGGCTAGATTGGAACAAGGAAAGGAAAAGACTTGAAGCAGGGATTCCAGCTAGGAAACTGGTAATAGTGTAGGTGAAAGATGTTGAAATCTTGAAGCTGGGCTATGGTAGTGGGAAGAGAGGGTAGGGAAGGAACCAAGAAATGTTTCAGACCTAGAATCAGACTTGGTGGGAGGTGAGGGAAGAAACAATGTTGACAGTGTTTCTACCTTGGGCAACTTGGTGAAATGTATTTTTAGGGAATGATCTTACTCCTTTGTTCTAGAGCTTAGTATAGTGCCTACTAAATGTTTATGAAGTTGTGAGCCATTAATGAATATTTAAAGTATTCCTTTACCTTAGTTTTTAAAATCTAATGAGATTCTGCAATTTGTTGCCTCTTTTGAAGGAAAAGGACACAATACCTTCCATTAAAATAAACTTGATACTAAAGATTATACACGAGGTGAGGTGCTTAATTGATGCTTCTTAAGGTTATAGAGAGTGGAGATACTGAAAAATTGTGAAATACAAAGCTGTTAAGTAAACAATTTATAGATCTTTTAATTTTTATTTTCATATCAGGAGTATTGAAATCTTGAATTCAAGTGATGGATAATCTGGTTAAAAAAGTTACGACCATATGTACTTTTTCTACTTGTGGATAGATTATTAGAAATGCTGTTATATAAGTGGACATATAACCAAGTCTAGAATGAGCTTTGGGTTAGGAAATCATTTGTTATGAGTTCTTTTGGAAGTTAAAATTGACATACATATTAACCAGTTTGAATGTCCTGCTAAAATTTTGCTTTTCTCAAGAATCTTAATGATTTTTCCCCTTGTTTTTCTAAGTCTGTTTTGACTTTGTGCTTTCTAGGGATGCCTGGTTAGTTAAAGTAGTACTGTCTCATTGGAAGCATAGATTTTTAACCATGTTTAACTATTTTTGATAATTCTTGTGTTTATTAGACCCTTAATTATGGGCAAATTTTATAAATTCGGTAGTTTTTTTTTTATTATAACATAGCAACGATGTTCAAATGCTGTATAAATGCAAACAGCTTAAAGGCAGGTAAAATCTTAGTGGAATTCAGAGATGTTTGGTCCCTTCTCTTTAGTTTTCAAGAATGGGACAAACATTTTTACAATAGAACCATAATTTTAGAGTTAGAAGCATCTTAAAGGAAATTCTAGAACTCCCTGTATTTCACAAATGAGAAAATTTAGGCCCAAAGTGGCCAAGTAACATGTACTAAGATCAGTCATAGAGTGGCTTAGTGGCAGAGCCAGGGCAATAGCATACTTATTTTCATTCTTAGAGCTGATTTTCTTCAAAGGAATCTAAGTAGAACTAAGAAGTTGTGTTTTTATTATGCAATTGAAAACAGTAAAGTGAAAAGAGAAGGGAATCAGTGAATTAATTTGTTCTTTTGCAAGGAGATAATAGGATGGCATTTTTTTTTTTTTTAACATTAGAAACAATTGTAATGCTTTGAAGCTTTCTTGAAAATGGTTCTTAGGGGCACCTGGGTGGCTCAGTCATTAAGTGTCTGCCTTCAGCTCAGGTCATGATCCCAGGGTCCTAGGATTGAGCCCCGCGTCTGCTCCCTGCTCAGCAGGAAGCCTCCTTTTCCCTCTCCCACTCCCTCCTGCTTGTGTTCCCTCTCGCTGTCTCTCTCTCTGTCAAATAAATAGTCTTAAAAAAAAGAAAATGGTTCTTAGAATATGTCTTTGGAATAGCTAAGGTATACTTTTGTATATATATTATAGGTTTAAATTTCAGTTTCTGAGGAATTACTTTAACTATTCTTATGTCCAGTCACACTGGCCTTCGATCAGTTCCTTGAACATACCATTTCTGCCTAGACAGATGCCACATTACATAACCCATATGTGTACTCTTCTTCTCAACTTCCTTTGTCATTCATTTGTTCATCTTTTGTCACTCATTTGTTTTTCTTAAGGGAAGTCTCTTAGATTCCCCATTACGTGTTCTTTTAGCCCCTTCATATCATTTATTACAGATGTGATGTTACACTTATGCATATGTTCATGAATACAGGTACCGTCTCTCTCTTTGTTTATTTTTGTACCCTGCCAGCACCAAGTTCAATGCCTGGCACATAGTTAGGTGCCCAGCAAATATTTGGTCAGTGGACAAACGAATATTTTGTATTAATATTAGATTAGAAAAAATAATAATAGTGGATTAGAGAAATATTTGTATATTTGAAATGAAGGATAATTTGAAAATATTTTGAATTGCAACTAAGTCTTTACCTGAGATTGCATACCAGAGAGATAACATGGATATTTAGAATTTTAGAACCAGGGCACCTGGGTGGCTCAGTCGGTTAAGCGACTGCCTTCGGCTCAGGTCATGATCCCGGAGTCCCGGGATCGAGTCCCGCATCGGGCTCCCTGCTCAGTGGGGAGTCTGCTTCTCCCTCTGACCCTCTTCCCTCTCGTGCTCTCTATCTCTCATTCTCTCTCTCTCAAATAAATAAATAAAATCTTAAAAAAAAAAATTTAAAAAAAAAAAAAAAGAATTTTAGAACCAAAAGGTAGCTTAGAGGTTATTTGGTTCTGTTCTTATTTTCCAGATGAAGAAATGGAGTCTGAGATGTTGTGATCAACCCTAGTTACAGAAAGCTGAAAACTCACTAACAGTTTGTTGCTTAGGGTTGCCTGGCTGGCTCATTTGGTAGAGCATGCAACTCTTGATTTCAGTGTCTTCAGTTCAGGCCCCCTGTTGGGTGTACAGCCTACTTTTTAAAGTAAATAAACGGTTTTGTTACTTAGATAAGTTACAATTATATATTAATTTTAGAACTATTAAAGGCCATACAAAAGTTATCTGTTTGAAAGGACAGACAGATTGTTTACTACCAATGTTACATTAAGCATCAAGATCTGTAGTTCACAAGTAGCCTTTTTTCTGTATAGTTAAGGATTCTGAAACTAATGTAGCAGTCATGTCTGATAACTTTTATAACACATTCAAAAAACACCTATAAACAGTGCTGTACAAAGCTCCATTAAGTGCTTCTGCCCACAGTTTGTTATACATGTCGGTTTCAAATCATGTATTAATATAGAACTACATGCTACTCACATTTTATTCCTTCTTTTCTTGCTATTTTGGAAAATTATAAGGTAATTTATAAGTCCTTATAAGGACTTTGGAAAGTCCTTATAAGCCTTCATTTTTAGAGAGAGGGACAGACCAGTTGAAGATTTAAGTATTTATTTATTCAAGTAATGTCTGCACCCAACCTGCAGCTTGAACTCACCACCCTGAGATCAGGAGTTGTACACTCGAGCTGAGCCAGCCAGGGGCCCTCAAGATTGTTTCTTATATACACTTCTTATTATCTGGTGTCAGAGTTCAGTACCCCAGACAGTTCTCTGGCTATTAACTTCATACCCAAATTTGCCATACTCATTCAGTCACAGAATCAAAAATTCTTACTACTTTTGTGCTAAGAATCAGGAAAGATTAAATAAATAACAAGGTTTCATTGTTCTGAATCTGTCCCCCATTTTTCTTCCACCAGGTGTTATTTATGGTTTTTTGTGTTGTTGTTGTATTTTTCTGTCACCTTTCTCTTTGTGTCAACCATTCCCTCTGCCGCACACTCTCACTTCTGCTGCCTGTAGTATAGCTTGTTTGATGTAGTTCGGAATTAGGATGTGGTGGCTTGACTTAAGGTAGGGCATCTCTCTTTTCTCATCAAATGTAGGTTGTGAGAGGGGAAGAATAGATTAGGGGCAGGAAGGCCATGAAATCTTTTCCTTCTTTTCCTCCAGGTGGATCCCAGAAATACCTACTTTGGTTATAATTATTTTCACTTCCATAAAAGATTTTTATTTATCCCTAAATGCCACATAGGATGCTAATTTTACATATAATTCAGTATTAACTTCCAGTCTAAAATCTGTTTGCATATTTTATTTTAATATTTGTATTAAATCTTCTTTGCAGAAGATTCTGCTAGGAAACTAAAAAATTAAATAGGCAAGATTTCTTAAAATGAAGCCCTATAATATAGCCAATATTTATTTGGGAAGTAATGCTAACTGTAGCACAGTTCTTATTTTAGACTTGCATTTGTGTAGAGGAACTGTTCTGCTCATTTGTTGCTGTGTAACAAATTACCCCAAACCAGTGGTTTAAAACAGCAGTTTGTTGTTTTTTTTATTGTAAAACAGATATAACATAAATTTTGCCATTTTAATCTTTAAGATTTTATTCATTTATTTATCAGAGAGAGTGTGCACAAGCAGGGGGAGTGGCAGGCAGAGCAGGCAGAGGGAGAAGCACACTCCCCGCTGAGCAGGGAGCCCGATGTGGGACTCCATCCCAGGACCCTGGGATCATGACCTGAGCCAAAGGCAGACACTTAACCGACTGAGCCACCCAGGCGTCCCCATTTTAATCCTTTTTAAGAGTAGTTTTGTGGTATCAAGCGCATTCACATTGTTGTGCAACCATCACTACCATTCATGTCCAAAACTTTTTCATATTTTCCAACTAAAACTTTGTATCCATTAAACAGTAACTCTTGGGGCACCTGGGTGGTTCAGTGGGTCAAATGGTTAAGGGTCTGCCTCCAGCTCAGGTCATGATCTCAGGGTCTTGGGATCAAGCCTGGCATCACATCAGTCAGGCATTGCGTTGCATCAGGCTCCCTGCTTAGCTGGAGTCTGCCTCTCCCTCTCTGTTGCCCTTCTCCCCGCTTGTGGGAGCGCTTTTTTTTCTCTCTCTCTTTCTCAAATGAATAAATGAAATCTTAAAAAAATGGTAATTCTGATTCCCCCTTCCCCTGGCAGGGGCAACCACCTTTCTACTTTGTGTCTCTGAATTTAACTACTCTAAGAGCCTAATATAAGTAGAATCATAATAGTGTTTGTCCTTTTGTGACTGCCTTGTTTCACTTAGCATAATGTCTTCAAGGTTCACCCATGTAGTATGTGTCAGAATTTACTTTTTAAGGCTAGATAATATTTCACTGTGTATATATAAAGCATCTTTTGTTTATCCATTCATTTGTCAGTGGACATCTGGGTTGCTTCTACCTTTGACATCTGCCACTTTTCTTCTTTATCTCACAATTTTGTGCATCAGGAATTTGGGCAGGCTTGGCTTGACTTGAGTATTCTTCTCCATGTTCCTTACTGTGCTCATTCAGTCATTCACCTGGTGTCTAAACTGGTCTAGAAGATCCACACTGGTTTCTCTCAAACACTTTGTGCTTTGGTAGGAACAGCTGTAAGGTTGAACTCACCTGGGCCCTTTTTCCTATCTGTGATATAATCTTGGGGCTTCTCTACATGGTCTCTCTCGCAGGGTAGTTGGACTCAGGCTCTATAAGACACTGTGGAGGAATTTGCCAGTACTTTTTAAAGGCTTGGTTCAGAATTGGCAATGTCACATCTATCTTACTCTACTGGTTAAAGTACTTATGACCCAGTCTGCATTCAAGGGGAGAAAAAAATGACTCTACTTCTCAATGGAAGAAGAAAGAAAGAATTTGTAGCCATCTTTAATCTATCACAGGAGCTCTTTTGACAAGTCAGAGTATACTAACTGTAGACTTTGTAGCAGTATTCATAAATTTGAAAAACACTTAATTTCAAAAATAATAGCGTATATTTGCAGCCAACTCACTAGATTTGTGAAATTTATTTTAAATACCATAAGAAAAATTCGTAGGAATTTTTTTATGTGCTAGGTAGGGAGAAATTATGTGGGAATCTCATGATTTGATCTTAGAATCCTGTTTCTTTTATTATTTGAATTTTTTTTTTTAAGATTTTATTTATTTATTTGAGAGAGAACGAGAGATAGCATGAGAGGGAAGAGGGTCAGAGGGAGAAGCAGACTCCCTGCTGAGCAGGGAGCCCGATGTGGGACTCGATCCCGGGACTCCAGGATCATGACCTGAGCCGAAGGCAGTCGCTTAACCAACTGAGCCACCCAGGCGCCCCTATTATTTGAATTTTTACTGGCGAATATTGCTGGCTAATTATGATGTTTTTTCCACTCCCTCCTCCTTTTTAAGAATTACCTCAACTTTTTATTTTGAGACATTTCAGACCTCTGGAAAAGTTGGAAAAAATTGTACCTTCACCTATATGCCTTCATTTAGGTTTACCAGTTGTTAACATTTTGTCACCTTTGTTTGCTTTTGTTTCTCCATACACACACAGAAGGAGACAGACATGATACACTTTTTTGTACTTACAGACATCAGGACATTCTCCCTGTGAATGCTTCAGTGTTCTTCTTAGAACAGTGATTGTTACCGCACTCCAAACTTAACATTGGTACAGTGTTATCTGTTATATTGTCCATAATAAAGTTCTCCCAGTTGTCCTAAAAATGACTTTTAATTTTTTTATTTAATTATTTTTTAATTTTTCAGTTTTTTTATTGACATACTGTTGACACACAGTGTTACATTAGTTTCAGGTATGCAACATAGTGGTTACATAGGTCTATATGTTAACATCTGTTACCATACAAGGGTATTACAATATCAGTGACTATATTGCCTATGTTGTACCTTTTATCCCTGTGACTTATTCATTCCATGATTAGAATCCTGTACCTCACATGCCCCCCTCACTCATTTTGCATTTATCCCAGCCCCTCCCTTCTGGCAACCATCAGTTAAAAATGACTTTTTTAAAATTGGATTTTTTCCTCTATCCAAGTTTCAATATAGGATCATTTGCATATGTCATGTCTCTTTAGTCTCCTTTTTTATTTAATTTATTTATTTAAAGATTTTATTTATTTGACAGAGACACAGCAAGAGAGGGAACACAAGCAGGGGGAGTACGAGAGGGAGAAGCAGGCTTCCCAAGGAGCAGGAAACCCTTGTGGGGCTCGATCCCAAGACCCTGGGATCATGACCCAAACTTGAGGCAGACGCTTAACTGAGCCATCCAGGCTCCCCTAGTCTCCTTTTTTAAAGATTTTTATTTATTTTAGCACATGTGCATGGGGGAGGGGGTCAGAAGGAAAGGGAGAGGAAATCTCAAGCAGAGTCCCTGCTGAATGTGGAGCCTGATGCAGGGCTCCATCTCAGAACCCTGAGATCATGACCTGAGCTGAAATCAGGAGTTGGAGGCTTAACTGACTGAGCCACCCAGGCACCCCTCTTTAGTCTTCTTTTTAATCTAGAAAGTTCTGGGGTGCCTGGGTAGCTCAGTCATTAAGCGTCTGCCTTCGGCTCAGGTCATGATCCCAGGATCCTGGGATCGAGCCCTGCCTCGGGCATCCTGCTCAGCGGGGAGCCTGCTTCTCCCTCTCCCACTCCCCCTGCTTGTGTTCCCTCTCTCACTGTGTCTCTCTCTGTCAAATAAATAAATAAAATCTTTAAAAAAAAAAAAAGTTCTGTCACCGTTGTTGGAAGGGGGGGAGTCATTCATGATGTGACATTTTTGCAGCATTGGTCTCATAGGAGTGCCATAATCTGTTTTTCTCATTTCCTCGTGCTTAGGTTGAACTTTTTTTGGTGTGTACTTTACCATGCAAGTGGTGATGTATAGTTAGTTTCCTTTGCGTCATCAGGAGGCACAGAATGTCATTTTGTCCTGTTGGTTATGCTAAGTTTGATCACTTGGTTACAATTGGTCAACTCTTTCATTGTAAATATACCTTTCCCAGCTTTGCAATTACTAAGTAATATTTAAAGTGACAGTTTGTAAGAATAATTTGTTTTCTTACAATTTTTACTTAACTGTTTTAGTATCCACTTTGGGGATTATAAAATGTTGCCTTTTTTAAAGTCTATCATTCCTTCTACATGTGTTAGCTGGCCTTTCTCTGTAGAAAAGAGCCTTCCCCCTTCTCCCCCCCCTTTTTAAGATTTTATTTATTCCTTTGAGAAAGGGAGACAGAGCACACAAGCAAGGGGAGAGGCAGAGGGAGAGGGAGAAGCAGGCTCCCCGCTGAGCCAGCCAGGAGCCCGCCGTGGGGCTCAATCCCAGGACCTGGAGATCATGACCCAAACCGAAGGCAGACGCTTAACCATCTGAGTCACCCAGGCGCCCCACCTGCTCCCCTTTTTAAAAAAATTATTCATGGATTCTTCATTCAGTGCATTATAGTCTACTGTCTTTATTCCCTTTGAGAGTCAAATTATCCCCAAATGAGCGTGCTGGCTCTGGTGTCCTTTTGAAACATCTAGTGTCTTTTTGACGTCTCTCTGAGTCTTTGAGCACTTCTTTGTTTTCTGGTGCAACATGTTCACCTTATGCTTTCTTGCCCCAGATTTGGATAGGTCATTTTTTCCACAGAGTCCTATTTCCATTTTAGTTAGAAAGTGGTGTTTATAAACCAAGGTCTGGGCATGGGCATTGGGTTCACATAGGTAGTAGGATGTAATTTTTCAGGCCCTATCAGTGTGTAGAGCTGGGAAATATACATACTTTAGAGTTCATTCTGTTCAGTTAAAATCCAGCACCACAGGGACGCCTGGCTGGCTCAAGCAGTAGAGCATGCAGTTCCCTTTTTTGTTTGTTTGTTTTTTAAGATTTTATGTATTTACTTTAGAGAGAGAGCAGGGTGGGGGGAGCAGAGGGAGAGGGACAAGCCAACTCTGCGCTGAGCGTGGAGCCCAATGGGAGGCCGGGTCCCAGGACCCTGAGCTGAAATGAAGAGTTAGACCCTTAACCGACTGAGCCACCCAGACACCCTGTGCACCCTGTGACTCTTAATCTCGGGGTTGTGCGTTCAAGCCCCATGTTGGGGGCAGAGGTTACTTAAAAAAAAATCCATCCCCACAGTTTTTCCTAAACTTCCTCCATTCCATATTTGTATCATCCTTCTTCTACAGTATAAATCCTGTTTTCCCTAAACTTTGATAAATTTATTTCCTTGTACTACCCTGCTGTAAACTCAAACAAAATTCAATATTATACCGGTGTCCCTTGCAAGATTTTTTGCAGTTTAGTTGTACCCCTAAGGTTGTATAGAGTACTGTATTTGTTAGTTACTTGAATTTGAATTCTTTTGTCCAAGTGATTACATTATCAATTTTATGTACAATTGGTTTCTTTCTTTCTGTTCGTATTCAGTTTTTATACACACAGTACTTTTTATTTCCACTGATAAATGTGATTCTTGCTTTTTTTTATTGTGCTAAAAAACACACAACATAAAATTTACCATCTTAACCATTTTTAAGTCTATAGTATGGTGCTGTCAACTGTGAGTTGTTTCTTTGTGAGCCTCTCTCTGCCCCTTCCACATATGTACACATTGTTTTTTTTTTTAAAGATTTTATTTATTTATTTGAGAGAGCGAGAATGAGAGACGGAGAGAGAGCACATGAGGGGGGGGAGGGTCAGAGGGAGAAGCAGACTCCCCACTGAGCAGGGAGCCCGATGCGGGACTCGATCCCGGGACTCCAGGATCATGACCTGAGCCGAAGGCAGTCGCTCAACCAACTGAGCCACCCAGGCGCCCCACATTGTTAATACAACAGACCTCTATAACTTTTTCATCTTTCAGAACTGAGACTCTGTGCCCTGTGAATAATTCCCTCCACCCCCACCCCCACCCCCCTGCCCAGCCCCTGGCAACCGCCATTCTATTTTCTGTTTCTAGGGGCCTGACTACTTTAGATATCTCGTATAAGTGGAATCACATAGCCATCTTTTTGTGACTGGCTTATTTCACTTAGCAAAATGTCCTCAAGGCTTATCCGTTTTGTAGCATATGACAGGATTTTCTTCTTTTTAAAGGCTGTATAATATGTTGTGTGTATATACCACATTTTTTTTATACAGTAATCTGTTGATGGACATTTAGGTTGCTTCTCCTTCTTGGCTTTTGTGAAGAATACTGCAGTGAACCTGGGTATCTCTTTGAGATCCTGTTTTCAATCCTTTTGCATGTATACCCAGAATATATACTGCTGGGTCATATGATGGTTACATTTCTAATTTTTTTGGAAAATTAGAAAATTACTGTTGACCATAGCAGCTGCACCAGAAGTGCACAAGGATTCCAATTTCTCTAGATGCTCACCAGTGCTTATTATTTTCAGTGGTTGTTTTTTTATTTGTTTGTTTTTTAAGATTTTATTTATTTCTCTGACAGGGAGAAAGCAAGCAGAAGCAGGGGGAACAGCAGACAGGGGAGAAGCAGGTTCCCTGCTGAGCAAGGAGCCCAATGTGGGGCTCAATCCCAGGACCTTGGGATCACAACCTGAGCCAAAGGCAGGTGCCCAACCGACTGAGCCACCCAGGCACCCCTTCTATGTTTTTGATAGTGGCTATATTTAACAGGTGTGAGGTGATGTCTCATTGTAGTTTTGATTTGTACTTCCCTGATGAGTGATATTTAGCATCTTTTCATGCTTGTTGGCTATTTGTGTATCTTCTTTGGACAAATGTCTCTTCAGGTCCTTGGCCCATTTTTTAATTGGTTTGGTTTTTCTGTCGTTGAATTGGAGTATTTGTATTTAATTTTAGGGATTACTTCATTCTTTTTATTTAATTTTACATGGTTCAAAAGTCAATACTATATAAAAACTTACACTTTTCAGAAGCCTTACTCCCATCCTTATCCTTTCCATGCACCCACCCACTATAGGTAATCATTTTCGGGGTGCCTGGGTGGCTCAGTTGGTTGAGTGACCAACTCTTGATTTCGGCTCAGGTTATTAGGTCATGATCTCAGGGCCCTGGGATCCAGGCTGCCACCTGCACCCCCCCTGCCCCCGTCCATCTTGTGTCCAGCTCCATGCTTATCAGGGATCCTGCTGGAGGATTTCTCTTCCTCTGCCCCTTCCCCCACTCGTATAGGCATATACTTTCTTATAATAAAAATAAATAAATCTTGTCATTTTCATTAGTTCTTGGTCTGTCCTTTCTGTCTTGTCTCCCTTTTTATTCAAAGTGTAGACTACTGGGGTGCCTGGGTGGCTCAGTCCGTTAAGCATCCGCCTTCAGCTCAGGTCATGATCTCTGGGTCCTGGGATTGAGCCCCGCCTCAGCCTTGCTGCTCAGGGATTCTGCTGCTTTCTCTCTCTCTCTCTCTCTCTCTCTCTTTCTCTCTCTCCCCCTCTCCCTCCCTCTCCCTCTCTCCCTCTCTCCCTCCCCCCCTGCCCCTCACCCTGCTCATTCTCTTTCTCAAGTAAAAATCTTTTTAAAAAAAAATGTAGACTACTGTATGTACTCTTTTGTACTTTGCTTTTTTTCACTTAGTATATCCTGGAAGTCACTCCAGTTTCACTTGGAAATTTCCATATCTGGAAATCTTCTTTTAATTCTTTTTCGTGGTGTTTTAGTACTGTATGTGTAGATGTGCCATAGTTTATTCAGCTAGGCTCATTGTTAGTTTGAGATTGTTTCTGATATTTTGCTATTACAAATAATGCTAATGTCAATAACCTTGTTTCACGTGTTTTGTATTTGTAGAAGTGTGTCTTCAGGGCAGATTTCTAGGAGTGGAATTGTTGGGTCAAAGGGTAAATTTATGAGCTATCTATACGTAGATACAGATATAGTTTTTTTTTTTTTTTTTTTGGAGGTGGTTGAATTCTCCTCCATAGGGGTTGTACCATTTTGGACTTCTATCAGCTAGTATAAGAATGCCCAGGCTCTCATAATGTATTCTCAGGTAATGCCTACATTTATTTATTTAAAGTAATGCCTACTTTTTTTTTTAAGATTTTATTTATTTGTCAGAGAGAGTGTATAAGCAGAGGGAGCGGCAGGCAGAGGGAGAAGCAGGCTCCCCACTGGGCAAGGAGGAGCCCAATGCAGGACTCGATTCTAGGACCCCGGGATCACAACCTGAGCCAAAGGCTGACGTTTAACCAACTGAGCCACCCAGACATCCTATAATGCTTACTTTTAAATTAGCAAATTGGCAAATTAATATGTTGCAAAAAAGCCATTTTATTAACTCCTGGCAACAAGAGTTCTTTATGGGAATGATTAAACTTACGTATCACATTGAGGTCAGAGGGGTAAGAACCCTACTTAGTTAGGGTTCTAAGTAGGGTTATCACATATTTTTAAAAACTCAAAGGGAGGGCACCTGGGTGGCTCAGTTGGTTAAGTGACTGCCTTCGGCTCAGGTCATGATTCCAGAGTCCTGGGATCAAGTCCCACATCGGGTTCCCTGCTCAGCAGGGAGGCTGCTTCTTCCTCTGACCCTACCCCCTCTTGGGCTCGCGCTCTCTCTCTCTCTCTCTCTCTCTCAAATAAATAAAATCTTAAAAAAAAACTCAAAGGGAATTGAGTGACTGTTTCAGTTTCTAGGTTTTTTTTAGTTTAAAGAAATGAGGTGGTGGAGACAAAATGTTAGTAACAAAGATGGTGTTGAAATCAAGTCTCACTTAGGTCTTAATTCAAGACCTTGAATTAAATAGAAATTAGGTGAAGGTATGTTAAAAAATCCTATATGAAATAAGCGACGTTGATATGTAGAATGCCAATACCATGATTTATTTTTCCTATCAGAAATCTGTAGACATCCAAGGAAAAAACTGATGAGTTCTCACAGTAGGAGAACAGGTTTTAAGGTCATTAATGAATTTTGTTTCTATTAGCTTCTATTTTCAGAATTAATGTTTTAAGTTAAGCACTAGGCTGAGGTTGTTGGCACATGGAAATATGTCCAGTTGAATTCCCTACTTAGAAAGATAAAATGAGTAGAGTTTATACATTATATAAAAGCCTAACAAGTTTTTATTTGCTGAAGACAACAAATCAAGAGGTTTCTAAATAATGGTGCTAATAGAAAGCTGAATACAAAAATAACAAAGGAATTTACTAATCTTGCCCTTGCTGTTGGCATTTGGTTTTTTACATTAATGCAGAGCTTCCCAACTGGTGTACTTCCATACAGTTACAGGTGTGCCTAAATATAGGAGTCTGACGGACTCCATATTTGGAGGTTACAAATATTTTATCTTTTTTTTTGTATATGTTGTGATTTTTTTAAATTTATTTTTACTTTTTTTTTTATAAGTAATCTCTATACACCATGTGGGGCTTGAACTCACAACCCCACAATCAAAAGTCACCTGCTCTACAGACTCAGCCAGCCAGACGCCCCTATGATGTGATATTTTAAAAGTTGGGAACTGCTATAATACGGTTTTTTTTTCATGTTTTAAAATTACTAAGATCAAACATTCAAAACTTCCTACCAAGGTAGGAGTACTGTGATTGGTGCTTTTAAAACCAGCCCTTAAATAGCATTAGTTCTTTGGGGAAAGTAGATTTATACTAGAATAACACTGGAATGGATTCCCATTTATATGAAGAAAGAATATTTGAGATTATCATATATAACATAAATTAAATGTCAGTTACTAGGATTGCATGCTAGGATTGTGCTAGGATTGCGTTTTTTTCTTTGGATAAAGAAATACTATGAATTTTGATCATCAAGAAAAGTTTCATGGAGAAGATGACAGTTGGACTGGAATGTGAAGGCTCAGACTACTGTGGTAGACAAATAGGTGGTAACACATACCAGACAAATAGCAGGGACAAAAACTGAGTGGCAGAAGCATGCTTGGTGTGTTTGAAGAAAATTAGTAGAACAGTTTTGCTAGAGCTAATGCATCTTGAGAGAGTAGTTGGGAGAAAAAAAGAGGAAGGTACCTCTTGAAATTGTTAAATTTCTTAAATGCCAAAGAAAGGAATTTGAGTTAAAAAAAAAACGTGTGCTGAGGAGTCTGGTGTCTAAGTCATAGTTTTGCATGATTAACAAAGCTAAGTGGTCAAGCAGTTTCTTTACACGTGAATACCACCTTTGTGGCTGATTTGTGGTCTTTTTGTCCTTGTTTCCAGACCAGATAGCATCTTTGGTTGAACAGTAATCTATTTCTTTTTTTTTTTTTTTAAAGATTTATTTATTTTTTTGAGAGAGCGAGAATGAGAGAGAGAGAGAGTACATGAGAGGGGGGAGGGTCGGAGGGAGAAGCAGGCTCCCCGCCGAGCAGGGAGCCCGACGCGGGACTCGATCCCAGGACTCCGGGACCATGACCCGAGCCGAAGGCAGTCACCTAACCAACTGAGCCACCCAGGCGCCCGAACAGTAATCTATTTCTAATTGATACTGTCTGAATAGATCTGTTAGTTGGTGAGAGTTTAGTCATATGACACTAGGTGTGAAGACTGTGGGTGAGTAAAATTTTAAAAAGAGTGGTTAGTAGAATTTTATGTACTAGACTTATATGAATTGGATTTTTATTGCATATTTTTTCCAAAATTTTTTTGCAAAATTTTTTAGAATTTCTGTGTTAGGAATTTAAATAAATGTTAATAAACTGATGCCAATTTGTTAAGTTTAATACTTGAAAATTAAACTTGTATTTAATTGGGCATGTATAATTGTCCAATAACTTCAGATGTTTGATTTGAATATCCTTCATCTAGCCATTATAAAATAAGTAGAGGTAAATTTTTCATTATACAAAAAGAAAATCCTTGAATAAAAATGTTTAAGGACTGAGTCAGCATGTGTAAGAAGACTAGTTTGTTTTTGGCAGAAGTTTAGAAAATGGTTTTCTTCTTGAAGCATGTACCTAAACAGTTTTGAAAAAAGTGGTAAAAATCAGGCTGGATGATATAAGATGAAATTGATTTTAGATCTCTTAGAAGTAATGTTATGTAATTTTGTCTATTATATTTATTTCTCATCCTTTAGTTGATATTTTGCCAGATTTTTTAGTTTATAATACACTGTTTCACTTGTCCTTTATATTTTTCTATACATTTTTGTTTAGTATTCACTTAATGTTTTTTTTAATAGAAGCTGTTTTTTAGAGCAATTTTAGTTCTTAGCAAAATTAAGTAGAAAGTACAGAATTCCCATCAACTTGCTGTTTCCCTTCTCCCCCCGCCATTACATCCAGCACCAGAGTAGTATGTTTGTTACATTCCGTGGACATTAACACATCATCATCACCCGAAATCCATATTTCTTTTTTTTTTTAAGAATTTATTTTTAGAGCAATTTTTGTTTCAGAACAATATTGAAGGGAAGGTATAGAGATTTCCCATATACCTCCTTCCCCCACACATGCATGGCCTCCCCCATTATCAGTATCACTCAACAGAATGGTACGTTTCTTACCAAAAATGAACGTATGTTGACACATACTCACCCAAAGTCCATAGCTTACCTTAGGTTTATTTTTGGTGTTGCACATTTTGGGTCCAGGTAAATGTATATTGACATATATCCGTCTTTATAATAACATCTAGAGTATTTTCAGTGCCCTAAAAGTTGTCTCTGCTCTGCCTATATATCTCTTCTCCCTTCCTATATATTTTTTACTGTGGAAAATCTCAAATGTTTATTATTACTTATATTTTTTATCCAAGTTGAATATATTGTCCTCTTAATATTCCTAATCTTGACTTTTCTTATTTGGCCAAAGTGGAGCTTTAAGTGCTGGTATTAAAAAGAGGATTTTAAATCTTGGACATACTCAGCATGCTTTAATCTAGATTAGTGGTTCTCAGATTTTTAAATATCACCTGGTGCTTTTAAGAATTAGATACCCGGTTATAAAAAAAAAATTAGATACTTGGTAATCTCCCACCCCTCTACCCCCAATTTAGTAGTTTAGGGTGGGCTCAGTTTTCTGCATTTTTCCCCCTGCATTTTCATTAAGCCCCTCTGGTATTCTTGATACAGAGATATACACTGAGAACCCCAGAAATATATTTTACTTTCCTTGTTGCCAAATTTCATATTAACTACTCTCAAAAATTTTGTCTAAAAAAGATTTTTTAAATTAGTTATAGGATTTTTACATTAAGTTTAAATTGTGCCCAGAAACAAGCTTCCCTCCCTAATTATTTTAAACTTAGCTCTATCCTGAAGACATTTAAATTTATTTGGAAGGCATGCAACTATGTATACCATGACATCTTTTACATTATCCAATAGCAGTCTGTTATTTAGAACTCTATTAATCTACATTTTTTTTTAGAGGGAAGGGAGGGGCAGAGGGAGAGAGAGAATCTTAAGCAGGCTCCATGCCCAGCACAGAGCCTGACATGGGGCTGAATCTCACAACCCTGAGATCATGACCTGAGCCGTCATGAACCGAAATCAAGAGTTGGATGCTCAACCAACTGAGCTACCCAGGCACCCCCATCTACATGTTTGTTATATGGTTAATTTAACAAAAATTTTCCTCAAATGTAATTAGTTCACAGGGTCATTTGATGGGGTTATTTACTTATGAAAGCAGACATAATAGGTTTCCAAATGAAATTTCATTCCATCCTAGTCTTCCTAATTTGAGCTGACAGCTACAAAGGTACCATGTTGGAGTTTTAAAATAATTCAAGTTAAATTGGTAGTCCATATATATTTTACTAATGAGAGTTGTACTTTTCCAAAATAGAAGGGTCAGGAAGCATTGAACTGTTTTGCATTTTCAATAGTGTGTGGCATTCTAAAACTAATCATTCTTATTTACAAATGTGTTACGATTCTTTTTTTCCCCCCTGTGGGACTTCTGAATCATCAAAAATGAAATGTTTATGTGGCTTTATTACTTACCACTTCACTTCAGTTATTTGCAAATTGTCAATGCTTGAAATACATGATAGTGATTAAATAAAGCATTTCAAATAGCAAATCGCCTTATCACTTAGTAAAAGGGCTGCCAATTTTTTTCCTTTTTCTGACTATTAAGTGTCTTTTGTGCATTTCTTTGTATATATCTGGTTTAGGGTTCTCTGAGTTTCTTAGATATATAGTTTATTTTTCCTTATTATTGAAAAATATTCAACCATTGTCTCTTCAAATATTTCTTTCCCATTTTTTTCTTTCCCTATTGCACCTCCAGTCTGTTTGATAATATTCAGCAGTTTGTTACAGTTTTTGTTTACATGCTGAAATTCCCCATTGTTAATGTATGTGTCTACCTTTTCTACTATATCTTTGAACATATTAATTTTAATTATTTTAAAGTACCTGTCTGATAGCTTAAGCATTTGGGCCATTTCTGGGTATGCTTCTGTTGACTTACTTATCTCTTGACAATGGGTCTGTCTCCCCTCTTCCCCTCCTGTTTTTGATTGAATGCTGGACATTATTAAAAAAATAGACTGAGGTAAATAATAATTATGCACAGAGGTAAACATATCTCTTCTTTTGTCAGGTTGTTAGTGTGAGAGATTGAATAAATTCTTAACTGATTGAATTGGATTTGCTATATTTTGCTTTTTGTGTGTGTATGTGTGTGTATGAATACATCTATTCCATCCATCTTTTTATAAATGTATTTCAAAGTGAGTTGCATTCATCAGTATACTTTACCTCTAAACACTTTATCACGGATATCATTAATTTGAATTCACAGTATAGTTTTTCTGTGTGGGAGGGTAATATACATATCTTACTATTTGATGAGTTTTAACTGATGCTTACCATGTATAACCCAAACTCTTGTCATGATATATAGAACATTACCATCACCCCAGAAAGTTCCCTCATGCTCCCTTTAGGTAATCTCTGCCCCTCTACCATCCCCATAGTGGTAATCACACTTAAAATTTTTTAAACCTAGATTAGTTTTGCCTCTTCTAAAACTTCATATAAATAGAACTATACAGTATGTATTTACTTTTGTGAAGTCCTCTATCGTACATCATAATGCTTTTGAGATTCATCCATGTTGTTGCCTATATCATTTTTTTGTACCTTTTTATGGCTCCATATTATTCCATTGTATGAATATCCCAATTTGTGTTACCATTCTTGTATTGATGGAAATTTGGACTGTTTATGCTTTAGGCTATTATGAAGGTGTTACACATTCCTGTACAAGTCTTCTTTTGGACATATGCTTTTATTTATATTGGGTAAGTACCTAGGAGGGCAGTCATTGGATCATAAGATAGCTTATGTTTAATTTATTTTTTTTAAGATTTTATTTATTTATTTGAGCAAGAGAGAGAGTGAGAAAGAGAGTGAGAGCAGAAGTGGGTGAGGGGCAGAGGGAGAAGCGACTCTCTGCTGAGCAGGGAGCCTGATGTGGGGCTTGATCCTGAGATGCCAGGATCATGACCTGAGCTGAAGGCAGACACTTAACTGACTGAGCCACCCAGGCGCCCCAGGTTATGTTTAATTTAGGAGGCAACTGCTAGTCTTTTTCCCAGAGTGGTTGTACTATTTTACAGGTTCACCAGCAATGTATTTTAAAGGAATTTGTCCATTTCTTCTAAGTTTTTTATCCACATCAAGTAGGTATTTATAATACTATCCTCTTAATGTCTGTAGGATCTGTGGTGATACTCCCTTTTTGTATTCCTCATGTTGGTTCTCTTTTTTAAATTGATATGTTTAGCAAGAGGTTTGTCAAATCTGTTACTCTTCGAAGATCTCACTTTTGGTTTTGCTCATTTTTTCAATTGCTTGTTTGTTTTCTGTTGATTTGTTCTTTTTTCTATTTCATATACAGAATTTTCTCAACCTCTGCACTCTTGACAGTTTAGACCAGGTAATTCTTTGTCTTGGAGGGCTGTCTTGTGCATTGTAGGATGTTTAGCAGCATCCTACAAATGGACCCACTAGATGCCAGTTGCAGGCCCCTTCATCCCAGTAATGACATCTAAAAATGTTTCCAGATATTGCCAAATGTCCTGTGGTGGGGCAGAACTACCGTGGTTGAGAACCACTGTCCTAACATAAGCTTTTTAAAGCTGTGCATTTCTTTCAAAACACTTTTATTGCATCTCACTAGTTTTGATGTTTTCATTACCATTTAGTTAGAAATGTTTTTTCATTTCTTTGTGATTTTTTTCTTTGACCTATGAATCCTTCAGAAATGTGTGATTTAATTTCCAAATACTTGAAGTATTTATAAATATCTGATTGTCAATGATTTCTAATTTAATCCTGTGATCAGAAAACATATTATAGTCTTTTGAAATGTGTTAAAATTTGTGTTTTTTTGGCTTAGCATATGGCCTCTCTTGGCAGGCATTAATGTGCACCTGGAAAGAACGTGTATTTTATTTGTTGGATGGACGCAGTGTTCTATAAGGTCATTTAGTGTCCATTTTGTCAGGGGATTGAGGTTGTTATTCATCATCGAAGTCTTCACTGAGTTTTAAAAGTTTTGGCCTGGGCGCCTGGGTGGCTCAGTTGGTTAAGCAACTGCCTTTGGCTCAGGTCATGATCCTGGAGTCCCGGGATCGAGTCCCACATCAGGCTCCCTGCTCGGCAGGGAGTCTGCTTCTCCCTCTGACCCTCTTCCCTCTCGTGCTCTCTATCTCTCATTCTCTCCCTCTCAAATAAATAAATAAAATCTTAAAAAAAAAAAATAAAAAAAAGTTTTGGCCCAGTTCTGTTGCTGAGAAAGATTGATAAAATCTCAAACTGTGATTGTGGAATTGTATATTTCTCCCTTAATTCTGTTGATTATTCTTTCATTTATTTTATAATTGTTGTAAGGCACATATTGTTACATTTATGATTGTTAGATCTTCCTGATAAGTTCTTGATGTCTAAACTCCGCCCTTTTTATAGTTTTTGTCTGCATTATATATTTTTCCACATTTTTCTCTTAACTAGTGTGTCTTTATATTTAACATGCATCCAACATATAGTTGGGTCATGCTTTTTAAGTTTTTAATACTGTTTTTATCCATTTTAGCAATTTTTGCATAAATTGGAGTAATCACATTTATTTTTTTTTTTTAAAGATTTTTTATTTATTTATTTCAGAGAGAGAGAGAATGAGAGATAGAAAGCACGAGAGGGAAGAGGGTCAGAGGGAGAAGCAGACTCCCTGCCGAGCAGGGAGCCCGATGTGGGACTCGATCCCGGGACTCCAGGATCATGACCTGAGCCGAAGGCAGTCGCTTAACCAACTGAGCCACCCAGGCGCCCCTGAGTAATCACATTTAATTGATGTGGTTGGATGTATGCATTAGCCAATCTAAGTGATAACATACCCAATTCTTTTAGTTGCTTTTTTAGTTAAAACACTATTCCACTTGAATAGTCTAACTGGGGTTAGTCATATCTGGCCTGTTGCTTGTTTTTATAGGCTTGGAAGCAAAGAATTATTTTTACATTATTAAGTGGTTGGGGGGGATCAAAAGAATAATAATATTTCATGGTGCCTGAAAATTAGATAGAATACAAATTTCAAAGGCTATAAGTAAAGTTTCATTGGAACACAGTGTGCTCATTCGTTTACATATTGTCTCTAGCTGCTTTCATACTGATACAGCAGTTAAATAGTTATGACAAAGACCTTATGGCCTACACAACCTAAAACATGTACTTTTTTTTTTTTTTTTGAGAGAGAGAGAGAGGACTGGGGAGGGGCAGAAGGAGAGGGAGAGAGAATCTTAAACAGGCTTCACGCCTATCACGGAGCCTCATGCAGGGCTCAATCTCCCACCCTGAGATCATGACCTGTGCTTAAATCAAGAGTCAGTTGCTTAACCAACTGAGCCACTCTGGTGCCCCTAAAATATTTACTTTCTTATCCTTTACAGAAAAAGTTTGTCAGTTCCCTAAACACATGTGTTAGAAACCACCGCTGACAATCCTTATCTAAAATAATTAGTTAAGAGAAAGGAGCAGGAAAAGAAAAATAAATTAGTTAATACATCAGCACACAGATGTTAAGAAGCAGGGATGCCAGAATTGCGTAGCTGTTTACAGCCCTCATTTTTGTACTCGTCATAGGGCCTTAATTAACTTCCTTCTTCCATGACCCATTCTGTGTCTTTCACCCTCACCCGGTACCTCCAGCTGGTATGGTTTTATTTTTCACTTGGTAGATTGTCCTTAAACTTCATTCTCAGGGGGTCTGACTGAAACCCTTAGGGATTCTGACTTTATTAGGACACTGTAGTTTCCTATGAATTTTTACTATTGCATGCAGAAATACTAAGAAGTGCCTTAGCTATTGAGGGTATGGTACCACTGCACAACAGGATGAAGGCAGAAATTGAAGGTTAACATATAAAAACATTGATAGGCAATTAGCTGTTACTGCAACATCTTAGTACATTATTTTACAATTGTATTGGAATTTTTAAGAACCACAGCTGGTTGATTATTCACACCACTAGTTTGACAACACTGTCTAATCCATCTGCTGAATTCCAAACCTATTTTCCCTGCTCCAGTTGCATAGTAAGCAACTAGTTTTCCATAGTAACTTGGCATCGGTCATACCAGTCATAGTAACGATCTTTACTTGTTGTTTCAGTGGTTTGAATAGCTCAAATGGGCAGGTGGCAGTCTCAGCTTTAGTTTAGTGTAACCATTCTGTCCTATAATAGAAGCATTCTTCTCATGGAAACCAAAATCTCTTAACTAGCAGACCAAAAGTTTTAGGGATGGAAGCAAAAATTCTTTTGAGTATAGGGTATTAGATGTAATAGAGGAGGCACTCTGATTTCTACCCTTCAATTTCTAGGCCCATGTACTATAGGAGAAGTAGCATAAATTATTGGTCACAAATTTAGAGCATATGTCACATCTTATAAAATAGAACATCACCTTTTCAGGCATTGCCCTCTCAAATGCTATTAGTGATGGGACAGATAGAAGACCAGTCAATTCCATGGATATGAGTCCGTTGTCAAAAAAAGATGACCAATTAGTTATGATCTGATGATTTTTTAACACGTAGAAATTTTTATTTTATACTTGTTGAAACAGGTCATATAGATAACTTAGACAAAAATTTTTTTCATATTTTTACATACACGTAAAGGAAAATGAAATAAATTGGCTCTCATTCCGAAAATCTTCACATTCAGAGTTTGGCCCTTCTAAACCTTACCTTTGACTAGATACTGACATTTATGTTTTTCCATATTGTGTTGTTTTCATCAAAAGTATTAGTAATGCAGAATATCTTTTCAAAGTGGTTCGTTTTTGTTTCTGAGATGTTCTTCCAAGCTATTAACACTTAATGCTGTAAGATTTGGTGCTAGTGTTTTGTGATACTATCAGGCATTATAAGCATAAAGTTTTCAAACTGAAGTTTGTATGAGTGCAGGCAACAGTTCTTTTACAATTACTTCTGGCTGTCACTTTTTATAAGACCACTGATTTTAAGACATGTTAAAAAGTGGGTCTTAGAATTGATAAAATATGTTAATTTTTGTTTATCACAGACCAGTGTATGCCAGACGCTAGGCTGGGAACTAACTTCATGTTCATTATCTCTAAATATCACAGTCTTTCAGGGTTGTATTCTTGTTTTTGTCTTATAGGCACAGAAGGGTAATTTATTGAGGTCACACATCCATTAGGAGGCAGAATGGAATTCACACCTGTGGCCTGAATAAATCCAAAATTTAATTTGTGTTCCCTCTCCGCTCTAAGGAAGGATCTGTTTCAGAGATTAAGGTAGAATGGATGTATATGCTCATCAGTCACTAGCTTTGCTGGCCTGGTGGACTCAGCCAAGAAAAATCACTCTGGATTGGAGATTGAAAGTCAAGAATTACCAAATCCAGGATGGGGGTGTGTGTAGTATTGTTAGAGCATGATTGAAATGGTACATTTGGGTGTGGGCCAACAGGGAGATAAGTAAGGGGGTGGGAGGGTTGGTTACAGAGTATGACTGAAGATTTAGAGTTCAGATTAAAGGCAGATGGTAGATTTAATGAGACTAAAAAATGGAGGAGTTGGGAGGCAGAATAAAATTTTTAAAGATTTTATTTACTTGAGACAAAGCACAAGCAAGGGAAGCTGCAGAGGGAAAGGGAGAAGCAGCCTCCCTGCTGAACAGGTAGCCCAATGCGGGCTCAGTCCCAGGACCCTGGGATCATGACCTGAGCCGAAGGCAGCCGCCCAACCAACTGAGCCACCAGGCGCCCCCAGGATATTTTGTTTTAAAAAGGAAATTTTACAGTTAAGGATACTGGAAGTAAAAGTTTCTTTTTTTTTTTTTTTTTAAGATTTTATTTATTTATTTGACAGAGAGAGACACACAGTGAGAGAAGGAACACAAGCAGGGGGGTGGGAGAGGGAGAAGCAGGCTTCCCGCAGAGCAGGGAGCCCAATGCAGGGCCCGATCCCAGGACCCCGGGATCATGACCCGAGTCAAGGGCAGACGCTTAACGACCGAGCCACCCAGGCGCCCCTGGAAGTAAAAGTTTCTAATGGAGGGGTTACAGGTATGGATGGATCAAGCAGCATAAAGATGAAAAACATTGATGAGAGATGCTTTTAGTAATTATGCTGAGACAACAGGTGTGTACTAGGGCTGTCTGAGGCAAATTGGGGTATATGGTCCCTTTATGAATAGGGAACTATAATGCCAGGATCTTAACTGGATCTTTGATCTAGAGTGAATTGTAAATTTAAACTTAGTCTGGGAGTTCTCAACTGAGAATCTGAAGATTTATGTCTAAATCCTGGATACTCTACTTACCAGTAAGTGACCAATATAAAATCTTTTCTCTGAAGTTAACTTTTTCTTCTCTTGAAAATAGGTAATTTAGTCTCTTTCTCTCTGCCCCCCATTTATAGTAAAGGGTTATATAGTACACACACTACAGTCTAATGTGTTATCCCCCCCACTTTAATTTTTGATATTACAATACTGTCTGATAATGCCCTAGGCCTTTTTCACTTTATAGCAGGAAAGCACTCTGCCTTGCAGGAGATTGTCCTGTTTTTGAGTCTTCATGGTCTCCCATAGTTTCTCTCCGTGACTCTTGCCCATTCCCTCCTCTCCCATTTGTTTAGAACTTGTTAGGGGAAGGGTAATATTTGGTTTAGATGTCAATGTCCAGTGGTTATATAGGAAAAGCCATGATTAGTGTATTTGGCTTACATGGTCTAGGGCAATTATTCCCTTTTAGTTAACTCTCTTTTCCAATGTTGGAAGGTGGCTTATGAATCATAGTTTTGTCAGTTGAGCCTTTTTCATTGCCTTAAAGGAACTAAATATTTATTGTTTAAAAGAATATTTTTGTAGAAAAATAGAATTTTAGGAGATCTCTCCAGTTCATTTTTATCCATTTGTATTTTCTTTTTTTAAACAGCTTTATTGAGATTTAATTCACATACAAGTCACCCATTTAAAGTTTTAGTATATTCACAGATATGTGGAACCATCACCATAGTCAATTTTAGAGCAATTTCATCACCTCAGAAAGAAACCTTGTGTCCTTTAGCTTTCATTTCCATATGCCCCTCCAGCCCTAAGCAATCACTAATTTACTTTCTGTCTCTGTACATTTCCCTTGTCCAAATGTTTCATATAATTGGAATCATATAACATGTAGTTTCTCAAAACTGGTTTCTTTAACTTAGCATAATGTTTTCAGGGTTCCCCGATTTTGTAGCATTAGTGCTTCATTCCTTTTTATGGCCAAATAATATTCCATTGTATGGATGTATCAAATCTTGTTTATCCATTCATCAGTTGATGGCCATTTGGAGTAATTCCACCCTTTGGCTATTAGGAATAATGCTATAAACATCTGTGTACAGATTGTTGTGTGGACGCACATTTTTACTTTTTTTGATTTTAAAAGTAGAGTTTTGGGTCATACGGCAACTCTTTAGTCATTTTGAGGAAATTCAAACTTTTCCAAAGTGTGTATACCGTATTTTCACCAGTATATGAAGTTTCCAGTTTCTCCACCTCCTTTTCAACACTTGTAATTATCTGACTTTTTTATTCTACCTAATTTTGTAGATATGAAGTGGTATCTCAGTGCAGGGCTTGAACTTAGAATCTTGAGACGAGACCTGAGCTGACATCAAGAGTTGGACACTTAACCAGCTGAGCCACCCAAACGCCCCTCATTGTGGTTTTGATTTTCATTTTCCTGATAACTAATTATAAGTCTTTTCATGTGCTTATTAGCCATCTGTGTATCTTCTTTGAAGAGATATCTATTCAGGTCCTATGCCCATTTTTAAATTGGGTTATTTGTCTTTTTATTATTGAATTGTAAGAGTTCTTTAATATGTATTCTGGATATAGGCTCCTAATCAGGTATATGATTTGCAGAAATTTTCTCCTGTTCTGTGGGTTGTCTTTTCACTTTCTTGATGGCGTCCTTGGTGTACAAATATGTCATCTTGATGAAGTCCACAGTTTATCTTTTTTTTTTCTTTTGTCACTTACACTTTTGGTATTATATCTAAAAGCCACTGCCCAAACTGAGGTCACAAAGATTTATGCCTGTTTTTTTGTAAAGAGTTTTATAGTGTTAACTCTTATATGTAGGTCTTTGATTTGTTTCAAAGTGTTCAAGAAATTGAAATTGGTCAAAAATTGTCTATTTTTTTACATTGTGTGAGGGTCCATGTTCATCCTTTTGCAAGTGAATGTTCAGTTGTCCCAGCACCATTTATTGAAAAAACTGTTCTTTCCCTAGCATCATTTATTGAAAATGCTATTCTTTCCCCTTTGGATGGCTTTGGTACGCATGTTGAAAATAAGTTGATCATTGATGTGTGGGTCTATTTCTGAACCTTTAATTCTGTTCCCATTGATTTGTATGTCTATCCTTGTGGCAGTACCACACTGCCTCCCCCCCCCAGTTTTATTGAGATAAAATTGATACACAACACCGTATATATTTGAGGTATACCGCATAATAACTAGACTTACGTGTATTGTGAAATGATTACTACAATAAGTTTGATTAATGTCCATCTTGCGTAGATTTAAAAATGTTTTCTGGGGAGAGGGGGCACCGGGGTGGCGCAGTTGGTTGGGCGTCCAATTCTTGGTTTCAGCTCTGGTCATGATCTTTTGGGGTCATGGGATTGAGCCCCACGTGGGAGTCTGCTTGTGACTCTCTCCTCTTCTTCTCTTCCCTGAGTGCACACGATCTCTCTCTCTCTCTCTCTCAAATCTTTTAAAAAATGGTTTTTTCCCTTATAATGAGAACTTTATATACTACCATGATTACTGTTGCTTTATAGTAAGTTTTGAAATCAGGAAGTGTGAATCCTCCTACTTAGTTCTTCAGCATTGTTTTAGCTATTCCATATGAATTTTACATCAGTGTGTCAATTTTCAAAGAAATCAGCTTGAATTCTGATGAGCAATTTCATTGAATGTGTATACCATTTGGGGACTATTGCCATCTTAACAGTGCTAAGTTTTCCCATCCATGAACATGGGATGTTTCTCCATTTGTTTAGATCTTTGATTACTTTCAACAATATTTTGTAGTTTTGAGAGTGTAAGTTTTACACTTCCTATGTTAAATTCTAAATGTAATTTATCGTTTTGATACTACTGTAAGTGGAATTGTTTTCTTAATTTTATTTTCAGATTGTTTATTCCAAGTATTTAGAAATTTGATTGATTTTTGTATACTGGATCTTTTTTTTTTTAAAGATTTTATTTATTTATTTGACAGAAAGAGACACAGAGAGGGAACACAAGCAGGGGGAGTGGGAGAGGGAGAAGCAGGCTTCCCACTGAGCAGGGAACCGAATGTGGGGCTCCATCCCAGGACCCTGGGATCATGAGCTGAGCCGAAGGCAGACGCTTAATGACTGAGCCACCCAGGCTCCCCATATACTGGATCTTTTGTATGCAGGATCTTGGATCCTGCAGCTTTGCTAAACTTAACTTATTTTAATTGGTTTTAATGAATTCCTTTGGCATTTTTGTATATAAGATCATGTAATCTGTGAATAAAGATAACTGTACTTCTTTTCTAATCTGGATGCTTTTATGTCTTTATCTTGCTTGTGTGTCCTGGTTAGAACTTTCAGTATAATGTTAAATAGAAGTGGTAAAAGGAGACATTTTTGCCTTGTTCCTAATCTTAGTGGGAAAATATCCAGTTTTCCACCATTAAGAATGATGTTGGCTGTGGATTTTTTATAAATGCCCTTTATCATGTTGAGGAATTTCCCTTCTACTCCTAGTTTCTTGAGTATTTTTATCATCAAAGGGTGTTGGAATTTTGTGAAATGCTTTTCTGCATCTACTAAGATGATCATGTGATTTTTGTTTTTTATTCTGTTGATATGATGCATTACATTAATTGATTTTTTTTTAAGATTTTATTTATTTATTTGATAGAGAGAGAGACAGCGAGAGAGGGAACACAAGCAGGGGGAGTGGGAGAGGGAGAAGCAGGCTTCCCGCCAAGCAGGGAGCCCGATGCAGGGCTTGATCCCAGGACCCTGGGATCATGACCTGAGCCGAAGGCAGACGCTTAACGACTGAGCCACTCAGGCGCCCTGACGTTAATTGATTTTCAAGTGATATATCAACCTTGTATTCCTGGCATAAATCCCACTTGATCATAATGTGTAATTCTTTTTATGTTGCTGAATTTTGTTTGCTGGTATTTTGTTGAAGATTTTTGCATCCATATTTTTTAAGAGATTGGTCTATAGTTTTCTTGTGATATCTTTGTCTAGTTTTGGAATTAGGTTAATATTGACCTCATAAAATGAGTTGGAAGTGTTTCATCTTTTATTTTTTGGTAGAGTTTGAGGAAAATTAGTATTATTTAAATGTTCAGTAGAATTTAGCAGTAAAGCCATATGGGCCTGGGCTTTTCTTTGTGTGTATTTTTGATTGCTAATTCAATCTCTTCATTTGTTATAGATTTATTCAGATTTTCTATTTTTTCTTGAGGTGTTTGTGTTATTCTGGGAATTTATGCCTTTCATCTAAGTTGCCTAATTTATTAGCATACAGTTCTTCATAGTATTCCTTTATAATCCTTTTTATTTCGGTATGGTCAATTGTAATATCCCCTCTTTCTTTTTTTTTTCTCTTTTTTTTTTTTTTTTTTTCTTTTTTTTTTTTTTTTTTAAGATTTTATTCATTCATTCATGAGAGACAGAGAGAGAGAGGCAGAGGGAGAAGCAGGCTTCCAAGGAGCAGGGAGCCCGATGCGGAGCTCTATCCCAGGACCCTGGGATCACGACCCGAGCCGAAGGCAGACGCCCAACCATCTGAGCCACCCAGGCGCCCCTCCCCTCTTTCATTTTTAATTCCAGTCACTTGAGTCTTCTCTCTTTTTTCTTGGTCTGTCTAGCTAAAGGTTTGTCCATTTGGTTGATCTTTTCAAAGAACCAGCTTTTGATTTTCCCTTTCTGTAGCAATCATCAAGTTCTTTTGGGCAGAAGTATTTTCTGGCAACTGATATAGGAAGCCTTTGCCCAGTTCAGCTTCCCTGCCACTGTCTACCCTTTCCCACCTTTCCCTTTTCATCTTGCCCTTAGCAAGAATTTCCCTGTACTTACTATTGCTTATCCCCTGGCTGTCACTGTGTGTACCATAATTAATTCCATCTGTTTTTTCCCCACATATATATACTTGTCTGCTTAAACCTCGTTTTTCTTCTCCTTTCCAAATTTTAATCCACTTAACCTTAAGATAAGCCAGCTACTTTTCACTGCATTTTTTTTTTAAGATTTTTTTTGGTCAGAGAGAGAGCGGGAGTGAGCGCGCACACAAGCAGGGGGAGCGGCAGGCAGAGGGAGAAGCAGATTCCCTGTTGAGTGTGGAGCCCAGTGCGGGACTTGATCCCAGGACTCTGGGATCATGACCTGAGTCCAAGGCAGACATTTAACCAACTGAGCCACCCAGGCGTCTCCTCATTGCGTTTTTGAATAGAAAGATGTTGAATAATGATTGATCATTTTAAGAGAAGGGCAAATAATCCACCTTTAGGAAGAGGAAAGCTAGAAAACTTGAAGTTAAATTAATATATTACTGATATCCATTAAGCTGCCATCTCCTCCCATCTAAATTCTCTACTATAGTCTTCACCTAGCTACATTGTGAGAAAAATAGGCTTTTTGAGTTGGCTTGGGACCATAACCACATAGTATTTATAGCATTATAACTATAGTTTCTATAGTATACTCTGTGTGTAGGTATTTTATTTCTTTGTAGTCATTTTGGACAACCACTTGTCCTACTGTACTATACTATACTATGTATAATGTATAGGTTGAGTGGTAAGAAGGACATGAGAGTGATAAGCCACACTGCCTGCATTTGAATTTTTATACTCTTGAGCAAGTTACTTAGCCTCAGTTTCCTCATCTGTTAAATGAGGATGTCAATAATAATGCCCTCCCATAAGTAATCATTGTATTAGAGGAATTAATAGTACATTTAAATTACTTGAAATATGCCCGCACATAGCAAAAACTCAATAAATGGTAGCTATTAGTACTATTATAGATACTTTACCTACAAAAATAAGCTTTCATTGAGAATTTTTTCTATTATATGAGGGTCAAACTGTAGAATAATTAATTGGTTTGTATAATGTTGCCTTCACTCATTTTATCCTTCAACCTCACTACCACAAGAACGTCTAAGATATGTTAAAACAAAAGTCAAAACCTCTTAAGCCTCAGTACAGGTGTGAACCTCTCAGGCTTCAAGGTTATTCATATTTTAGGACCTTATAAATTTCCCTTGAAGTTAAAATAGCTTCTGTGATGACTGTCTCTGTTACAGTCAGTATCCAGGTTATTTTTAGTTTCCTGTTAGTACTGCATTACCTTAAAAGTGGAAATAAATGTAGTAAAACATTTCCTCTAGTTAAGAAACTTCTCAGGAGTCATTAAAAGTGTAGTTTTATAGTATATACGTATTAAATGGCTTGGGACTAATAGAATGGGCCATTAGAATAAATTTGGGTTTGGAGTTCCGGAAGAGGGTAGTGGTATGTGTAGCATCTAACTTTTCTATACCACTCAATTTAGGTATGAAATAATAACATCTCGTTAAAGAATACGAACATCAACTAAATATATTAGTAACAAAACAAATTGTATCATCAAGTAATCTCTGCTGGCTTGTTAGTAAAACAGCTTATTGAGTTTTTCCCCGGAGAACAACTTAATTTGTTGAAATTGAATGAAATAGCTATATTGATGCTTTGTTGTTGTTTGTTGTGGGGTTTTTTTCCCTCTTGCCCAGGTGCAGGGTTTCTTTCTTTTCTTCTTTTTTAATTAGAAATTATTCAACTTAAACTAAAAAAATAAACACTTCACCCATTTCTCCCACGCCTCACCCCCCACCCCCCCACCTCTGGCAACCACCAGTTTGTGTTCTCTGAGCCTGTGAGCTTGATATTTTGTTTTTGTTTTGTTTTGTTTTTTTAAGATCCCACATATAAGAGAGATAATACGGTATTTGTCTTTCTCTGGCTTATTTTACTTAGCATAACACCACCGAGGTTCATCCATGTTGTTGAAAATGGCAAGATTTCATTCCTTTTTATAGCTGAATAATATTCTGGTGTGAGAGAGAATGTGTGTGTGTTTAAAAAACACAATTTCTTTATCCATTCTTCTATGGACATTTAAGTTGTTTCCATATCCTGGGTGTTGTAAATAATGCTGCAGTGAACATGAAGTTGTAGATATCTTTTATTTTTTTTTATTTTTATTTTTTAGATATCTTTTAAAGTTAGTGTTTTTGTTTTCTTCAGATAAATATCCAGAAGTGGAATTGCTGAATCATATGGTAGTCCCATTTTTAATGTTTTGTTTTGTCTTAATATTAGCACTTAGTCTTAAAATGTATATTGATTGCATAGTTATTGACAAGAATTTCAGAGATTTACATTCTCAGACATGGTCCACCACTTAAGTCTAGAGCATGTCAAAAAGTGTATTAGTACATTTCAGTCCTTCAGGATATAGGCAGTTCTATCTTACTTTACAAGACCAGTGTAGAATATGTAAAACATGGCACCTAGACCTCAGAGATCAAAATTTTGAGGATACATGATTTTTACCTTAATAAGTACAGCAAGGTGACACCATAATATAATTGCTTTGTAATTGGTACTCTGTTTTCAGTTCAAAGGGGTCCGTGATCCATTCATACTATGGTGGTCAAATGGGCTTCAAGAAGAGGAAGTAGAGGGGCATCTGGGTGGCTCTGTGGGTTAAGCATCCAACTCTTGTTTTTGGCTCAGGTCATGCATGATCTAAGAGTCATGAGATTGAGCCCCGTATGGGGCTCCATGCTGGACGTAGAGCTTTCTTAAGATTCTCTGCCTCTCCTCCTCCCACTTGTGTGCATGCTTTCTCTCCTCTCCAAAACTAAAAGCAGAAGTAGAATTTGGACAGAAACTTTAAGTTAATTAATATTTTAATCAAGAGTGTATTTGGGGGCTGCCTGGGTGGCTGAGTCAGTTAAGCGTCTGCATTTGGGCCAGGTCATGATCCCAGGGTCCTGGGATTGAGTCATGCATCATGCTCCTTGCTCAACGGGGAGCCTGCTTCTCCCTCTCCTGCTCCCCCTGCTTTTGCACTCTCTGTCTCTCTCTCTCTCTCTCTCAAATACATAAAATCTTAAAGGAAAAAAGTATTTTGAGTGAGGAGTATAGTTAGGGGTAGAAACAGTTCTAGGGCATATTCATATATTTCTTCAGTAAGTGTTGCGCTCTCTATGAGCTCTTTCTTTTTTCTGCGCAAAGCCTTAAAGATGCTTAGGATGGGACACCTGGATGGCTCTGTCGGTTAAGCATCCATCTCTTGGTTTCAGCTCAGGTCATGATCTCATGGTGGTGAGATCAAGCCCAGGTCAGGCTTTGCACTTAGTGTGGAGTCTACTTCAGATTCTTTCCCCCTCTCTGCTCCACCCAAGTGCTTGCATGCGTGCATGCTCTCTCTTTCTCTCTCAAATAAATAAATAAAGTTAAAAATAAAAAGATGCTTGGGATGTTTTTGGAAGATAATGAATATAGTTTGACTAGAGTGTAGATTGAAATCAATATAACATTTTATATTTACAAATTTATACATGTGTATATATACACATATATATTCATACATGGATATATACATAAAATTAAGATAAGAGTATAAATTATGCTTTAAACGTCAGAAGATATTGGTCAGTGGGAACCATTATTTGAATTGTGGTAACATTAAAATAGATGTTTTAAGAACAACTTAAAGCATTGAGTTTGATTTTGAGAATTAAAGTAAAATGAGGTATGGTGTAAGAAGAGTAGAAGAAGGAATGTTAGTTGTATAAACTTTATCTTCAACCACCAAAGGAAGATCAGGAACTCACTTTTGAGTATTAAGGTAACTCACTTTTGAGATACACAGTCAGGGGTCTTAAGATTACTGTTTCTTGAAAGACATTTAAAATCTAGGTGCAATGAAAAGACATGATGTTATAAATTTGGTCAGTATGTCACTTGAACTTTGAGCATTAGGCTTAAAAGTTGCTCTAATCTGTTTAACTCCCAAATTAGAATGTGTATTAGATAGACTTCATTTTTGTAGTTCTAATGGTTTATGCATTAACTATGCTTCTGCCTCACCTGCTTCTCTCCGGTTTCACCCCAAATGTATATTAGATAGAAGGATTTATGTTACGGGCCCTCTCCTCTCCCTGCGATGGCATGTGCTCGTCCATTGATACCTTTGTACTCCGAAAAGGGGGAATCATCTGGCAAAAATGTTACTTTGCCTGCTGTGTTCAAGGCTTCCATTCGATCTGATATCGTGAACTTTGTTCACACCAACTTGCGAAAAACAACAGACAGCCATATGCTGTCAGTGAATTAGCATGTCATCAAACCAGTGCTGGGTCTTGGGGAACTGGCAGAGCTGTGGCTTGAATTCCCAGAGTTCTAGGCGGAGGGATTCACACACCATTCTGGCCAGGGTGCTTTTGGAAATATATGTCGTGGGGGCCGCGTGTTTGCACCAACCAAAACCTGGCGCCATTGGCATCGCAGACTGAACACAACACAGAAGCGATATGCCATCTGCTCTGCCCTGGCTGCCTCAGCCTTACCAGGACTGGTCATGGCTAAAGGTCATCGTATTGAGGAAGTTCCTGATCTTCCTTTGGTGGTTGAAGATAAAGTTGAAGGCTACAAGAAGACCAAGGAGGCTGTTTTGCTACTTAAGAAACTTAAAGACTGGAATGAGATCAAAAAGTTCTATGCTTCTCCACAAATGAGAGCTGGCAAGGGCAAAATGAGAAACCGTCGTATCCAGCGCAAGAGACTTCTACAGTGAGGACAGCGGTATCATCAAGGCCTTCAGAAACATCCCTAGAATTACTTTACTTAATGTAAGCAAACTGAACAGTTTGAAACTTGCTCCTGGTGGGCATGTGGGACGTTTCTGCATTTGGACTGGAAGTGCTTTCCGCAAGTTGGACGATCTGTATGTCACTTGGCGTAAGGCTGCCCCCCTCAAGAGTAACTACAACCTTTCCATGCATAAGATGCTTAATACAGACCTTAGCAGAATCTTGAAAAGTCCAGAGATCCAAAGAGCCCTCCGAGCACCACGCAAGAAGATTCATCGCAGAATCCTGAAGGAGAATCCACTGAAGAACCTGAGAATCATGTTGAAGCTAAACCCATATGCAAAGACCATGCGCTGGAATACCATTCTTCACCAGGCCAAGAATCACAGACTCCGAAATGGATAAGGCAGCAGCAGCCTTAGAAGCCAAATCAGGTGAGAAAGGGGTTCCAGGCAAGAAGCCTGTGGTAGGGAAGAAAGGAAAGAGGGCTGTTGGTGTAAAGAAGCAGAAGAAACCTGTGGTGGGGAAAAAGGCTGCAGCTACCAAGAAACCAGCAGCTGACAAAAAGCCTGCAGAAAAGAAACCCACTGCGGAGAAGCCTGCTGCCTAAAAACTTAGGTTTATTCTATAAAAGTCAAATCATTTTGGACAGCTAATTTTAAATAAAGACCTGATCAAAGCCAGTGGAGAAAAGAAAAAAAAAGAAGGATTTATGTTACAAGTAATTATATCAAAGTGGAAAGGAGTACATGCTGGCAAACAGCTCAGTACTCACTCTAATCTAGCAGTCCATGTATACACTTAGTGAGCCACCATTTTGATATAAAAATCATAAGTTTTATTTAACTCCCAAGCTCACATGTTTTCACCCCAGAAAGGTGGGTGTTTTTGTTGTTGTTTAAAAATTTAGTGTACGTATAGAGGTTGTCTGAACTAATGGTTTCATTCATAATTCAACAAATAGAATGCTGTGTATCAGTACAGTTTTATAGATTCTGGACCACACAAATGAATACATTTTTATTGCCTTTGCAGAATTTAAAAGTTTTAGTGCAGAAAAGACAGAAAATAATAAGTAAAATGAAAAAAAAAAGGTTGTAAACTTAAAGCCCTGACATATGACAGTTAAAATGGTGTTCAGGAAAGTATTAGATTACTAATCCTGAGGTGCAGGTTTTATTTTTTAGTCCTAGAACTGCCATTAACTCATTACATTTTTTTAGTTAATATCTCTAGGTCTCCATTTCTTCCTCTATACCTCTTCCTCTCCCCTTTTGCCACTTCTTCCTCTCATTTTTAATGGAGTTGAAATTTTTGAAGTCCTTTTATTATCTAAAAGGTGATTGGATTAGTTGCTTTAAAGGAAATCTGAGATTCTTATGGTACATGTAATATTATTTTTAAAGCTTTGTCACTTTTTATTAAATCATTCAAACAAAACCAAAAATGGACAAAATAGGATAATAAATTCCCGAAGCAAACCTCTCGAGCATTATATCATTTCATTATTATTTCAAAATGTATTCCTAAAAAATAGAATATTTTTCAAAATCACATGATGGTTAGCACACTTAAAAATTTATTATTACTGTAATTAAAAATAGCTATTAACTGTTTTACTAAAAGCATATACATATGTTATGGTGTGTCTTTTATGTATGAAATATAGCTTACAAAAATACATAAACTATGTAGTTTAATAAGTAACTATAAAGTGAACATGTGAATAAAGAAATAGAGTGTCGGGGTGCCTGGTTGGCTCAGTCAGTTAAGTGTCCCATTCTTGCTGTCAGCTCAGGTCTTGATCTTAGAGTCATGAGTTCAAGTTCTGCGTTGGGCTCGATGCTGGGCGTGGAGGCTACTTAAAAAAAGAGGGAGGGAGCGAGGAAGAGAGAGAGAGAGAATATCAACACACCCAAACTTCTATAAGCAGTGTAATCAATGCAGTCTTCTTAGTTTGCTTATAATGTCATTGTCTATGTATGCATCTCTAAAAATATAGTTTGTTTTTTTCTAGTTTTAGTTTTTGAATTTTATATGAATGGAATCACATCATATTATTCCTTGTGATATACATCTTATTCAGTATTATGTTTGAGCTTCATGTTATATCTGTTTTTCAGTTATTTTTATTGCTGAATAGTACTCTATTGTACTACTTATCCAATCTTCTGTTGACATTTGATTTCTAGTTTTTTTTGGCATTTACGAACAACATTGCTGTGAATATACTTGTATACATATTCTGTGTATAGGTACAACCTGCTTTAGGGCATAGACATACACATAGGTGAAATTGTTGAGTCATTGGGTATGCATATCTTCTACTTCACGGAAAAGACCAAAGTAGTTGTAACAATTTACATTTCAATTAACAGCGAATGAGAACTCTCATTTTCTTTGTTGGACTTTTAAAAGGTTGATTTAATTTTTAGCAGTGAGGAAACTTAAAAAGATCCTTTACTTTACTCTTTCCCCAAGGTAGTGACTTTAAAAAACCAGCCGTAGGGGGCACCTGGGTGGCTCAGTCGTTAAGCGTCTGCCTTTGGCTCAGGTCATGATCACAGGGTCCTAGGATCGAGTCCCGCATCGGGCTCCCTGCTCTGTGGGAAGCCTGCTTCTCCCTCTCCCACTCCCCCTGCTTGTGTTCCTTCTCTTGCTGTGTCTCTGTCAAATAAACAAAATCTTTAAAAAATAACAAAATTAAATAAATAATAAAAATCAGCTATAGGGGCACCTGGGTGGCCCACTTGGTTAAGTGTTTGCCAGGGTTCTGGGAAGGAGCCCCACACTGGGCTCCCTGCTCAGCGGGGAGCCTTCTCCTTCTTCTTCTGCCACTCCCCCTGCTTGTGCTTGCTTCTCTCCCTCCCTCTCTCTCTGTCAAATAAATAAAATCTTAAAAAAAAAAAAGCTGTATTGACTTCATAATTGAGAAATACAATAGGTTGCACATATTAAACATGCAGTACTATATAATAATGTATCTACTCTTTGTTACCAGTTCTTAGCACAGAGATTCAGAAACCCTTGGAATTTCCTGAGTCCGAGGAGTGTCTTTGTTATGGTAATTGGGCAACTCTTGGCCTGCCCCTAGACTCTTAGAGGGTCATCAGAAAGTCCAAGCACGGGGTTAGAGAGTTGGAACTTTGCCACCTGACCTGGGAGAGGTGGGAGGCTAGAGATTGAGTTCAGTCATATGATAATTAATCCTATATTAAAACCCCAATAAACCTGGATACCAAGGCTCAGAGTTCACGGGTTGGTGAACACATTGGTGTCCTGGGAGGGTGTTGTGTTCCACCAGAAGAGGGCATGAAAGCTCTTTGTCCCCCTCTTTCATCCCCAAGTGTTTTTTCCATTTGGCTTTCCTGAGTTGCATCCTTTATAGTAAAGTTGTAATTATAAGTATCATGCTTTAGGTGAGTTCTGTGAGTTGTTCTGGCAAATTATTGAACCTGAGGGTGTTGTAGGAAGTCCCAAAGATATAGCTGGTTTGTCAGAAATATGGGTGGCCTCCAGGGCTTGTAGGTGGCATCTGAAGGGGGGGGCAGTGTTGAGAAGAATTTTGTCCTCTAACTTGTAGGGTTTGTGCTAATTCCTGGTAGTTACTGTCATAATTGAATTGAAATGTAGTACACCTAGTTGGTGTCAGAGAATTGCTCTCAGGAGGTAAGTTTCACAAATTTTAACATACATGTATACAGCCTTGAAACTGTCATCACAATCAAGATAATGAACATACATGTCACCCCCAAATGTTTCCCCCAGTCCTTTTTAATCCACTCTGCTCCCCATTTGTGTCTGGCTTTTTTGGCTTAGCACATTTTTGAGATTTATTTATGGTGTTGCCTAAATGACGTTCTTTTTATTGTTATTAGTAGTTTTTTATGTGTATACCACAATGGATTTATTCATTTACCTGTCAATAGATAGTTATTACAATTTAGGGCGTTCTGAATAAAGCTTTTATGAACCTTGTGTTTGTGTGAACATTTGTTTTCATAAATACTTAAAGGTGGAATTTTTGGCTTGGATTTTAGGTGTATCTTTAACTTTATGAAAAATGGCCAGTTTTCCAAAGTGGTTATACCATTTTATATTCCTACCACCAGTGTATACTTTTTTTTTTTGTAAAGTGTCTGTTCATATCTTTCTCCTATTTTTATACTGTGTTAGAAGACTCATACACCTACCTGATTTCAAAACTTAATGTGAAGCTACAGTAATCAAAACTATGTGGTATTATTAAAATGATAGATAAATAGAGCAATGGAACATAATAGAGAGTCCAAAAATAGACCTACACATTACCGTCAGTTTTATTTTCAACAAAGATGCCAAGACAATTAATGGAGAAAGAATAGTCTTTTTATACAAATGGTGTCTGAACACCTTTACCTGAAACTCGCAACACATACAGAAATTAACTCAGAATAAATTGTAGACATATAATTTGCATTTTCTTTTTCTGGTTGAATTTTAGAAATTCTTTATATGTACAAGACTGGTTCTTTGTTCGTTATGCCTGTCACACATACCTGCTTTCATTTGGTAGCATGTCTTTTAAAAACTTTTTAGTGATGTCTTTCAATAAATAACACTTTAATTTTAGTTTTATAGAATCAATTTTTAGGACTTTTTGTGTCTTAAGAAATCCTACTTAATGATAAATACATTCTTTTTTTTAAGATTTTATTTATTTAGAGAGAGAGAGTGCATGCACGCAGGGAGAGGGGTAGAGGGAGAAGGAGAGAATCTCAAACAGACTCCTCACTGAGCATGGAGCCAGATGCAGGGCTTGATCCCACGACCCTGAGATTATGATCTGAGCTGAAATTAAGAGTCGGTAACTTAACCAACTGAGCAACCCAGGTGCCCCCGTTCTCCTTTTTTTTTTTTTTTTTTTAAGTTTCTTAGATTTCCCTCCCCAATTTCAATTTTTATTCCACTGGGAATTAATTTTTTTTTTTTTTTGGTAGATTCTAAAGTTGTCTGTCTTGGGGTGCCTGGGTGGCTCAGTCAGTTCACCGTCTGCCTTCAGTTCAGGTCACGATCCCAGGGTCCTGGGAATGAGCCCCACGCATCAGGCTCCTTGCTCATCAGGGGACCTACTTCTTCTTCCTCTGCTTACTGCTCCCCCCTGTTCGTGCTCTCTCTCCTGTCAAATAAATAAGATAGAAAGATGGTAGATAGATAGATAGATAGATAGAGGTCTGTCTTTACCATTACTTTCTGGAAGTGGAAAATTTTAATGATATTTTCTGTGGAATGTTGAGGACCGTGTGTTATTAAATTTTTACTATTTTAAAGATTATGTAAATTTTAATGATACTCCATTTACTGGATATTTTCTTCATAGTTTTTTTAAACCTGTTTAAAGACTCATATTTCTCTATAAGTACAAAAAAGAGGGAAAACAACTTTTCAGAATAATTTATTTACCTGAAAAGATGGCTGTATTGACATTTTTCCTTTAAAATATTTCCAACAATTTGTAAATTGTTGATTTGAGGACCACATAGAGCATGTAGACATGTTTTGCTTTTCCTTTGCAATAGTATGAACTTTTTGGAGCTGCTTAAATTCTCAAATCAGATGATTTCACTTAAAATTTTGTTGTGTCCTGATCACCGGGATGATTTTGCAATATTTTGCTGCATTGTCACCTGGCAGTAACTAACTAAAGCTTAGCTCTATCTTTAATTGGGGCATGTGTTCTCCATTTCTCCCCAGTACTTTGTTTCCATGTCACTCCCCTCCAGTTGTGACCCTGCTATAGATGCATGTTTAGGATTATATTTACTTAAAAATTCTAAATAAATTTCTAGCAAACAAATATATTTACTGATTATCTAGAACTGAGTAAGTTTTATGCCAGAATGGTAGGAATATGTATCATGGGTCATAATGTTCGTGTGTGTGTGTGTGTGTGTGTGTGTGTATAAAACACTCATATGTATATGTATATGTAATCAGTAGATGTTAAAGAGGCATTTTGTGAATTCTAATGTTTTTTTTAAAAAAAGTGCATGCCCATCCACTTTATGTCAGTCACTGTTCTAATCATTGAGGATACAGATGTTAACAAATTATTTTCCTTAGAAAACTTCGGTGAAAGAAACCTGTAATTCAATTTATTATTTTAAGGTTTTAATTCATGTCATTATATTCCCAAATCTGTAACATCTGTGTATCAAGCCAGTGATGCCATGGTAAATATGTTCTATTAAAATCAGAAACTTTTTTTCCAGAAACTTTTTTTTAAGACAAGTTTGGTGAAACTTTCATTTCAACTATTAATATATGTATGTTTGTCTTGTATTTTGTGATAAATGCATTCATTTTTAATTTTAGTTTTTTAGTTTGATAGGATTTCAGACTTTGAAAAGCTGCAAGAATAGTAAAAAGAGTCTCCTGTGTTCTCCAGATGTTACCTTTTTCTACTTTTACTCCTCTTTTCCTCTCTGCCTACTCCCATGTCCTATGTGAGCAAAAGGCCATTTATAACAAAAATACAGTATTCTAAGATTCCATTCTTGATGTTTGTATTTGGGCTCATAGGGACAGTGATATATAGTCATCCTCATCTGTGTTTTTGCCAGGTTAGGTCATTCATGCTATACTTGGCTAAATTTTGTGACAGTGTATGTAATAGCATTCCTTTCTGAAAGTTTTAAAAACCAAACTAACTGATTCCCAAGGATCAGATGTTCTTTTGTGTTTTTATTTTTTTATTACACTATTATTATTTCATCCTGAACTTTATTTTTTGTTTTTGTTTTGTTTACATGTTTTGATATATTTGTGTTATTTCATTCACCTGGTTGTAACATTAATTAACATGTAGCTAGGAAAAATATCTCCCCAGTTTTAGAAGTCATTTGTACTGAATTTTTAAATTGTGGTAAAGTATACATAACATAAAATTTACCATTTTTAAGTGTACAGTTGAGTGGTATTAAGTACATTCACATTGTGCAACCATCAGCACAATCCATCTCCAGAACTTTTACATCATCCCTAACTGAAACTCTGTACCCATTAAATGCTAAGTCCTCATTAAATACTAAGTCCCCATTCCCTCCTCTTTGTTAATCACTGGTAATCACTGTTATACTTTCTGTCTCTATAAATTTGACTACTCTGGGTACCTTATATAAGTGAAATCATATGTTACTCTAAAAAAGGATATAAGAGGGGCGCCTGGGTGGCACAGTCAGTTGGGCATCTGCCTTCGGCTTGGGTCATGATCCCAGGGTCCTGGGATCGAGCCCCGAGTTGGACTCCTTCCTTGACGGGGGGCCTGTTTCTCCCTCTCCCTCTGCCTGCTGCTCTGCCTACTTGTGCTCTTATCTCTCTGTCAAATAAATAAGTAAAATCTTTTTAAAAAATAAATCAGGGCACCTGGGTGTCTTAGTCGTTAAGCATCTGCCTTCGGCTCAGGTCATGATCCCAGGGTCCTGGGATCGAGCCGCCCATCGGGCTCCTTGCTCAGCAGTAAGCCTGCTTTTTTTTTTTTTTTTTTTTTAAGATTTTATTTATTTGACAGAGAGACACAGTGAGAGAGGGAACACAAGCAGGCAGGGGGAGTGGGAGAGAGGGAAAAGCAGGCTTCCTGCTGAGCAGGGAGCCTGATGTGGGGCTCGATCCCAGGACCCTGGGATCATGACCTGAGCCGAAGGCAGACACTTAACAACTGAGCCACCCAGATGCCCCAGTAAGCCTGCTTCTTCCTCTCCCACTCCCCCTGCTTGTGCTCCTGCTCTCACTCTCTCTCTGTGTCAAATAAATAAAATCTTTAAAAAATAATAAATAAAAAGGATATAAGATACTGGTGAGGAACTAATATAATAAGCACTCTCATAGCTTTGAAAGATTTTTTTTTAACCACAACCCATGTTAAGAAATACACTTTACATTGTGCTCCCCAGTTCAAACAGCCATGTATGTGATATTTATCTGAAACAAAATTTCAGCTAAATTATACCCTTATCATATGTGGTGCCCTCTAATATTTTCTTTTCTTCCCTCCCTTCCGTGCTAGTATTGATCTTGTTCTGGGACTCTGTGACCCAGGGCAAACTACCTACAAGTGCACAACTTTCCTTATCCATAAACTTAGATGATAGTAATACCTACCTCTCAGAAACATTATCATGAGTAAACCATTGCCATAATGATTGCTCCAGAGCCTCACACACCTAATAGATCAGTACCAGCACAAAATGGATGAATCCTTCCTGTCTGTTGTCAGAAAGCTTAATGCTGATGCTCCACACACCACAAAATGCCTTCGCTCCAGAGTTGCCAGCCAAAAAAAAAAAAAGCAATAGCAACACATCCTCTTTCTTCCACACTTCCACTTTCCAAATCATGAATAAGTGCTTTTGATTGGCTAAACTAGATTACAACTGTAACCCTTATTGTAAGGTGACCTAGGATATATAGTTTTTAGCTTTCCTGCCTCTGCAGTAGAGAAAGGCATATTTTAAAAACTGCAGAATGGATGTGGTTTCAGTTAATCGTCACTGTGTATTAAAACAAAACCTAATGAGGGGCGCCTGGGTGGCTCAGTCGTTAAGCGTCTTCCTTCGGCTCAGGTCATGATCCCAGGGTCCTGGAATCGAGCCCTGCATCGGGCTCCCTGCTCTGCGGGGAGCCTGCTTCTCCCTCTCCCACTCCCCCTGCTTGCGTTCCCTCTCTCTGTGTCTCTCTCTGTCAAATAAATAAAATCTTAAAAAACAAAACAGAACCTAATGAGTTAAAATTATTATTCCTCACAGTTCTGTGATATGACTGCTCCATGTGGTGTTACCCGGGGTTATTCTTACAAGCTAAATTTGGTTGGGAGCTCAGCCAGGGCTTTGAGCTCACTATGTAGTCTGTCTTTGTGTGTTGTCTCATTTTCCAGGGTTCTATTTATGGTCTCTTCTTTCTTGGATAGTCCACTCTTCCTAACTGTGGTAGCTGGGTTCCAGTAGGGAGCATTCCAGCCTCTATATGCACCTGGTTACCAGACCTCTCCTTGCATTATACTTGCTAATGTCCCATTGGTCAAAATAGGTCACATGACCAAATCCAGAGTCTTTATGGGAGAGGACTAAACAAGATATAAATATATTATGAGCCATAATATGGTAGTTAGCCTCCAAGATGGCCCTGAATGATCCCCATTTCCTTATATTCCAACTGAATAGGGCTGTCCTGAATAACTAATAGGCTGTTGTGGAAGTGACAGTGTATGTTTTTGAAGGTTAGGTCATAAAAGATTGCCATTTATGACTTGGCGCTCTTGGATCACTCACTGGGAGAAAGCCAGCCACCATTCCATGAGGACACTCAAGCAGCTGTCCAGAGAGCACCTATAGAGAGGAACTGATGCCTTTTGCCAAAAGCCAGTGCCAGCTTACCAGGCATGTGAATGAGCAACCTTCATAGCACATCTGGTAGGCCCATCGGACCTTCAGATGATTATAACTTTAACTGATGACGGTTTCATTAGAGAGTCCAAGCAAAACCACCTAGCTGAGTCACTCTCCAGTTCTGCCTCCATAGAAACTGTGACAAATAAATGTTTATTGTTTTAAGGTACAGAGTCTGGGGGTATTTTGTTACATAGCATTAGATGACAAATACATATACTTTTCTACTGACAAATATTTTTTGATGACTCGCATTTCCTATATAATAAAATCTGAAACTCTTTTGTTATGGCATTTAGGAATACAGTTTGCCCTTTTTACTTTATCTCTTGCCTCCCACTCAACTTCTTGAGATTGCTTCAGAATACTTGTAAGATGTCTCTGATGACTTCAGAGTTTGGCTGAGTTAGCTTTGATGGATTCATCAACCTTGTGAGTGAGACATTCATTTACTGCCTACCTCATAAAAAGGTATTTTCATGAAATGCAAATCTAACCATATTATGCTGTTGTTCAAAACACGTCAGTGGTTCTTGCCTTCAAGATAAAGGCCAAATATCTCTGGTTTGCATGTTCTCTCCTTTGGCTTTTATCAACTTGCATGAGGATTTAAACTGTTCCTTAGTTTACTCATCCATAAATACAAATTTTGATTATTTTGTTGGTTGAGGTTAGATGAGTTATGTAGAAGGGATCCTAATCAGATGATTTCAGGTGGCCTGGCTAGTCCTACCTGAAGTTAATGTTAGGATTATCTTTAATCCCTTCACAACTCCCATTTGGTGCTCTTTATTTCTCAAAGAATTCCTAAACTTCAGGTGTTTTTATCTTCTGTTATTAATTCCAACTAGATAACAGTCTCTACTAAAATGTTAACAGATAATCAAGAAATAAGGCTTAACATCTCAAAGGGATGTTTGTATTTGTGAGCAGTAAGTAGGCTCTCACTGACTAGTAACTGCATAACCAAACCAAGATACAAAGCTGTAACAGAATGGCAGGAGAGGGTTGGTATTTTGATTAGAGGGCTAGTACTATATCTATCTATACATAGTTGTCTTGATTTGGGACTTTTCACCAGTGAAGCCATTTAACATTGGAGATTTTTGTTGTGGGAAGGTTTTTAATTTCAGATTCAGTTTCTTTTCATAGAGATAGAATTATTCAGATAGTGTATTTTGTGTGACAGCCCCCTCCAGTGTATTATTATTATTATTATTATTGGGTGAATAATATAATATGTCCTCTTTTTAATTCCTGATACTGGTAGTTTATGCCTTCTCTCTCCTTGATTTATTCTTTTAGAGACAATTCTATATAGTCAATTCTATTAGTCTTTTCAGCAGTCAACATTTGGCATTGTTTGGTTTTTCTCTTTTGTATGTTTGTTTTCCAATTCATTGAAGTCTGTTTTAATTTCCCCCCTTTGATTCTACCTCCTTTCTATTTAATTTGCTATTTTTCTAACAGATGGAAATGTAGATCACTGATTTTTCATTTTTCCTTCTTTTGTAGCTTATACATTTAAGACTGTAAATTTCCTATGAGTACAGCTTTAACTGCATCCTACGAGTATTGATAGTTTTCATTGTCATTCAGTTCAGAATATTTTCTAAATTCCATTATGGTTCTTTGATCAGTTGAATATCACTAAATATGTAAGGAAGAAAGATAAAACCAGCATTACTATAAACTTTCCACGTAATAGGAAAAAAGGGATCACTTACCAATTTGTTTTAAGCTGGTATAACCTCATTTCTAAAATGGACAAGGTTGGGGGTGCTTGGGTGATTAGGTGGTTAAGCATACAACTCTTGGTTTCAGCTCAGGTCATGATCTTGGGGTCATGGGATTGAGCCCCATGTTGGGCTCCACTCTCAGTACAGAGTCTGCCTGAGATTCTCTACGTCTCCCTTAGCCCTTCCCCTTCTCACACACACTCTCTCTAAAAAAGAATAAATAAAAAATCTTTAAAAAATTAAAAAAAATAAAATGGACAAAGTTGTCTTAAAGAAATCTCTGTTTTAGGTCAATTTCGTGAATATAAATGCAAAAATTGAAGTAATATAATAGCATCTCAAATCTAGCAATGTACAAGTGTTATGACCTAGTTGGTGTTATTTTAAAATGGAGACTTGGACTAGAATTAGATTTTAGGAATGGAAACTTAGATTAAAATTAGAAGACCCGTCAGTGAGATTTACTCAGGAAAATATGAGCACCTCAGCATGCGCAGAAAAATGATAAAATTCAGTACATATGATAAAGTCATCTTCTGTACGATCTATTTCATCTAACATAATACCCTGTAGGTTCATCCATGTTACCACGAATGGCAAGATTTCATTCTTTTTTATGGATGATTAATATTCGTGTGTGTGTGTGTGTGTGTGTATCACCTTTATCCTCTTCTCTCTTGGTGGACGTTTAGGTGGCTTCCGTATCTTGGCTGTTGTAAATAATGCTGCAATAAACATAGGGGTGCATGTATGTTTTTTCATTTTTTTTTTCTTCAGGTAAATAATGAGAAGTGGAATTACTGGGGCATATAGTATTTCTATTTTTAATTTCTTTTTTTTTTTTTAAGATTTTTTATTATTTGAGAGAGAGAGAATGAGAGATAGAGAGCACGAGAGGGAAGAGGGTCAGAGGGAGAAGCAGACTCCCCGTCAAGCTGGGAGCCCGATGTGGGACTTGATCCCGGGACTCCGGGATCATGACCTGAGCCGAAGGCAGTCGCTTAACCAACTGAGCCACCCAGGCACCCTCTATTTTTAATTTCTTGAGAAACCTCAGTGCTGTTTTCACAGTGGCTGCACCCATTTATATTCCCACCAACAGTGCATGAGGGTCTCCTTTTCTCCATATTCTTTCCAATACTTGTTAATTCTTGTATTTTTGATACTAGCCATTCTGACTGGCATGAGGTGATACTGCATTGTTGTTTGCATTTGCATTTTCCTGATGATTAGTGATTAGTTTAGCATCTTTTCATGTGTCTCTTGGCCATCTGTATATCTTCTTTGGAAAAATGTCTATTCAGGTCCTCTGCCCATTTTTTTAAATTGGATTATTTGGTTTTTTTGGTGTTGACTTGCATGGGTTCTTTATATATTTCGGATATTATCCCCTTATCAGATATATCATTTGCAAATATTTTCTATTCAGTAGGTTGCCTTTTTGCTTTATTGATGGTTTTCTTTGCTGTGCAAAAGCTTTTTAGTTTGATGGAGTCCCAGGAGTAAATTTTTGCTTTTGTTTCCCTTGCCTGTGGAGACAGATCCAGAAAAATATTACTTAAGGTCGATGTCCGAAAGATTACTGCATGTGTTTTCCTTTAGGAGCTTCATGGTTTCAGGTATTACATTTAGGTCTTTAATCCATTTTATTTTTGTGTTTGGTGTAAGAAAGTGGTCCAGTTCTATTCTTCTGCATGTAGCTGTTCTGTTTCCCCAGCACCATTTATTGAAGAGATTGTCGTTTCCCCATTATATATTCTTGCCTCCTCTGTGGTACATTAATTGACCATATAAGCAGGGGTTTATTTCTGGGCTCTTTTGTCCTAGTGCCATACTGTTGATTTTTTGGGAGGTTTTTTTGTTTTGTTTTGTTTTGTTTTTTTTCTTTTTATTGAAGTATAGTTGACACACAGTGTTACATTAGTTTCATGTGTATAGTGTGCATAGTGATTCCACAACTGTATGCATTATGCTGTGCTCACCATAAGTGTAGCTACTATCTGTCACCATAAAATACCTTTAGGATACCACTGACTATATTCCTTTCATCCCCATGACTTATTCATTCCATAAGTGGAAGCCTGTACTTACAGTTCGCCTTCACTTACTTTGCCCATCCCCTAGTAACCTGTGTAGTTTTGATTATTGCAGCTTTGTAGTATACCTTGAAATCTGGAATTGCGATACCTCCAGCTTTGTTCTTAAAATTGCTTTGACAATACAGGGTCTTTTGTGGTTCCATAAAAGTTTTAGGATTCTTTGTTGTAGTTCTGTGAAAAAATACTGTTGGTATTTTGAGGGGGATTGCATTGAATCTGTAGATTGCTTTGGGTAATACGGACATTTTAACAATATTAAAATTCATGAGCATGGACTTTTTTGTTTTAGAGTGATTCTGAAATGTACATTTGTTAATTTTGTAATTACAAATAACAACAGAGGTTATTTTATAATTATAGCTTTTAATCCGAAGTACAACTACATAAAAATGCTTAAGCATGGTTTTCTTTTGTGAAATGCAAAACCTACTAAAGTGTGAAATGAGAGCAGTTTGAAAGAGCCTAAATCAAGGCAGCTTTGATAATAAAATGTAAAGAAACATAATTGATGATGTTGCAAAATATCAAATGAATTTGGTTGTATGTATGACGCTAAGAACTTTTTTACCTGGGCTAAATTTTACCTAAAATGATTAGAATCTTAAATGTAGATTTACACAAATTGATGGTGAATCCTCGGATAGTGTCTAATTACTAGTTTGTGTTGTAATGGACATGAGTTTTTAAAAAAATATGTCTTCTACTAATTTCTAAATATCAGGAGTTGAGTATTTTTTTTTTATGTATTTTTACAGATGGTAGTAAAAACTTTTATGGATATGGATCAGGACTCAGAAGACGAAAAACAGCAGTATCTCCCACTAGCCTTGCATCTTGCATCTGAATTTTTCCTCAGGAATCCCAATAAAGATGTGCGTCTCCTTGTAGCATGTTGTTTGGCCGACATTTTTCGAATCTATGCCCCGGAAGCTCCATATACTTCCCATGATAAACTTAAGGTAAATATAATCTTTACAGAATTTAGTTTACTTTTGTAGTTTATAGTTTAGCTTAGCTTTAGGAATGTAGCTTTTATGTCATCATAAGAAGATTATAAGTTGTAAAACAGATAAATTATTCATTCAGTTAAAATTCATTGCATAGGTCATATGATAAAAAAAAATTTTTCATTGCATATCCACAGAAATGATTGGTATTTTTATTGAGGCATTGAAAGGTATAGATCAAAACTAGTCCCTGTCTGCTCATATGTAACCTTCGTGATAACCCATCACTAAGCCCCGGTGGCTGAATTGAAGGGATAAATAGTGGATTAGTGACACTTTATAAAACAGTAGTATAACAGAATTTACATATTCAAATGATTATTTCCCCCTGCACATTACATGCAAAATTATATTATGCTTATATTGGAAGTTTCTGCCTTTGTTTAAAATGTTTAAGGAACTCTTCTGAGTTGATCTCTTGAGCTGACTTCATATTCTGAATAATTTTATTCCTGGCAAATTTTAATATTTTGAACTGCTTTCTCTTCAGTTTTGCGTATTGATTCTATTTTGGGTTAAAACTTCTAAAAAAAGCTTATTAAGAAATGGCACATTATTGTCATGAAAAGTACAACCCTGAGCCAGTCTTTTATGGTTTTTGTTCCACACAAGTTTGTAGTCACACATCAAATTCAAACTAGATGCTGAAAATTACTATTTTCATGTAGGAAATAGTAATGGAAAGACTCTTGTCCAGGTCCTTAAAATGAAAATTCTTTGCCATGATGCAAGATGTGAAGATAGTGAGTAAAGTGAAAGTTCTATAGTAGAAGAAAAGGCAACAAGATATAGAACTGACGGTTCTCTGAGAATGAGAAAGCCTAAAGATTATGCCAATAATAATTTTTATTATCATTTCTAAAAGATATCATTTTATATAATTTGCTCTGTTCTCATTATTTGGAATAACAGACTAAGCCAGTCCCAAGTCATTTGGCTAAGGAGAATTTTCTTTTATCGTATGTAATGGAGAATATGTATACAGACTATTATTAATGTATTGTAAAAGAATGATAAGTATTTGTATCTAAATTAATTTTATCTTTTTTTTTAACAGGACATATTTTTGTTTATTACCAGACAATTAAAAGGTTTGGAGGATACAAAGAGTCCACAGTTTAATAGATACTTTTATTTATTAGAGGTAAAAAAAATTTAATAAATATCACACTGTTTGTGTAATAGAAAATTCCTTACAGTAACTTTATAATGTAAAATGAATTTTTTCATTTTCTACAAATCCCACTTAATAAAATGTCTTTTTTAAGACTACATTCCACTGGAAAACCTATTATATAAAACTATTTTCATCTTTCTGTTTTTATTCTTTTCTAATCTGAAGAGGGATTAGGTTGAATTAATTTTCACTGTTCCTTATATTTAGTATATATATAAGTCTATTAATCTCTAACAGTTTTAGTATTTTTCCATTAGAGTAGGTTAATGCCAACAAATGTATGTCTTTTTAAAGGTCACAGTATATGACAACTTTAACAACTTTAATTTTATATAGTTAGACCTTTATAAGCCTTAATATAGATTGAAAATTCTAAAAATTAAATTACAGTAATGAATTTGCTTTTGTGTAACTATTCTGTGCAAATGTAAATAATCATTTTATTTATTTATTTAAGAACTTAGCTTGGGTTAAATCATATAACATCTGCTTCGAATTGGAAGATTGCAATGAAATTTTTATTCAGCTTTTTAGGACTCTCTTCTCAGTGATCAAGTAAGTTATTTTTTAAGCATTTCTGTTTGTCTCTTTCCTTGCTGTGCATACTGAAGTATTGTGTACTGTGCCTGTAACTATGATCTTTTAGATTTATAATGAAATGTTTTCCTAGACTTGACATGAGGAAAATAAGCAAATCTGTTGTCTAAAAGCTGCCTTTGCTCTTATACTACTATTTTAGGTTAGGTATCAGTTACATTGTTTGACTTATAAAGCAAATGGTGTGAGACCTTATGTAATGAAATATTAAATTATGAAATGGAACTTATAAGTATTGTAAGTACCATGAGTGAGTGCTGAAAATCATAGTACCTCAGTGGTTAAGCACACTGACTTCTCATTTTCAAGCTAGAAAAACTCCTTAATCATTGCTCTTTCTTTATAGAAATAGGGAAAGAGAGGGTGGTGGCTTGCCCAAGGACAAATCACTGAACAGGAGAGCCTAAACTCTGATTTCAGTTCAATGTTTTGTTGTGTTTTATTCTCTTTGGGTTTTTTGTTTAGTAAACCAAACATTATCATGAGATGTGTTCTACAGCATTGCACTATATACAAACAATATATCTCACATAAGTTTTAAATTTTCTAGTAACCACATTAAGAAAGGTTAAAAAGAACAAATGAAATTTATTTCGATAATATACTTTATCCCAGAATATTCAAAAGCTTAGTTTATTTTTTAAGATTTATTTATTTTAGAGAGAGAGAGAGCATGGGCACGCATGCGTGAGCAGGGGGAAGGGAGAGGGAGAGAGAGAATCTCAAGCACACTCCCCACTGAGCTCAGAGCCTGATGTGGGGCTCAATCTCATGACCCTGAAACCATGACCTGAGCCAAAATCAAGAGTCCAGCACTTAACTGACTGAGCCACCCAGGCACCCACAAAAGCATTATTATTTCAACTTGTGGCTCTGTCCATACTACAAGTGTTCAGTGGCAGAGTGGCTATTGGCTAATGACTTCCATATTGGATAGCACATTTCTAGAGTTTTCTGTAAATTTTTTTTTTAATGAATACTATGCTATCATGCTTTCTGTTTCCTTAGAATGGTAGGAATAGAATTTAACTGGAATAAACAGGAAAGAACTGGACTGTACTGGTGTAGAAATAGAAGCTTATAAAGAGACTGCATGAGAAAAAGCTTCCTTTGGCAACTAACTGAAGGCCTGTAAAAAAATGATAAAATATATAAACTTTACCTTTTGTGTTAGTTAGCTTTTGCTGCATGACAAAACAACCCCAAACTTGCTGGCTTAAAATAGACCCCACTTTATTTAACTCATGATTCTGTTTAGCAGTTCTTTTTGTCTGGGCTGGACTCACTTCTGTATTTGCAGTCAGTTGGCAGGACATCTGGCAGTTGGCTGAGGTAATAGGACAACTAGGTCATGTGTGTGTCTCTCTCTCATCATCCAGCTGGCTAGCCCAGGCCTCTTCAAATGCTGATTTCAAAAGTAGCAAGAAAGAGCATGCTTTACCTCACAGGAACTTTTTAAACCTCTGCTCACTTCATGTTTACTTATGTTTCATTGGCCAAGGAAGGCACATAGTCAAGCCCAGATTCGGAGATTGGTTAGATAGACTCCATATCTTCAAGGAGGAACAGCATTTTAAAGGCATATAAATATAGAGATGAGAACAATTTGTGGCCATTTTTTTGTATTCTGTCACATTTTTGCAACTTTTTCTTTTAAAATTAAAATCGCCAACAAAATTTTAAAACTCTTGAAATTGTCATCATTCTGCCCCTCTTGTTGACCTTAACTGTCCACTTATGTCCACTGCCATTATACTTCTTTCCTCTCACAATTACTTGTACATACACACACCTTTCTTTGATCCATTAATATATTTATTGAACCTAAAGATCTTCAGTTTATTGTTGACCTAATTATCTAATTAATTCACAGTGAGCTATGAGTAAATAAAAGACTTGCCTTTTGGGGGCGCCAGCATGGCTCAGTCGGTTGAGTGGCCAGCTCCTGATTTTGGCTCAGGTCATGATCTTGGGGGTCCTGGGATCAAGCCCTGCGTCCAGCTCCCTGCTCAGCAGGGACTCAGCTTGAGGATTCTCTCCCTCTCCTTCTGCCCCTCCCCGTTTGTGCTCTCGCTCGCTCTCTTTCTCTCAAACAAAAAATAAAAAAAAAAGACTTGCCTTTCGAAAGGAGCTCATTACTGACACATTTACCATTTGTCTGGTGTTCTTCATTTCTTTGTGTCAATGCAGATTTCTGTGTGGTATTTTTCTTCAGTCTGAAGGACTTTAACATTTCTATAGTTTAAGTCTGGTGCTTATAGAATTCTTTTGGTTTTATATGTCTGAAAATGTCTTTATTTCACTTTCATTTTTGAAAGTTATTTACATGGTAAAAGTTCTAGGTTGATAGACTTTTTTCTTTTTCTTTTTTTCCCCCCTCTTTCAGTACTTTTGAAGATGTTGCTCCATCTTCTTCTCATTTTCATTGTTTCTAATGAAAACTTTTTGTCATTTTTAATCTGTGTTCCTCTGTACATAATGTGTCTTTTTTCTCTACCCACTTTTAAGATTTTCTCTTCATTACTGGTTTTAAACAATTTGATTATGATGTACCATGGTGGAGTTTTCTTTTTCTTGTGCTTAGGGCTCATTGAGTTTGGATATGTGAGTTTACCATTCTGATTACAGGATGCCCTGTGAATTGTGAGATTTTTCCACTTTGGTTGGAACATCTAAGACCTTTGTAAATTCCAGGAATTATTCCCTCTGCTCCTTTCAGGTGGTGCCTTCCCCAGACTCAAGACATTTCCTCACATGCATGTGCTGATCAGTAAGCAAGCACTTGAAGACTCAGGGATACCTTTACAAGCCTGCTCTCTGAATAGGTCTCTCCCCTCTGATATTCTGCCCTGCAAACTCTAGTCTTTCCAGACTTCAGAAAACCACTAGGCTCTGTCCGTATCTTCCCTCCCCACCCTGCAGCCTGGAAAATGTTTCCCTCAGCAACATGTGCGTGATGTTCAGTGTCTGAAAACTGTCGTTTCATGTATTTTGTTCAGTCTTTGAGTTGTTTCAGGTAGGAGGGTGAGTCCTGTCCCGGTTATTGTATCTTGGCTAGAACCTGTGGAAATCATCTGGCCTGTTTTTGTATCTCTTCACTTTGTTCTTTCCTATCACCGAGTATATTTGGGTCTGAGAGTTAAATACTCTCTTCAGTTTTTTTTGCATCAAGCTGAATATTTCTATTTTTTAACCCTTACACACATTCCCCCTAATACTATATAGTTGATCCTTCATGATCTTGGCCCATAGTAAACAGGATATTTGGAAGAGGGCATGCAATAGGGGTATCTTTCTAAAAATTGTGGGAAACAGTATATCTAATGGGAGAATTTTTCCACCAACTTAAGGAATTTCGTTTTTGCATTTTACCATCAAGTGCTCAATAGGTTTCTTATACATTATTTCAGGTTAATTTTTTAAAAATTCAGAGATACATAAATGATAAAATTTTGTCTTGATTTAAATTTTTCTATATCCCTATATCTGTAGTATAAATTGTATCATTTCTCTTGATTTGTCTTTACATATATATATCTGATAAATGTGAAAATGGACATTTCAAGTCTTTAGTTAAGATGCAGTCAGAAGGAGAGAAGCCTAGATGTTCTACTAGTTATAACAGCTTTATAGCCAGTCTTTTTAGGTAAGTACTGGATCAGCAGTAGAGACATATTTATTGAGGAGGTCTACAGTTGACTTTTCACTGGCTCAGCTAAAGAAGTAGGGCTAAAGCTGATTCTAGGCTTTATACCTTGTTGACTTTTCATTTTGTTTGAAATTCTTTGTGAGATACCCAAATGGCATTTTCAGAACCTTCTAGTCATAAATTCTGATAAAAATTTTATCAGACTTTTGATTTTCAGTATTGGTGAACTAAAATCACTAGTGACGGTGGCCCAGTTGGTTAAGCGACTGCCTTTGGCTCAGGTCATGATCCCGGAGTCCTGGAATCGAGTCCCACATCGGACTCCCTGCTCAGCAGGGAATCTGCTTCTCCCTCTGACCCTCTTCCCTCACATGCTGTCTCTCATTCTCTTTCTCAAATAAATAAAATCTTTAAAAAAGAAAATAAAAAAAATAAAATCGCTAGTGACAAAAGATAGCAAAAATTGCTTGTATTGGTTGAGGGCTTTTTGGTGTTTATAGTTTTGGGGAATGTATTAAGATCTAAAAGAGGGGGCGCCTGGGTGGCTCAGTTGGTTGGGCGACTGCCTTCGGCTCAGGTCATGATCCTGGAGTCCCGGGATCGAGTCCCACATCGGGCTCCCTGCTCGGCAGGGAGTCTGCTTGTCCCTCTGACCCTCCCCCTCTCATGTGCTCTCTCTCATTCTCTCTCTCTCAAATGAATAAATAAAATCTTTTAAAAAAAAAGATCTAAAAGAATAAAAAGGATGAAAAACTGTCTATTATCATTATCTTGTACTTTTTTTGTTTTCTTAATTAAAATTTTATCACCTTTTGAAATCTGGGGACATATAAGCAAAGATGTCCTTTATTTAAAGTTGATGTTTTTGTTTGGTTGAATTTAACTCACTCTGAATCCTAATTGTGTAGTGACTTAACTCATTTTAAAAGTCTTTGGTTTTGTAAAATACTTTACAACAATACCTTACAGCTGTTGTTACAGTCAGCAGAACGAGAAAGTAAATAGAGCAGTCAAAATTTCATTGCTATTAATTGGTATGGATTCTTCAAGTAAAAATTCTTTTATCTGAGATAGTTGTTTTAAACTGGGATGTATAATTTTCTTTTTGTAAGCCTGATTTTTTTTCTTCTTTGTTTTTTTTAAGCAATAGCCACAATAAGAAGGTACAAATGCACATGCTGGACTTGATGAGTTCTATCATCATGGAAGGTGATGGAGTTACTCAAGAATTATTAGACTCCATTCTTATTAACCTCATTCCTGCACATAAGGTCTGTATAATATGAAGATATTAAGAGTTAATGTTTAAAGATAGTACTACACATATGAAAAATAATTTGTAATTTCACATTATTCCCACTATCATTTTCAAGCCCCAATAAAATAGTGTAACACACATCAGTCTTAAAATCACTGTTTTTAGAAGATTTATTGATTAATATATATTGTAGAAGATTTTCATTCAGTGAAGTGCTTCCTATTTTCTGGAACACAAAAATCTTTCACCTTTACCACTTATATGTAATGTGGGAATTAGAAAGAGTACTGTCTTAGGTGTTGGTTTTTTGTTTTGGGTTTTTTTGGGGGCGGGGAAGGAAAATGTATTTCCTTCTTTGTAACACAGATGTGGGACATAGGAATTGTATTTCTTCTCAGAATCCATTTTTCTTGGGCATTTTCAGAAAAAGATTTGGGCAGAAGCAGGAGCTATATGGTTAATGTTAAGGGGAAAGAGATGATTCACAGCTGTATATTTCTCCCTGTTTCCTTTTTCTCTTTCTTTCTGCTACTTCTTCCTAAGAAACTGAAGGACTTAGCTTTCCACAAGCTCTACGTACTCAGTCATACCTTACTGTTGATATTTACCCTCCTGCTCTTTTCCTCTAATGGTACAGTGATCAGATGTTAGATGAACGGTGTATCTAATTAACACTTATCTAATAATGCAATTAATTAGAAGTTCTTCTGCTTCCAAATATTATTTGCATTTTATTAATTCAAATGAATCTGTAATTTGCCAAAATTTTGAAAGTATGGCAAAGGTAGGGGGGTGCATGTCAGGCAAAATAAGAGCGGAAAAACAAAGAGGAATAGATAGCATATTTGATGTTTATATTCTAGTTAGTATTTTTATGATTAGGAAATTTATATACCGTTTTAGGAAATAGAAAGGTTGCCTTAATTTTGAGTTAATCTTATCCTTTTGCCAGTGGAATAAAATCTTAGAGCAAGGGTCAAGAAGCTATGGCTTGTGGACCAAATCTAGTTCTCTACCTGTTTATGTAAATGAAGTTTTTTTGTATACAGCCATTCTCATTGATTTTCATTTTGTGTGTGGCTGTTTCACACTCAACAGCAGAATTGTGTAGTTGCAGCAGTAACTGTATGACTCAAAAAGCCTAAAATATTTCCATCTGGCTCTTCGCATAAAAAGTTTGTTATTGGGCGCGTGGGTGGCTCAGTTGGTTAAATGACTGCCTTCGGCTCAGGTCATGATCCCGGAGTGCCGGGATCGAGTCCTGCATCTCGCTCCTTGCTCGGCGAGGAGCCTGCTTCTCCCTCTGACCCTCTCCCCTCTCATGTACTCTCTCTCTCATTCTCGCTCTCTCAAATAAATAAATATTTTTTAAAAAAAATTTTGTTATTACTCACTGAGAGTATAGAGTTTCCTAGTGTCTTTTTGGGAGAGGTGCGAGATGATGGTAAATGAATCTCAGTTTGGTCCAAAACTTCAGTTTAGAGATGCTGATAGGTACTTATTTTTTTAAAACAAGAAATCCATTTCCAAATAAGTCTTTAAAAATTGAATATGTCTTTTCTGTGGCCTTTCTCAGACCCTTTAATTTGTTACAGTGGCACTGGGAATCTTGAGAAGCAAACACAGGATTCAGTGTTTCAAAACTATCTAATTGACCAAGTATTTTTCTTGGAACACTTTCCAGGTGTACTCTTTCTTAGATCACACATTGATTAGACAATGAAGTACTTACTTAGGATGGTGGATGACACAGGGTGTAGGTGTGGGTGTGGGTATGGGTGTGTATTTAGGATACAGGGGTATAATTGGCAGTTCAAATTAGTTAACAAACCCAAAAAGCCTTAGGTCTGTTTTCAGTTTAGTAAAACTAAACAAAATAAGGAGTTTGGCTTTTGGCTGTCTAATATATTTTAGTGTTTGATTTATAGTGCTCTTTGCAACTTCTGCATTTAAGACCACTTGACTAGAGAATATCAGGTAAAACCTTGAATGGGGTTCAGTGATATTTTTTGCTTTATAGTTTGGAGATTTGAAGATTATAGTGTCATCATGGTTCTATCTCATAAATTCACGAATTCATTTGTAACTTGGCATATTTTTATTGTGTTCCAGAACTTAAATAAACAGTCCTTTGACCTTGCAAAAGTCTTATTGAAAAGGACAGTCCAAACTATTGAGGCGTGCATTGCCAATGTATGTATTTCTGTTTATATTTTGTCCGTAATTGTATAATTCTTAATGCATTGTATTAATTTATTGAGACCTTTCACATACAGTTTTGTTTAGCCTATAAACAGTTTCATCTATTTAAAACAAATACATAAAAGAACTGATGTATCCAGATGTGACCAAATGCAGTATAACTATATAAGCTTTGACATTATTTTTAAATGGCATAAGATAGAGGATATTTTATAAAAACTTGTCTACAACTTCCACCCCTCTTTCACTGCCTTTGTATTTATATTTATCTTTTTATCTCCTGAGTATGCTGATCTCTTTCACTTTCTCCTTTCTTCTTTACCTTTATTTTCCTAGGTCATTCCTCTGAACTCTTTTGTTTCTCTCTTAAATATCTGTTGTATATTAATAAAAATACTGTTTTTTACTTTATTGAAGTTTTTTTAACTTAAGAAAATCAATAATCTAGAATAAAAAATAATTTATAATTCTTCCTAATATAGCTGTTCATTCCATTATTGCATATTTGCTCACACTCGTACCTGTTTTTTTTACATACTCTATATAAAATTTTGAATTGTCTGTATATTTCTATATTTTGAAATTATTTTTTTTATAATATAAATGACCACAAATGTTTCTTTGAATTGATATATATCCATAATTTATCTAACCATTTCCTTATTATCTTGCATTTAGATATTTTCAGTGTTTTCCTTTAATAGTTACCGTCTTGAGTGTAGCATTTATCTGTTGTTGAATTATTTTCCACATCTAAAAACCCAAGTGAGAGTATATTAATGGCATAAATTATTAGTATTACTTATATTACTAAATTAATATTTAAACATGGTAAAAGAAAAGTTTCTTTTCACAAAAGAATGTATAGTGAAAAGTGTCTCTCTTCAACTCTGGATACCCTATTCTCAGTTCTCAGAAATAACCATTACCAATAGACTTTCAATATATCCTTCCAGAATTAGTGTTTTATGCGTAATCATTTTTGTATATGTGTATTTTTTAATCTTGTTAAAACTTTTTTTTTATTTTTCCACGGTCTACATAGTAAGAATATTTTCTAACTTTTAGTGTATTTTGCTTTTCAAAGGAAATATATTATTTGATGATACTACCAAAAATATATACTTAACATCAGTTATGTGCAACTGCCTCCTTATCATTTTTAAATTTAATATTTTTTTCCTATGTGTGTCTGTGTATTGGCAGGGAATGGAGGTGTCTTTTAATTTGTGCTTTTGATATTCTCTTTGTTTCTTTCTAGCATTCTTTTAAATTACCAGTTAGCTTTTGTATCATCACTTTTTTTCCTTCTTGATACTCTGAGTCAAAATCTATTTGACTTTGGGTATTTAAAAAAAAAAAAAGCCCCCACCTTTAAGTACTCTCTATTACTTTAATGGCAAAATTAGACATAAATAAAAGGCAGAAAATAAAAGATTGAGACTTTAAAGTTTCTCTTATAAGGTAATTTCTCTATAAAATTCTTTATAATGAATTACATAAACTATCAAAGTTGTTTTGCTTTTATGGAAGATTCCTAGAAATACCATCTTAATTCGGAAAACTTTCATAATTAGATATTTAGAGGTTTATTCTGTTTTAATGACTATTCTATCATATATTAGTAATTGAAATATGTTTTGTTTCATCCCCTTCAGTTGTATATGTAATGCCTAATTATATCTTTTTTTAGACATGTTTATAAAAAAAAAATCTGTCCAAGTTTTTAAGTGAAATGGATATTTTATTTTTGTTTAATATCTCCTTTAGTTTTTCAATCAAGTCCTGGTGCTGGGAAGATCATCAGTAAGTGATTTGTCAGAACATGTATTTGATCTGATTCAGGAACTTTTTGCAATAGATCCTCATTTATTATTATCTGTCATGCCGCAGCTTGAATTCAAACTAAAGGTAGGACTGACTATAATTTTTAAGCTCTTTAAGCTTTAAGAGAAAAATTTACATATAACTTTGTAAAAGATAATTATTGTTTTACTCTTTAAAAGAATAAAATGTGAGTTCAATTTATCTTCTTACATTTAGTTAAGGTATACATTTTTAATCATTTCAGTAAAACAGTCTCTCTCATCTGGGTGTAATAGGAGAATTACATGGGAAAATTATAACTCTCCTAGTTGTTAAATATCTGACAAACACAGTGACACAAATAATAGATATGAAGAATGATATTATCCCTTATAATACATATTGTTATTAAATAGTATTTATTATTAGGTAGATATACTTTAGAACATCAAAAGATTTCAAACTGAGTGCTCAAAGGATCTTGATTATAACTATATGAACCTTCCATAGTATAGGTCAAGGACAAAAATTTTACTGTATGACTTGGGGCATATCTTATTTTTTATAGCCAACTAAACAGATTCATAACTCCTCAAAAAATAGGAAAAACTTGACACTCGATCCCCTATCCCAGTTGAACTGTGTGAGATAACAGCTTACATTTGCTTAATATTCTCGACTTTGTGAAAGGCTTTTTATATCCAATATCTTATTTGATCCTTAAATCAAACTGTGGTATAGTTAGGACCAACATTATAGTTTTGATTTTTGAGATGAAAAATTTAAGATGAAATATTTTTTTGCCCAGTTGCACAGTTAAAACAGACTTGAGATTAGAACTACAATCTTCAGACTCTTTGAACATGTATACATGATGGTTAAGAATTGTCCATATTGGGGGCACCTGTGTGACTCAGTTGGTGTTAATCATCCAACTCCTGCTTTCAGCTCAGGTCATGATCTCAGGGTTGTGAGATTAAGCCCCATTGGGCTCTGCACTAAGTGGGGAGTCTGCTTCTCACCCCCCACCCCACAAGTGCTGGGCATGGAACCTACTTAAGATTCTCTCTCTCCTTCTCTCCCTCCCTCCCTCTCCAAAAAAATTAAAAATAAAGAATTGTCCATATTGTCTTCATTATAAATATTTGTCATTTATAGTATAAAAGGACATTATACCAAGCTTCTAAGAAAGTCTGTTATGTAAAAAATATTATATAGAGAACAAGGCTTTGTTTTATTTTTTAATATTGAGTTTATTTTAATAACAGCCTAAAGATGTTTCCATACCAACTTATTTCTAGGCGTAAGGCATTAAAATATTTTCTCTCAATCTCTTCATAGAGTCTGAATATGAAAAGTCATGCCTCTTCAATCCTTAAATAAGATTGCCATGATAGATGGTGGGAAGGAATTGAGAACTAGATTTCTAGGTTTCTGTGTGTGGACTGAGGGAGACACCACCTCAGAGACACCAAATGATTTTTGCACCAAAATCAGTTTACCATCACTATAATCATATTCCAGCCTCACTCAAGGAATATATTTTAAATTTTAAAAAGGTAGGAGGCTGAGTTTTCACTCAGTTTCAGTAGTTAAAAATATAGATATAAAATGTTACATCATTTGAAATAATCACTAAACCACCGAAGTAGTCACAAGTAGAATAAAACTTCCACTTATTTTTAGTTTTTGACATTTAAGAGATAGACTGATTTTTCTTTAAAAAAATAAATCATGTTGGTTAGTTGATTGGACTTACTAAAAGGTCCTAATCTGCATTGTTGTCACATTGCTTGAGAAAAACTTTGTCAAAGAAAATCATTTTTGTAATTACAAATGTTAAAGCTTGATACAGTTTTCATTTTTACCCCTTTGATAAGTGTGCCTATTTTACCCACAAAACCCCTATTCCTGAAAGATAAGCTATTCATAACAAAGACTATATCCCATGTACTTTATTTTTTTAAACTGCTGTCTTTTTCCATGAATATTTCTTTATTGGATTTCTGGTATTACTCTAGACACACGTTGTATATGAATACTTGAAAAAGCAATTGCTTTTTGTTACTCCCTTTATTTTCCTAGTGAATATGTGATTTTTAAAGTTTCACAGAGCACATGGTTTCAGAATAACTTAATTTATAGTAAGATGTGACATCACTAGTGAAACTGGAACAGAATTCATAGCGTGTATTGATTCAGGATAAGAAAATTGGAGGCCTTGGGGCACCTGGGTGGCTCAGTCGTTAAGCGTCTACCTTAGGCTCAGGTCATGATCCCAGGATCCTGGGATCGAGCCCCACATCTGGCTCCCTGCTCCGCGGGAAGCCTGCTTCTCCCTCTCCCACTCCCCCTGCTTATGTTCCCTCTCTTGCTGTGTCTCTCTCTGTCAAATAAATAAATAAAATCTAAAAAATAATAATAATATTTTTAAAAAATTTGGAGGCCTTTATCAAAAAAAAAAACAATTTCAAACTAAGTTTTGATTTTTTTGTAATGTTCAGTTTAGCTGACCTTTTAGATCTTCTTAACATTCTTGTTCTTCTATTAAGATGAGTTTTCCCAGGGGTGCCTGGGTAGCGCAGATGGTTAAGCATCTGCCTTCAGCTCAGGTCATGATCCCAGCGTCCTGGGATCGAGCCCCACATCGGGCTCCTGGCTCATTGGGGAACCTCCTTCTCCCTATCTCTTTGCCTCTCTCCCTGCTCATGCTCTCTCTATCTCTGTGTCTCGAATGAATAAATAAAATCTTTTTTAAAAAAATGAGTTTTCCTGAATCATGATATTCTTCAGTGTTATGTTCTCCAGTAAGTTAGGGAAATCCTTTTTTTTTTTTTTTTTTTTAAGATTTTATTTATGTACTTGAGATAGAGCGAGAGCGAGGGAGCCAGAACACAAGCCAGGGGAGGGCAGAGGGAGAGGGAGAAGCAGCTGATGTGGGGCTTGATCCCAGGACCCTGAGACCATGACCTGAGTCGAAGGTAGGGGCCCCAGGGGTAGTCTTGATTAAAATTTCATATGTCAAAACCTTAGATGATATAATATATGTTGGAGCCTCAAATGGCAGGAAAGATTTCTTATAAGAAAACTTACTAGGATGGGGGGGCTCCTGAGTGGCTCAGTCGGTTAAGCACTCTTGATCTCAGGGTTGTGAATTCAGGCCCCACATTGGGCTCCACAATGGGTGTTGAGTCTACTTAAAGAAAAGAGAGAGAAAGAAAGAAAAAATTTATTAGGGTGGGAATTATTTGCAGCTTTGCCCTTCACAGAATTTTTTCCAAGCTCTTAGGGAATGTTAGAATTGAATGATTATCTTCATGTTTCTACAATGTCTGGGTAGATTGCAAACAAGCACTGAAAATTAGCAGTTGGAGGGGGTGTGAAATAAGAACAAAGAACCAGACAGTCTGACATGGAATCACATCAATTTCCACATAATAAATGAGAGCATATGATATTTTAAAGTTCTCATCATTGTAAGCAGAAATATGAAACTATAGCTTCTCAGGAATGATTCATGTTATTTTCTGTAATCTGATGAATAAACCTTGGCTTCATTTATTTTCTCTTTTTCCTTAGAGCAATGATGGAGAAGAGCGATTAGCTGTTGTTCGACTTTTAGCTAAATTATTTGGTTCTAAAGATTCTGATTTGGCAACACAGAATCGTCCTCTTTGGCAATGTTTTCTTGGACGGTAAGAGAACATACAATTCTATGGATTCTGACTTTTATGTTTTGGAGGCCAGTCAGTATGGTCCATTTGATTAAAACCACACATATCAAAACTTTAATTGATATGTGGGTTTTTTTTTTTTTTAGTATCTGTGTTGCTGTCTTGCTTGGAGAATAAATTGTAGATCAGATGTTTTATGAAGAATGATTATTTACCACATAACACTTTTTAATCTTTCTGTGCTACAGTAATGTCATTAGAATAAATAGATAGGCAACATCTGAGAATGTTCCATCTTAAGATTTTTAAATTATGAGACTGAAGACATAATGATCCAGTCCATGCCATTCTTGAGTCCATCAGTGTATTCATTCACTAGTGTTTATTGTTTAGGTCTGTAGCTTATCTAATTGAATGATGTATGTTATGAACTAATTTGGTATTATGGTATGATTTTGAAATTGAAAATAACATTGCTTTTCATTCAGATAACTTTTAATATTCCTTCTCAAGAACTTAGAATTATTAGGATCTATTCAACATGATGGTAAGGTTGAAAAATCTATGAAATTTATCAAATACATTCCATTTACATGTTTCTTGCTTCAAACCATGAAAAGTCAATTTTTACTGTTAGTATTCTGAAGAACTTTTAGATTTATCATTGTTTAATTCACCTGATTCAGAAGGTGGGCCTAGAGATTTTCTTAAAGTAAATTCATTATAATAATCCCAAGTTAGATTTGTCAGTTATTTTTTTTTAAAGATTTTATTTATTTATTTGACAGAGAGAGACACAGTGAGAGAGGGAACACAAGCAGGGGGAGTGGGAGAGGGAGAAGCAGGCTTCCTGCGGAGCAGAGAGCCCGATGCGGGGCTCGATCCCAGGACCCTGGGATATGACCTGAGCCGAAGGCAGACGCTCAACGACTGAGCCACCCAGGCGCCCCTTGTCAGTTATATTTTAATATTTGAAAAATCTGACACTGACAGTCTTAATTTGCTCAGAACAGGCCATTTTGAAGGTCTGTAAATGCTATTTTGGGTAATTAAACTTGATTTTATGAGAACTTGGAATGAAGCAACTATACTTGTCGATAAGCAAGAGGAGTGATTCTGTCCTTGGTGTTTACAGCAAAACAATTACTTGTAAAAACTAAATCAACTGAGAGAGACTTCTTATATTCATAATTTTACATTGACTGCCATTTCTAATCAGTCTCCAGTTCATTGAAACAAAGATATATTACCAGTGTATCTGTTTTACTGTATTACTTTCTTTAATTATTTAGCAATAAGTGTTTTGATACTTTGTAACTTAGTTTATCATAAATGGTAGTGTTTTCATTTTTCTCTGGCAGAAAATTTATAAATCCTAAATGCAAGATTTATTAAAGTAAAATTATTGTAATTTTAACCTTTATATAAGAAAGTAAGAAAAAAGTAAGATGTATTTAATTTTTATTTATTAACTATCTATTTTATTTTTATTTATTAAGACATTTATTGGGGCGCCTGGGTGGCTCAGTCAGTTAAGCATCTGCCTTCAGCTCAGGTCATGATTCTGGGATCCTGGAGCATGCTCCCTGCTCAGCGGGGGGAGTCTGCTTCTGCCCTTCCCCTGCTTGTGCTCTCTCTTTCTCTTTCACTCAAATAAATAAAATCTTTTTTAAAAAAGACATTTATTATATAACTTTTAATTGGTTATTTTATGAGATTACTTTAAAAATAAAAATATTTCTTGCTAAAACAGATTATTTATAATTAACGAATGTTTCTTAAATTGCCCATAATAAATGTTAAATTTGAGAGTTGTTAAGCTTACCTTTATTATGTGCATTTTTGGATCTACGTGTGGTGTTTCATATTTATTGCATTTTTACAATATACTCAAGCTTTATAAGAGTACTTTAATACAAGTTCGTCCCAGGAGATGAAACTTTTCCATTGTAAAGCAGTTTCATAACATGCATTTTATGAACTTAGCTTTGAACTTCTGGATCTGCCTCTCATATGATTTGCTCTCTACCTCTTATTCCTCCAGTATTTTCCCCCATAAACTTTTTTCAAGTAGATTTTTTGATTTTAAATATTATTTTTTGTTTTGTGTTATAATTAGGCTCTTAAATTTGGGGCTCTACAAAGTATGAAGTTTGGGTTGGGGATATGTTTATACTTTTGTTTGTTTTAGCATGGTAAACATTCTGTTTTCAAAAATGTTTTTTGGAACTACCTATCTTTTTATATTCTCCCTTAAGAACATATTGTCATTATAAAATAACACACTTTTTAATCAGTAACTGTTGTTTATAGGCACTTACCTACTGTAGATATACCTTATTAGAAAATAATTATTTTGCCTTAAAACTAATCTTTAGCAACCTTTTCCATGTAGATTTAATGACATTCACGTTCCTGTGAGATTAGAAAGTGTGAAATTTGCCAGTCACTGTTTAATGAATCACCCAGATTTAGCAAAGGATCTCACAGGTAAGCTGGCTGATTTATTATAAATATGAGAGTAATCACACAAATATATTTTAGATGTGGACTTTGACCTTAAATTTAGTATCTGAATAAGTTTTAACTCTGGCACTATTTCAGATTTTTATCAGTCCTGGACTGATAAATGATTTCATGTTTATACAATAAAATTACACTTGAAGCATTCATATTGTAATCTTTTAGAATTTTTTGGAAATCATAGTTTGAGGAAGTATACATTGGGTTTGGGCACAAATCATTATACCTATGTGATAATTAAATATAGTAACATAATCTAATAATAACCCAGAAAGTGATTATCTCCTGCAGTAGACTAGAATTTCTCATTCTTCACTTGAACATAGAGCGTTTGAACCTGCTTATTTGGTATTGGCAAATAAATGCTTTTATCAAAATGCTGTTTACCAAAAAAGAAGAAACATTTTTTTGTTTTGGTTTTGTTTGTATTGTAATTATTTAGGAATCTTTTTTAGAGGTCATAGAATGTTATTCTGTATTTTATATTGTGCAATGTACAGGAATACACCTGTCAGCAAACTTGCTATAAGCATTTTTACCACTTTTCTTTTTAATTCTTTTAATTTGTGTTATAACTTATTTTTTGAATATATAAATCAGATATTTTGTTGTGATTTGACTTATCCAGAACAGTTGACGTAAAATACATTATTTATTAAGATGTGACTCCAGTAGTAAATAGCGTGGTATAGTTTATTTTGTGATTCTGTAGGGTATTGCCACCTCAAAAATAAAATGATTTTAATTCATGCCACATTTTACAAACATTGTTTCAGTATGGATAAAAGCCTAAAGCATTAGTCTTTTCTGTCATTCTGAATGTGACAAATAACATAGCTAACATTTAGCTTTAGTTTTTTTCTCTTATTACAGAATATTTGAAAGTTAGATCACATGATCCCGAAGAGGCTATTCGTCATGATGTCATTGTTACTATAATAACAGCTGCCAAAAGAGACCTTGCCTTAGTAAATGATCAGCTACTGGGCTTTGTAAGAGAAAGAACACTGGATAAACGGGTAAAATCTGAGGAATTTTATTCTTTTGTTATTTACTATATTTAAAGTGTTTGCTAGGGGCGCCTGGGTGGCTCAGTTGGTTAAGCGACCACCTTCAGCTCAGGTCATGATCCCAGAGATTCTGGGATTGAGTCCCACATCGAGTCTGCTTCCCCCTCTGACCCTCTCCCGTCTCATGCTGTTTCTCACTCTCACTCGCTCACTCGCTCTCAAATAAAATCTTAAAAAAATAAAGTGTTTGCTAAAAACAATAGGAATTATTTCTAAAGTTTTATTTTACCTTTTCACTTACTAGTTTCAAAAGAATAGTGAGTGATCACCTATGTTTTTTTCTTATAGTTAACATTTTCAAAAGTGACCATGTATAAACTTAGCTGGATCTGTCATTCATTGGACTAAAAGAATATCATACTTTATATGAAAGTGATACTTGTATAGTGCTGTGCCAAGCTAAGGGCTGAAATGATAGTTGTATGTTCAGATACTTTTTTGTGTGATTTCCTGTCTGTGGTCACAGTTAAAAACATGGTTTGATAAGGAAGAGTAGTACTAAGAACAACAAAAGCTGTTGCTAAGTAATATTATCAACTGTAAGCAAGAGACAGACATGCAAGGCAAGCTGATTAGACATCTTATTAACATCTTTAACAAAAGTTACCTTTGCAGTGTGCTATTTTATTTGAGGCATGGTTGAAAACACACTGTCCTCATAAAACCAGTGTCCTTGGGGCGCCTGGGCTCAGTCGGTTAAGCGTCTGCCTTTGGCTCAGGTCGTCATCCCAGGGTCCTGGGAGCAAGCCCCGCATCGCATCGGGCTACCTGCTCAGCGGGGCCTGCTTCTCCCTCCACCTGCGCTCCCCCGCTTGTGCACGCTTGCTCTCTCTCTGACAAATAAATAAATGAAATCGTAAAAAAAAAAAAGTGTCCTTTAGCAATAGTTTCAGAGTAAAATTCTGTTTTTCTTGGTTATAAAATACAGCAAGAGGTATTCTTTAAGTTCTTTCTAAATATTTTGTTAGAGGAGGCAGATATATCATGTGGGCACTGTTTAACATGTTCAACTATATCAGTGATTATAACTTTGAACAAGTTTTTCCTCTTGGCTTTAATTTAAATGAAATGACGCTCTACCTAGTGGTTAGCTGGTAACTCTACCCCCGCCCGCCCCCACCTCCATACCTCAATTTAAGGTATTACCATTTGTGTTACTTCCTCCTTTTAGAAACATTTCACTCCTGCTTCTACTAATGTTTGTTTATAGTTTCTAAAGGAGTTGAATAAATGAATCTTCCTGAGGCTGCATGATATGGTCATAATAGCATCTACTGGATATTTTTTAGGATCTGGATTTTGGTGCAGTAAATTAGATGACCTTGTGTACCATTTGTTTTCTCCCCTATAAAATGTGGGGACAGGACTTAATCTTAGATTTCGCTACTTACAGTCTTTGGTTTCTCATGTGAGAAATGTCAAAGGCATCTGTTACCTGTTATATGGGAACAAAGTTTCATTCCATCTAAATAGCCTAAAAATGAGGAAATTATACAAAAGATTATAAAGAAATAATGTAAATAAACCAAAGATCGTATGCTCTGATTTGTTATTGAGACAAATATCTTTTTTTAATTACCTCTCACTGTCATGGTTCTAACTGTAGGTTTTTATAGTCTCCTTTTTCATCGACCTTCTTCCTGCCAACTTTCTTTCCTCCTAGCAAACTGTTCCAGTCTCTGGAAGTCCCAAAGAGTCTTCTTCCACTAACTAGTATGTGGCTAGGTAAATCATTTGCCCTTTTAATCTATAAAGTAAGGAAATTCACTTAAAATGATCACTAAGGTTCTTTCCAACTTCGTAATTCTAGGATCTTGATACTAAATTTTGTTTTTATTCTGAGTTAATATCAAAAGGAATGTAATTAGGATAAAATATTCCAGATGATAGGGCTTTTGGTTGCAGAGTAAATCACACTTTCTCTTTTACCTTTTATCACTTTTAAAACTTGGGCAAATTTTTTTAGACAGAATCTAATGAAATCATCTGTAAGATTTACTACCGATTGCTTGGCTGTGAGTGAAATAAAAAATTGGTAGGTGATTTAGTAGTATTTGCATTCGACAATTTTTAAAATAGTCTGATTTATAAATACAAATGTATTCAAAATTGTTGGTAAAGCAATTTGTTGCGTCTTAGGAAAATAAATACTATGCCAGCTTATGTACATATGATTGTAAAACCTAGTGAAGAAATGCCAGTTTGTATACTAAAGTTTGGTATCTCGCTCATTCAATAAACTTTATACTTTTTAGTGGCGAGTAAGAAAAGAAGCTATGATGGGTCTGGCTCAGCTTTATAAGAAATACTGCCTTCATGGTGAAGCGGGAAAGGAAGCTGCAGAGAAAGTCAGCTGGATAAAAGACAAGCTTTTGCATATTTATTATCAGAATAGCATCGATGACAAGTGAGTCTGACATGTTGGTAGAATGGTTGAATATAAAAATGCTTTTAATTTTTTGACATATACTTTTTAATTTTTTAATTTCTAAATTTGGAAATCACTTTCTGCCCATTTATACGTTCTATGTTTAAATAAGACTCTGGCACAAATTGTCAAGTAGCATCATTAGTGAAGTAGGTATGGACTTTGGAGTCAGACCAGAGACCAAATGTTCATTCTGCCCCTTATTAGATGTGTGCTTCTGCACAACTGACCTCTGTGCACCTTGGTTTTTTCTACAAAGTAATAATAAAGCTTTCCATGCAAGATGGTCATGTGGATTAAATAAAAAATGAACGTAAAGCTCCCTAACCCAATGCCTATCAATATGGGACTATTCAGTAACTGCTAGTTGTTATTTTTACTTTTTTGCGACACTGTAAGTATCAGTAGAGGAAGTGCTATGGTGTTTTTTTATTGAGGTATAATTGACACATAACATTAATTTCAGGTGTATAAACATAATGATTCTATATTTGTATATATTGGGAAAAGATCACCACAGTATGTCAACTTAACATCCATCCCCATATTTAGTTACAAAATTTTTTTTCTTGTGTTAAGGACTTACATTGTTTTCATTTTTTGAATGTTACTTGTAATTCTATATTGGGTTGTAGTAATGATTTTGGTTTTTGCAAAGTACTTTGCAATGTTTTATAGAATTAGACTGATTATTTCGGCATCACTGGCTGTGTATTTCATTGATTAATGAGGATTTCTTGTATTGACTTATTCTAATGGTTCTGGATAATAAATATAAGCTTAGCAAGAAGGTTATTCCAGTATCATTAAGGAATTTAAACTGTGGAGAGAAGAGAGATCAGATGTGCACAGGAAAAGCTAAATTTTCAGGAAGTGATGTGAAGGAAGATCCCCCTGATTTTATTAAACGACGACATGGGAAAGGAGTTGGATTGTAATTGGAGGAAATTAATGTTTTTTTGTGTGTGTGTGTGTTAGGGTTTTTTTGGTTTTGGATTTGGGTTTTTTGTTTTGTTTTTTTGAGAATTAGCTGTTCTTGATCGTAGCTTTATATGTAGTGTTAAGTAATTTCCTATACCTCAGGACTGATGAAGAATAGCTGGAACAGCCTAGCAGCACCCTGTGTTTAGGGGTAACATATAACCCTTTTAGAACAAATGTTCCATACTGACAAAAAGTAAAGCCACAAATAGCAACCACAGCTCTAAATTTTAAAATAACTATACTCCAGGGTGCCTGCCTGTCTCAGTCAGTAGAGCACGCAACTTGTGATTTCATGAGTTCAAGCCCCACGTTGGGCATAGAGATTACTCAGAAACAAAACAAAACAAAACCAACAATCAAATAAAAACCATACTCCAAGGAAAGGAACCGGTCACCTACTAATCTTTTCCATTGTATTTACACACATAGGTCTGGTATCTTTGCATGAGATGGTTAAAATATAAAAGGGCTGTTGCATCTGAAAAAAACCAGAATAATTGTTATTGGGATTTTTTTGTTTCATAGACTGTTGGTAGAGAAAATCTTTGCACAGTATCTTGTCCCCCACAACCTGGAAACAGAAGAGAGAATGAAATGCTTGTATTACTTATATGCTAGTTTGGATCCAAATGCTGTCAAGTAAGTTACTTTTTAAATGATTGTTTGGAGTTAAAGATTTTGTAAAATTACCTTATCTAATTGTTGATAGGGTTGTTGCTTCTTCTAGTTGAATCAAAAACCTCAGGGGCGCCTGGGTGTCTCAGTCAGTAGGGTCCGACTCCTGATTTTGGCTCAGATTTTGCGACAGTCTGGGCATGGAGCTTGATTAAGATTCTCTCTCTTTGCCCCCCCCCACACCCCCCCGCACTCACACATGCTTTCAAGAAAGAAAGAACCTTAGATAAATGTTTATACAGAAAAATTTATAAGTTTAGATAAAAGCAAAAAATATTCCTATATGCATAGACATATTTGGCAACTGAGTCAATAATACCGTTTCAGGGATTCAAAGAAATCCCCATGTCAAAATTACTTTTGTCTACCTATTCACAGGGATCTAAATTACACTATTGGAGCTTTACAGTACTAATCCTAAGAACTAAATACGGCTTCTTAATCAGAAAAGTATATTGAGATCACCTCTGTATAGAATGACCATGTGATTGGTTGTCTGAACCGGGATATTTTTGAAACTGAAAGGCACTATTAATATTTTTGATCAGGCAATTGGCCTAAACTTTAACTGTCCCAGGCCAACTAGGATGTGTGGTCACTCCACAGTAATAAAGCTTTTTAAAAAAGTAAACACGTCCCGTCACTCACTAAGAATTCTGATTCTTCTGAAAAGAACCTCAGCTTGTGTGTGTGTGTATATTATATTTTATGTATTTGTTTTTTAACTTTCATATAATTTCAGCCTTACAGAGAAGTTGTGGAAGTAGTACAAAGCATTTTACCCAGATTCAGCATTTGCTTTATCAGTTTGCCATTTGCATATACTTTTTCTTTACATAAATATTTTCTTCTGAACCATGTGAGAGTAATTTGCAGACGTTAGATCCCTTTACCCCTAAATATTTCAGTGTATATTCCCTAAGAACAAGGATATTCTCTTATATGACCAGAGTACTCCTATCAAGAGATTTAACATTGATACAATATTATTGACTAATGTGTATTTAAGTTTCCTCAGTTGTTCCAGTAATGTGCTTTATGTTTTTTTTTTCCTTTCTGGGATTACAGATTGTATATTTCATTGTCATGTCTCTAGTTTCTTAATTTGGAGCCATTCCTCGGTCTTTGTCTTTTACAACTTTGATGTTTGGGGAAGAGTATTGCATGGTCCAGTTCAATTTTGTAGAATATTTCCTCAGTTGGGGTTCATCCAGTGTTTCCTCATTAGATTGGGATTATGCATCTTCAGCAGAAATTCAACAGCGGTAACTTTGTATCCTTAGTGTATTATATTAGGAGGCGTTAGCCATCATTTTTTTCTTAATTTTGCAGGGGTGATTCCTAATGCTCACCCTACGTAGTAAATCCCTAGCCTAAGGTTTTGGTCTCTTTATATTTCAAAATATTGGCAAATAATACTCCCAACATAGACTAATGTCTCAGAGATCCCTTTGGGCACCTGGAATTATGGACTGGGTTTGTGAGAGAAGAAAATCTGCTTTCATGGAGAGAAAGAAGTGTAGAATAATAAACACACTCAAGTTAAATTTGGTGTCTTGAATCTACATCATTTCTAAGAAGTTTATTTCTATAGCCCTTCATGAATACCTCTTAGCCTGCCATGAAAATGCCTTTATGATCTGATCCTTTTCTACAGTATGTTCCAGCTTCCTAATGCTACTTCATTCACACTCTTTGCTCCAAATCTGTACAAAAGAGTTTTTTAAGTTACCTATCCCAGGTATTTTGATGACATTTTATCTTTTTTTTTGTACCAGAACATTCTAGTTTCCTCTGCTTAGAATGTCTTTCAGTCCCCGGACGCCTGGGTGGCTCAGTCTCCCCTTGGCTCAGGTCATGATCTAAGGGTCCTGGGTTCAAGCCCCACGTTTGGCTCCCCGCCCAGCAGGTAGTCTGCTTCTCCCTCTCTGCCCCTCCCCCCAGCTCATGGTCAAGCTTTCTCTTTCTCTCTCTCTCTCAAATAAAATCTTTTCTAAAAAAAAATGTCTTTCAGTCCCCATTTACCTAGAAAGATCCTATTCATCCTTCTAAACTTCTCAAATATTTTCTCTTATAAAAAGTCTTTTTTATTTACTACTTTAAACTGACTTGTCTTAATCCTATAAATAAGTGCTGGTGCTTAAAATTTTAGGTAGATGTAGAAGCATGATGATCTATCCCATGCAACAAGAAAAGTAGTAAAGTTGAATAATTACCAGATTGTTGTTATATTACATATTTTTTTCATATTTATAACTTTATTAACAGAGCTCTCAATGAAATGTGGAAGTGTCAGAACATGCTTAGAAGTCATGTACGAGAACTATTGGATTTGCACAAGCAACCTACAGTAGGTTCATGATTTGTTTAAATTAATAGTTTGTTATGGTCATTATTCAGTTTTTATGTAGTTACATATAACGAAGCAAGTAAAAACTATTTCAAGTGTTTTCCAAATGTCAGTTACACATAATTTCTCTAGTTTTCCAAGCTAAATTTTAACTGTAAATGAATATAACAAAATCTTCTTTTCTCGCATGAACAAAGAAATGGTAATTTCTAGTTTATCATTTCGGATACTACGAATTTACACATGGTTCATCAATTTTCAAATAATTAGAATTAAACATCAAGATAAAATTTTTATGAGAAATCATGATTTTTTTTACTCCATGATTTTGGGTCCTTCAGTGTAGTCAGTATCAAATTTAGGTACCAATTCTATAAATATGGCAAAGTCAAATTAACAAAAAAAATTTTGCCCAGTGTCTTCTGGAAAATGGGGGGAAAGAAACTTGAATAATTTCTTAATATACTTCTAAGTGTGTTTGCTACTAGAATAAGTGTTCTTAACTAGGAAATTATAGACAGAGACCCTTCAAGGGTCTATTGATGCTAAAGCAAGGGTTGGCAAAATTTTTTGTAAATGATCAGATTGTAAAAACTTAGGCTTTACCAGTCATAAAGTCTAGTGAACTGTTCGACTCTGCCTTTATAAAATTGCAAAAGCAGTCATAGATAATATGTAAGTGAACGAATGTGACTGTTTCTCCAAAATTTGAACAATAACAGATGGTCCATAGGACCATAGTTTACCAATTTCTGATCCCAAATTATTCAAATTTCATACAAATTTAATAATAAGGTAATAACTTTATTGTGCTGTCCATACAGAATTACTTTTTGGGAGGCAGGTTATTTAAGTAATAGACCACAAAATAGTTAATAGAACTATTCAGGAAGAAGTTTTTTTCTACTCATCACATTTTTAGTTAATTTTCTTTGATGTATGGTTTCACAGTAATTTTGATATGATAATTGTTTCAATTATCTTCAGTTCAGTCTGGTGGCTGGTGTGTGGTGTTTTTTGGTTTGGTTTGGTTCTTTTTTTTTTCCCTTTAAAAATGTGTAATTGGATTTTCTTACAGAAATTTGGTAGCAAATATGACTTCTTTTGTTTTTGTTTTAAATTTCAGTCAGAGGCTAACTGTTCTGCCATGTTTGGAAAACTGATGACCATAGCAAGTAAGTTTGTTTATTCACTCCATATGTATATAATAAACATCAAAACAGACAATTTACATAATGGGACTGTCAATTTAATACTAAGTAAGAGAAGATAATCCTCTTAATTTTATTTCTAAGAACCAGTTAGGCTGATTGTTTTTTGACAGCTCAGCATAATTTTTAAGACAGCTTGCTTTTAGTTTAGTATAGTAGTTTTTATTTTATAATACTGATTCTCTTTCAATTTTATAGAGAATTTGCCTGACCCTGGGAAAGCACAAGATTTTGTGAAGAAATTTAACCAGGTTCTCGGTGATGATGAGAAATTGCGGTCTCAGCTGGAGTTATTAATCAGCCCAACCTGTTCGTGCAAACAGGCAGATGTTTGTGTGGTTAGTAAATTATACTTCTACATGTGTTCTTTTAGCTTTGTTTGTTGAAATTTATATTTCATTAAAGTCTGCTTTACATAAATTATTTGTGTTAATTTAACAATATTGTGAACTCTAAATTACCCAGGAGTATATCTGTGGTCATTTTAGCTCTCTTACCACTGTTTAACCAAATTCCAGGAAAAACACTAGAGAACTAAGCCAGGGAGTTTGGTCCTAGGAATTGAGCAAAACAGTATGCTTTATATTTAGCAGACGTTTGTTAAGTAAATAGAATTTTCTAAATGCTTATGTGTGTATGCATTTTCTTCACTCATGTATTAGCATGGAAATAACCCTTATCAATAAATTAGCAACAGTTACATTGCCATATATGCATTTATAGATAAGGTAATTCCTTTTTAGGCTTTTGTCTTCATTCTATTCCTGGATTCTTTATTTTATAGAAAACCAGTATTCATTGAAAATATCAGGAAGGAAAACTTCATCCATTCATTTATACAGCATTTTATGAGAGTTTTGTGTTTGAATTTCAGCTATACCATTTACTACCAGTGTGACCTTTAGTAAGTTCTTCAATATTTTGTAGCTTCATTTTTCTCATCTATAAACGTTAAAAGACTCATAGGATTGTTAGAAGATTTTGTGTGTGTATCTGTGTATATATATCCTAATACCTGGCCCAGCACTGCCCTTTAGGATTTAAATTGTATTTCTGTGGTATTACAGATGTTACAACCGTTGTGTTTGGGACCAGGCTTACAGAGCTGAATAAGAGAAAAGAAAATTATTTCAGATATTTATGTCTAACTTTGTTCTAAAAAGAATTAGAGTGCAATAATTTGTGTGTTAAAGGGATGAGGACTATAATAGATGTATATACAAAGTGGTCTGAGAGCATGGAATAGTTCTTTTTTTTTTTTACTCATTCTAGGGATATTAGGTCTCTAAGTGGATTTAAAAAAAAGGATTAGGAAGAGAAGAGGGGGAGCTAATTTAGGGAAGAGAAGAGTGGACTCTTCTCTTGGGTCTAGGGATGAGGATATGCCAAGTGCTGGGTGGTTTGCTGAAAACAGTTAAAGGTTGCATTTATGTCTTTGGCATTTAGGATTCTAGTTCCAGAGTACTGTGTCCTACAGGGTCTCTACTAATATAATTGGGTCATAGAATGAAATATTTTGAAAAGACCTTAGAAATAGTTGGTTTAGAGGCACTTGAGTGGCTCAGTCAGTTAAACGTCCAGCTCTTGATTTCGGCCCAGCTCATGATCTCAGAGTCATGAGATGGAGCCCCATGTCGGGCTCAGCGCTCAATACAGAGTCCTCTTGAGATTCTCTTTCTCTCTCTCTCACTCTCCCTCTGTGCCTCCCCTGGCTTACACGCGTATGCTTGCTCACTCTCGCTCTCTCAAATAAATAAAATCTTTAAAAAAAAGAGTTGGTTTAACCACCTCATTTTACAAATAAAGACATTGGATTTTAAGGTTTCTCGTCCAGTATTTTATAGCTGGTGATAGTGGCTGACCTGCAGGTAGCGTCTCGATCTCATAGGTCCTCAGTAGTGTTTTTTGTATACATTCCATTATTTGTAGGAAGATCCAGTACAAACTGAGTACTGCTCAATAAATGACCTTGAGAAAGAACAATCAAGTGGTGTTTTTGGTCTGAGAAGACAGAAATTGAGTGTGAGTTTGGGAAAATGGCAATAACATGAATTCCTAATATTTGTCAGACCATAAATACCTAAGAGTTTCCAAATCCAAAAAGTATATGCAAAACAGATGTTTGTAACCAAAATATCTCAGGATGAATACCACAGCCATGCAGTGCAGCCAATCAGCACTCCTGATTTTAGCAACCAAGAAAGTAGAGATGAGGACCACAGTTGCACTGGAAAGAGCATGGTAATGATACCTTTTTGCAGGGGGGGGGGGGGGGGTATTCTGAAGATATTTTAAGTAATGGTCCACAGAATAACTAATAGAATTCTATTCTAGAAGAAAAAATTTCTGCTATTCATGTTTTTTAGTTTATTTTATTTGGTGGATGTTTCACAGTAATTTCTGGCTTTTACATTAGCATTGTGTAGTCTGAGCACATTATTTAACATTATGTGTTCTTGAGTATACAATAGGATTTATAGTACCCTTTAAACACTCAGGAAAATGACCGCTGTTAGAAGAGTTTTTGCTGTTTTCCAGAATATCTGTATCATTTTGTCTTTCTCCGCAAGGGCTGCTGGTACTAGTTATATATGCCCTCTAGTATCACATCCCTCTTTTCCTGACGGTTTCATTCTGAAGTTGAAGAAAAGAATAAAGAAGACGTATGCAAACATAAAATTTAGTTTCTGTCGCTCTATGTAGCTTTCATTCTTTCTCTGAGAGTCCCTCTCTGTCCCCTGCTAATGTGTATATACTACCACTTCCTTTTTTTCTAAATGACAGTCACTTCTCAAGAGGTGAGCATTACTCATTAACAGAATTTGTGGGAACGGAGATCAAATACTTTGAGCAAGGAATAACAATAGACACATACTGTGGATTAATACATATATACATGATGCTATAATTAAGAGAGGATGAGCAGTCTATTATGCTATGTGCCGAATAGATTTGCTTTTCCTTTGGACTTCAGGTTTTGAGTTTCCACACCTTGGTCCTAGAGAAGGATCACATATTTGCCATAGCATGAGCTCTGCTTGCTATTTTTTGCTCTAACACCTCCCTATGACCTAAATTTCAAGATTTTCCAAGAAGTTTATTAATTGAGCATTTGAGAGTGTCCTAGGTTTGAATTTCAGCTAGACCATTTTTTGCCATTGTGACTGTTAGTTACTCAATATTTCTGAGCTTCCTTTTCTTCATCTATAAATATTATCAACCTCATAATATGTTAGAATAATATAAGATAAAATTTTATGTATGACCTAATACAAGACCCCTTGCACTGCCCTATAAGATGTAAATGAAAAGTAATTCTTATGGTATTACATATGTATGACAAACACTAGGAATTCTTAAAATAAGTAGAGAGGGATCCTTAATCTCCATCTTTTTAACAGTCTCAAAGTGATGATGATACAAGTCATTCATGGACCACACCTTAAAAAACCCTTCCCTACAAGGTTATCTGAATATGCATTGTATCTTCTGAAGGCCAAATTTTGGGTTGTCCCATGATCAAGTCTACACCATTATAGTTCACTGTGTAATTTAGTAAATTGTCTTATACATGGTCTCTCATGCGGTTGCAGTTTAGATGACAGAAGCAGGCAAATATTTCAATAGAGAATACAGAGTGGTAAGTATTCTGATAGAATCATGCACTTTGGTAACACAAAGGAACAGCAGCCGTCCAAGGCAGGGGTGGAAATGGGAATAGCTTATTCTAGAACAAGTGATTCCTGAATCGAATCTTAAAGGATGAGTAGGGATTAGACCACTACATCAAGAATGACAACTTGAGTGATTGGTTATCAGAGAAGATGTTTGAAGGGTAGAAGATAACGATGTGTGGCCTCACAGCAGTTGTGTTTAGAAATCTGAAATTTAAGACTGGTTGGTATATATTAGCATACGTATAGTTCCTGGAGGAGGTAGAGAAGAAAAGAACGAAAGGGGAGAGAGATGCTAACTTACGCTATTTACTAACAATCATCAAGTGCTTCCTGTTTTCTTTTCATTTAACCTTTCTGTGGTTCAGTGAGAATGATAAAAGGTGTGATGTGATTTATAGTAAGAAATATATATTGGGTCTTTGTCCCCCATTTCTGGCACAGAACTAAAACTCATCCTAAGTCCTGAGAGTTGCAACAGTGTCTTTTGTTATGTTAATGAGGTGCCTTTGGGAGCTCAGCTAAGGGTGGGGACTGGTTCCCTGTGTAGCCAATCACATGATTAGAGGATTGGAACTGTCAATCTACCCTCTGACATCTGGGAAGGGGAGAGGGGCTGGAAATTGAGTTCAGTCACCAGTTGCCAGTGATTTGATCATCAAACCCATGTAGTGAAGCCTCCATTAAAAACTTAAAAAAGACAAGATTCAGAGAGGCTTCCGGGTCGGTGGACATGTGGAGATTGGGGGTGAGGGACAGGCTCACAGAGGGAATGGGAGTTCCCTGTCCTTGCCACATACCTTGCCCTGTGTATCTCTTCCATCTGGCTGTTCCTTAGTTCTATATCCTTTTATAATAAACCAGTAATCTGGTAAGTAAATTTTGCTCTGAGTTCTGTGAGTTGCTCTAGCAAGTTCATCAGACCCAAGGAAGGAGGGGGTCGTGGGAATCTAGATTTACAGCTCGTTGGTCAGGAGTATAGGTAACAACCTGGGCTTACAACTGATGTCTGGGGGTTTGGGAGGAAGCAGTCTCTTAAGACCGAACTCTTAACCTGTGGGAACTGATGCTACCTTGGGGTAGACAGTGTCAGAATTGAGCTGAATTGTAGGACATCAAGAATTGCTTATTGGTGGGGGAAACCCACCACACACACACACACACACACACACACACGAACCAAAAACAACAGATCACTGTAACATGAAAGTTAAACCTTTAGAAACTGCTTCTTGTGAGAAATTGCTTTATCTAGTTTATTGTTTTCAGCTACAAAAAATATTGATAATGTTAAATCCTCTTAGGAGACATTTTGATTAGGAAAACAACAGAAGTATATGAGAGGGAACACTGTGAAAGAATACTATTTTTTTAACAAATGTTTTTATTGTCAAAATGAGAAAGGAAAAATGTATGAAGAACAAAGGATATGTAGATGCAGAATTTTTAAGCTATTTTTGTAGTAACAAAATTAATAAATTATAAGCATGTTAAAATAGGGATTGGAGCACCTAGGTGGCTCAGTCGGTTAAGCTTCGGCTCAGGTCATAATCTCAGAGTCCTGGGATAGAGCTCTACCTCTAGCTCCTTGCTCAGTGGGGAGTCAGCTTGTCCCCCTGCCCCTCCCCCTGCTTGTTCTTGCACGCATGCGCTCTCAAAAAAAAAATTTTTTTTTTTTTTTAGATTTTATTTATTTGACAGAGAGACACAGCGAGAGAGGGAACACAAGTAGGGGGGAGTGGGAGAGGGAGAAGCAGGCTTCCCGCAGAGCAGGAAGCACAATGCGGGGCTTGATCCCAGGACCCTGGGATCCTGAGCTGAAGGCAGATCCTTAACCACTGAGCCACCCAGGCGCCCCTCAAATAAAATCTTTAAAAAAAAATAGGGACTATTTCTTTATTTCCTTGATACTCCATAAGGGTGCTTAATTTACTAAACAATTTATGTAATTAATAAATATCAGTAGTAGTATGAATCTACAGTGTTACCATATCGATGAGAAATTTTGGAAATACTGTCAGGGATGCAGAAAGAATTTTCTTTTTTCTTTTCTGCTGTCATTTTCTAAAAGGATTACAAATGATTACTTCTGTTTGAAGCTTTGTCAGCTACTTTTCAGTTATAAAATTTCTTGTTTATGCGTTGGAAGTATGTGTGGGTATTTTTTTTTTCTTGTGTAAAAAAGAAATAAGGAAACTGTTGACTTGTCGCTACAAACTAATTAGTTGGTTTTTGTTGTCACAAACTAATTTGGCTTGCTGCTTATCCCCAGTATCACTTAAGATTATCACATGTAGTTGTTATGAGAGAGTACCTAAATATTGCATACATAAAATATTGTTATGAGGGATTACCTAAATGTAAGGTTATATTGGAATACAAAAATGTCAGGTTTTAAAAGTTAATTGTGTTGGGCGCCTCAGTGGTTCAGTTGGGTAAGCATCTGACTCTTGATCTCAGTTCAAGTCTTGATCTCAGGGTCATGAGTTCAAGCCCCATATTGGGCTCCACGATGGGCATGGAGCCTACTTTAAAATAAAAGTTCATTGTGTCTAGTGTTATTGTTTATGTACATAGGTATATTTTATAATGTTATTACTGATTAGATAATTAGGAATTACTCTTTTTCCCTTGAACATTTCCTTTATTTTTTTCTACTGTGACTGTCTCTCCTAATGCCTAGTTTTTCCTTTTTTAGTAATCTGTTCCAAAGTACTGACTGTATAGTTTGTCTAGCAATTTTCCAATAGATTTGTTATTAAGTGATCACTGACTTTATCTTAGGTTAAAGCAACTAAATTTTATACTAGGGATGGAAAAATCCCCTTTTGGGGAGACCTGCACAAAATAAGTTTGATTTCAAAAGATAGTAACATACTTAAATTCAGATTTAAAATGTGTACCTGTTGGTTAGAGCAAAGTATGTAAGGACTGAGCACTGACTAAAATACTTTTATTATCTCAAATGCTAAAATTTTGCTCAGTTAATTACAGCTTGCAAAATAGGCACCTCTTAATGACTAAAAAGTTTTTCTGAGACTTACACTCTATTAACAAACATGGATGGTATCTAATTTAAAATTGGTTTTATAATTAATTTGTGTCAGGATGTCACTGAAACTACAGTAGAAATATTTTCTTTTTTCCCTTGTCCCTCTGAACATATATCACTAATGTTTTTTTTCTTTTTTTCATGAAAAGAGTACATGAAATGACTTATTTGTTATTGCTTTATAGTTTGGAAAGCACTTTTAATGTGCTTTATCTTATCAGCCAAGATTTACATTTACTCATCACAGATATTCAGTTAAAAGCATTGTTATTAAACTTCTTTCCCTAATGCCCAGCACTTTGTAAATTTAACCTTGTCTTTGGGAGAATTAGGTTCTATAATCATTAAATCCTAATATGTTCTTTAGAAATTCCATCAATAATGTGTTTTCTTTGTAGGAGATATTTGATGTAATACCACTGTGTTTGAAATCAACTATGTTCTTCCAGAACTAAAAAAACTTTATAATTACATACTTATGAATCTTTCCCTCTTTTAAAAAAATCATTAACTGAAATATTATGACATTATTATGAAATAAACTAATAAACATTAGTTTGAAATAAATTTTGAAATAAACTAATAAGACATACCCATGAAAGTTTAAAAATTTTTAACTTTTTGGAAGTAGAGCATTAAAAAAGATTGTTTACTAATCAATAACTTCATGGGAGAAATAGGAGACAGGCGTAAATTATATTGTGTCATCCCCTTTCTGTTCCCCACAGTCCAGATTTTGCATTGATTACTTAATGAGTATATAATTTTAGTCAGGATCTAAAGCAGAAATTTAGTCAGGTCTAAAGCAGATTCTGCTTATTTTGAATCTTAAAATGCTTTTGATACCTATAATTATTTTTACTTTGAAAAATATGGAAGTAAATCATACTTAACGGTAAAAATCTTTCCTTTCTATAGAGAGAAATAGCTCGAAAACTTGCAAATCCTAAGCAGCCAACAAATCCTTTTCTAGAGATGGTCAAATTTCTGTTGGAAAGAATTGCACCTGTGCACATTGATTCAGAAGCCATAAGGTAAGCTAGGAAATATATTCACTCAAAAATAGAATATAATCTGAAACCACAGTGTTGTAAGTTTAAATTCTGGGTCCCTAAGAAAACCTAAAAAGGTTCCCTGTATACCTTTTTAATGGCAGAAGGATGTATCATTGAAGTTGAAAGAAGGGCCTGCTTATTTTCTAGTCTTTGGCTTACTTCAGTGCTTTTTATTTTTTTAAGGGTTCTTGTGTTTTATCTTTAGCCTATATGTGCTCATTAAAGAAATGAAGAATATTAAGACTGGAGAAAGAAGAAACTTTTACATCTATAGGCTATCAATTAGTTTTTGAGTTTTCTTAACCATTTTGATGGCCTCATAACATTCCTTTAGCATATATCACTGTTTATTTGAGATATGTGAAAACAGAATAGTATTTTGAAAAGAGCACAAGTTGCCCTTAGACTAATATGGTTTCACAACCTGTGTCTACTGCATACCAGTTTTGTGGCTTTGAAAGAAGCCCAGTAATTTATCTGAAGTTTTCATTTTATTTTTAACTTCAGTATGTGTGTGATATCTCCCTGTTGGATGATTATGAGAATTAGAACACATAAAACTAAGTAGCCTGGTATAATAGATAAGCTATATGTCTTCCTTTTCATATTGGGTTATTACATGGCACTTACTGGTTCTCTCTCTCTCTCTCGTTTTGGTTTGTTTTTATTGGTTCTCTTTTTAAACAGCCTTGGATTAGGAGAGCTGGTTCTAGCTAGTTATTTCACCATATGTGAACTACTGCTTTGGTTGTATTGAAATGCCAGTTGTATTGATTTTCTAGGGCTGCCATAACAAAATACCACAGACTGGGTGACTTAACAGAAGTTAATTTTCTCACAGTTGTGGAGGCTAGAAATTCAAGATAGGGGTGTCAGCAAGTTTGATTTCTTCTGAAGCCTCTCTCCTTGACTTGCAGATGGCCTCCTTCTCGCTGTCTCCTCGCAAGGTCTCACGTTGTCTGTGTCCTAATCTTCTCTTCATATAAGGACAATAGTCATATTGGATAATGTCCCACACATTTCACCTCATTTTACCGTAATTATCTCTTTTAAGGCCCTCATTTCAAGTACATCACGTACTGGAGGTTAGACTTCAACATATGAGTTTGGGGTACACAATTCAGCTAATAACAGCGATGTTTGTCTTTTTCCTTTTTGACGAAGAATTCCTTTTCCTTTAATTTCCTTACTTGCAAGTAAGAAAACTAAGGTTTTCAGAGAGTAAATGGTTTGTTCACAGCTGGGTAATGGCAAAAACCATAGATTGATTTATTTTTCCAAAGGATGGCAGTAATTTTTAATTTTTTATTTGTGTATACTTCAAACACAACGTTACGTTAATTTCAGGTATACAACATAGTGATTCAACATCTCTAATGCTGTGGCTCACCACGAATATAGCTCCCATGTGTCACCATACAGTGATATTACAGTATCATGAACTATATTCCCTGTGCTGTACCTTTTATTCCCATGACTTAGTCCATAACCAGAAGCCAATATCTCCCACTCCTCTTCATTCATTTTGCCTATCCCTCCATCTCTCTTCTCTCTGGCAACCATCAGTTCTCTGTATTTATAGGTCTGATTCTGCTTTTTGTTTATTCATTTTTTTTTTTTTTTAGATTCCACATATGAGTAAATTATACGGCATTTGTCTTTCTCTGACTTATTTCACTTAGCATAATACCCTCTAGATCCATCATGTTGTGCAAATGACAAGAGTTCATCCCTTTTTATGGCTGCATAATATTTGTGTGTGTGTGTGTGTGTGTGTGTGTGCATGTACTGCATCTTCTTTATCCATTCATCTATCAGTGGACACTTAGGTTGTTTCCATGTCTTGACTATTACAAATAATGCTGCAGTAAACAAAGGGGTGCGTATATCTTTTCAAATTAGTGTTTTCATTTTCTTTGGGTAAATACCCAGTAGTTTAATTATTGGATCATATGGTGTTTCTATTTTTAATTTTTTGAGGAACCTCCATACTGTTTTCCACAGTGGCCATATCATTTATATTCCCACCAGATTTATTATTTCTGATGTCAGTGTCCTTTGCTCTATGCCATTTAATTCTAATGAGGTAAATCAAGGATATAGTACATGTAGTAGTACTCTTGCCTTTGCATATTGACTTTGAAAGAGACATATAATGGCATTTGCTGTTTGTTTCCATGAAGCTTCATAGCGTTTCATTTTTTTAGTAAATTATATAAGCTAGTGGTTAATCTCCAGTCTAAAAGACCAAAAACTCAGGGGCGCCTGGGTGGCTCAGTTGGTTGGGCGGCTGCCTTCGGCTCAGGTCGTGATCCTGGAGTCCCGGGATCGAGTCCCGCATCGGGCTCCCTGCTCGGCGGGGAGTCTGCTTCTCCCTCTGACCCTCTTCCCTTCTCTATCTCTCATTCTCTCTCTCTCAAATAAATAAATAAAATCTTTAAAAAAAAAAAAAAAAAAAAAAGACCAAAAACTCAGTTTTTTCAGTAACATCATAGGTGTTAAGGCTCAGGGAAATGCACTTATGGTTAGGGTTTCTGAGAGACTAATTGTATGCAAAATTCCAATCTATTAATTTTAAGAGAAATATGTATTATGTCATATAATATTCTTTCTGTATAATCACCTCTTCATGGACTATTAAATTACAAATAGAGGGTTTATTTATTCATGTAACATACATTTAATGGAGCAGTTTGTAAAATACATTGGGTAACTGCAGAAGGTTCGTTATATAACCCAAATTGTGTGGGATGGATTTGTTGTTAGGGAAGGCTCTGAAATACATCACACATAAATGGGTAATGAAAGGTGAGTAGGAATTATGGAGGGTGGCCAGGTGAAGACTGCAGGGGGAGAGCAGCCCAGGCCACTAGCCCTGTGTCCTGGGGTAAATTATTTAAGCTGCTCTGAGCTTTAATGTCCTTATGTTTAAAATAAGAATAATACATTACAATAACAACTGGAATTGTTGAGAGGCTTAAGAGACATGGATATATAAAACACTTAGCACAATGCTTCACACATAGTAATTACCGAATGAACATTAGTAGCTATTCTAGGAAGAAAAAATAGACAAAGGCAGAAGGAATCAAGAAGTAGTTAGAAAATTGCATGTACTTTGACCATAATGAAGGATTTTGGAAGAAAGGAATGAGGATAGTAGAAAATCATCCTAAATATAACCAATTTTTCTTTAGTATATTTTCTCCAGACTTGTATTTATACAAAGACACATATGCATGCTCCAGTTAGTTATTTGTCTTTAGATAGTGGTCGAAAGTGAGGTAATGATTGTAATAATGGTTGAAACCTCGGGGAGAGGGTAAAATTTAAAAAGAAAAGGGTGAGGACTGAATCCTAAGGAAAATTAAGAGGCTGCCAGAAGATAAGGAATTCATTGAATTCTTAAAAATTCTAACAATGTGGTGTGGTGACAGATAGTAACTAGACTTATTGTCGTGACCATTTCATAATATTTATAAATACCAAATCACTATGCTCTATACCTGAAACTAACATGTCATATGACAGTTCTTCAATTAAAAAAATTTTTTTTAAGGAGACATGGTCAAAAGTGGAAGGAAAATCGGGAAAGAGTGATAACAGAAAAGAGGGACTAAAAAGGGGGGGGTCGCCTGGGTGGCTCAGTTGGTTAAGCGACTGCTTTCGCTTCAGGTCATGATCTGGAGTCCCGGGATTGAGTCCCACATCGGGCTCCCCGCTCAGCGGGGAGTCTCCTTCTCCCTCTGACCCTCTTCCCTCTCGTGCTTTCTGTCTCTCATTCTCTCTTTCTCAAATAAATAAAATCTTTTAAAAAAAGGAGGGGGGCGCCTGGGTGGCTCAGTCGTTAAGCATCTGCCTTCAGCTAGGGTCATGATCCCAGGGTCCTGGGATCGAGCCCCTCATTGGTCTCCCTGCTCGGCAGGAAGCTTGCTTCTCCCTCTCCCTCTCTCATTCCCCTTGTATTCCTTCTCTCGCTGTGTCTCTCTCTGTCAAATAAATAAAATCTTTAAAAAAAAAATAAAAATAAAAAGTGGAGGGGTCAGATGCTACCAGAAGTAAAATAGATAGTAAAAAGCATCCATTGGATTTAGAAAAGGAGAAACATCACAATGGCCAGAATAGTTTCTTTGGGGTAGCAAGGGCAAACCCACATGACCCAACTATTGAGAAGAGCTTAGGATAGTCCTTCTCAAATACACATCATGATACACAGAGAAAATGATAATATTTGAGCAGAGAAGACTGCCCAAGCCCAGAGGTGACTGGCTAGCTCAACAGGATCCCAGTAGGTTCCACTCAGCAACCTTTAGGTATGAGAAAATCAAAGGGGATAAATACCTTGTCACACTTTGAAACTCTGCTTTAGGAGTTAAATTGAGATGTGGGACAGCCACTGTGGACAGTTTAGCTATAAAAAGTAAAGGAGAAAAATGAGATGATGGGAAGAGAGTAAACTTGAAGAAGGGTCGTCTGTTGTTTTTAATGAAGGAATTTTGAATATTGAAATACCTTTGAGGGGTACCAGTAGAAAAGAAGAGAGGTTGAAGGTGGGAGAAGGGGAATAGAATTAAGATAGTGCAACATCCCTAAAGAAGAGGAATAGAAAGAAGGAAATCTTCCCCTATGACATGAAAAAATAATAGATACAAATTAGAGGAAGTTAGAAGGTAGGTATAGAAATTAGGTTTCACTCAAGGCCTCCATTATTCTCTATTAGGTTAGAACTAAAGTAGGTAGTCTGCTCAGTGGAAGGATTTAGACCTGAGATAGAATGGTGAAGATTTGTATCCATTGTTAACACAGCAGGGAAGAGAAAGAGACACATAGAAGACTTCCCAAGCAGTTTTGAACGTGTACTTGAATTGGTAATAATCTTTTGCTGCATGATACCTCTGTGAAGTATATGGTGTATGTATTATTTCTCTCATTTAGAAATGAAAGTACTTTTATAAGAGGAAGGACTACAATCCTGGTTTCAAGACTTGGGTCTTTTTCTTATAGCTCAACTCATAATGGTGATGTACCCACATTATAAATGAAAAAGATTATGTCTGTCTTGTTTTGCACTATACTTTCGGGACAGACCCTAAGACTTGGTACATAATAGGTGGTCAATAAATACTTATTAAGTAAATACATGGATGACCTCTTACAAATAATTAGATACATTTATAAATTTTTTCAAACACATTTTTAATCTTGTTAAATTCATGTATCATTTTATAGGATTTCTTCCTAATAGCTTAATTCAGAATATTTTTCTCAAATTAAAAATAACTTTTTAAAAAAGTATATGATGTCAGAGTTAAAACTTCTAAAACAAAATATGGGATGAGCAAAATAGCTTAAATGGGACATAAAAAGCACAAACAATGAAAGAAAATTAAATAATTTTTCCTTTTTGCAAGACACCGTTATGAGAAAGAAAAGTCAAGCTACAGACTGGGAGAAAAGACTTGAAAAGCATATACCTGATAAAAGATTATATCCAGAATATACAAAGTATTGTTACTACTCAGTAAGACAGACTATAAAAATGAACAGAAGATTTGAACAGACTTCACCAAGTAAGATACACAAATAGGAAATAAGCACAGAAAAAGACCATGAACATTATTACTCATTAGGGAAGTATAAATTCAAATTACAATGAGAAATACCACTGCACAACCATTTGGCTAAAATTAAAGATACTGTCCATACCAAGTGTTGATGCTGTAGGAGACAGTTTGTTATAACATTAAGTAGACATATACTATTACCATACAACTCAGGAATCCCAATACTACATATTGCCTACAAGAAAAAAAAAACATAAATTGCCATAAAGACATATATTTAATTGCTTATAGCAGCTTTATTTATATCTTTAAGCTAGAAATACCCTAACATCCATCTATTGATAATTGGGTAATCATACTATGATATATCCATACAATATATACTTTTCAGCAGTAGAAAGGCATAAACTACTGATTCTACTCAATAACATGGAGGAATCTCAAAAGAATTGTCACTTAAAAAATGTCAGACACAAAATATATGAAATTCTAGAAATGGTAAAATTGTAGTGACAGAAACCAGATCAGTGATGGCCAGCATGGAGAAAGGAGATTGACGACACGGGACATAAGGCAATTTTTTGTGTGGAGATGGGAATGTTTTTATTTGTGTGTGTGTGTGTGTGTCGCACATGTATGGCTATAATCAAAAAGACAGATGAGGGCGCCTGGGTGGCTCAGATGGTTAAGCATCTGCCTTCGGCTCAGGTCATGATCCCAGGGTCCTGGGATCGAGTCCCACATCGGGCTTCCTGCTCCTTGGGAGCCTGCTTCTCCCTCTGCTTCTCTGTCTCTCTCTCCCTCTCTCTCTCCATCTCTCATGAATAAATAAATAAAATCTTAAAAAAAAAAAAAAAAAGACAGATGAGTTGGAGAAGATGCAAAAAAATTGTTACCCTCCTATATTGCCGGTGGGAATGTAAAATGATGGAGCTGCTATGGAAAACAGTTTGGCAGTTCCTCAAAAAGTTAAAACATAGTTACTATAGCAACCCGCAATTCCACTCCTAAATATATGTCCAAGAGAAATGAAAATATATGTCCATACCTGTATATGAATGTTTATAGCAACATTATTCATAATAGCCAAAAAAGTGGAAACAACCCAAATGTCTGTCAGTTGATGAATGGATAAATTGTCTTATATACTGGAAGGTTATTCAGGATTAAAGTGAATGAAATACTGATGCATACTACAACATGGATGAACCTTAAGAACAGTTTGCTAAGTGAAAGGAGTCACAGAAGACCATATATTGTATGATTTTATTTATATGAAATACTCAGAATAGGGAAATCTGTAGCAGGAGAAAGTAGATTAATAGATTACCAGGGCTAGAGGAGGTGCAAGTGAATAGCAGTGACTCCTGTTGGAAAGGGGTTTTTTTGGGGATGGGGAGAAATCTAAAATTAGATTGTGGTAATGGTTATACAATCCTGTGAATCTATACTAAAAACCATTGAATTACACATTTTAAATATGTGAATTATATGATATATAAATTATATTTCAGGCTACTGTTTATACACACCCCTAATTTGTTTTCTCAAAAAAAAGTTTTTTTAATCAATTGAAGATACAAAGATTTTTAAATTATTGTGTTAAAAAGGAAAGAAAAGTACTAAATGTGGTTTAAATTATATAGAAGATGCATCTGTGCATCTTACATATTTTGTACTTAAAATTTTTTTAATTTAAAATATGCATATTTTTCCAAAGGAAAAATGTTCACCTAAAATTTATCATTAGCTTCCATTTGTTAAATATTTGCTATATACTAGGTCATTTGCTGTAATAATTTAATGTCCCTCAAAATAAGGTAGTATTATCTTTAGTTTACTGATGAGGAAGCAGTCTCAAAACCAAAAATCACATCTGTTTTTACTTAAACTAGTATCATCTTGCTACATAGACTGATTTTTATTGACCAAGTAATATTCCATTTTGTGGTGGTTAGGTATGTTTGAAAAATTAATTCCATAATGTTGGACAATTAAATGGTTTTTTAAATTTTTATTTAAATTCTAGTTAGTTAACATACAGTGCAGTATTGGTTTCAGGAGTAGAATTTAGTGATTCATCACATATACAACATCTGGTGTTCATCACAGTAAGTGCCCTCCTTAATACCCATCACCTATCTACCCATCCCCCACCCACCTCCCTCATCAGCCCTCAGTTTGTTCTTTATCATTAAGAGTCTCTTATGGTTTGTTTCCCTCTCTTTTCTTTCTTTCTTTTCCCTTCCCATATGTTTGTCTGTTTTGTTTCTTAAATTCTATATATGAGTGAAATCAGAATGGTATTTGTCTTTCTCTGATTTATTTCACTTAGCATAATACACTCTAGTTCTGTCCACCTCATTACAAATGGCAAGATTTCATTCTTTTTGATGGCTGAGTAATATTCTATTGTATATATGTACCACGTTTTCTTTATCCGTTCATCAGTCGATGGACATTTGGGCTCTCTCCACAGTTTGGCTCTTGTTGATAAGGCTGCTTATAAACAGGGTGCATGTGTCCCTTAGAATCTGTATTTTTGTAATTAAGTGGTTTTTTAATTGATGAGTATTTATGAATATAACATGATGCTTTTGATGAAGTGCTTCTTTGCTATGAATTTCTGGGTTGTAATTACTGATCCAGTAAATTAATTATCAGGGATTAATTTAAACATCTTTGTCCGTGTTTTGTTAACTATTTGCTTTTTGCTTTGAGTGAATTGTCATTTGTCCATTTAGCAGCTGCCCTCTATTGTTTTTCCTAAGATTGTAAATGATATCTTTATACATAGAAATCAATAGTAAATTATATTTCCAGTATGTGTCATTTAATTTTAGTTTTGTTATTTTTCAGTAGAGTTACACATGGAGTTTGGTCGGTGGTGTAGGGAGATAAACTAAAAAAAAAATCTCAGCTGTCAAATAGGGAGCAAAGTTTAAAAAGTCATAAAATAACTTTTTCCTCCATGAACATATTTATATCTGATGTTTAGATTCTGTATGTATTGTGCCACAGTGCAATTAGGATACAGTTACTAATCTAGTAAGGTTACTAATTTAGATTTTCTCGTTTTAATAGTGCACTGGTAAAACTGATGAATAAATCAATAGAGGGGACAGCAGATGATGAAGAGGAGGGTGTAAGTCCAGATACAGCTATTCGTTCAGGGCTTGAACTTCTTAAGGTACTTTGAGATAATTTTGTCTCCATGCATTTCCACAGTTTTAATTTGAACTCCCTTAAGGATATGCAAGAGTTGGGCTTTATTTCACTGGAAACTATTTGAAAGATTAAACATTTGTGGTAGAAATCACAGTTTATAAAAATAATGTATGTTTTTACATTACAATAATGTAATTTGTTTTACATTATAAAATAATGTTTTGGGGGTTTGTGGTTTCATCATTTGCATGCCTGTATTTAATAACATGTGCTTGTACCAGTATGTTCTAAATGATCTAGTCTTACCTTTCATCTGGAGTAGTAGGATTGCTCACAGGAATTATATAATAGCGTCTGTCTGATCGGGGAATTTTTAAACAATTGCTAGTCATATATATATTCTTATGCCCAAAGAATTCAGAGAATAGAGCAATTAGTAAGAGCCAGTTCAGACAAGACTTTATGGATAAGATATGACTTAATCTAGGGGAAACACAGCATCATCAAAGAAGTTAATTCTTGGCATATTTAGGAATGTTGGGAGTCCACCCTAACCAGAGAAAAGGACTGCTTTGGGGAATAATGGGAGACAAAACTGGTTTTAGATTGTGGAATGGTGTTGGAGCAGAAAGGTATTATCGGGGTCTTTCATTCTGGCTTTTAATATGATAACAGCACTTGACAGAGCTTTCATCAGATGGAGTAAAGAGGAGAGGAAATTGAAGGCAAAAAATGTTTAGATCATTACAATATATAAGGGAGAAGAGACAAATGCAGTGGACGTGAGAAAGAAAACAGTGATGGGATTGTATTGGAATGGTCTTAAATATAATTTCATGGAAATAATTGATATGATGCTTCGTAAGAAAGATTCTAATTATATTTTTAATGAGGTTATATTTTTAAGTAGTTTTAAGAGTGAAATCATCCTTAAGATAAACATTTTTAATATGTTTTTTCAGTTTTTCAAATTTGATTCTCCTTTTTTCTGTAAGTAAAACTTAATAAGGTTTTATATTATCAACTTATTTAACATGTCAACATATTATCTAAATATTATCAACAAAAACCTAACCAAATGAGACAATCTCTTTACTTTATAAACCAGTAAATAAATGCTTATTGAATAAGTTAATGAAGACTATATACTCCATCCCCTGCCCCTCACTTCTCCACTTAGCCCTTATTACTGATATTATGCTATAAGTAAATTGTTCCCACTTCATGGAAAGTAAACTTTGTAGACATGTTATGTCTAACTTGCTCTACATTCCTTTGGGATAGACTGGGACTTGTGTAGGAATAATTATTTATGTTTGTAATCATGATAAAAGTTCACAGTTATGGCTTGTTTATAGCTATACCCAGTGCACTTTTTGTGATGGATTCCACTTAAAATATCCCTTATAGAGTATCTTTTTGCCAGCGAAATAAAGCTGTGTTAACATTTTGTTCGCTTCACAATATCACAGTCCATATAAAAAAGGAGCCACGTTTGCTGCATTCCCAGTATCAGGATAGACTAAGAGGTGAAGAAGAAAATAGGGCAAGGGCTATAAATCAACTCTCTTAAGGAACCTAATGCACGATATTTCTGCTAATGTCTCATTAAATGCAACAAATTGCAAAGGAGGCTATGAAATAAAATCTTCATTCTGTATAGCTAGCATATGCAGCCCAATAATTTGAATTGTATTTATAGTAGAAAATATAATGATCTTTTAATGGGTTAAAACCATTGTCTATACTTCTAAAGCTGTATCTATTCCTCCAGGTTCTGTCTTTCACACATCCTACCTCGTTCCACTCTGCAGAGACATATGAGTCCCTGTTACAGTGCCTCAGAATGGAAGATGACAAGGTAGCAGAAGCTGCTATACAAATTTTTAGAAATACAGGCCACAAAATAGAAACAGACCTACCCCAGATACGATCGTGAGTATATTTTTTTCTCATGGTAAACACAAAGTGGTTTTTGTTGTTCTTGTTTTTTTAACACAAAAGTTTTTTAAGTGTGGGAGCCATACAGTCAGTTTTCCCTTTCATGGAGGAAGATAGGAGCGAGGAAAGAGAATTTTTACTTAGAAGCTACTTGTCTGGGGGCAACTGGGTAACTCAGTCGGTAGAGCATCCAGCTCTTGATCTCAGGGTCATGACTTCAAACCGCATGTGGGGCGTGGAGCCTACTTAAAAAAAAAAAAAAAAAAAAAAAGCTACTTTTCTGTATCCTTTGTTTTATCTTTTCTCTGCCTCATTCTCCTCCTCCACCATTAAAAGAACAAACAAACTTTGTTTATAACAAGATTTTTAAATATTAATAATCGAGTTTTCACAGAATTTCAAATTTATAGTTAATATATCTTCGTTATCTAAGTATGTTCATTTTTTTTTTTTTCATTTGGTTTAAATTCAATAGCTGCCACCTTCATGTCTCACCAAAGAATGGGATAATCAAGTAGTGTGCTTAATTGCATATCTTATTAGTTGCTTGGTTGTTGGCAGTGGTGCTTTGCTAATTTTGATCTCTCAAGATTACCTTTCCCCTTTCACCATAAGAATGAAATACATGTTGATATTTTTACTTTGGCATCTTAAAGAGGTTGCCTTAGGATCAAACTTATGCTGAGAGTTTATATTTAGACAAAAGATGTGGGAGATGTCTTTTGGAAGAAAAACACATTGCTGATAGCTGTTGAATCACATGTTCAGGGTATATGCAAATAGTTTTGGATATATCCAAGTCAAACCAGTTTTCCCTTACAGGGTAATAATAGGGTAAGAGGACTCCTGACTCCTCGTTTTTATTAAATTTGTGAGCTAATAGTTTAATTTGAGAAATAAGTCAATGTTTATTGTACATTCTCTTCATTCTCAGAACTGTACTGGCTAATAATAAAGAATTGCCACAGTCAGTCCCTGTTCTCAAGGAGTTTATAGTCTAGAGACAATAATTTTTATATTTATACATTGAAAAAAAAATCATTGACACAGTAGGATAAAGTTTCTGGTGAGTTTTTCAAGGTAGGAAAACCTTTTTTAAGGTAAAGGATTTATTCTTAAAGGAATTCTATCCCAAATGAAGCAGTGGAAAAATGGGGTTAGATGGAATCATTAATTTTTGGACACAAGGAATAAAACCTCTTATTCTTTTTTTTTTTTTTAAGGTTTTATTTATTTGACACAGAGCACAAATAGGCAGAGCAGCAAGAGAGAGGGAGAAGCAGGCTCTCACTGAGCAGAGAGCCCAACTCAGGACTCCATCCCTGAGCCAAAAGCAGACGTTTAACCGATTAAACCACCCAGGTGCCCCAAAACCTCTTATTCTTAAGACTAATTAGAAAAGGGCACCTGGGTGGCTCAGACAGTTAAGCGTCTGCCTTCGGCTCAGGTCGTGATCCCGGGGTCCTGGGATTGAGCCCCACATCGGGCTCCCTGCTCAGCGGGAAGCCTGCTTCTCCCTCTCCCTCTGCCTGCTGCTCCCCCTGCTTGTGCTCTCTAATTAAAAAAAAATTTTTAAATCTTAAAAAAAAAAAAAAGACTAATTAGGAAGGAAGGAGAGAATCATTGAAAAGCAGAGAAGTACAACAATGCAAGCCTCAACAATAACCTTGATGGCATCATTAGATTATAGCACACTAGAATAACAAGGAAAAAGGTTAAAGTTGATTTATGTGTTGTCATTTCATTAGACTAAGAAGAATTAATAATACGTTTAACAACATTTTGATCAATGCTGCGTCTCCCTTTGTTACTTGTGTTATTTATAAGAACTGTTACTGGTAAATGAGTTTGTGAGAGAAAGACAGTGTTCAGTTAAGGAGGCTGCTTGGGCATAGAAATCCCTAGCTTACCATTTTAAACCTGTGTACAAAGAAATGTGGCATACTCAGAAATGTCAAATCCAATTTATGCAGACTAGCATATGTTCCAGTTTTTTGGTTGAGGTGCACGACCTGGAATCTGGGGTACTTGCTCTTAATGTCTAGCCTCCTGTTTTCATGAGAGGACCCTTTTTCACCATTGTATTTGACACAACTGACCTTATAATCTATAAAATAGGACCACTGCAGTAAATGAATGACAAGTATTTTTCCTTAAATTTTTTTTGCCTTAAATAGATTTTCTTCTAATTAAAAAAAATACGTGTATGTTCATTGTAAAAAGCTGAAACTTTAGGATATATAAAGGAGAAAAAGAGTCGTATCAACACTTTGTAACTTTGAAGAGTATTTTATCTACTTGATGTATATACCTATTTTATAGGTTGATACACACATGCTGTTTTCTTCGTACAGTGTTTTCCCATATCATCAACATTTAATGCTTAAGACTGTAATGTAGTACAATAAAGTACATATTGTCCTAAGGAAGGATTGTTTTACTTGGATTTTCAGTGTCAATTTGGAGGTTAAGTGCATGGATCTTGGAACAGAAGTACACATCTTCACATCCCAACCTCACCAAATCCTAGCTCCGTCAGCTTAAGAAGCTTTAATAATATTTTTGTGCTTTAGTTTTCTTATCTGTTTAATATAACAGTCCTCTTTGTGTGACTGTGAGTGTTAATTGACTTAATCCATGTAAAAACACCTAGAATGGTGCTTGGCACAAGTACTCAATAATTGTTAGATGCTTTTATTACTCCTCTACCAATATATGTCTGTATCCTTGCATACTTTGTTTCACCGGTATCATTTAAACTTTTTAATAAAACTTGGCCTTCTGCTACTTTTTTTCCATGACTGCTTTAAAATAACTGAAGGGGATTGTGAAAGGGAAATGGAAAATTAGGAATATGTACTTAGAAGGTAGATATAAGAGTATGGCATGGGGCAAGTTTTAGATTATAAATTAAGGGTGGTTTGTTTATTTCTCTGTATTCATGAGGTGGCTTTAAAACAAATTGTCTCCCGAAGTAGCCTTTTTCTTTTATTTATTTATTTATTTATTTGACAGAGAGAGACCGCGAGAGAGGGAACACAAGCACGAGGAGTGGGAGAGGGAGAAGCAGGCTCTCTGCTGAGCCCAGAGCCCGATGTAGGGCTCGAGCCCAGGACCCTGGGATCATGACCTGAGCCGAAGGCAGACGCTTAACGACTGAGCCACCCAGGCACCCCCGGAAGTAGCTTTTCTTGAGACATTGTATTTCTTGGATTATAGTTGAGAACAGATATCTTTCCATAGATGAGGTAATTTTTACGGGAGTCTTCTCGGGATGCCCGGCTGGCTCAGTCGGTGTAGCACGCAAACTCTTGATCTCAGCGTCATGAGAGTTCGAGCCCCACGTTGGGTGTAGAGATTACTTAAATAAACTTAAAAAAATAATGAGATGCTTCTCTACCAGCATACATCCAAACAGTTATGAGAAAGTAGGTAGAGGAGACAACCAAAAGAACTACTTGTGGTGTATGGGCTTTTTTTTTAAACTATGATATTATTTTTTACAGGACCTTAATTCCCATTTTACATCAGAAAGCAAAGAGAGGTACTCCACACCAAGCAAAACAGGCTGTTCACTGTATACATGCCATATTCACAAATAAAGAAGTCCAGCTTGCACAGATTTTTGAGGTATATATAATATATAGGATGTGTTTATGTTGATTTTTTATGCTGTGTGGTTTGATGAAGATAGAAGGTAGATTTTTTTTTTTGGCTATTTAGTCTCACCCTCGTATATAAATTCTATGGGAGCAGGGGCTCTCTCTTTTTTTTTTTAGCACTGTATTCATAGCCTTTAGATCACATTATATGTTCAAATACTACATACAGAAGAATATTTTGTGTGTTTGTGTTAGAACATTTTACTTAGTTTTAGCTTTATTGACTCTGTGGTATGTATCCTCAGAAAGTAACTTTGAACTACCCAGTTTAAAGTACCTGATAACCCTACCTGAAAATTAGTCCTCTTTGCCTTTTCCTTTGTGTGATCCTTGATCTGATCCCACTGTTGGAAAGGTACTCCTGTTATTATAAATTGGATATAGTATCAACAGAACCCAATGAACACTTATGGTCCATGGTCTTTAAAATGTCCCCATAGGGTAAGAAGTCCACCAACATAACAAGCCTATTATTGTAGATGGCTTGAAAATAATGCTGATTTGATGACGCAGAAATGTTCTTGTTTTTACTTCTGCCTTTTATGTGTGCTTTTTTTTTTTCTGGATTCTTTCAATCTTACTGAATTTCAGTAGTTGAAATAAAAATTGAGTGTCTAATATGGCTGAAGCTACTTTTGATCATATTAGCACAGCTTTGTTTGGGCCCAACAAACTCAGGAGGGTCAGGAACATTAACTGTTTCCATAGAATGTCTAGATATTTATAAAACAAAACTGGTAATTTTGACTGTTTTATTTTTATAGCCACTCAGTAGGAGTCTGAATGCTGATGTACCAGAACAACTTATAACTCCATTAGTTTCATTGGGCCACATTTCTATGTTAGCACCAGATCAATTTGCTTCCCCAATGAAATCTGTAGTAGCAAATTTTATTGTGAAAGATCTGCTAATGAATGACAGGGTAAGTTTCTAATTTAATTAAATTTAGAATAATGAGACTAAAACTATTTACATCTTTATCACAGAAACATTTCTGCTTCTCTATTTAATTTTCCTTTTAAATTATTGTGTTTTCCCTCCTTATTTACTTAAATTTCCAAATGACATCCTGACTTTATGTAGCTATTAGCAGAACTTAACATTTAAGAAAGAAAAAATGAGAACATGAGATGGATGAATCATGAAGTAAAAAATATAAGTCAAATGCTATTATCCTAACATTTGAAGGACAGTTTACTGGAGTGTTAGAATTTTATCAGATGTTGTTAAAAATATGAGTGGATTTGTATTTAGTGTTTTTTGAAATATAATTACATTGCATTTTTGGCACTAGATGCATATTTTAGTTATTGAAGTGTGTGGGGTGGGTACACGCACGTGTATGTGCATACAAGCTAATTTATTAACTCTGGGCTGGAGCCTGGAAATATATAGCTTGAAAAGGCACGCCAAGTGATTGCTGAAACACACCTCTGATTAAGAATCACCACTTTACCAAGTAGATCTAAATTAAAAAGTTGTTGAATGAAGACAAATCTGTTTTACCTGCTGGATCATTGTGGATGACTTTCAGTGCAGTGCTAATTTATCCAGCTTACCTATTCCTTCCACATGATCCAATAGTCTTTGGAGCCTTCGATATCTAAACTTAGAAAGAAAGACATTTGCCAGTGCATTCCATCCTCTTTCCCTTCCCCTCTTTGGATGTAATAGACAAGAATGGAAGAGCATGGCCAAAGTGTCATTTCCCACTCAACACATTCAGGCTGTTCTTTGCACTATTGATAGATATGAATGGCAACAAACGTGAAACTTAAGACTTGACTAGATTGTAGTTTACAATGGCTCTTTTTTGTTGCTGTTTGTGTGGTAAAATATGCCTAATATAAATGGCATTTTTGCCATTTTTAAGTGTATCACATATACGCCAACATTCTTGTTTTTGTTGTTGGGTGGGTGTTTTTGTTGATTTGGTTTTTTAAAAAATAAAAACATTTATACCATGTATACCTCCTATATACATAGGAAATACCCAGGAAAGCCAAACAACTCTCCGAAATGACCCAAAGCACCACCTAAAATATGTACCCACATTTTTTGTGTAACTGTCACCACTGTTTTCAGAACATTTTAATCTCAGAAACTGCATTCATTAACCAGTAACTCCCCTTGCTTCCTTCCCACAGCCTCTGGTAACACCTCTATTGTACTTTGTTCTGACTTTGCATTTGCCTCTTCTAGATACCTCTTATCATACAATATTTGTCCTTTTGTGCCTGGCATATTTCACTTAGCATAATGACTTCAAGGTTCATTTGTGTTATGTATCAGAAGTTAATTCATTTTATGCCAGAATAATATTGTTGTATTTGTAGCCTACATTTTGTTTATTCATCTGTTAATGGACAGTTGTGTTTTTTCCCACCTTTTAACTTTTGTGAATAATGCTGATGTGAACATTTGTGAACCTCTTTTCAAATCTTTTGGATCTGTACCTAGGATTGGAATTGCTAGGTCACATAGTCATTCTATGTTGTACTTTTTGAGGGACCACCACACTGTTTTCCACAGTGGCTGTACCATTTTTGCATTCCCAACATCAGTGCACAAGTCTTCCAATTTTTGTCAAATCTTTGCCAATGCTTCCTCTTTTCTGTGTTTTTGATAATGGCCATTCTAGTGGATGTGAAGTAGTATTTTGCGGTTTTGGTTTGTGTTTCGCTAATGACTAACAATGTAAAGGTTGTTTGTTTGTTTTTTTTATGTGCTTTTGGCCATTTGTGTATCTTCTTGGACATTCAGAGTCCTTTGCACACTTTTAATTGGGGTGTTTATTGTTCCTGAGTGGTAAGAATTCTTTATATATTCTGAGTATTAAACCCTTGTCAGATATTTGCCAAATCAAAGATGATGAAGATTTCCCCCTGTATTTTCTTTTAAGAGTTTTAATAGTTTTAGCTCTTAAATTAAGATCTTTGATTTTTTTTTGAGTTAATTTTTGTATATGATGTAAGGTAAATCATCATTTTTTTTTTTTTTTTTTGCTTGTGGATATCTAGTTTTTCCAGCACCATTTGTGTAAAGTAATTGGCCTTAGCAACCTTGTTAAAAATCAGTTGACCATATATGTGAGGGTTTTCTGGGTTCTCTATTTCATTCCATTGGTCTATGTGCCTATACATGTCAGTTTCATCCATATTGTCTTGATTACTATAAATTTGTAGTAAGTTTTGAAATCAAGAAGTTCAAGTCCTCCAACTTTGTTCTTTTTCAAGCTCTGGTGACTTTCCTATAGGTTTCCTAGAGCACTGCATTGTTCAGCATGAAAAACTTAATGAAGGAAACTTCAAAAATCTTTCTAAGAGTTAAATATATTCAATTGTCTATAGTCAACAGGTGAGAAGAATGGAAAATTATGGTCTCCAGATGAAGAGGTTTCCCCCGAAGTGCTAGCAAAGGTAAATTTGTGTAGGCCTTGATAACTTTTGTGTTGAAATAATGAACATTCATAGACACCCTTTTTCTTTAACCTGACAGCTAATAAATGATGTACTTTATTTTTAAATCAAAAGTTGTAGTCCTCATTGAGTTATTTATATATAGATATATGTCAGCATCTTCCATAGAACTTCATGCCTGCTAAAATAATTTCAGTGAGGCTGTTTTACACAGAAATTGTTTGTAGGATGTTGATGCTCAGAAGCATCTCAGGTCTAGCCGAACTACCACTCTCTACAAAAATATGAATATTAACTTGGCAAAAACAGATGGCTGTTATCGAATTGGTAACTTTTGATAGATACAAAATGTCTCTCAATAAAACTAATTTTTAAAGTGGTGGTATTGGGATTGAAGACAAGACTTGTTTTGTTACCATCTTCCTTGATAATCTGTTTCACCTTGTATAGCTTCCTAGTCTGTTCCATCAATTCTTTTTTCCAGGTTGTCAATAAATACCGTAAATAACACCTAGATCCTTTAGCTAGTTCTTTCACATGTATTGGTAGCAATCTTTTGAGTATAAATCTCCAAGAAATTATGACCACAAATAATTATGGAATCTCCTAGTTTTTTTAATCAGGATAGATAGAATCAGACTTAGTGGTTTCTTCAAAGTAGTTTTTGCAGTACTATAAAAATATTAAAGTATCTAAATAGCTCATTTTAATCACTATAATAGGTATAGTTTAAATAGTTATTTTTAAACGATATATTTTCAAATAATTTGAAAATCTTGGGTAACTGCAAAAAGCCTGGGTTCAGAAGCCAGACTTTGGGCAAATTATCTATCATAGTAATGTGTCTCCGTTGCCTTATCTATTGGAAATAAAAACCTCCCTTGTAGGCTTGTTTGGAACATCAAATAAGTTAATATATGTACAGCTCTGGGAAAAGTGCCTATTATCCATTAAACAAATATTCTTGCTGTTACTGTTACTATCCTACAGACTTGTTTAATAAAACATGTCCACCAGCAATTAAGCAACCTCACTAATCTAACTGACATAAATTAATCTTCCCTTTAATTGGAATTTTAAGTTCCTTTCTTTTTTTAGCATGTTAATATTTTATAGGTACAGGCAATTAAACTTCTGGTAAGGTGGCTGTTGGGTATGAAAAACAACCAGTCTAAATCTGCCAATTCAACTCTTCGATTATTATCAGCGATGTTGGTTAGTGAGGGTGACCTGACAGAGCAAAAGAGGATCAGGTGAGATCTTTCTTCCTTTCCAGTTTTTACAGCTCAAAATATTGGTAGAACTTACATAGGAGTTATTTACCTAATTAATATTGCATGTTGTAATTGCACCATATGCTTTGGGATCAGATCTAATGTACTACTCACTTCGGGTTTTCAACTCAGTGATGATGGAATGTTTCTTTTCTAAAGACCAAACTTTTTCCGGTAAAGGTTTAGTCATAATCACTATATGTTACAGTTGGCTTCAGCATTTTTGGTTCACTTAAGCAAGTATCTGTTGAAATACTACACTTTGCAAAACACCATGAAAAGCATTGCAGCAAAAACAGATAAGATTCAGTTCCTACCTTTTACCCTGTACTGTAGTGATTGAACAAGGTGGGTGACTGGATAGCATGAAAGGAATACCAGCTTCAGTGGAGGGATTCAAAGGAGGAAAAATCACAGCCCTCCTGGTGGTTTGCAGAAGATTAAAACAAGGTTCTGCTGCAAAAAAAAAAAAAAAAAACATTGTTTCCATTTCTGCACATTTTCAGTGTGTTGTGAAATCACCATTTCTTCTTTCTGTTCTTTTTAAGATGAAAATAAAAGCAAATTTTTCATGACCCTTGTTTGTTTCAAATTCTTGATTTACTAGGGTCCAGGAGTACCAACAGATAAAACTACAGAATTCTACTTGTGATGCATTCCTACTTTAAAATGTGTTATTACAGGACAATAAAAATTTAAAGAATATTTTAAAAGTGTTATTACAGGACAAATTTATTCATTTGTGCGTTCATTATTTATTGAGCACTGTCATCCTAGGTACTGCTGTGCTTTTTTTAAAGCTATAAAAATCTCTCCTTCCAAGGAATATGCATTCTAGTGGAGGAGATTAGGAAATGAGCAAATTACGGTAAAGATGCTGAATGCTTTGATATACTGAAGAAAACCATGGAAAATTATCTTTATCATAGAATAAGCCAAGGGTATTGTAGGAACAGATTAGAAGATTAGAGCTGAGTTGGGGATAATAAGTTTTAAATTTGGGGAAACTCTGGCAAAGGCTTAATAATGAGCTTTTATAAAGCAGTGATAAATAGGCAGAATCCCCAATAGAGATAAGACTATGAATTATCAGTTTACCTTTTTAAAAATGTTTAACATCACTAAATACAATAAATACAGTTTAAATTTAGCAATACCTTTTGACTATCAAATCAGCAAAAATATTTTTTAAAGTAATCACTGTTCCATGGGTTCAGGGAAATGGGTCCCCTCATTACTCCTGTTAATATAAATTGGCACAGTCTTGGCAGGACAGTTTGACATTTTGTGTCTAGATCCTTATAAATGTTACCCGTTTGACTCTTATTTTTACATTCATGAAATAATAAAAGAATCATACAGAAACATACATACAAACATGTTCTTTCCAGCATTTTTAATCACAGAAAATAAGGGAATGGTTAATTGTAGAACACACATGTCATGAAATATTAGGCAAATCTTAATTAGGTATTATATATGCCATGGTTTAGCTTGAGCTCTAGAATCAGAAACTTATACAGCTCTCCACTCCGTTTATTAAGTGTGTGAACTATAAATCACTTTTCTAAGCTTCAATTTGCTCACTTACAGAGTGAAAATTAAATGAGATAGTGTTCACACACAGCCTAGCACAAGCTTAAGCACCCAGATGGTGGCTATTTTTTTTTTTTTAATTCCTGAATCATTTGTCTCAGAAGCCATTTGAAGTTCCCTCAAGAATACCAGTGTTCACTCTGATAATCCTGTAGTCCCGGAGTGCCATGTTGTCTCCTCTTGTATGCTAATGATGGACTCAGCCAGCTTTCCACGTTTCCTAAAGTCTAAAATGTCATAATCATGCTGTGTTTAACATAGAAGTTGAAATAACACTGTCCTTTTCATCTCATTCATTGTCCCATTTTACCAGTTAGGGAATAAAAAACTATTGGGCGGGGGTGGAAGGGCTGGACCTCCTGAGGGGCGGGGAATTGGCTACAAAAGGAAGTCTGCTCCCAGATAGACACTGGCTCTCATTTCCATATCCTTTCGTCTTAGATATTTGTCTGATACATCCCCTTCTGTGGTATAAATCAGCTCCCCATTGCTAGCCCCTCCATTTCATCAGTCACAGGCTTAGGCTAGATTTTTATTACATGTGTGTATGTATGTACAGGCATTTAAAAACTAGGAAACATTTAATAGGTGATTTAATCAAGTTTTTTACAACAAATATGTATTCCTCTTAAAGTGAGGAATACCATTCCTGATGTAAATGGTTCTTCTTGGCATTGCAGTTACCGTAGTTGTGATCATAAGTAGAGCTGCTTGGCTGTGGTAGAGGATCTATACTACAACATAACTAAAAATAAAGGCAGTTAAATTTATCATTAGTCACAATGATTTGAGCCTTTTTCCCTGTGTTGAGTTCAAGGACTCAAAGTAGCTTTCCCAGATTTGTACATGATGTATTTTAAGCATAAATTATGCTAAAGACCTTAACACTCAAAAAGGGATCAAAGCATTGTTATGAATGATAATGGTTATAGGAAATGTTTATTTCTTTTTTGTTTGTTTATAGTAAATCTGATATGTCTCGCTTGCGATTAGCTGCTGGTAGTGCCATAATGAAGCTTGCTCAGGAACCTTGTTACCATGAAATTATAACCCCAGAACAGTTTCAGCTCTGTGCACTTGTTATTAATGTAAGTAATCCTCTTATTTTTGTAATTACTTGGTCTTCAAAGTTAAATACATTTACTTTCTGTGAATACAGATCTATTTACTGTGTGCACAAAAGAAATTGCTATTATAACTATTCTAACTAAATATCTTTTAAGTATTGTTATTCTCCAATATAATTAATCGTTTTTTTTAAAAATGACTTTTGGAACAAACTGCTCTTTAGTAAATGTTTCCCAGTTTTTTTCTTAACTGGGTTATTTTGTCATGGTTTTAAAAGTACTAACATTTTTATTTAAGTATTTTTGGTTTTATGCCGCTATAGGATGAGTGCTACCAAGTAAGGCAGATATTTGCTCAGAAGTTGCATAAGGCTCTCGTGAAGTTACTACTCCCATTGGAGTATATGGCGATCTTTGCCTTGTGTGCCAAAGATCCTGTGAAGGAGAGAAGAGCACATGCACGACAGTGTTTACTAAAAAATATCAGTATACGCAGGGAATACATTAAACAAAACCCCATGGCTACTGGTGAGTAATTTTGAAAGCTCCAAGTGTGCAAATGTATCTTGTGAGTGTATCAATTTATAGGGGGGTTTTATTTCATATATTTCCATTGTAGTATATTTATAAAAACACTACAATTTTTAATTTTTATAGAATGCTGTTGCTATAGTTGTGATATACTTAACATCTAAAATCCTGGTTTCTAAGTGCTATTTATAATGTATAAAACTGTTTGGAGGAATTCTATTTTTCAATGTGACTTGACTTAAACACATTGCTCAGATGTCAGAGAGTAAAGAATTATTTTCCCAGCTTTACCACTGTATAATCTCAAATTATCCCTTTGGCTTTAGTAGCTTTCAACATTGAAATGTATTTCACTATCATCTAGATAGCATGTTGCCTGTAATTTTAAAATAACTGAGGAAAAATATGGAAACTGAAGTGGTTAGAATGCAAAACTAGGGAGGGATTTTATAAAAGCTATTATTACTATTGTTAATAATAATGTTTTCACTTTAGAGAAATTATTATCACTGTTGCCTGAATATGTAGTTCCATACATGATTCACCTGCTAGCCCATGATCCAGATTTTACAAGATCACAAGATGTTGATCAGCTTCGTGATATTAAAGAGTAAGTCATGTTGATTTTCAAGAATTTTAAAAGTTATTTTTACTTACTGAAAAGATAAATTTTTTCCTGTTACTATTCCCATTAGAATAAAAACTTCTTTGTGGCTTTATTATAAATTTCATCTTACAAAATTTTTCCCATCTGTCAAGTTCTTTTTGATTCTTTTGTTTCCTGTTTGCAATTTAACTGAGTCTTTGAAAGAGGTTGGTTTGGTTGTTTTAGTTTTTATCTTATTTTGACTATTTTGTATTAGGATGGGTTTCAGTTACTTTAGTTTGATAATTTAGAAAGCCATGTAGTAAAAATTTCTCTTCTTGAAACTATACTTTCATACTCAAAAGCTGTCTTAAAAATATGCATGTACGCATGAAATATCCTGTGGCAGGATTATGGTAGTACAAAATTAGGCTTGTTACACCAGTCACAGAGAGATTTGTATCTAGTGGAAAGACAGGCAAGTAAACAATTAAAAAGCAGTTGCTGAATAACTGGTACTTCTTGTGTATGATACAGGGTGAAAGTGAGAGAGGCAGCCTAAGTTTGTCTACAGATGACCTCCAGGAAACTTTTTGATGGGAAAAAATTTATTTTGCTTTTAAATTCTACACCACATTTTACTGAAAATGAAGTGATTTTTAATCTACAGATAAAAGACTCTTAAATGGTACACAGGTGTAACAGTTATGTGATGACTTCTTACTATAGTCCAAGGGTAGAAAGACCTTTGAAAGAAATTAATCTTTCTACAGTATTAACCCCCAGAAGCAATTTTCCTTTATAGATGACAACAGTATTGTCAGTTTCATATACTTTTACTTTATAAAAGAACTCCCAGAGAAAGAAATTCCTGGAGGTTTTCCCAGATACATACAGCTATATTTTCTGTTGTGCTTACAACATCTGCAAAGTGTGGCACATCCAGATCCAGATTCTTATGATCAAGGGCATTCACAGCTGCCTCCTCCATGTACTCTCTGAGGTCGGTCAAATTCATAACCATTCCTGTAACAGGATCAGTCTTTATAATTGTGCCCATGGTCATTTGGATTGTTGCATTCCCCAAACAATTTCAGATTTTCTTCATTACTCAGATTTGCTTTAGAGCCTATGGGTTGCACTGAGGGAGACGAGGTGGGACAGTTCACGCCTAGTAGCCAACGGCAACCACATTGATTGTCTTGCCTCTGACCTCCAAGAAACTTTAAAGCGGTATTTACTTTCTGTCCTGTTGTTATGATTTTGCTTTGCACTCTTAAATTAGTACCTTCAGCTTGTATTTAAAATTATCATGAGGTTGCCTGGGTGGCTAAGTTGGTTAAACTTCTGCCTTTGGCTCAGGTCGTGATCTGTCCTGGGATCGAACCCCACATCAGGCTCCCTACTCAGTGGGGAGTCTGCTTCTTGCTCTCACTCTCCCTCTGTGCCCTTGCTCTCTCTTTCTCTCTCTCTCTCTCAAATAAATAAAATCTTTAAAAAAATAAAGCATTATGATTTTTGTATGTGTGACATTAAACCTTGTTCCTGTTCTAATTTAAGATTGTAATCAACATTTATCTCTACCTCCTACAGCTTTCATCACTGAAAATGTGTCAGTATCGTAATTGGAAGAGATATTATATCTTGTCCAACATTACTGTTAAGCATTGACCTGTTGAGCTCCTTATATTTTGAAGGCTTGTCATTTCATTGTTGTTGCTTCCAATACATCATTCCAGTAATACTGTCTATTTCAAATGCTTGGAAATAAGTCTACGTTTAAAAAAAATTTTTTTAGGGCTTTTAGTTGATCTATACTTTAAGAAGCCACATAATTAGGTTCTAGTCCCAGCTGCATAACTAAAAACTTCTCTGGCCCTCAATTGCCTTACCCATAAAATGCAAGAGATAAAATAATTCCCAAAATGTCTTCCAATTCTTATTTTTGTTTATCTTGTAAATGTTTACATTTATATTTACAATTTTTTTCTTTAAAAACTTTTAGTTTGGCATTTCCCAGAAAGCACTTCCATAAAATAAAACACAAGTTCTATGTTAGAGGATTTTAGCATATTTCAGTTGCAAAGCAGTCACGTGGAAGAAGGATTAGACTTAAGAGAGATAACTATGATGTGGGAAGAAGAGTACTGACGTACAGGAAGTAATTGGAGTTAGAATTGAAATCACTGGCACATGTTTTTTGTTCTGTCTAGCATGCAACATTTTTTAGGATCTTTAAACAATTACTTTAATTAGCATGTAATTTGAAGTGTTAAATAATATGTTTTTCAAACTTTTTTAACTTTGTGGTAATTATTAACTTATTGTGTCACTATTTGCTTTGGCTATTCAAAGTCTTTTATGGTTTCATATAAATTTTAGAATTATTTCTTCTAGTTCTGTGAAAAATGCCATTGGTAAGGATTGCATTGAATCTGTAGGTTGCTTTGAAATAATATGGACCTTTTAACAGTATTCTTTCAGTCCATGAACATGGAATATCTTTCTATTTATTTGTGACTTTTCAATATCTTTCATTAGTGCCTTACAGTTTTTGATATATAAATCTTTTACCTCCTTGGCTAAGTATATTCCTAGGTGTTATTCTTTTTGATGCACTTATAAATGGGAATGTTTTCATAATTTCTCTTTCTGATAATTATTAGTGTAAAATATACAACAGATTTTTGTGTATTGATTTTGTACTCTGCAACTTTATTGGATTTGTTTATTCTAACAGTTTTTTGATGGAGTCTCGGATTTTTTGTGTATAATATCTCATCTGCAACTAGTGACAGTTTTACTTCTTCCTTTCCAGTTTGGATGCCTTTTATTTCTTTTTCTTGCCTAATTGTTCTGGCTAGGACTTCCAGTACTTTGTTGAATAAAAGTGGTGAAGAGTGGACATCCTTGTCTTTTGTATGTTCCCTCTATACCCACTTCGTTGAGAGTTTTTATCGTAAATGGATGTTGAATTTTGTCATTTACTTTTTCTGCATCTGTTGATCATGATTTTTATCCTTCATTTTATTAATGTGGTATACCACATTGATTCATTTGTGGATGCTGAGCCATGCTTCCATCCCTGGAATAAATTCCACTCAGTCATGGTATATGATCCATTAATGTATTGTTGAACTCAGTTCGCTAACATTCTTTTGAGGATTTTTGCATCTATGTTCATCAGAGATATTGGCCTCTAGTTTTTCTTTTTTGTGGCATTCTTGTCTGGTTTTGGTATCAGGGTAGTGCTGGCCTTGTAAAATGATTTTGGAAGTCTCCTCTTCTCTTTTCTGGATGAATTTGAGAAGAATCAGTATTAATTCTTCCTTGAATGTTGGTAGAATTCACCAAGGAAGCCATATGGTCCTAGACTTTTGTTTGTTGGGCGGTTTTCTATTACTAATTCAATCTCCTTACTAGTAATTGGTCTTTCAGATTTTCTATTTCTAGGAATTTATCCCTTTCTTCTAAGTTGTTCAGTTTGTTAGCATATAATTTTTCATAGTATTCTGTTATCATCCTTTGTATTTCTGTAGTATTAGTCATAATCTCTCCTCTTTCGTTTCTGATTTTTGAGTCCTTTTTTCTTGGTCAGTCTAGCTAAAGGTTTGTCGATTTTATCTTTTCAAAGAAACAGCTCTTAGTCTCATCAGTATTTTCTCCTATTGCCATTTTTAGTCTATTTCACTTATTTCTGCTCTAAATTTTGTTATTTCCTTACTTCTACTGACTTTGGGCTTCATTTGTTCTTTTTTTCTCCTAGTTCTATGTGGTGTAAAATTAGTTTGTTTCTGGAGATCGGCATTTATCACTATGAACTTCACTGTTAGAACTTACCATGTTTGATGCTTTTGCTGTATCCCATAAATTTTGGAATGTTGCATTTCCATTTTTGTTTGTCTCTAGCTATATCCTTTATTTCTCTTTTGATTTTTCCTTTGACCCATTGATTGTTCAGTAGCATGTTGTTGAATCTCTACATATTTGCTAATTTTTCATTGTTCTTTGTGTAATTTCTGATTTCATACCATTATAGTCGGAAAAGATGCTTGATGTTATTTCAATCTTAAATCCATTAAGACTTGTTTTATGGCCTAACATATGATCTGTCTTGGAAAACGTTCCATGTGCACTTAAGAAAAATGCGTATTTGTTGTTTTTGTATGGAATGTTCTGTAAATATCTCTTAAGTCCATCTGATCTAATATGTTGTTTAAGACCAGTGTTTTCTTCTTGGTTTTTCTGTCTGGATGATTTGTTCATTTAACTAATTGGGGTATTAGAGTCCCCATATATCATAAATTATAATAATTATATAAATACTGGGTGCCTGGGTGGCTCAGTCGTTAAGTGTCTGCCTTCGGCTCAGGTCATGATCCCAGCGTCCTGGGATCAAGTCCTGCATCGGGCTCCCTGCTCGGCAGGAAGCCTGCTTCTCCCTCGCGCACTCCCCCTGCTTGTGTTCCTGCTCTCGCTGTCTCTGTCTCTGTCAAATAAATAAATAAAATCTTTAAAAAATAATAATAATTATATAAATACTATTGTATTTCTCCTTTTAGGTCTGTTAATATTTGCTTTATATATTTAGGTGCTCCTATGTTGGGTGCATAAATATTTACAAAGGTTATATCTACTACTTTGTTGACCCCTTTTTCATTATGTAACATATCTTTTTTGTGTATTATTACAGTCGTTGTTTTAAAATGTATTTTGTTGGGGCACCTGGGTGGCTCAGTCATTAAGCGTCTGCCTTCGGCTCAGGTCATGATCCCAGGGTCCTGGGATCGAGCCCTGCATCCGGCTCCCTGCTCGGCAGGAAGCCAGCTTCTCCTTCTCCCACTCCCCCTGCTTGTGTTCCCTCTCTTGCTCGCTCTCTCTCTGTCAAATAAATAAATAAAAATCTTTTTAAAAATAAATAAATAAATAAATAAAATAAAATAAAATGTATTTTGTCTGGGCCCCTGGGTGGCTCAGTTGGTTAAGCACCTGCCTTCAGCTCACATCATGATCCTGGAGTCCCAGGATGGAGTCCCTCATCAGGCTCCTTGCTTAGTGGGGAGTCTTGCTTCTCCCTCTGATCCTCCCTACTCATGCTGTCTCTCTCTCATTCTTTCTCTCAAATAAATAAAATCTTTTTTTAAAAAAAAAGTGTATTTTGATACAAGTGTAGCTACTAAAGCTTTATTTTGGTTTCCATTTGCATGTAATATCTTTTTCCATCTCTTCACTTTCACTGGGTGTGCCTCTTGTAGGCAGCCTATAGATGAGTCTTGTTTTTTTAAATCCATCCAGCGGTTCTGTGTTTTTGATTAAAGAATTTAATCCATTTACATTCAAGGTAATTATTGATAGGTATGTGCTTGCCATTTTGTTAATTGTTTTGTGGCTGTTTTTGTAGTTCTTTCCTGTTCCTTTCTTCTTTTGCTTACTTTTTATGTGGCTTAATGACTTTCTTTAGTGATATGCTTATATTCCTTTCTCTTTATCTTTTGTGTATTTACTATAGGTTTTTATTTCATGGTTACCATGATGCTTACATATAACAACTTAAAGCAGTCTGTTTTAAGTTGATAACAACTTAAGTTTGATCCCATTCTAAATCTCAACTTTTTTTTTTAAGATTTTATTTATTTGACAGAGAGAGACATAGTGAGAGAGGGAACACAAGCAAGGGGAGTGGGAGAGGGAAAGCAGGCTTCACACGGAGCAGGGAGCCCAATGCAGGGCTCGATCCCAGGACCCTGGTATCATGACCTGAGCTGAAGGCAGACACTTAACGACTGAGCCACCCAGGCGCCCCTAAATCTCAATGTTTTTTTTTTTTAATTAGGACATGCTATTTTTTATTTTATTTATTTCTTAAAGATTTTATTTATTTATTTGACAGAGAGAGACACAGTGAGAGAGGGAACACAAGCAGGGGGAGTGGTAGAGGGAGAAGCAGGTTTCCTGCTGAACAGGGAGCCCGATGTGGGGCTCGATCCCAGGACCCCGGGATCATGACCTGAGTCAAAGGCAGACGCCTAACAACTGAGCCACTCAGGTGCCCCAAGATTTTATTTATTTGAGAGTGGACGAGAGAAGGAGCCAGGGGGAGGGAGAAGCAGACTCCCCGCTGAGCAGGGATCCCAATATGGGGCTTCATCCTGGGGCTTGGGGATCATGAACTGAGCCAAAGGCAGACACTTGACTGAGCCACCCAGGTGCCCCTAAATCTCAACGTTTTAACTCTCCTCCCCACATTTTATGTTTTTGATGTTACATTTTGAATCTTTTTTTTTTAAGATTTTATTTATTTATTTGACAGAGACACAGCAAGAAAGGGAACACAAGCAGGGGGAGGGGGAGTGGGAGAGGGAGAAGCAGGCTCCCCGCTGAGCAGGGAGCCCGATGCGGGGCTCGATCCCAGGACCCTGGGGATCATGACCTGAGCCGAAGGCAGACACTTAACTACTGAGCCACCCAGGTGCCCCACATTTTGAATCTTTTTATCTTGTATATCCCTTAACTAATTATTGAATCATAGTTATTTTTACTATTTTTGTCTTTTAACCTTCATACTAGCTTTATAAGTAATTCACTACCTTCACCATACTATATATTTACCTTTCCAGTGATACTATTTCACATGTGTTATTGTTACTAATTAGGGCCCTTTCTTTTCTGCTTAAAGAAGCCCCTTTGACATTTCTTTGACAACCAGTTTAGTGGTGATGAACTCCTTTAGCTTTTACTTTTCTGAAAAACTCTTTCTCTCTCCTTCCATTCTGAAAGATAATCTTGACAGGTAAAATATCCTTGGTGGTTTGTTTTTTTTTTCCCCAGCATTTTGAATATATTGTGCCACTCCCTCTTAGCCTGCAAAGTTTGTACTGAACAGTCTGTTAGATAGTCTTATGGGGATTCCCTTGTATGTAACTTTTTTTTTTCTCTTGTTGCTTATAATACTTCCTGTCTTTTAACTTTTGACGTTTTAATTGTAACGTGTCTTGGTGTAGGTCCCTTTGGGTTCGTATGTTTTGGATCTCCCTGGGTTTGCTGGATCTGGTGTCTGTTTCCATCCCTGTGTTCAGGAAGTTTTCAGCCATATTTCTTCAAATAAAATTTCTGCCTCTTTTTTCCTCTTCTGGAAGCTCTGCAATTCAAATATTAGTCCATTTGATAACCTTTAATTTTCTGAAGCTATTTTCACTTTTTATTTCATTTATTTATTTATTTGCTGCTTTTATTGAGGCTGACTGATCCTTACTTTCTGTTTTATATCTAGTCTGCTGTTGAACCCTTTTATTGTGTTTTTCAGTTCCATTATTCTTCAGCTCTGTGATTTCTGTTTGGTACTTTGTTAAATTTCATCCCTGTTGAAGTTCTCACTCTGTTCATCCAGTCTCCTCCCCAGTCTGGTGAGCATTTTATGACCATTACTTTGAACTCTTAATAAATTTACTTATCTTCCTTTCATTAAGGCCTTTTTATGAGGTGTTATCTTATCCTTTCATTTGGAACATATCCTTCTGTTTCTTCCTTTTGCTTGACCCTCTGAATTGGTTTCTGTACAGGAGATGATGTTTCATCCCCTTTTCCAGTCTTGAAGGAGTGACCTTGGGGAGGAGTTGAACCTTTTCATTCAGCATTACCCAGCTCTTGGTCATCTCTCAAAACTGAGTTTATCCAAGTAACCTGTTATATTTTTAATAGCTCCCAGTAGTTAAGGATGTGCCAAGAGCTGTCAGTGTTCCCTAATGGAGGATCTCTGCACCTAGATTCAGACTGACTGGAAACCAAACCTTCAGGCAGCTGCTTTTAAAAGTACGCAGATATATACAGTCCTGAGGGGCCAGGAGCAGAAGCCTCCCTGACCACCAGAGCCAGGCATCCTGAGGGGTGTCCCCTAGGTGGCATTCACAAGAACTGGGGTTCCAGATGAGTATATGAGCTCCTTTCCGGGAGACACCAACAAGCTGGGGAAAGACTGAGAGCACCAAGATGGCATCTGTAGCCTTTGTTCCTTGAGGAAGCACCATAGGCCACTAAATGCGTGGCAAACCTAAGTCCTGCCCTTAGTCCAAAGCTCCAGGACGAAGTGGCCTATTGACAGGAAAAACTGAAGGGATGCCTCAGTCTGCTGTCTGTGCAGTGCCCTGAGGGTAGTAGCCTGCCAACAACTGCCCCTCCGATTACCACAGTCCCTTGGGACCCTGGAATGCAAGCCCCTCCAGCCACCACAGCCAGGTGACTTGAGGGGTGCCCCCTGAGCATCAGGCACTGGACTCAAAGCTCCCTTCCAGGAGAACTGGCACTCCGGAGCATGGCAGAGGGTGAGCGTGAAGACAGCACCTGCCCTCCAAGGTCTCTGGGAAGGATTTTAGTCAGCCTCTAGATGATTGTTTTACTTAGAAGCCTGCATCTCAGGCCGCAGTTATGATGATTAGTTAATAGGCCTACTTCACAGAAAAACCAGGGTCCTGGGTCAGTTGCCTCTTGCTGTGCCTGGGAGGGGTGGTAGCTGGTAGCTCTTTAGGCATTTTTTGCACATTGGTTACAGTCCTTTGGGACCCAGGAACATTCGCCCCACTGGCCACCAGTGTCAAGTGATGTAGAAGTGTCCCTTGGCGGCAGTCACAAAAACTGGAGCACCAGGGAGGGTTCTGAATTCCTTTCTAGGTGATTATTATTGTGGTCCCATGTGACCAGAAATACAAGCTCCTCTGTTCTCCAGAGCTAGGTGTTCAAGAGATGTCCCTCTGGGCAGCACCCACAAAAATCAGGGCACCAGACATGTGTAAAGGTTCCCTTCTGGGAGCTACTCATCCTCTGGAGCACAGCAAAGGGAGAATGCAAAGACGGCACTCCCCAGTCTCCATCCCTAGGGAATGTTCCAGCAGGCTCCTAGATGTGTAAGTTGAATTAGATGCCTGCCCCCCAGGTGAAGGTTTTAAGCAGGTTATTTAAGCTGCTTCTGAGCTGGGCCCTGGGGCAGGTCAGCTCCAGCACACAGAGCCTTTAAGAGTCATTTCTCAGATTGCTAGATTTGTGGGTCCCACTGTGGGACATTTCGGGGATTCATCTCTGAAGTTCCTGTCTTAGAAGTTGGGGTGACCAGTGTGGGGTTTGAACCTTTCATTCCTCAGGAAAAAGGTCGGTCCAGGTATTTTGGGTTTCCTCCCAGTTGTGGGTCACAGCACCTGGGGTGGGGTTCATGGTGAGATTGTGTCCCAGCCTCTCCTGCCCACTTTGATGTGTTTTTTTTTTTCTTGTTTGCCTAATGTGTAGTCATCACTCAGTCAGCATTTAGGTTTTTTAAGAGGAAATTGGGTCCATATGTAGCTGTAGATGTGGTATGTTCCTGAGAGAAGGTGAGCTTGGGGTCTTATTACATCACCATCTTGAATCAGACCAAGTTCTCGGTTTCTTACTGATCTTCTGTCTGGCGTGCGTTTCTATCCATTACTGAAAATAAGGTATTGAAGGGGTACCTGGGTTGCTCAGTTGGTTAAGCGTCCAACTCTTGGTTTTGGCCCAGGTCATGATCTCGGGGTTGTGGCATCGAGCCCTGCATCAGTCTCCATGCTCAGGGGGGAGTCTGCTTGAAGATGTCTCTCTCTGCCCCTCCCCCCATTTGTGCTCACTCTCACGCTTTCTCTCTCTCTCTCTGAAATAAATACCTACATCTTTAAAAAAAAAGAAAATAAGGTATTGACATTTCTGATTATTACTGCAGAATCATCTATTTCTCTTCAATTCTCTCAATTTTTGCTTCATGTAATTTTGGGGCTCTGTTAGGTTTGTATGTCTTTATGATAGTAGTATCTTCTTGCTGAACTGAACCTTTTATCAGTGTAGTACTTCTGGATCTCTTACAATCTTTTTTTTACCTTAAATCTATTTCTGATCATAAAATAGCTACCAGCCCTCTTTTGGTTATCATTTGCATGAAATATATGTATTTTTTTATCCTTTTACTTTAAGATGCTTTGTGGTTTTACACCGAAGTAAATCTCTTGTAGACAGACATAGGTGGATCTTTTTTTTTCCTCTCCTCTTTTTCCATTTTGATCTCTGCCTTTTAATTGGGGGCTTTTAATCTGTTTTCATTTGAAGTAATTACCGGTAAAGAGTTATTTCTGCCATATAGCTATTTGTTTTCTCTGTCTTATATATGTTGTTACTTAATTTCCTTCATTACCACTTCTCTTTTTGTATTTACTTGTTTTTTGTAGTGAACCTTTTTGATTCCCTTTTCTGTGTATTTTTAGTTATTTTCTTAGAGATTACAACTCCTAACAACCTAGATTGAATAATAGCAGCTTAGTTTCAATAGTATACAAACACTTTGTCCTATACAACTCTACCCCTCTCCCTTTCGTATTGATATTGTGATAGAAATTATATCTTTTTACATTATTTCCATTTACATAGATGTAATTATTACGCATTTGCCTTTAAAGTCTTTATGTAAAAATAGTTAAAATTGAAAGTACAGTAATGCTGGCTTTTTTTTTTTTAAGATTTTATTTATTTGACAGAGAGAGATAGCGAGAGCAGGAACACAAGCAGGGGGAGTGGGAGAGGGAGAAGCAGGCCTCCCGCCGAGCAGGGAGCCCGATGCGGGGCTCAATCCCAGGTCCCTGGGATCATGACCTGAGCCGAAGGCAGACGCTTAACGACTGAGCCACCCAGGAGCCCCGTAATGCTGGCTTTTGTATTTACTTAATGTGGTTACCCTTTACTATTTGCTAGTGTTCTTTATTTCTTCTTACGGTTTTAAGTTACAATCTAGTGTCCTTTTATTTCAGCTTGAAGGACTCACTTTAATAGTTCTTTTAAAACAGGTCTGCTAAAAATGAACACCATTAACCTAGTGCTAAATTTCCCCCTTACAGTAGTCCCTCAAAACATTTACATAGAGTATAGACTAAGAAGTACGCATACATTATCATCAAATTTTTTCTCCCCTATTGATGCAGTAAATCAGTAAGTCCCATGGCTGCCTGAGAATCATCCTGGGAACTTATTACAAACAGGCCTTACCCTAGGTTTGTTGATTTCGGTTCCCCAAGGATTCTAATGTTCATCCTGATTTGGGATTCACTTTTACTGTAGAAATTCAGGTATCCCCTTCAGATACTTCATGTATTAAATGAGTATACAGTATAAGTGGAAAAGCAAAAATAGTTTGAGTTGTGACTGCTTAGCTGAATGACTGGTTACTGTGCACATGCAATTTGGAGTCATGTCACAGCAGAATTCCATGCAAATCCTAGACCTGCATAGTTTGCAAATAGTCAAAAGAAGAAAGGCTTTGCTGCCTGCTGGTTTCCTCATCATTGCTGGGCAGTGATACATGTCAAATCATCTAAATGTCTATTGAATACCTACAGAATGAATCTTTACATGCCTCATGAAGCTGTCAGACTTTCTTGTATTAAGCTTTGTTTTCATTTTTAATATTTTATGGTTTAGGGCGCCTGGGTGGCTCAGTTGGTTAAGCGACTGCCTTCGGCTCAGGTCAGGATCCTGGAGTCCCGGGATCGAGTCCCATATCGGGCTCCCTGCTCAGCAGGAAGTCTGCTTCTCCCTCTGACCCTTTCCCCTCTCATGCTCTCTCTCTACCTCATTCTCTCTCTCAAATAAATAAAATCTTTAAAAAAAAAATATTTTAGGGCGCCTGGGTGGCTCAGTCGGTTAAGCGACTGCCTTCGGCTCAGGTCATGATCCTGGAGTCCCGGAATCGAGTCCCGCATCAGGCTCCCTGCTTGGCGGGGAGTCTGCTTCTCCCTCTGACCCTCCCCCCTCTCATGTGCTCCCTCTCTCTCTCTCTCTCTCATTCTCAGTCTCTCAAAATAAATAAATAAATCTTTAAAAAAATAAAAAATAAAAAATAAAAATACTTTATGGTTTAGTTTATATTTTACTCGTACTTTGTTATATCCAGACAACAGACCTTCCCAATAAGATGTGTAATCCATTAAGCAAAGCACCTACTTTTAGTCTCTTTTAATAGGCGAAAATGTTTATCATTTAGGTGCCTGTGGTTCATGCTTGAAGTTTTAATGACAAAGAATGAAAACAATAGCCATGCCTTTATGAAGAAGATGGCAGAGAACATCAAGTTAACAAAAGATGCCCAGTCTCCAGATGAATCCAAGACAAATGAAGTAAGATATGTGTTAGGCCAGTGTGTATTAAGATAATTACAGGAGAAAATATTACAGTCCTTGTCCCACTTATTTTTCCTATTACATAATAAATTAGATTACAGAATGTTCATAAAAATACATATTTATGGTCAGTTTTATTGTATTATAATTGAATTCTATTACTGGAGGAATGTTTATTACCCTGAAAAGGACATTAAAACTTCTACAGAGCAGGGGGATAAGAACTAATAAAATTTACTACTCTGCTGTCCTACAAATCTTTAATAAGTTACAGACAAGTAGATATTCCTTTTTGTATGTTTCCCTTGGTTTGGTTTATTTGTTTTTAATGTATACTCGACATTCATGTTAATTAGGTAAAGGGTTTTTTTTGTTTGTTTTTTGTTTTTACCAGGAGGCTACATAAGAAGAAATGCAAACACAGATGTGAAATGTTCAAGGAATAAATAATACCCACATATCCCTCTTTTGATTTCATTTTATACATTTGGTAGAATTGGTACTTGCGGTTATTTTGTGCTACTGAAAGTTATATATGATCTTTCTCTCTTTCCTCCTTAGAAACTTTATACAGTATGTGATGTGGCTCTGTGTGTTATAAATAGTAAAAGTGCTTTGTGCAATGCAGATTCACCAAAGGATCCAGTCCTTCCACTGAAATTTTTTACACAACCTGAAAAGGTAATTTTTTTCTCTTCATTGTTCCACCACACTAAACTAATTTAAATTTCAGTTACCATCAACCCTAGTGGCAAATAGTGGATTTTCTTGACTACAGAGTAAGAAACAGCTCTTTGTATTTATATCAAGGAATGGGAGATTGTCTTCCAAAGCCCTGAACAAATATTCTCACCTTACAGAGTAGGAGGATGCAAATCAAGCTTTATGGTGGTATTCTTGCGTGAGCTATTCCTTCTGGATATTTCTAGTATTTAAGAGGAGTTTTCAGATTTCTTAAATTGCTTAAATCTCACTTTATTAAAACACTATATTTTATGAGGCAAGAAATAAAATGTTTGGTACAGTGTAAATATAAATATATATATATATAAATGAAATAAAATGTTAGAATTAACAGAATTGGGTCTCGGCAAGTGATGTATTCTAATCAGCAGCTTCTAAGTTCAGGGACTTCAGACAAGTTAACTCTTCTAAGCCTCAATTTCTGTCTCTCTAAAATGCAGGTGATAATACCTATGAACAATTATTAATACTTGTCTATAATTTTATGAGTTTGTCACATAATAAGCATTCAGTAAATGGTCGTAATAATTAATACATCATTTATTCTATCAGCAAATTAAGTTTTCCATCTAAGTAAATTTTCCAGCTAACTAAAGCTCTTTGTTTTTCCAACTAATCGAAATTTAAAAACTTTTTTTAGAAAAAAGTTTTCTATTTATTTACTGCTTTAAGGAAGTATTTGGAAGTTTAACCTTCCTGTGCTTTGTTTAGAAAACAGGATCCTAATTTTTTTTTTTTTTTAATTAAGTAGGCTCCATGCCCAGCGTGGGGCTTGAACTCAGGACTCGAGTCAGGAGTCACATGCTCTACCAACTGAGCCAGCCAGGTGCCCCCAGAGTCCTAAGTATTTTTAATTGGAAAAAATAACGTCATTTAAAAGTTTTTATACATTTTCAAACCTTAAGACATGCTTCAGAATATTCAGGGTAATACCCTCCCTTAGAGTATTTTACAGAAGAACATAAGTGAGATCACTTAAAAAATTAATAAACTTCTTGGTCATAGTGAATCACTTTAGTTATGTGACACCATTATAGTTTATATGTGTGCTATTCCCGGATATTTAACAGAAGCATCAAAGGATTCTTAAGTTTCATATAGATAAAACTTTCAAGAAAGTACCATCAGTGTCCACATTAGGTTTAATTCATTTATTAACTAGTAAACATCACTGCCGCCAAAGAACATTATAATTCACTTAATTATATTTTGGCAGTGTATTTACATGCCAAATGTAAATTTGATTTGGACAGTCTTCTTATGGTTCTAAGAAACAATATTTTTTTTTTTAAGATTTTATTTATGTGAGAGAGAGAGAATGAGAGAGAGAGAGCACGAGAGGGAAGAGGGTCAGAGGGAGAAGCAGACTCCCTGCTGAGCAGGGAGCCCGATGTGGGACCAGTATTTTTAATTAAAGTGATAATTTTTTTTTCAATGAGGGTAATTTTCTTGAGATCCAGTGTGGAGTTACTTTAGTGAATATTAAGTGCTTAATATATGTACTGTACCATTTTGGATGCTTTGGGATCCTAGATGAAGTTAAATTTTACAATAGAGTAGAGAACAATCTGGAGACTATTTGCCCTGAATTATATGAAAAAAATAGGAATGTGTTTTATTTAAAATGTGATTTAAGTAATTGAGCTCTGGTATTTGCCAAGTCTTATGTGCCATTGAGTTAAAGCTAGACTTAATGACATGGTTCATTAAATATGCTTTATTTGAGGAATTAATATGTATGCTGGCCCAAATGTAATTGTTATCATAAGGCACAGTGCCTGAAGAGTCTTATTTGGACAATAAAAATACACATGTTCACTTTGTTTGTTTTGTAGGATTTCTGTAATGACAAGAGTTATATTTCAGAAGAGACTAGAGTACTTCTGTTAACAGGAAAGGTATTGTGTACTAGATAATTTGGAAATCTTCATCTCATGTGTACTTTACTTCTGCTGTTCTTAGAAATAACTTTTAAAAGCCCCATGGATTTTATAGTTACTGATTCTTAAAGACCGTATTGTGGATTGTAGCATCTAAAGCATTTGTTCGCTCAGGCTTTTTTCTGCCATAAGTGACTCTTGAATTACGACCATGTGTTCTCATCAGTATTAGTAGGCTTCAAGTTACTGATAATACACAAAGCAGATTTTCTTGAAAAATGGTATAATAAATTTAGATATGCAGATTTTAAAAAAAATAATTTTAAAGTATTGAGCTAGATAATTTATATTCTGTGAAAGTAACATGACACCTAAAAGAACAAAAGAAATTTAATTTTTGATAAAAACTGTCTAAACTATTATATACATTTAATAGTTTATTTATAAGACATTTCATTATATATCTTACATATTTTGCTGTGTGTTTCAGGGGCACTTTTTTTTTTATTTTTTATTGTTAATCACCATACATTACATCATTAGTTTTTAATATAGTGTTCCATGGTTCATTGTTTGTGCATAATACCAGTGCTCCATGCAGAATGTGCCCTCTTTAATACCCATCACCAGGCTAACCCATCCCCCCACCCCCTCCCCTCTAGAACCCTCAGTTTGTTTTTCAGAGTCCATCTTCTCTCATGGTTCATCTTCAGGGGCACTTTTTATGTTGATTGAGCAATAATAAATAAATACTACCAAGTTATTTTTAAGTAGAGGTAGTACTTATGACTTGTAACTGTATTCAGACAAACTCAATTTTGCAAAATTACCATTTCTAATAAGTTTAGAATTTAACTTTCTAAAGTAACAATTCCTTGGCTTAGGCTAAACAGTATCTTTTACATGTGTCTAAATTTATGTGAATTCCTTACAGTAAGGTGTAAAATAATATGCATATGTAATTTTTAGCCAAAACCTGCTGGAGTACTAGGTGCAGTAAACAAGCCTTTATCAGCAACGGGAAGGAAACCGTATGTTAGAAGCACTGGAGCTGAGACTGGAAGCAATATTAATGTAAATTCAGAGCTGAACCCTTCAACCGGAAATCGATCAAGGCAATTTTTTTTCTCCACTTGTTTTTGTTACTATCACTACTTGGTTCATCTTTTAATTTTTACCTAAGGCACTAGATCACAAACATAGACTTCAGGAAACATTTTGGCATAAAATAATAGCACTGAGTTTTAGTATAATTAATGATGGAAATTAAGAGTGCACAGTTACATTTTGAACCCATGTAACATTCTAAGTATGTAAAAAAGTAAATGGAACAAATTTAAAATTTTTTTTTCTTACGATTTTATTCATTTGAAAAAGAGAGAAAGACAAGTGTGAGAGCGAGGTCTCGATGGGGGGAAGGGTAGAGGAAGAAGCAGACTCCACACTGAGCAGAGAACCCGATGTGGGACTCGATCCCCAAAATCATGACCTGAGCTGAAGGCAGACGCTTAACCGACTGAGCCACCCAGGTGCCCCAAATTTAAGAATATCTAATATAATTAATTTTCATGGAAGTGTTTATATAAGAAAAATGAACACTTAGGAAAACTATGAATATAGAACTCTTAAATCGAATTTATATGCTTTTTGTTTAACTCAAATTAGTATAGCGTGAGTTAAGATGACACTGTTTTAACATTTCTACATACAAGAATATTCCATGTTTATTTTAACATGTCTTTACCATGTTAGCCACTGCATAAAAATTTCCACCTAACCCTACTCTTACCAACACTAAAATTTGAAGCTTTTAAAGATTTTATTCTTACTCATGAAATTTTAAGTATAAACTCAACTGGTGTTGTTATAAACACATTCTTAGCAGTAGAACCCCAAAGTATAAATTAACATGGAACATCTGTGGTTTACAGAAGTGGTGAGTCTCCAGCATCTCCCCTGTGACCTCTTCGTCCAGTCCCCTCCCTTACAGAGCATTAAGAACACAGACTGGAGGGGCACCTGGCTGGCTCAGTCAGAGGATGCGACTCTTGATCCTCGGGATTTTGAGTTCAAGCCCCATGTTGGGTGTAGAGATTACTTAAAAATAAAATCTTAAAACACACGCACACACACACACACACACATCTTACACACACACACACACACCTTAAAACACACACACACACACACACACACACACACACACACACACACACACACACACACACACACTAGAGACAACTGTACTATACACTATAATACATCTATCACTGTATTTTTACTTTGTTTTAGGGTTTCCTACCCCTAAGAGAAAGTCTTAAAATAGTTGTATGATTTTGTTTCTAGACAGCTAATGTTTCTGTATGGTGGTTTTAGGCAGTCATTTGTGTCTTACATTAGTAAGGTTAAAGGGAATCAGTAACATGATTTAATACAGCAGTGGTCTTATAACCACAGAAGATCTGAATCTTGCTAATGTTGCTTCAATTGGCTGGGCTTCTAAACTAGCCTAAGCTTCTGTTTCCTTATTGGTTAGTGAAAGGGTAGGCTGTCTGTCCATGTGGTGAAATAAAGAAGCTTTGGTTTATTTTTCTTCAACAGGGAACAGAGTTCAGAGGCAGTAGAAACTGGAGTTAGTGAAAATGAAGAGAACCCTGTGAGGATTATTTCTGTCACACCTGTAAAGAATATTGACCCGGTAAAGAATAAGGTAAATTTTTAAAATTTAACAAATGGAATTCTCCCAGAGATTATTACAGTTTCATGGTAGATGTTAAGAAACCCCCACTTGACAAGTTAATATATACTACATATTCTACATTTGTGTATACCACCTCTCACTATACTTACTGTGCTTCCACTGCCTACATCCACCCATTTCAAGAGTTGATGTAGCCACCTATAATAGTACCCTTCTCCCACACTACTACTCCCAAAACTTAAAGACTAGGAATTGAGAGTTTTTGAGATCTTACTTTCAAGTTTATTGACTCCTATAAGAGATGTATACACTGTTTTTTTTTCTATTTTTTAAAAGTTAAATTTATGAGTTAATCTTTTAAAATGTATTTGAGTTTCTGTGTAACAGCTACATTCTTTATTGTTGACCTTGTAATTATGGCACCCAATTTTAACAGTTTTGTGGCAGGAGAGAAACATTGGTAAGAATCAGACCCTGAATCCTGGCTCTGCCACTCATTGGCTGTGTGTTTACTTAGGGAGATTGCTGGGCTTCTCTGAGCTTCATTAAACTATAGAATGAGACTGGTAACTTACCTCAGTAGCAATGGTATGGAAATAACTATTACTTCTTTTCCTACAGAATCATATTCTCAACATATTTATCTTTTTATTGCCCACCATATATTTATAGTATTCATCAAATGTTTTAGGAATCACCCTCGGATACATAAAATACAAGACTGTACAGTTATTCCACAATAGCTGAACTATGCAAACTCATTATCTGAATTCAAACTGAATAGGTGATGATACATTTTTAGATCAGTCTCTTACTATTCAGCCTCTTGCTGTTTGTCATCTGAAGTTCAGTATGTCAGTAGATTCAAACAACAGGGAGCCCTCTCACTGTCAGAACTCTTGGAATTCAGAAACAATAGACTTGAATATTGTGGGGTTCTTGTATAGAATTAAACAGTTTTGACCTAAACAAACTTACATACAGAAATGCACATACTTAAATGTGTAGGAAGAGGTGGTACAGGGATAAAAAAGTTTTTTCTGGCACAAACAACTATAACTTTTCTAGCCTGTGATATAAAATTCTATGTAAGATATAAATTGAAGTTATATGTCAGTTATACTTTAATAATAGAAAAGATAAGTGTGATATTTAAATTGTAATTTTTGAGAAGCCAAAATGTTACTTTATGATTAATCTATAATAGTGTTCCAATAATCTATAATAGTGTTCCAAACCCTTACTTTAACTTTTTCACACTTCCAAAGAATTTTTTTAAGAATGTTTCTTTTTTTTTTTTTCCTTAAAGATTCCATTCATTTATTTGAGCACGAGCAGGGTGAGGGGCAGAGGGAGAAGCAGGCTCCCCAATGAGCAGGGACCCTGGGATCATGACCTGAGCCAAAGGCAGACGCTTAACCGACTGAGCCACCCAGGCGCCCCTCCAAAGAATGTTTTAACAAATTCACTATAGCCTTGAACACACAGGGGTTGTATTTTGACAAAACTTAGTCACTTCCCAGTCAGGTCTCCCATAAGTTGTCATTTCTTTCCAAAGTCGGCTAGGCTCAAGAAACTGTCTTGGTATACTAAAAGAAGATAAAGATCGAAGAGAGTGTTTCTCGCTAACCAATTTTTCGAAGAGATTAATGCGTAAACCAGTTTATTATGTGTATAAAAATTATCCAGCAAATTAGATATGGGCGTTTACAAATCAGGACATTCTTGGGACACCTGAGTGGCTCAGTCAGTTAAGTGTCCAACTCTTGATTTCAGCTCAGCTCAAGATCTCAGGGTTGTGCTGTTGAGCCCCACATTGGGCTCTGTGCTGGGTGTGGAACCTGCTTAAGATTCTCTCTCTCCCTTTTCTACTGCCCCTCCCCATCTCTTAAAAAAAAAAAAATCAGGACATTCTCTCTTGTTATTTACTCTGTGAGGGAAATCAAATTGTAATATGAAGGATGAGTAAGGGAGGTGGTTAAAAGAAGCAAGACATACCCCATGGATTCAGGCAAGCAGTGTTACCAGTGTTGTCCTGAAGGAGTCTTCTTTTTCTTCATACCTGTGGCTGACCAATGGGTTTCCTCTTTCATTTGTCTTTTAATGAGTTCTTTAAACATATGCACATGTACATAATACTCATAAATGTGTAAATACAGTCATGTGCATGATTTTTAATGCAGCTTTTGTTCCTTTTAAAAAGTAATCTGTATCGGAGTGCCTGAGTGGCTCAGTCGTTAAGCGTCTGCCTTCGGCTCAGGTCATGATCCCAGGGTCCTGGGATCAAGCCCCGCATCGGGCTCCCTGCTCAGCGGGGAGTCTGCTTCTCCCTCTCCCACTCCCCCTGCTTGTGTTCCTGCTTTCGCTGTGTCTCTCTCTGTCAAATAAATAAATAAAATCTTAAAAAAAAAAGTAATCTGTATTAATTTTTTTCTTGTCTTACATTTTCACGTGTATATACACATAAATATTTCCCTTCCCCTTTTTTGCCACTACAAACAATGTTGCATTAAAAATTAAATGTGCATCAAACATTTACTGGTGATTTTTTATTTCTACGGGCTTACTTTCTAGTAGTGGGATTGCTGAGTCAAAGAGTAAAATGTATTGCAGATTTTAGATGTTTCCATATTGCTTCCTTGAAGACGTGGAACATTTGACATTGCTACCCAGCAAGGTGGAACACTGATTTGTGAATTTTTTCACTTAAATTACTATTTTCATGAGTTTTCATTTAAGTAAATTTTCTTGAATCATGAAAGATTTATAAATATTTTTTACCCAGTCATTCTGAAAAGATTTTCTGGGGGAAATGAAAATTAGTTAATAGGAAAGATAACTGATTTTTTGGACGATAATAGTGCTCCATTGTCTTCCTTTAATCAATTAAAATTTTATCAGTTAAAATTATGACTCCTAAATATCCTTTGTATAAGGTCACTTTCGATTCTAAATACTATTAATGTCCATTATATGTTATATTAAAATGGGATTTGAGCATTTTAGATGACTTAACACATATATTTGATAAACTAAAAAAAATGTTCAGAAAAAAAGGTTAATGATTGCAGCAAAAAGTGACAAAAATTAGGATGTATGAATGGAGTGAGAAATTGAAGAACCTTATGCAGAATTACAGAAATTATTATAGTCAAAGGAGCATCATAGATAAAGAGCATATTCAATTATGCAGACATGCTCCCCTTTTTTAAAAAGTGATAAATTTAGAGCATACCATCGATTAAAAGGACCTTTTCATTTAGAATGAGTGTGAAAGCAAAACTGAGTAGATTTTCTCTATATATACCACCTGTGCATTTTAATAAGCATTTATGGCATAGATTATATATGCCAAGCCCCATGGCAGGCCCTGCTCTCAGGTCCTTACCCTCAAGGAGTTCATTAGAAGACTTGGAATTCTAGCTCCTCGAAAATACTTTCAAAATACTTCTTTCCAATACAGATCATTGATATATAAGGAATTTATGTTTATAGAATCGTTTTGTGCTCTTTTAGGAGATCAATTCTGATCAAACTACCCAGGGCAACATCAGCAGTGACCGAGGAAAGAAAAGAAGTGTAGCGGCATCTGGAGCAGAGAACATCCAACAAAAAACAGATGAGAAAGTAGACGAATCAGGACCACCTGCCCCTTCAAAACCCAGGAGAGGGCGCCGACCCAAGTCTGAATCTCAGGGCAATGCAACCAAAACTGATGACATAAACAAACCTCTGGGCAAGGGAAGAAAGAGAGCTGCAGTCAGTCAGGAAAGCCCTGGGGGTCTGGAAGCAGGTAATGCCAAAGCGCCCAAACTGCAAGACGGAGCCAAAAAGGCAGCACCAGCAGAAAGACAGATTGACTTACAAAGGTAATGGACACCATTCTTTCTGGACTGTGAATTTAGACATTTTGTTTTATTCTTAGTATGTGCCGGTCACCCCTAAACACCTAGGCATTTGGGACTGAAAACTGCCCTTGGTTTTCCTGAGTAGGTTATAATGGCATTTGTTTTGGTCTCATAACCTCCAGGATGCCAATTTGAAGAGAGATCTCGTTTCTTTTGGTTAATTTTTAATTAGGATATCATGTTTTGTATTTCTGCTTACTAGCAAGGACAATATTAAATTTTGCTTGGTATCCTTCACATAGTTACATGGGCTTTACTTAATTTAAAGGTCTACCTTTTGGGTGAAAAGGTCTCAGAATGGGGCACCTGGGTGGCTCAGTCAGTTAAGAATCTGCCTTTGGCTCAGGTCATGATCCCAGGGTCCTGGGATTGAGTCCCTGCTCGGGCTCCTTGCTCAGTGGGGAGCCTGCTTCTCCCTCTCCCTCTGCTGCTCCCCCTGCTTGTGTGCTCTCACTCTCTGTCAGTAAATAAATAAAATCTTTAAAAGGGGGCGGGGGGAGTCTCAAGTCATGACACACAAACAGGTATATCCTGCTCTTGAATTCCTCTTTAGTTAGAGTTAATTTTAATATAAGTCAACAACTTAACTCTTCCCCCCACTCTCCAGTGAAACCACCTCAGAGCTGCTCATCTTTGATCATTCTTGGGCTGGGACTTCAGCTTCTCTACCCTGTAATGGTGGTGGTCCAGCTGAAGATCTAGAAGTTGGCTCCTTTGAGCCTTGGCCTACAGTTAGAGAACTTAGCCCTACCCCCTTCTTTTTTCTTTGTATGTCTGTACCTAACTCATCTCCCCTTGAATTAGACTGTAAGCATCTGAATTCCTTGTAGGAAGGAAACAGTTTTGATCATCTCAGGATGATCCTACCATCGTGCTTCAGTATTTTTATAAAGTATGGTGTTGCCTTGTGTTAACAAGTACATTTTTTAAATTACCATTCATGTTAAATCTTATATTTTAAGTGTCTCAAGCTACCTTTTACAACATCTCATGGGAGCAGATTCAGGCCCAAAGCTGATCTAAGTAATGGGTGTTTCTCCTACTCACTTCTAGTTTTATGTGTAGTAAGTGTAATAATGAAAGCTATTGGCATATTTATTATTTTTCTCCTCAGATCTAGATCATATTTAACTTCAGCCCCCTCTTTGTCTTCAGTAAGACAGCATAATAATACCTTCTTCAAAGGACTGTCCTAAGAATTAAATGGATCAGTAAATATAAAGCACTTAACCAAGTGCCTTTCACAGAATAAATGCTCATTGTTGTAGCCATTGTTTTGAATTCTAGAGTCTCTACCCCTTAATACACTTTTCAGTTACACAAAAGTTGAACACTTTCCTTTGAGATGGCCAGAATTTTCTGAAGGGTTTCTAAAATTCTATTCTGGGCCTTCCATTAGTACTGATCATCACACACAGGCCACTTGAGCCATCAGACCTTGTCTCTGATTAGCGCCTGGTAAAGCCCCCGCTCTTAATTTGCTGCATCATGTGCCCCAACATCATCAAACCAACAGAAGCAGCTTCGGTGCCAGAGACTAGTTAAGAATAGCACTGAGCCTTCTTGAAAATCTAAAAATGTCTTGAGTGAAAAACACCTTAGAAGTCTCAAGTATGCTGGCTATTAGGTCACGGGGGGGGGGCAGTGTGTTAGCCAAAACAGAGTTCTGTGATGGTTTTATATTCTTAGTGAAGCTAGGTGGTTAAATTAGATGTTCTTGACAACTCTGTACTGTGTTAACTCAGTAGAATAGATCAAATATTTTGCACACGTATTTCAGAAACTTGTGATTGAACTGTCTACTACTAATTTAACAAAATATAGAAGTACATTCGGAAACTTTCTGCCAAGCTTCCCTTTGTCTTTTCTTAAACCTAATATACAACTCTGCCTTTACGTTCTAGCATTTGACTTAAGCTTGGCTTGGAATCCTGATGAACTGTTGAGTGAAAGCTCACTTACTCCACAAACTGTACGGCTCATGATCCCCTCTTGTATAGAATTGAATGCCTTGTAGGCACATCAGTATTGCTCCTTGTCGTTCATTCTTTTAACAAATACTCAACTGATAAGAGTGCTAAGCATCATGCTGGGTGTTGGCAGTGCAAATGTATCCAAAGTAGAAAGGTTCTTGCCCTCAAAGAGTTTATCTCCCTAGCTTGTCAACTCCAGAAGAAACCAGAAAACTTTCACATTAGTTGATACAGTAAAAGTGTAGGACTTTTTTGGTAATTACTATATAAAACAGAATGAAATTCCGACACCTGCTACAACGTGGATGGACCTTAAGGACATTATGCTAAGTGAAATGAGCCATACCCCAAAGGACAAAGACCGTATGATTCCATTTAGATGAGGCACTTGCCATTACGTTCATATAGACCGAAAGTGGAATGGTGGTTACCAGGACAAAGAGGGAGTAGGCTTTAGTGTTTAGTGGGTGTACAGAGTTTCATTTGGGGAAGATGAAAACATTCTAGAAATGAATCGCCTTGATTGTACAACATTGTGAATGTACTTAATGCCACCATGTACTTAAAAATGGTTAAAATGGTAAATGTTAGGTCATATAAATTTTACTACAATAAAAAAATTGCTACATAGGAATAATACTCTAATACTAATATAGTACTGATTATGAGCCAGGCTCAATTTTAAGCTCTTTGTTAACCTATTAAATCCTCAAAACACCTCTCGGTGGTAAGTTGTACCATTATTCCCAGCTTACAAAGAGGAGGAAACCCAGGTATAGGGGCCCCATGTAGCTTTTGGTCTCTGCTTATATAGTGGGGCCAGGATTAAACCCAGGCAGTGTCCCTCCAGGGTTTGTAACTGCCATGCTATATTGTATTTTAAGGTAAAATTAGTCTTTTTTTAAAAAATATTTTATTTATTTATTTTACACAGAGAGAGAGTGAGAGCAGGAACACAGCAGGGGGAGTGGGAGAGGGAGAAGCAGGCTTCCTGCGGAGCCCGATGCAGGGCTCGATCCCAGGACCCTGGGATCATGACCCGAGCTGAAGGCAGACCCTTAATGACTGAGCCACCCAGGCGGCCCTAGATTTTACTTCTTAATCTGAGAGTTGATGCTGAGCGTTTTAACTTGTAAACTTAACTGTAAAATTTTTAGATCCCCTTGGATTTTTCCAGTAAATGTATTATTCCCTCAGCTTGTGTGTGTGTGTGTGTGTGTGTGTGTGTGTGCGCGCACGCGTGTTTATGCGCGCGTGCACATTCATTCCAGTAAATGTTCCCTTCTGTATTTTGGGCTCTATTTGGAATTGTTACTTCTTTTGAGAAAATTCCTAGATTTACCCTATATATTTATAATAGCCATTTGTGTAATATGGTCAGGAAACAGTATCTGACAACTGGACAGTTAATGTTGGCTTTCTGAGTTTTGGGTGAAGGGTAGATCATCATTTCAAATATTTAGTTTACTTGTTTTTCCTTTGTGTTTTTGAGATGGCAAACAATTCCAAACATTTTACATTGAAAATGTATTTTTATAGGTCTACTGATTCTTCAGTATGTTTTGTTTACACTTATAAGGCTAAATTCTTCCACAAGGAAGAGACTATCAGGAAACACCAGGGGAGAAACAGTCCTTAAATTTGGGACTTCTGGGGAAACTAAATATAAAGAAATTACCTATAGGAAAACATTATAGTTTTCCCATCTTTGGATGAATATGTTTTGCTTAGCATGCTTAGTGTGGAAGTGTTCAAGAATCTTGGATTTTTTTTTTTTTAAGCAAAGAATTTCGTACTTCCTGTACTCATTTGTATATTGAGAAAGTTTCCTGTCATTGCCTGGGTTCACATCTTAAAATCATAGTAATCCCTAAGTATGTATCCTCATGTATTACCCAACAATGTATTACTTTGATATGAATACTTTTTCAGTAACCAGTGAATTTTTATCAAAATAGTATGACATTTCTTAGAAACCAGGTGCTTGGATGTGATGACAGTTCACTTTTGGACATGGAATCAAGTCCATGAAATTCTTCCAGTGATCTGGATCATTTAAAAGTTTGTGAGAGCAGCCAGGAAGATACTGAGGACTCAGAGCTGGTAAAGGGAAGCTTCCTGAAGTTGAAGCAGGCAGCTTCCAGGGGATTCTTTGATATCACATTATTAAATCTGTTTTATATAACAAGTCTCCGTAAGAATCTTAATCACTTAGCTTGTTTTTTAAGCATTGTCATCTTAATAAAATGTACATGTAGTGGAATACAAGTAAACAACTCCCTTATCTTTCTCCCAAGTTTGGAATTGTTGCGAAGGAGACCCAGTTTTAATACTGATACGGCTGATGAAAGATGTGGAAATTGACAGGCCAGGTGGCTACTAATGCCTTGCCTCTAAATTGAACCACCACAGGCTGACCTGAATGCCCCTTTTGGAGGCAAAAGAAAACAAATCCAGGAGAGGACAAGCCCAGCATGCTTATAGTTCCTCCCACCCCTCACCCCTCACCTATTAAATTAGATGGGTTCTTCCTCCTCCCAAAGAGGAGTTAGGTGAGAGAAGAGAGACCATATCCCCCATGCTCATGCTTCCAAAAATCAGACTCTCTCTCCTTACTAGGGAAATAGGACCAGTGGGGATTTGATTCCTCTAACCTCTTTAACAGAATTAAGCTAAATTTTCCTCCTTGGTTTTTTTTTTTGGTTTTTGGTTTTTGGTTTTTTTTGTTAGTATACTAAAATGTAGGTGTTTGGGGCCCCTGGGTGGCTGTTGGTTGAGTGTCTGACTTTGCCTCAAGTCATGGTCCCAGGGTCCTGGGATTGAGCTCCACATCAGTCTCCATGCTCAACAGGGAGTCTGCTGCTCCCTCTGCCTGCCGCTACCACCCTCCTCATGCTCTATCTCAAAATATTTGAAAAAAAAAAAACCAATAAGATGTATGTGTTTACCCAGTTTGGAAGCGAGAACTTCTTTTGCTGCTTATAAATAAATGTCCAGTAACTTTTTTTTGTAATACCATTTTGAAGTAATACTAATGACAAATTACAGTTATTTCAAATAAATAGCTTTTATTGTTTTATTATTGTAAGCAAATCTGCCATTGGGTAGCAGCACCTAATGGTTGAAAATAAAAACTTCTTCATTGGTTTTTTTTTTTTTTTTTATGTTCAAGGTAGACATGTTATTTCAATTTTTTATAAATTGTATCAATATCTTTTTTTTTTAAGATTTTATTTATTTGACAGAGAGAGAGACAGCGAGAGAGGGAACACAAGCAGGGGGCGTGAGAGAGGGAGAAGCAGGCTTCCCGCTGAGCAGGGAGCCTGATGCGGGGCTTGATCTCAGGACCCTGGGGTCATGACCTGAGCTGAAGGCAGATGCTTAACAGCTGAGCCACCCAGGCGCCCCTAAATTGTATCAATATCTTACTTATAGCCATTTCCATACTTGAAGAGTGAGTATATAATGAATAATAGTTTAAAAACTGATGTATATTACATTAAGCAAAAAGAAAATATCTTATGTCTGAGTCTCAAATATGGCTTAAAGAAGTTATGAACTTATAACATTACCATCATACTAACATCAGTGGATTGGTAAAGTGTCCTTCATAATTTTCAGAAAATACAATTAATATAACTTATATACTCCCTCCATTATTCTTTTTTTCCAATACCTTTTTATTTGTAGAAGAAACTATGCATTATGACTTGGTCCAAGCCACTGGCTTGCAAACTTGTATATGCTTCAAAATCACATGGAGGGCTTGTTAAAACACAGATAACTGGTTCCCAGAGTTTCTGAGTTACAAGTTCTATTTGGGGCCCAAGATTTGTATTTCTTTTTTTGTCTGTGTTTATATATATATATTTTTTAAAGATTTTATTTATTTGAGAGAGAATGAGAGATAGCATGAGAGGGAAGAGGGTCAGAGGGAGAAGCAGACTCCTTGCCGAGCAGGGAGCCAGATGTGGGACTCGATCCCGGGACTCCAGGATCATGATCTGAGCCGAAGGCAGTCGCTTAACCGACTGAGCCACCCAGGCGCCCTGTGTTTATATAGTTTAGAGAAAGATTCCTTAAAACAAGGTCTCAGGTGGAAAATGGGAAAATAATTTTGAGATTTTTAGATAATAACTATAGAAATGAAGTAATTCTCGTTTGGTGTGTTTACATCTTTTCTAACTTTTCTTTCTTCTACTTCCCTCCCCAAGGTAAAAAGAAAACTCATTTGCAAAGGGAGAAAATGAAAGCCAAACAGAAGCAGGCTCCAGCTTCTGCAAAAACTTGGATTCAAATGTCCCTGAACAGAAAATGAAGTTAACTTCAGAATACACTTTCTGCCTTGAAAACTGAAAGAAACTATTACTTCCTTTTACATGACCACAAGTCCTTTGATGGAAGTGTACAGCAGAAACTCTTGAGAGAGAAGCTAAAAGCAACTCTATTCTACCCTCCCCCCTAGACTTTTCTCACGAAAAGTCAATAATTAAGCAAATTGCTTAACACTTGGTTCCAGTTCCTGCATATCTGGAGTTTAAAGGCATAATACACCATTAATTTCCATGCTGCAGTTTTTATTTTAAAGAAAGTAACAGGATGTCCTTACACTGACACTGAAAATTCATCAATTTTAGAGCCAGGAATTCCCATGTTACACAGAAAAAAAATAAAAGTCTACTGAATTAATTTTTTAGAAGAGATCAGATTAAATATTTCTTTGTTTTTCCTTTTGGAAACTTTTATGTATAATTCTTTCTGCCTGCCTACTTTTCTGCAAAAATGAGATGTACAGATTTCAGTTCCCTGCTATGAAAAGTGATGTGGTGGCAATTTTATAAATGTTGCTTTCTGATTTTTATCAGAGTGAGAAAATAAAATTATTATTGATTTCATATCACTTCATATTTGATTTCCCCTCCATTTTAGCTTAATATAATTTGCAATAAATGTACATATTGTTGTTTGTTTCATAAAGCATATCACTTTAAAATGGTTTTTACTCCTGTGATTATGTTGGAATATTTGGAATTTTAAAGGAGTAAAAACTGCCCAGCATTTGGTTTTATAATGTTTGTCACCAGATTTTTATTATTGATGTAAAGAAAAAGTCAATTTTTTTAAATAGTTGGACTTTGGCAGCTTTGTAAGGAAGTTGGAGGTGTTTAGGATTGCTGTCAATCTTCAGCATTGTGCTGTTGGGAAATAAGTATTTTGCTTTTGTCTGCCAATCTGGGCTCAGTTTTTATGTTTATTTTAGAAGACAACTGTTGCATCAATATATTGTTTCTTGGCATTGTTCAGCATAGGTAATGTGTGCACTTTTTGTGTACACATAATCATATTTAAGTTTTTTGCATAAAATAAATGCTTTTAGATGTCATATGGTAGTCTTTTTTAATCTCTTTATCATATTATGTTTTCTTGTGAGTTTGTTTTTATGTGAAAGGGCTAATAAAGTCATAAACAACATGATTACAGCCAACTCTCCATTATCTATATAAAATAGTGGCTATGCCTCAGGTTTTGAGTTTTGCAGTCACAATTTAAATCACAAACTTAATGAAACCAAGTATATTGCAAGAGCTATTTCAAGAGGAACTTGAGATTTGTCCTTCTTTATGCTCAGAGTTGTATCTGCCCCCATTCTGTACTTGAGGCTCTTTCCCGAAGCCCTAACTGAATGTGCTCACTCAGTTGCCTTGCACATTCCTAGTGAGGGTCAGAAGACACAAATGACACTTGTGTTAGAAGTTGGTCTTGCAAGGCTGTAGTCTACAAGGGATGTAAAACAGTGAATGTGAGCTATGTCAAAAAAGAATGATTATGTTAAATGTGAAATTTGCTAGTAGTGTCACTTATCTCATAGATGATCAAGAGTTGGCTGTATATTGACTCAGTGAAAGATGGGTAATTCTTTCAAATACGCATGTACACACATTTAGGTATCGGATGATGGTTAGGGAACAGTGGATACAAGTGATAGAAAACAATACCGTTTAAAAGGGCAGGAAAAGCCCTCACTCTTCTTATTGCCTCTTCATTACCCTTTAGAAGTATAAAACATTGCCTCCAACATGCTGAAAAAGAATATCTATGCATAAGCATCAGAGAAGTCCCTCAAGCAAACAGTGGACATGTATATTTAGAAAGATTTTAAAGTGCTCTTAGCATCAGACAAGTTGATTCTTAAGGCCACTGATCTGTCACCAATAAAAAGCACACTAGTAGGGACCTTTTTCAACTCCTTTTGATTACTCAGTGTCACAGCTGACTAGATTACCTAGTGTTAAGTCATATTTATAACAATGTAGCAGAACCCTTTGCATCTGTTTGTGGCTGCTTCGATTTTTTGCAGGAGAGGAGTTTAGCTAAAAGGATCTGGTCCTCAGGTGTATGTAAATGGCCCCCCTGGTTTCATAATATGATGCAAGCATCTGGCACTAAGGGAAGGGAGAGTAGGAGGATAACAAGATTGAGATGATGGGGAGGGACTTAAGGGACATTTGTCAGTTTTCCTTTGCAAAAAGGAAAAAGTTAAATCCCTTAGGAATTTGATATTCACATCTCAGAGAAATACAACACAAAGTGCAGACTTATATTTGAGAATTAATGTTAACCCTTTGTGTCTAGTTTGAAGCTTCTTGTATTTGTCTAAAACTACAAGCCAGAATTTTGTATCTCCTTTGATAAAAAGTGTGTATAATGTAAAGTAGTTTTGCATATTCTTGTGCTGCACATGGGCTGAATTTTTAAAAAAAAATTTTTAAAGACTTGAAGCAGAACCTTGTAATTTGTGTAAATGATGAGTGTAAAATCCTACCATAAAATGCTAAAAATATGCATTGTTTCAAATAAAACCAAGAAATGCAGCATTATATAGTAGTGTGGAACCCTGAATATTCATGTACCCCCTGGAATGTCACAAGCTGATAAAATATTTGCATATTTTCTGTTTGGATTCTGGAGTCTGCATGTCCTTATAAGAAATCAAATGTAATCATAAATCAAAAAATCAAACCTTCAAACTTCCTGGCTATGTACTCTGATCTGACCTACAGTGACAGGGAGAACATAATAGATGATAAATTCTGATAGACATTTGGGAAACTTTAGAAGTTGCTTTTTAACCCAAGAACTAAAAGTGGCCTTCCATTTATACTATGATACGTCTATTTATTGCAAATTTTGGACATGCACATTTATTTTAAAAACTGATGAAGAGCAAGTAAATTGCATGTATCCGGAATAAGAAATGAACAGAATGAGAAATAAAGCTAGCTATCCTGCCTGGTTCTGTATTTTACCCTCAGTGGGATTATCGTTCAACACCTTGATATTTGTATTGTCAAGACTTTTCTGCCTTCACTATTCACATGGATAAACTGTTCATAGAAACCACTGGAGACCAGCAAGTCTCTTAACAGTCTGACAACAAGCTTTGCAGCCTGCCTCAATAATAATGATGGCGTGCTCACAAGAAGTAAAAAGGTCGTAAGCCAGCAACAGTGTAGAACAATGGAAATGAATGTGCATAATCACATACCTCCTCAGCCTGTAAACCAGAGCTCTAATTTTTCACTTCCATAAGAGTAATAAACCTTCTTTACTTCATTTTGTGTCTTATTTGAAAGGCCGATGGGGATGCCTGGGTGGCTGAGTCAGTTAAGCATCTGACTTCAGCTCAGGTCATGATCTTGGGGTCCTGGGATTGAGCCCCACATCGGGCTCTCTGCTCAGTGGGGACCCTGCTTCTCCCGCTCCCCCTGCTTGTGCACACTTCCTCTCTCTCTCGCTCGCTCTCTCTCAAATTTAAAAAGATGAAATGCCAACAAGAACATGTGGGTCCCATTTCTAAGGAATCTGTGCCAGGCTGGTAATCAGGATTTCAATTTTGGGGAATTTCTCAAATAACATTTATCGAACTTGATTGCCAACTAAAGGCACTTTCCTTCCCCCTCGTTCTCTAGTTACTCCTGTTCTCTAGTAAAGACCATGCATTCTGAATAAAATCCATTCCTTTTAGGAAATAGCACTGTATCAAATTCTGCAAGAATTTGGAAAGCAATCAATTAGCAAAGCAAGAAGCTTGGAAAGCAATCAATTAGAGGTCATTAATCCATGTAAGGAGCAAGGTCCAAGTCTATGGAAGCCAGTAAAAACTGAAGGGAAAGGAGTAGTGAGCAATTTCCTCATTACAGGTATTTATTTATTTAATCTGTACAGACTAGGCACAATGCCAGGGGCTGACACAAAACACTAGTTTGGGGCCTTAGAAGGACTAGCAATATAAAGCAAATGGCACAACAGACAGCTATGAGTGTTTCAAGTTCTATATTGTCTGGACTTCAGAGCCCTGATAGATGCTGTAGAAACAAAACCTACCTTTTCTATATAAAGAAATGCAACTCTGAGAAGTGTTAGAGGAGATGTAGGTTCCTAAAAAAGGACTGGGCTGAGCAAGCCTCTGCCTCACAATGAGCTAGATCTGATGCAGGAGGTGGCTTTTCAGGTTGAGGACCCCCTGGGCAAAGGTGACGGTAAGGAAGGGCAAAGTCCAGCTGGGGAAAGACCAGAAAGAAGCCTGCTAGTTGAGCAGTGCAAACACTGAGCACTTACCATGTGTGAAGCATTACTCCCTCTGTAAACTGCAAGACCAGGTCCCAGCCCCCAAACCTTGCTCACCTGCTGTCCTCAGTGCACTCCCTTCCCAAGCACAAATTTGGGTGTGCTGACAATCCCTGTGCCTTCTTTGGACAAACTCTCTGTAACCGCAGCGCCTTACTGTGCTTCTCCAAAAAGCAAATTCTGGTGGAGACCCAGGCAGTGTCACCTTGAAGCACCTCTTTTAGTTTTGTTCTCAGCCTTTTTAGAAGAGACTCACTCTGATGGCCATACATCCTCAACCCAAAAAAGTGCCTGAGACCATTTTCCTCTAAAAGGTTTGGCGGTTTTGCCATGTGGTTTCACCTGACTTACAATGGAGTGTACCTTCCAGAGACAGGCCAGCTTCAGAAGACAAGAGGAACCTGCCCCTTTGCAACCTACCTCAGGCTAAGAACTGAAAGGCAGAAGGCTGGTACCCCTAAAGCCACCTAACTTGTAACCATTTTACAGAGGTTCTTTTAAATATCCTATGTAGAACAGGCCCAGCTTGGTTTGCCCATGGAATCTTAGAATTATGAACAGAAGGGCCTCCCTCTTTTTAGAAGTCAGAGCTCACTGGGATCAAAACTAGACAGATCCCATTGCTTTTCGCTCTCTCCACACATTCGCACAACTAGGATCTTCTGTTGATCACAAGGCATCCACCATGTCATGATAGTCAAGCAGATCTCAGTCTCCAAAGCTGATTCAGAGGAAAACTTTCACAAATATTTTATAAACCAAATATTACATCATCTCCAATCTCCTGCTGGTTCCACCTTTTTGTGATGATAGCAAGATAAATAGCAAAATGTTTGTTGCCCAAAGACCTGATCTTCACCAATGCATTTCTATCTTACTGATAATTTTGGCGTTGTGTTTTGAGGGTGAGAACTACCTAAATATTACAATTCCTATGGAAGGATGAGGGAGTTATGAATAAAGCCATTTTGGAAACATGGCCTTCATTGCTATTTGGGTTTGGGGAGAATAAGGTTCTGGATGTGGGAAGGAACAGATTAGAAAGATTTCTGCCTGAGTTCATGTCCATTTTAATATCCCTGCTTGTGATCAATATTTTTCAACAATAATAGTTGAGCAAAGAGGCTCAGAAAGGGCTGGCATTGCAACTAGAATCTCTGCCCCTAGGAAAGCTGAATCATTGAGAGTACGGATTGCCGAGATGCAAAGAAAGACATTTGCTCTGGGAATTCAGGCAGGAACGCTGGAAAGCTTGGGTTCAGTACCTCACAGCAGCAATGAGACAGCAATGAGGTGGTGATGTGTATATACAATGGAATCCTAAGCAATAAAAAGGAAGGAAATACTAATCATGCTACAAGATAGATAAATCCCAGTGAAATCCCAAGGCTAAGTGAAAAAAGCCAGACACAAAGAACTACTATGCTTCCATGTATATGAAATATCCAGAGAAGCAAGATCTATAGAGATATAAAGTAGAATAGTGGTTGGCTAGGGCTAAGAGCAGGGATTAACTGTAAATGGGCTCATGGGATCTTATCAGAGTGATGGAAGTGTTCTAAAACTGGAATGCAGTGATTGTCACACAACTCAATAAATTTACTAAAAACCACTGAATTATATTTTATGGTAAATTATAACTCGATAAACTTTAAGATAAATGAGACACGGGGCACCTGGCTGGCTCAGTCCATAGAACATGCGACTCTTGATCTCTGGGTCTTAAATTTAAGCCCCACATTGGGAGTAGAGATTACTTAAAAGAAAAAAAAAGATAAATGAGACATCTTCAAAAAATCTTTAACTATGCAAAGCAATGCAGCATCCACTTAAGTAACCGGACTGTCAAACCCACATCATGTCAAAAACACCATTATTAACAATATCTGAATTTGCAGGCAAAGCACCCTTCTCAGGGTGCCTGGGTGGCTCAGTCGTTAAGCATCTGCCTTCCGCTCAGGTCATGATCTCAGAGTCCTGGGCTCGAGCCCCACGTTGGGCTCCCTGCTCAGCAGGGAGCCTGCTTCTCCCTCCCCCACGCCCCCTGCTTGTGTTCCCTCTCGCTGTGTCTCTGTCAAAAAAATAAATAAAATCTTAAAAAAAAAAAAAAAAGCACCCTTCTCATCAGTGAGTTCCACTCCTCACAGGGTTACTTGCTGGAGTCAATCTGGTTCTCAGTTAGGCAGGTCTGGAAACCATTTTCTCCACTGTGGTCATGGCCACAACTGACTTTATTAACCAGAGATACAAAAGACTATGTAAACAAGAGGCCACCATATTCAGTGACTGATCAGTTCCTTCTCTTAGGAGTTTCTGTCCTTATGAGACATCAGAGAACTCACTTGTGTACTCTGTCCAGCTGTGCACACGGAGGAAAGGCCGTGAGAGAAGATGGCCCGCTGCATCCAGGAAGAGAGGCCTCGCCAGAAAACAGATCCCCTGGTAGGAAACATTCCATGAGATGGGACTTCTTCTGTGATCCTGACCTCTCCCAGCAGTAGGAGCCTCTAAAGGTCTGGTTCCAGGATGGTTTTCTGCTCCTTCCCCATGGGACAGGGATCTTTTTCTTTCCCCAACCTTATCTGATCTTCACCTATACTCAGGGGTGAAGAGTCGCTTTCCTTTCCCAGCAACTATGAGTTTTGTTACATAGGGTAAGAGTCCAGGCAGGGCTTGGTTACTTTGACACAGCAGCAGGTGCTCACCTTCCCAGGCCTGCACCACCAAGAAAGGCTTGTCTCTGGCCTCCACCTGTGCCCAACGGTCCCTGTGAGTGTTACTGAATGACACGTGAAAGCACCCATGTGTAGATGAAAACCCCTTGTGTCTGAGGCACCTTTGTTTAGATTTCAGGCCATCTGGTTACTTCACTTCTTTGATGGGTTCAAGAAAATGACTTTGCGGATTAGCAGTAATCACCCTCTTTACAGCTTTCTTCACCTTCTAGGCAGGAGACAGAAGCTCCTAGATTCAAAATAATCAAATAAAGAAATGTACCTCAGTTATATCAGCCTCGTCATTCTCTATGACAACTTGGAGTTTTTGTGTTTGAATTGTTCTCTATTAGAATTGCTAGAATCAATCCTCAAAAGCAAAAACACTAACAATATTGCAATCTCTGGAATATATTGTGACACGAGACTTTTTTTTTTTAAAGATTTTATTTATTTATTTGAGATAGAGAGAATGAGAGATAGAGAGCACGAGAGGGAAGAGGGTCAGAGGGAGAAGCAGACTCCCTGCCGAGCAGGGAGCCCGATGCGGGACTCGATCCCGGGACTCCAGGATCATGACCTGAGCTGAAGGCAGTCGCTTAACCAACTGAGCCACCCAGGCGCCCGTGACACGAGACTTTTATGAAATTCTGACACATGTAAACTTATGCTTCAGACTTTTCCTATAATTTATTGATCTCTTGATTCATGCAATACTTTTCAAAATTAAAATAAATAGTGTTCTTTGCTTAACTATGAGTGAGGGTAGATGACAAATCTGGGTATAGTCTTTTTTGAACAATATAAAAATTTTTGACAATACTATTAATAAATTTAAAGAACTTAAGGCTCAATTAACAGAAATTGTGAGAGAACTTCAGGGAAGAAGGCAGAGTATGAGGATCCTAAGGTCACCTCATCCCACAGATACACCTAGATAACACCCACATCAGTGTAAATAACCCAGAAAATGACCTGAAGACTGACAGGACTCCGAGAACATGGAGAGTGGAGAGGAGAAGACCCCACCACATCAGGCATGCCATGCACAAGAAACCCACACTTAGAAGATGCATCTCTATAACATTCGGCTTTGAAAAACAGACGGGCCTAACTTTGAGTTCTTACAATCAGTGGGGCTTAACACCTGGAACTTTAAAATCACTGGGTCTGGCTCTGGGAGAGACAGGAAAGTGAAAGGAAACTGAGTCCTCACCCTTGAAGAGACAGCACAACAAGCAGCCCCACTGAGATACAGCAAAGTAGCAGCAGTTTGAGAAATGCCTGAGGTATACGGGAAGATTCATTTACTAATCTCATAGCAAGTGCTGGAGGAACAGGGATTTTTGGGAGATTTCTCCAAGAACAATATAGCTGGCAGGTGCCATTTCCCTCTCACATCCCCCAGCCTAGATACATGGACACCATAGGAACCAGCACAGCATGAACACTCTCCACCTAGCTTGTTAACAGCGCATCCTACCCCATGCTCTCCTGTGGACATGTCCCCTCCATCCCAGCCTATGCAGCTTTCTCAGGCAGCTGCAAGGCCCCTCCTACAGCAGAATGATAAGGACCCTCCTGGCACCATGTGACACACATAGGAGACATCCTTGAAGCACCAGGTTCTGGTAAACAAGAGACAATACACTGCAGGGCACTGGAGGATCTCTCTTCATAAGGCCACTAGTTTCAAGCAGGAAGATGCAAGAGATGTATCTGAATTTCCAAACACATAGAAACAAAGAGTTAGACAAAGTGAGGAGGGAGAGGAATATGTCCCAAATGAAAGAACAGGACAAAATCACAGCAAGAGCTAAATGAAATGGAGATAAGTAATATACCTAACAAATAATCTAAAGAAATGCTCATAAAGATACTCCCTGTACTGGGAAGAATAAAAAAAAGTGGAGGACTTCAGTGAGATCATCAACAAAGAGAAAACATTGAAAAAAAATCAGAGATGAAGAACTCAATAACTAAAATTTAAAATACACTAGAGGGCACCTGTCTGGCTCAGTTGGTAGAGCATATGACTCTTGATCTCGGGGTCATGAGTTTGATCCCCCCTACTGGGTACAGAAATTACTTTTTTTTTTTTTAAGATTTATTTATTTGAGAGAGTGAGAATGAGAGAGAGAGAGTACATGAGAGGGGGCAGGGTCAGAGGGAGAAGCAGGCTCCTCGCCGAGCAGGGAGCCTGACATGGGACTCGATCCCGGGACTCCGGGACCATGACCTGAGCTGAAGGCAGTTGCTTTAACCAACCGAGCCACGCAGGCGCCCCCAGAAATTACTTTTAAAAAAAGAAAGAAAGAAAGAAAAGAAAAATGTAAAATAAAAAGGGGGGTGTCTGGGTGGTTTATTCAGTTAAACATCTGCCTTTGGCTCAGGTCATGATCCCAGGGTCCTGGGATCAAGCCCCGCATGGGGCTCTTTGCTCAAGAGGGAGTCTTCTTCTCCCTCTCTCCATCCCCCCACTCATGCTTGTGCACGCTATCTCTGAAATTAAAAAAAAAAAAATCATCAAAAATACACCAGAGGGGATAAATAAGACTACAGGAAGCAGAAGAACAGATCAGCAACCTGGAGGACAGAATAACAGAAAGCAATCGAGTTAAACAGGAGAGAGAAAAAATAATACTAAAAAATGAAAATGTATTAAGGAAATTCAGCAACACTATCAAGCATAATAACATGCACATTATAGGGATCCCAGAAGAAGGAGAGAGAGAAAAGGGGTGCAGAAAATTTACTTGAAGAAATAAATAATAGCTGAAAACTTCCCAAATGAAGGAAACAGAAATATGGATCCAGAAGGCACACAGAGGCCCCAACAAAATCAACCCAAGGAGGTCCACACCAAGATACATAGGAACTGAAATGACATAAAGCAGTGATAGAGAATTTTAAAAGCTGCAAGAAAAAAAGAAAACAGATACATAGAAGGGAAACCCCATAAGGCTATAAGCTGATTTTTCAGCATAAACTTTGCAGGCCGAGAATAGTGGCATGATATATTCGAGGTGCTGAAAGAAAACAAGTGCAACTAAGAATACTCAATCCAGCAAAGGTATCATTCAAAATAAAAGGAGATATAAAGGGTTTCCCAGACAGAGGCGCCTGGCTGTCTAAATTGGTAGTGTGTGACTCTTGATCTCAGGGTTGTAAGTGCAAACCCCAGGTTGGGTATGGAGATTACTTAAAATTAAAAAAAAAAATCTTAAAAAAAAGTTCCACACAAACAAAAGTTAAAGGTATTCATCACCACTAAACCAGCCCTTCAAGAAATGTTAAAGGGGACTCTTTGAGTGGAAAAGAAACAAAGCAGGAGTAAGAAAAGTAGGAAGCACAAAAGCAATAAAGTTAACTATCTCTATAAAAATCAGTCAAGGGGTTCACAAAATAATAGGATATAAAGCATGACAATTTTACCTAAAACATGGTGGAAGGAAGAGGAGTACAAATTTAGTGCTTTTAGAATGGGTTCAAACTTAAGCAACCATCAACTTAATACAGACTGCTACATGCATAAGGTATTATATATAAACCTATTGGTAGCCACAAATAAAAAATGAGTAATAGATATGCAAAAATAAAAAGAAAGGAATCCAACTATATCATTAAAGCCAGCAAGCCATTAGAGAGCAAGAGAACGGTACAAACACTACAAAAACAACCATAAAACAAATAACAAAATGGCAATAAATACATACCTATCAATAATTACTTTGAATGTAAATGGACTAAATGCTCCAATCAAAAGACATAGGGTGATGGAATGGATACAAGAGCAAGACACTTGGGGTACCTGGGTGACTTAGTTGTTTGAGTGTGACTCATCTCAGACCTAAAGACACATGCAGGTTGAAATCAAGGGGATGGGAAAACATTTATCATGCAAACGGAAGTGAAAAGAACAAGAGACAGGAAGAACACTATATAATCATAAGAATAATAGAAGAAGATATAGCAATTATAAGTATTTATGTACTCAAATACATAAAGTGGCTAATAACAAACATAAAAGAAGTTATCAATAGTAATACAATAATAGTAGGGGGCTTTAACAGCCCACTTACATCAATGGATATATCAAACAGATAACAAGGAAACAGTGGCTTTGATAGACACATTGGCAGCACAGTACACATTCTTTTTTTAAAAATATATTTATTTATTTGAGAGAGAGAGTGAGAGAAAGCACAAGATGGGGGAGGGTCAGAGGATGAAGGAGACTCCCCATTGAGCAGAGAGCCCGATGTGGGACTCGATCCTGGGACTCTGGGATCATGACCCAAGCTGAAAACAGACACCTAACCAACTGAGCCACCCAGGCACCCCACAATACACATTCTTTTCAAGTATACGTGAAACGTTCTCCAGAACAGATCACATGTGGGGCCAGAAAAGAAGTCTCAACAAATTAAAAAAGACTGAAGTCATATCATGCATCTTTTCTGTCCATAAAGCAATGAAACTAGAAATCTATCACAAGAAAAAAATCTGGAAAAAACACAGACATGGAGGTTAAATAACATGCTACTAAATAATGAATGGGTCAATCAAGAAATCAAAGAGGAAATTAAAAAATACATATGGAGACAAATGAAAATGAAACAGTCCAAAATCCTTGGGATGCAGCAAGAGCTGTTCTAAGAGGGAAGGAAGTTTATAGCATTACAGGCCTACCTTAAGAAGCCAAAAAAACCCAAAAAACAAAAAAAACTTAAATAAGCAACCAAACCTTACACCTAAAGGAGCTAGAAAAGAACAAACAAAACCCGAAACCAGTAGAAAGTATGCTTCTCTCTCTCTCCCTCCACCCCTCCCCCACTCATACTCTCTAAAATAAATAAATCTTAAAAAAAAATCAAAAGTGATTAACCCTTAGCCAGACTCATCAAAAAAGAAACAAACAGTAACAACAACAAAAAGAGAGAGAAAGAGAGGACTCAAAATCAGAAATGAAAGAGGAAAAATAACTAACTCCACAGAAATACAAATGATTCTAAGAGAATATTATTTTTTTAAGATTTTATTTATTTGAGAGAGAGCACAAGCAGAGGGGAAGGGGAGAATTAGACTCCCTGCTGAGCAGGGAGCCCAATGTGGGCTCAATCACAGGACTCTGGGATCATGACCTGAGCCAAAGGCAGATGCTCAACCAACTGAGCCACCCAGGTGCCCAAGAGAATATTATAAAAATTATATGCCAACAAACTGGACAACCTAGAAGCAATGAATAAATTCCTATAAATACATAACCTACCAAAACTTAATCAAGAAGAAGGAGAAAATTTGACCAGACTGATTACCAGCAATGAAATTGAATCAGTAATCAGAAACTTCCGAACAAAAGTCCAGGACCAGAAAGCTTCATAGGTGAAACCTATCAAATATTTAAAGAAGAGTTAATACTTATTCTTCTCAAACTATTCCAAAAATAGAAGAGGAAGGAAAGCTCAAAAATTCATTCTATGAGGTCAGCATTACCCTGATACCAAAACCAGATAAAGACACAACAAAAAAAGAGAACTCTGGACAATATCTAAGAAAAATAGATACAAATATCCTCAACGAAATATTAGCAAACTGAATCATTACAAAAATGATTCAATACAATCACGTGGGATTTATTCCTGGGATGCAAGTGTAGTTCAACACTTGCAAATCAATCAACATGATACATTACATTAAAAGAAAGGATAAAAACCATATGATCAACCCAACCAATGCAGAAAAAGCATCTGACAAAGTACAACATCCATTCATTAAAGAAAACCCTCAATAAAATAGGTTTAGAGAAAACATACCTCAACATAATAAAGGGCATCTATGAAAAACTCACAACTAACATGATACAAAATGGTGAAAAACTGAGAGCTTTTGCCCTAATATCAGGAACAAGACAAGGATGTCCACTCTCACCACTTTTACTCAACAAAGTACTGGAAGTCCTAGCCACAGCAATCAGACAAGAGAAAGGAATAAAAGGTATCCAAATTGGTAAAGAAGAAGTAAAATTTTCACTATTTGCAAATGACATGATACTACTATATATATAAAAACCTAGGGCGTGCCTGGGTGGCTCAGTCAGTTAGGTGTCTGAATTCAGCTCGGGTCATGATCTCAGGGTCCTGGGATCGAGCCCTGCGTTGGGCTCTGCACTCAGTGGGGAATCTGCTTGTGCTCTCCCTCTGCCTCTGTCCCTCCCCTGCCCAAGCTCTCTCGGTCTCTCTCTCAAATAAATAAATAAAATCTTGAAAAAGAAAAAGAAAAAGAAAAAGAAAAACCTCCACCAAAAAACTATTAGAACTAATAAATGGATTCAGTAAGGTCACAGGATACAAAATCAATATACAGAAATCCATTGCATTTCTATACACAAATAATGAAGTGGCAGGAAAGAGAAATTAAGAAAACAGTCCCGTTTTCAACTGCATCAAAAATAATACCTAGGAATAAACTTAACCAAGGAGGTGAAAGACCTGTACTCTGAAAACTACAGAACATTGATGAAAGAAACTAAGATGATATAAATGGAAAGACATGCCATGATCATGGATTGGAAGAACAAATATTAAAATGTCCATACTACCCAAAGCAATCTACAGACAGAGCACACAAGCATGAGCAGGGAGAGGGGCAGAGAGAGAAGCAGACTCCCTGCTGAGCAGGGAGCCCTATGCAGGGCTCCATTCCAGGACCCTGGGATCATGACCTGAGCTGAAGGCAGACACTTAACCAACTGTGGGGTGCCACCCAGGCACCCCACAATCTACAGATTTAATACAATCCCTACCAAATACCAACAGTGTTTTTCACAGAACTAGAACAAAGAATCCTAAAATGTATATGGAACCATAAAAGACCAAATAGCCAAAGCAATCTTGAAAAAAAAAAAAAAAGGTATCAAAATCCCAGATTTCAAGATATATTACAAAGCTGTATTAATCGGGGCACCTGAGTGGCTCAGTCATTAATCGTCTGCCTTTGGCTCAGGTCATGATCTCAGGGTCCTAGGATCGAGCCCCACATCAGGTCCCCTGCTCAGCGGGAAGCCTGCTTCTCCCTCTCAAACTCACCCTGCTTGTGTTCCCTCTCTCGCTGTCTTTCTGTCAAATAAATAAATAAAATCTTTAAAACAAAACAAAGCTATATTAATCAAAACAGTACGGTACTGGCATAAAAATAGACACATAAATCAATAGAACAAAACAGAGCTCAGAAATAAATCCATTATATGGTCAATTAATCTTCAACAAAGGCAGCAAGAACATGCAAAGGGAAAAAGACAGTCTCCTTCAACAAATGGTGTTGGGAAGGGTGCCTGGGTGGCTCGGTTGGTTAAGTGCCTGCCTTTGGCTCAGGTCATGATCTCCAGGTCCTGGGACTGAGCCCTACATCAGGCTTCTTGCTCAGCAGAATGTCTGCTTCTCTCTCTCCCCCTCTGGCCCTTCCCACTGCTCATTCTCTCTCTCTCTCTCTCTCTCTCTCTCTCTCTCTCTCTCTCTCAAACAAATAAATAAAATCTTCTAAAAAAATGGTGTTGGGAAAACTGGACAGCTGCATGCAAAAAAATGAAACTGGACCACTTTCTTACACCATACACAAAAATAAACTCAAAATAAATGAAAGACCTAAATGTGAGACCTGAACAATAAAAATCCTAGAAGACAGCACAGGCAGTAATTTCTCTGACATTAGCTGTAGTAACATTTTTCTAGATATGTCTCCCGAGGCAAGGGAAACAAAAGCAAAAATAAACTATCAGAACTACATTAAAATAAAGGTCTTCTGCACAGCAAAGGAAACAATCAACAAATCTAAAGGACAACCTACTGAATGGGAAAAGATATTTGCAAATGACATATCTGAATAAGGGTTAGTATCCAAAATATATCAAGAACTTACACAACTCAACACCAAATAACAAATAATCCAATTTAAAAATGGGCAGAAGAACTACTGGGTATTTACCCCAAAGATACAAATGTAGGGACCGGAAGGGGTACGTGCACCCCAATGTTTATAGCAGCAATGTCCACAATAGCCAAACTGTGGAAAGAGCCAAGATGTCCATCGACAGATGAATGGATAAAGAAGATGTGGTATATATACACAATGGAATATTATGCAGCCATCAAAAGGAATGAGATCTTGCCATTTGCAACGACATGGATGGAACTGGAGGGTGTTATGCTGAGTGAAATAAGTCAATCAGAGAAAGACATGTATCATATGACCTCACTGATATGAGGAATTCTTAATCTCAGGAACAAACAGGGTTGCTGGAGTGGTCGGGGGTGGGAGGGATGGGGTGGCTGGGTGATAGACATTGGGGAGGGTATGTGCTACGGTGAGCGCTGTGAATTGTGTAAGACTGTTGAATCACAGATCTGTACTTCTGAAACAAATAACGCAACATATTTTAAGAAAAAAGAAAAAGAAGAAGATAGCAGGAGAGGAAAAATGAAGGGGAGTAAGTCAGAGGGGGAGACGAACCAGGAGAGATGATGGACTCTGAAAAACAAACTGAGGTTTCTAGAGGGGAGGAGGGTAGGGGGATGGGTTAGCCTGGTGATGGGTATTAAAGAGGGCACATTCATATATGGTGATTAACATAACAATAAAAAAATTAAATTTCGTAAAAAAAATAAAAAATAAAAAAAATAAAGAGGGCACATTCTGCATGGAGCACTGGGTGTTATGAACAAACAATGAATCATGGAACACTACACCAAAACAAATGATGTAATATATGGTGATTAACATAACAATAAAAAATTTTAAAAAATGGGCAGAAGGGGGCACCTGGGTGGCTCAGTCAGTTGGGTGTCTGACTCAATTTCAGCTAGGGTCATGATCTTGGGGTCATGAGACTGGGCCCTGTGTTGGGCTCTGCACTGAGTGCAGAGTCAGCTTGAGATTCTTTCTCCCTCTCTCTCCCTCTACCCCTCCCCACGCTCTCTCCCTCTAAAGTAAATAAATAACATAAAAAATAAAATAAAATAAAATAAAATGGGCAGAAGACATGAACAGGCATTTCTCCAAAGAAGACATACAGATGGCCAATAGACACATGAAAAAATGTCAACATCACTAATCATCAGAGAATTGCAAATCAAAACCACAGCGAGTTATCACCTCACACCTGTCAAAATGGCTGGAATCAAAAACACAAGAAACAACAAAGATTGGTGGGGATGTAGACAAAAAGGAACCCTCATGCACTGTTAGTGGAGATGCAAACAGGTGCAGTCGCCATGGAAAACAGTATCAAGGTTCCTCAAAAAATTAAAAATAGAACTACCATATGATCTAGTAATTCCACCACTGGGTATTTACCCAAAAAATACAAAAACATTAATTTGAAAAGATAGATGCACCTGTGTCCATTGATAAATGTCCAAAGTGTCCATTGATAGATGAATAAATAAATGATATGGCAAATCTTCTTATAAATATATATATATATTATATATATATATTACTTAGACATGAAAAAGAATGAAATCTTGCCATTTGCAACAACATGGATGAATCTAGAGTGTATAATGCTAAGTGAAATAAGTCAGAGAAAGACTCATATGTGGAATTTGAGAAACAAAACAAAACAAAAAGACAAACCAAAAAACAGACACTTTAGAGAACCGGGGCGCCTGGGTAGCTCAATTGGTGGCACCTCCAACTCTTGTTTTCTGCTGGAGTCATGATCTCAGGGCGTGAGATCGAGCCCCGCCTAGGGCTCTGCGCTCAGCAGGGAGTCTTGAAATTCTTTCCCCTCCCTCTCCCTCTCCCTCTGTCCCTTCCCTCACCCAGGCAGCGTGCTCTCTCTCTCAATAAATAAATAAATAAATAATCTTTAAATAAATCTTTAAAAATAAATAAACTATAGAGAACAAACTAATGATTACCAGAGGGAGATGGGTTGGGGGTAAGGGCGAAATAGGTGAAGGGGATTAAGAGGATGCTTATCGTGATGAGCACTGAGTAAGGTACAGAATTGTTGAATCACTAAATTGCACACCTGAAATTAATATGACACTGTATGTTAATTACACTGGAATTCAAATTTTAGGATGATTTTTTTTAAAGATTTTATTTATTTGACAGACACAGCGAGAGCGGGAACACAAGCAGGGGGAGTGGGAGAGGGAGAAGCAGGCTTCCCGCGGAGCAGGGAGCCTGATGCGGGGCTCGATCCCAGGACCCTGGGATCATGACCTGAGCCGAAGGCAGACGCTTAACGACTGAGCCACCCAAGCACCCCTGGAATTAAAATTTTAAAAATAAAAAAAAGAAATTGCAAAATAAATAGATGGGAAGTCAGGCAAAAAAAAAAAAAAGAAAAAGAAAAAAAAGAAAGAAAGAAATATCAGGGCACCTACGTGGCACAGTTGGTTAAGTGCCCCGACTCTTGATTTTGACTCAGGTCATGACCTCAGGGTCATGGGATCAAGCCCCGACTGCGGCTCTGCACTCAGCTTGTGATTCTCTCTACCTGTCCCTCTGCCCTTCCTGCTCAGGCTTACACTCTCTCTAAAATAAATAAATCCTTAAAACAAAGATAGAAATCACAACATTATTCACTGTGCAAGACTAACAGATTTTCCCCTCGTCTCAAAAAAGATACTAAGGTAATTTAAAATCATTAGTCTACTACTTTTCCTCTTTTGTACTGCAAAATTTTATAACATGATTATACATAAATGATGTTCAATAAAAGAAAATGTTCAGTTTGTTTGTATTTATTACATGATTACTGAAAATAATTTTGTAGCATAAAAGCTGTTAAAAAAATTATTCACTCCAGGTATTAAATACACTGGGTATGTCACCAATAGAAAATGTTACAGAATTGTTTGGGGTGAATGATCTATATTACCAAGTATGGAAATATGTTACTGTTCCACAATAGTGGCAGAAAGGGGTTTGGGGGGATCTAGGGAAACTAGTGTTCTATAATAAGCTGCCTAATCTATTGAAGAGCTAGCTAATGGAAGGTGAATTTGTAATAAAGGGAAATCATAATGGTGACACTTGTCAGCTACTGTGTCATTGACCAGTTGCAGATATAAGAAGCAGCAATGAACTATGTTTTTTTGCTATATGATTTGAATAACATTTACATATTTCAGTAATTTATATAAAATTTAAATTATATTTATATATTTTAAGCTATTTTCCACTTTTCTGCACTATTTTATATAGAGAATGTTTTGCAATTAAGTTTTCAAAGTAAGTTTCCACAGGTTACATAGTATCTAGACAGGATCAGATTAAAAAGAGAAACAGACATTACCCAGAGATCTTAGACTTAGGCCAGGACACAGTACTAATGGTATTTGATTTGGTTCCTTTAAGAGGACATAAGCACTTAGGATGTATAATAATTTCGTGCTTGCATAGTTTTCTTTTCCTTGGACCTAATACAATTATTTTACTTGCTCTTAAAACTTGCCTCAAGTCTTTTTTGGTACTTCTAAAGGTACAGATAAGAAATATGGGAAGAAGGAAAAGTAGGAATAGACCCTTAAAAGAAAAATACAATATACAACCCTTATAAACAGAGCTTTGTTACACTCAATTTCACTTATCTTTTTTTCCAACTCATTTCTGAGAATAGCCCTTCACTTGCCTTTCACAGAGGCCTAAAATCCTGATCACTAGAATTATCCAAGTCCTTGGGGGCTTGAGACACCTCACATTTCTGTTTGCTATTTAAATGCCTTATGCTTCCAAAATTTTGTCCACAAGCATAAAATGCCTGGATATCTTTGGCATGGCTTATAAATAGCACCCGTGGGACAATTTCCACAGATCAAAATGATTCATAACAAGAATTCCAATCTGAAGACATGGCTGAGCACAAGTGCTCTGCCCGTCTTTGAGCTAGGGATAAAAGTAAAGAAGACATGATTCCAACCCTTAAAGTGGAAATGACTGACATGAAAATAAATTGTGTTAATGCCGTGTGATGTGTGCTATAATAAAAGTTTACACAAAAAAATAGGAGTCTAGAAAAAATTTACTGTGCCTGAGAGAGAGTTTAAAGAAACATAAAAAGGTTTCAGAAAACTGACATTTAGTTAAATAGGATTTCGTCAGGAGGGAGACAGGTATTTTAGACTGGGTAGGGAAATAGGGAGAATATAGATTTGGAAACTACAAATCCCAGCTACGTGATTCATTAACAATGTGTAAATGACCTTAGGCAAATCACAATTCAGCTTGAATTTCTCACCAGCAAAATGAGATCTGTCTCAAAGATCTCTATGGTTCCTCCTACTGACAGGGTACATTTGTAGTCATCTATACTTCAGACAATAATTCCTTCAAAATAGTTACAACACATCAAACAGCATTTTATATCAATTTATATATAATTTAATACATATAGTATATATTTTTTAAAGATTTTATTTATTGGGGCGCCTGGGTGGCTCAGCCATTAAGCATCTGCCTTCAGCTGAGGTCATGATCCCAGGGTCCTGGGATCGAGCCCCGCATCAGGCTCCCTGCTCGGCGGGAAGCCTGCTTCTCCCTCTCCCACTCCCCCTGCTTGTGTTCCCTCTCTCTCTGTCTGTGAAATGAGTAAATAAAATCTTTAAAAAAAAAAGATTTTATTTATTTTTTAAAGATTTTTATTTATTTGAGGGAGAGAGAACCAGAGAGCACAAGCAGGGGGAGTGGTAGAGGGAGAAGTAGGCTCCCTACTGATGCGGAGCTTGATCCCAGAATCTTAGGATACTTAACTGACTGAACCACTTAGGCACCCCTAAAGATTTTTTTTTAATTTTTTATTGTTATGTTAATCACCATATATTACATCATTAGTTTTTGATGTAGTGTTCCATGATTCATTGTTTGTTCATAACACCCAGTGCTCCATGCAGAACATGCCCTCTTTAATACCCATCACCAGGCTAACCCATCCCCCTACCCTCCTCCCCTCTAGAACCCTGTTTGTTTTTCAGAGTCCATCGTCTCTCATGGTTCGTCTCCCCCTCTGACTTACTCCCCTTCATTCTTCCTCTCCTGTTATCTTCTTCTTTTTCTTTTTTCTTAAAATATGTTACGTTATTTGTTTCAGAAGTACAGATCTTCCAGTAAGTGGTCGCTTCTCTGTTCAGAGTTGTTGCTACTCTCCTCTTCATTCTCCTGTTGAGTTCGTAGGTGTTCAGAATGGTTTGATCCCTATTCAGCTGAATTCCTGAGACCAGACGAAATCTAGGTCTCCTACTCCTCCGCCATCTTGCTCCGCCTCCCACCCCTAAAGATTTTATTTTTAAGTAGTCTCTACACCCAATGTGGGGCTCAAACTCAACAATCCTGAGATCAAGAGTCACAGGCTCCACGAACTGAGACAGTCAAGCACCCCTTTATATATTTTTGATTATAGAATCCATATTTGTTCTGAATCCTTTTCTCACCAAGAGATCATTTTCCATCTTCCCAACATCTTTAATTTCTCTCTCCCCAGTGACTTTTCTCTTTTTGTCACAAAATGTGCCCAGGCACAAGTTTTTCTCGCCTTAGAAAGCAAACCTTCACCTGACAATACTTGGTAATTATTTTAGTTCCCTTTTTAATAGCCAAACTTCTCTATTTTAGCTCACCATTCTCTAACTTCTAAGCTGATTGTTAATTCCATCAGTTTGTGAAAACTGCTCAGATACTGGAAGAAAACTAACAAAATGCTGAAACCATTGCCAATATGCAATGACTAGCTCTCATCTGCTCCATCATTCTGATGCCATTAATGTTGCTGATAGGGCCCTTCTTAGTCCCATTTCCTCTGCTTTTGATATTTCTTCAGTGCACATTTGACATTTATTGAGCACCAAGATTGTTTAAGGAGTTTACAATCAACCAGGGGAAAAAAACAGCAAGAATATAAGGTAGAGGGGCGCCTGGGTGGCCCAGTCAGTTAAGCGTCTGCCTTCGGCTCAGGTCATGGTCCCAGGGTCCTGGGATCAAGCCCTGCATCGGGCTCTCTGCTCCACAGAAAGCCTGCTTCTCCCTCTCCCACTCCCCCTGCTTGTGTTCCCTCTCTCGCTGTGTCTCTCTGTCAAATAAATAAATAAAATCTTTAAAAAAAAAAAAAGAATATAAGGTAGAATGTACATATGCAGTGGAACTTATAAAGTTCCATAAGAGATTTGGGAAGGTTCATGGAGGTGGCAGCATTTGAGGGCAGATTTGAAGGATAAGATTTCAATTTATTGAAATGGAAGAGAATCATATGCAAAAGAAGCAACAGTAATTTTAAACATAAAGAGGCAGGAAGCACAATGTGTACTTAGAGAAACATTACTATAGGGAGAAAATGAAAGACCTTCTAATATAAACTTTTATTTTGGGGGCATCTGGGTGGCTCAGTCAGTTAAGCATCTGCCTTCGGCTCAGGTCATAGTCCAGGGTCCTGGGATTGAGTCCCACTTCGGCCTCCTTGCTCAGCGGGGCACCTGCCACTCCTCCAGCTTGTGTTCTCTCTCTCTGACAAATAAATAAAAATCTTAAAAAAAACTTTGATTTTTGTGCAAAGAATAAAGTGGTGGTTAAAGAAAGAACAGGCTTATAATGAAAATATCTCCTCTGCCCAACCTTTTCCAGTCTCTGGCCTACTCTTGAGAGACAAGCTCTCTTAACTGTTTCTTCACCGAGTTGACATATTTTTTTTTGAAAGAGATTGCTTGCATGTGTGGCTGGGGGAGGGGCAGAGGGAGAGGGAGAGGGGAGAGAGAGGATCTTAAGCAGGCCCAATTTGGGGCTCAATCTCAACCCTGAGATTATGACTGGAGCCAAAATCAAGAGTCAGGAACACTTAACCTACTAAGCCACCCAGGCACCCCAGGAGTTGTCATATTTTTAAATAATATGCTTTGAATACTATTTCTTCCTATATAAATTCTGCATATAACTACAATGTGCTCTAAAAGATGAAAATCTGGCATTTTTAGAGTTCCCCCCAACTTGCAATACAGATTTATCACTACATCTGGTTAAGTTGATTATCAAGTATTTATTGCCTTGCAAGTGTTTGGCTCATAAAAAGCTAGTTGTGCATTTTAATTATACTTCTTCTCTTGAGAGGACATACAGAATATTAGTTAGGAGTACCAGCTCTGCAGCCATACTGGAATTCAAACTCTGGATATGGCACTTTCTAGCTGTGTTAACTTTGAGCAAATTATTTAATCTTTCTGCCCATTTCCTCATCTGTAAAATGAGGACAGGATCTACACAATTGTAAAATCAAATGAAATGAGTTATTGCATGTAAAAGTACTCAGAACAATTACTGGCACTTAGTATACAGTGTAAAAAAAAGTTAGCTATTCCTATTATTATAGGGTCTTGTTCTAAGGTTTACAATGGTCCTTCTCTTGTGCATTTCCAGTTGCTTCATCCAAGTAGGACATGAACTGTACAACTGCAAGGGCCCCACTCACCTGGTAAGAATAAATGAGGTTATGCAATAAGGCAATCTGTTTCCATATCAAGTATTTTACCAAATCCTCTTTTCTAAGAGTCCTTCCACCCAAAGCCCCTGTCCTGCTCTAATAAAGCTGCGGGCTTTGTGCTTTGTTAATGGGTTCTTCCTATATTGCTCTTCTGGATTAGATACTGTTTCTTTGACTCAAAGTGTCTTTATTTCTTGATACACTCCATTTTCCTACAGCAGACTATCTACAAGCAATTTCTTACAATGGTGTGTATTTCTGAATCTTTTCATGTAAAAAGAAAAGGTTTTATTCTAAAGAACTGATAAAAATTTAAATGGAAAAATTTTTTTATCAGTCTTTTTATCTGTCTTCCAGAATACAATGAGTTTTTAAGAAATCTAATGCTATTGATTCTTGCTCTTTTCTTTCAAGGACATTTAGGAAATTTGCTTCTGCCCAGTGCTCTAAAATTTTACAAAGATCCTTGTCTTTTTTCATTGATAGCACTGAGCTGGTGAATCTTTCAATCAGGAAATTTGTGTCCTTCAGCTCTGAGATGTTCTTGTACTATTTATTTGGTAATATAATACATTTTTAAAAATCTCTTTTGATAGAGTTTGTTCTCTTACCGGGATCAGTTGCTGAATGTTCTGAGTTGATCCAGTACATTCCTCATATTCTTGCTTCTATTTTCTGCCTTTTTTACCCCCACTGAGACATCTACTTTATTAATTACCCTTCTATTCATTCATTTGCTCAACAAATATTTACTGATGAATGACTTACTATATATTTTTTATGTTCCAGGCAATGTTCTGGGCATTGCAGATAAAGTAGTGAATAAAACAAATCTCAGTCCTCATGTTGGACAAAATTTTAAAAAGTAGGTTAATAGTAAGTGCCCTAAAAAAAAATTAACAAGTAGAGGGCAAGTAGAGGTGAATGGAGGCAGAAGTTTTTAATTAGGATGGTCAGGAAAGGTCTGACATTTGAACAATAACAGGAATTAAATGATTGAGCAAGATATGTGAGGATCTGGGAGAAGAGCATTCCAGTCAGATAGAACAGGCTATTCAAAGGACCTGAGGTTTTAAGAAGCCTGGTGTGACTGACAAATACCATGAGGCTAGTACAACTAATGGAGGGTGAGCACGGGAGAGAAGAAAAGGATAAAGCTGGAGGAATGGTTAGGAGCAGAACAGGTAGTAAGGTAACATAGAATATTGTGGCCATGATAAGGAACGTGGATTTTATTCTAAATTTAGTTAAAAGTCATTTTGAGCTGGAAGTACCACTTAAAAAAAAACCATTCTGGCTGCTATGTGGCAGACGGACTATAGAAGCTCAAGAGTGGAAGGAGGGAGGATGTTTAATAGTCAAAGCAAATGTAATAGTGGCTTGTTAGGGAGGCAGTGATAGCAGTAAGTGGAAATCAGAACCAGAATACAGTTGATGCTTGAACGATGTGGAGGTTAGAGGCACCAAACCCCTGGGCAGTTGAAAATTCACATATAATTTTTGACTTCCTCAACTTAACTTCTAATAGCCTACTGCTGACCAGAAGCCTTACAGATGACATAAACAGTTGACTAACACAAAGTTTGTACTTTTATATATATTATAAACTGTATTCTTATAATATAGAAAAAATAATGTTTAGAAAATCATAAAATATATTCAGGGGCACTTGGGTTCAGTTGGTTAAGCATCTGCCTTCAGCTCAGGGCAGGTCCTGGGATTGAGTCCTGCATCAGGCTCCTTGCTCAGCAGGGAGCCTGCTTCTCCCTCTGCAGGCTGCTCTTCTTGCTTGTGCTCTCTCCCTCCCTCCCTCTCTCTGACAAATAAATAAATACAATCTTAAAAAAAAAAAAAAATTGAGAGTTTGAGCAGCACTACTCAGCCCTGTGCTTCTGCACTCTCCCTGGAGGTATCTCTGCACTCTTACCCACACCTTCATGATTAGCCCCTGGTGATAAATCCCACATGGGGCTCTCTACTCAGTGGGGAGTCTGCTTCTCCCTCTCCCTCTGCCCCTCTTCCCCCTGCTTGTGCTAATAAAATCTTAAAAAAAATTAAAAAATATATATTTACAGCACTTGTAATGTAGTCACTGGGAAAAAAATCCACAGAGTGGACTCATACAGTTCAACACTGTGCTGTTCAAAGGTCAGCTGCATACTTAAAGGCTGACATAGTAAGAGTTGCTAATGAATATAGGCCATAAGGCAGAGAAAGGAGTGAAGGGTGATTGGGGTGGAGGGGGCTGGCTTGAGCAACTGGATAAATAATGGTACCTTTCAAATGCCTAAGGAAAGATGGAGGAAGCAGCAGATTTAGATGGAGGTAGAGGGGAAAAAGATTTTTTTGAAAAAAGACTTTATTTATTTATTTATTTTTACGATTTTTTATTTATTTGACAGAGAGAAACACAGCGAGAGAAGGAACACAAGCAGGGTGAGTGCTCCTGCTGAGCAGGGAGCCTGATGTGGGACTCGATCCCAGGACCCTGGGATCATGACCCGAGCTGAAGGCAGATGTTTAATGACTGAGTCACCCAGGTGCCCCAGATTTTGTTTTTTTTTTAAACCTAAATTTGAAATGTCCTGCACAGTGGTTAAAGCATGGAGATGGTCTACATGAGTTCAAATCCTGGACCAGACGGGGGTATGGAGACAATAAAGCTTTCCTTTTTCTCTTTAAGATGGAAATATTATGAGTTTGCAAGTATATATGTATATTATGAGTTTGCAAGTATATAAACAGGTGGGCAGATACATTTGATGATAAAAAGATGCAGTGCTCCTTGCTTCTATTTCTCAGTAATATAAGAAGTTAGTTCATTAGCTATGAAGAATTAGAAGTAGCTGATGGAGATGGAGGCAAGTAAGTTGTACAATAGTCACCTCAGAGAATAGAAGATTGAAATGATTGGGGAGATATAAGATTGAAGCTAAGTGCTAAAGGCACACTTGAAAATAACAGTGACCAGCTCACAGTGAGAACATTCAGCTTAACTGTGTGTGTTTTTCTCCAGTTATTTCTGCTATGAAGTTATAGGAGTTGAGTAGGCAGACACATGAGATTTTGCAAGGGAGATCAGGAAGTAAGGGACAAGAGATAAATATATGATGATGGCCCATGGAAACTAAGTTGGGTAAAGAGGAAGGTGAATAACAAGTATACATGCCTCACCTTCAGGAATTTGGGCTGTGAAATTAAAAACAGCTACTGAGAATTTTACATCAACCATAACAATGATTGCTTTAGATGTAAATGGTCTAAACATACAAATTAAAAGACAGAGATTGTAAATAAAATCTTTAAAAAGGGGTGGGGGGTGGCAGCACCTGGCTGGCTCAGTCAGTGGAGTATGTGACTTTTGATTTTGGAGTTGTGGGTTCAAGTGCCGCAGTGAGTGTAGAGATTACTTTAAAAAACAAAATCTTTAAAAAATTAAAAAACAGATTGTTAGAGTAGATTAAAAAGCAAGATCCAACTCTATATATGCTAATTATAAGAAACACACTTTAGATATAAAGAGATAGACATGTTAAAAGTAAAAGGATAGGGGCGCCTGGGTGGCTCAGTTGGTGAAGCGTCTGCTGTCAGCTCAGGTCATGATCCCTGGGTCCTGGGATTGAGCCCCGCATCAGGCTCCTTGCTCTGTGAGAAGCCTGCTTCTCCCTCTCCCACTCCCCCTGCTTGTGTTCCCCCTCTTACTGTGTCTCTCTCTGTCAAATAAATAACATCTTAAAAAAAATAAAGGGGTGCCTGGGTGGCTCAGTCGTTAAGCGTCTGGCTTCGGCTCAGGTCATGATCCCAGGGTCCTAGGATCGAGCCCCACAATGCGCTCCCTGCTCGGCAGGAAGCCTGCTTCTCCCTCTCCCACTCCCCCTACTTGTGTTCCCTCTCTCATTGTGTCTCTCTCTGTCAAATAAATAAATAAAAAATCTTAAAAAATAATAAATAAATAAATAAATAAATAAATAAAAGTAAAAGGATAGAGAGAGCTATATCATGCAAACACTAGCCAAAAGAAAGCTGGAGTATTTAATTAACCTCAGATAAACAGACTTACGAACTAGGAATACTATCAGAGACAAAGAGGGATATTAGAAAATGACAGATGTCAATTCTCCAACAAAGGACAACCTAAATGTACAAGCACCTAAAATAAATGAACTTCAATATACACAAAGCAAAAATAGATACGAAAATAAAAATATATAAATCCATAAGTATAACTGGAGACTTCAACATTATGCTCTCAGTAATTAACAAGTAGGCAGAAAATTAGTAAGGATAGAGATGACCTGAACAACACTATCAACCAACTTGACCTGACATTCAGAATACTCTGCCCCAAAATGTCAGATTATATATTCTTTCCAAGTATACATGGAATCCTTCCCAACATGGACCATGTTCTGGGCCATATGGCAAATCTTAACAAATTTAAGCAACAAAAATTTGAAAATATATGTTCTCAGACTATAACAGAACTAAATTTAAAATCAATAGAAATATTTAGAAAATTCCCAAATATTTGGAATTAAACAATAAACTATCTAGTCCTTAGATCAAAGAGGAAGTCTGAAGAGAACTTAAAAAAACAATTTAGTCTGAAAGGAAATGAAAATACAACACAGTAAAATTTGTGAGCTACATCTAAAGCAGTGCTTAGAGGAAAACCTACAGCATTAAATGTTTATATTAAGAAAAAAAAGAAAGATCTAAAATCAGTAACTTAAGCCTCCACCTTAAGAAAAATAAGCAAACTAAACCCAAAACAAACAGAAGTAAATAAAGATTAAAGGGAAAGTAATGAAAGTGAAAATAAAAAAAGCAAAAAAGTAAATGAAACTTAAAGCTTGTTTCATAAAGCAATAAGATTGATAAAGCTCTAGCCCAAATGACTGAGAAAAAAATGGAGAAGATAAATATTACCAATATCAGCAATGAAAAAAGAGCTATCACTAGAAATCCCACAGACATTAAAAGAATAATAAGGGAATACTACAGAAATCTCTATACCCGTAAATTCAACATCTTAGATGACATGGACCACTTCCTTCCTCGAAAACAACAAAACTCACTCAAGAAGAGACAATCTGAATTGTTCTATATCCACTAAAGACATCAAATTTGTACCTAAAAATCTTCCAAAAAAGAATATCCTAGGTCCAGATGGTGCCTGGCTGGCTCAGTCAGTAGAGCACACAACTTTTTTTTTTTTTTTTTTGAGCACACAACTCTTGATCTGGGGTGATGAGTTCAAGTTCCATGTTGGGTGTACAGCCTACTTAAAAAAAATAATTTTTTTTTTTTAAAGTATAACCACCAATTGAGGAGACTCCAGAGAAAACAGTGGTTTCAGGAAGTAATCAAGATTCAATTTTGCTCCTGAGAATTCTATGAATTAGGGCATGGTGGAAAGAGGTGGAGAGGGCCAGTTAGTAAGATTGGGTCAGATCAGGCAATAGCTTTATAGGGTAAAAAGTCTAGGTGTCGTCAAATAACTTTAAGAGTCTTGAACTGGGGTGCCTGGGTAGCTCAGTTGGTTAAGCATCTGCCTTTGGCTCAAGTCATGATCCAGGGTCCTGGGATCGAGCCCCACATTAGGCTCCTTGCTCAGTGGGGAGCCTGCTCCTCCCTCTCCCACTCCTACTGCTTGTGTTCCCTCTCTCTCTCTGTCAAATAAATAAATAAAATCTTAAAAAAAAAAATCTTGAACTGGGTGAATGGGGTAAACCAAGACGAAAAGCATGATGGGATTAAGTCTTGAAAAGTTTTAGAGGTTGGGTAATCAGTTGGGATTATAGCTTCCTTATTGGGATCAGTTTCTTAGGCAGTTTGTTGTGATGAAGTGGGTGACAGATGGTGGTGGTCTTACCAGTATTACAAGGAATGTTTTGGGTGTCCCTTAAAACTGGGGGAAAATCAAATTTACTTTTTTAACTATGTAAGCATTAAAATTTTTAAGTGCTTTGTTATTCTAAGTTCCTTTTTCATAGCATCCTGTTCTTTTTGGATGGGTGCAACGAATTCTTAACTAGATTTGTTTTAACTACTCTTCTGTTCCCTATGTTATTTCTTCCAGGTTGATTTTTTTCTTTTTACATTGGTTTCTTTCATGTTGAAGACTTTTCTCTAATCTTTATCTTAGTTTTCTGCATATGGCTAGTAGTGAGGCACCGAAAGATAGATTAAGAGTACTGTGACTATAGTTATTGACTGTCAGGCTTTTCCTTTAAGATAATCGTGCAGGGGGCACCTGGGTGGTTCAGTCAGTTGACCGCCTGCCTTCAGCTCAGGTCATGATCTTGGGGTCCTGGGACTGAGCCCCACATCAGGCTCTCTGCTTGGCAGCAAGTCTGCTTCTCTTATTCTCCCTCTGTGCTCCGTCTCAAATAAATAAAATCTTAAAAAAAAAAAAGGTAATCCGTTAACTAAGTAAAGTTTAAAGTAAAAAAATATATATATAATTGGGATGCCTGGGTGGCTCAGTCAGCTAAGTGTCTGCATTCAGCTCGGGTCATGATCCCAGGGTCCTGGGATCAAGTCCCATGTCAGGCTCCTTGCTCAGTGGGGAGCCTGCTTCTCCCTCTGCCTGCCGATTGCCCTGCTTGTGCTTGTAGTCTTTCTCTGAGACAAATAAAATCTTAAAAAAATAAAACAGATAATCATGCAGGGTGGGGATTAAGAGTTATATATCCTCATTTTCATTCAATTCACATTTTTAAGCCTCTTATCCAATTTATATCTTCACACAATACCTAGGTTCTTCAAGGCCCATCCTTTTCCACAGTTCAAAGCTCTCTGCATTCTAGCTAAGCTGTGGCTTTTACCATTATGTAGCATTACTTCACACCCATTGGGTAATACTTTGCAGGACTTTGCCTTATCCACTGTTGAGTCTATCCTATTTTTATTGTTGTCAGCTTATATGTATAATTACCTTGTATTCCTTTTTTTTTTTAAATTTTTATTTGATAGAGAGAGAGGGAGAGGATAGAGGGAGAAACAGACTTCCTGCTGAGCAGAGAGCCTGATGTGGGGCTTGATCCCAGGACTCTGGCATCATGACCTGAGCTGAAGGCAGACAACTTAACCGACTGAGCCACCCAGGCGCCCCCCTTGTATTCCTTTAAATGTGACCTTTTAAAAGAAATGTAGGATAAATATACCAATCCATTTTAGCTTTAATCAGAAGTCAGCACTGAAATGCTAAAGAGAGAAATCAGATATTTAATGTAGTTTTGAAAATAACTAAGGTGTCTTTTTTTTTTTTAAGATTTTATTCATTTATTTGACAGAGAGAGACACAGTGAGAGACGGAACACAAGCAGGGGGAATGGGAGAGGGAGAAGCAGGCTTCCTGCCGAGCAGGAAGCCCGATGTGGGGCTGGATCCCAGGACCCTGGGATCATGACCTGAGCTGAAGGCAAACACTTAAAACTGAGCCACCCAGGTGCCCCATTTAAGGTGTCTCTTAACAGGAAGATAAAACAGGAAGTTGGGTTACTATTCATTGAGTCCTGGTCAGCTGCTCATCCTGTTTCTTCAGTGTAAAACAAATAGAATTTAAAAAGTACTCCATTTGTTTTGAAGTATTAAGTGAGATAATACATAATATCTAAAATGCCACCTGAGGATGCCTGGGTGGCTCAGTAATTAAGCATCTGCCTTCGGCTCAGGTCATGATCCAGGGTCCTGGGATAGAGTCCTACATCAGGCTCCTTGCTCAACAGGGAGCCTGCTTCTCCCTCTGCCTGCCACTCCCCCATGCTTGTGCTCTCTCTAACAAATAAATAAAATCTTTAAAAAATTAAATAAAATGCCATCTAAAGTAAAAACCCAGTATTAATTCACATTCTGCTTTGAAAAACAATGCTAAGATTATTCTAATTTCTTAAGAAATACTTAAGACTGCAAAATTCAAGTGAACAAGGGACCTGAACATACCAATGCAAATTAACCCTTGAAATGACAAGCAATCACACTATACCTTAAAAAACAAACCTACATTACTTGCACCTTCACAGTTTTTTACGATTTTATTTGACAGAGAGGCAGGCAGAGGGAGAGGGAAAAGCAGGCTCCCTGCTGAGCAGAGAGCACAACAGTATTTTTTAAATGAATTACTTACATTTCAGAAAGAGTGGGGTGACCCTTTCATGTATGTTAGTGGTAATATTAATTAGTACATCATAGGAAAGTATTTTAGCAATAAAGCAAACCCCTACAAATTGTCCTTTTTTAAAATTTATTTTTATTTAAAGATTTATTTCAGTGAGAGACAGCACAAGTGAGCATGCGGAAGGAGGGGCAGAGGGAGGGAGTGTCCCAAGCAGACTCTGTGTTGAGTGTGGAGCCTGACACGAGGCTCAATCTCATGACCCTGAGATCACAACTTGATCTGAAACCAAGAGTCTGATGTTCATAACCAACTGTGCCACCCAGGAGTCCCTTTAATTTTTATTTTTTAGGTAATCTTTACACCCAATATGGGGATCAAACTCATAACCCCGAAATGAAGAGTCACATGCCTCACTGACTGAGCCAACCAGGTGCTCCTGCAGATTGTCCTTAATTAAGGAAAAAATCTGAAATGCATACAAAGTGATTCAATATGGCATTTTTCATTTTATCAAAGTAGTATATATAGATTTTAAGTCAACTAAAGGATTATTTTTAAAAAACAACTAGTAAAGGCTGTTTTGGAGTAATGAAAATGACTAAAATGAGCTAACAGATGCACAACCCTGTGAATATACTAAAAGCCAGTGAACTGTGTATTTTAAGATTTTATTTATTTATTTGACAGAGAGCAAGAGACAAGCAGGGGGAGAGGGAGAAGCAGGCTCCCTGCTCAATGCAGGCCTCAATCCCAGGACCCCAGGGATCATGGCCTGAGCCAAAGGCAGAAGCTTAATGGACTGAGCCACCCAGGCACCCCTGAACTGTATATATATTTTTTTTTACATTTTATTTTTTTAAAGGTTCATTTATTTGACAGAGAGAGAGTGCACAAGCAGGGGGAGCAGCAGGCAGGAGAGGGAGAAGCAGGCCCCCCCTGGAGCAGGGAGCCCAACACAGGGCTGGATCCCAGGACCCCAGGATCATGACCTGAGTCGAAGGCAGATGCCCAACCAACAGCCACCCAGGCACCCCTGAACTGTACATTTTAAATGGGCAAATGATATGGTATGTGAATTACATCTCACCAAGTCTGTTAAAAACACACACATAGCTTATCTTGACACACACAGCCTATAATTTCATTTAAGGGCAAACATTTTCAAAATATACTTACACGACTATATTTTTATTCATTGACTTAAAACATACTTTAAAGGTAGACAAGTTCTTAGCTCTCTTAGATCATCCATCCCCCTTCCATTCTTCATGTTTTAGTATTTGGCAAATCTGGTAAAATAGTTTACATTATGACTATGTGGTTATTGATTGCTAAATGACCATGCTTTGAATGTTTTTTACATCTTTATTTTCCTAGAACAATTACATCTTTTTTCTAAGATTTATTATTATTTTTAAAGATTTTATTTATCCGACAGAGAGAGACACGGCGAGAGAGGGAACACAAGCAGGGGCAGTGGGAGAGGGAGAAGCAGACTTCCCGCCAAGCAGGGAGCCCGATGTGGGACTCGATCCCAGGACCCTGGGATGACCTGAGCCAAAGGCAGACGCTTAACGACTGAGCCACCCAGGCGCCCTAAGATTTATTTTATTTTATTTTATTTTATTTTTTTTAAAGATTTTATTTATTTGAGAGAGAGAGAATGAGAGATAGAGAGCACGAGAGGGATGAGGGTCAGAGGGAGAAGCAGACTCCCTGCTGAGCAGGGAGCCCGATGCGGGACTCAATCCCGGGACTCCAGGATCATGACCTGAGCCGAAGGCAGTCGCTTAACCAACTGAGCCACCCAGGCGCCCCCCTAAGATTTATTTTAGAGAGAGAGCAAGCACGCGTGAGCAATCAAGGGGAGCAGCAGAGGGAGAGGGAGAATTCTGAAGCAGACTCTCCACTGAGTACTGAGCTCAACTTGGGGCCCAATCCCAGGACACTGAGATCATGATCTGAGCTGAAATCAAGTCAGCTGCTTAACCGACTGAGCTACTGCAGTGCCCCACATCTTTTTTTTAATTAGCTTTCTGTATACCTACTACTGTCAATTTTTTCCTTGCACTCTAATTCCAATGTAATTTCACATATGGTAAAATATATTAGATAATCTATTAGTTCCTTTCCTTTTGTTGATCTTCTCCAGACTATTTCATCCTTCTGGTGGGCCCTCTATATATTGGAATGGCTGTTCAAGCCTGCTGCACAACTGGCATTTGGATTTCCCTTCACTCATTCCAGAAACAACCAACTCCTATATTGTATCTCATGTCTTTCTTTTGCACAGCTTATTCCTCCATTTTGGTGAGTGCATGATTCAAGTGCTTCCCAAAAAAAAGACAATAAAAGACAAAAATGTTTTGAGACTTGAATATATGAAATTTTTTTTAAAAAAGATTTTATTTTTTTATTTGAGAGAGGGAGAGCACAAGACGAGGGAGGGCCAGGGGGAGAAGCAGACTCCCTGCTGAGCAGGGAGCCAGATGCGGGACTCAATCCCGGGACTCCAGGTTCATGACCTGAGCCGAAGGTAGTCGCTTAACCAACTGAGTCACCCAGGCGCCCAACTGAGCCATCCAGGTGCCCAAAACTATCTTTAGCCTACACTGACACCTCACCTGGGAACAGAATTTAGAAATAATTTTTCACTCAAAGCTTCTCAATCTTCATTGTCCTAGCTTCCCATATCACTGCTGAGAAACTTGACATTTTTCCCCCAATTTTTATTGTTATGTTAATCACCATACATAACATCATTAGTTTTTAATGTAGTGTTCCATGATTCATTGTTTGCGCATAACACCTAGTGCTCCATTCAATACGTGCCCTTTAACGCCCATCACCAGGCTAACCCATCCCCCCACTCGCCTCCCCTCTAGAACCCTCAGTTTGTTTCTGAAGAGTCCAGTCTCTCATGGTTCGTTTCCCACTACGATTTCCCCCCTTCATTTTTCCCTTCCTACTTTTTTTTTAACATATAATGTACTGTTTCAGAGGTACAGGTCTGTGGCTCATCAGTCTTACACAATTCACAGCGCTCACCGTAGCACATACCCTCCCCGATGTCTATCACCCAGCCACCCCATACCTCCCACCCCCCACCACTCCAGCAACCCTCAATTTTTTTCCTGAGATTAAGAATTCCACTTGAGGACATTCTTACCCCCGTTCATTTAAGGGGCCTATTTCCCAAACCCCCAATTCCATTTTTTGGGCGGTCTCATTTTCCTAATGTTTTGAAACAAAACATGCCTCACTGTGGGTCTTTTCCCATTGCGTTGGGTGCTCAATAGGCTCCCTCACAGTACAGTGTCCTGAAATGTCCTTGATTATTTTAATACTTTGCCTCATTCCATTTTCTTAAGTTCCTATTAAGGGTGCCTGGGTGGCTCAGTTGGTTAAGCAACCAACTCTTGGTTTTAGCTCAGGTCCTGTGTTGAGCTCTGTGTGGAGTCTGAGATTCTCTCTCCCTCTTCCCCAGTTCGTGCTCTCTCTAAAATAAAGAAAATATTTTTTTAAAAAAAGTTCCTAGGGCGCCTGGGGAAACTGCCTTCGGCTTGGGTCATGATCCCAGGGTCCTGGGATAGAGCCCTGCATCGGGCCCCCTGCTCAGCGGGGAGCCTGCTTCTCCCTCTCCCTCTGCCTGCTGCTGCCCCTGCTTGTACACTCTCTGTCAAATAAATAAATTAAAAATCTTAAAAAAAAAAAGTTCCTATTAGATGTTGGACCTTCTGGAGTGATCCTGTAATTTTAAACATTTTGTATTTTTTAATTTTTATTTTACTTTTTTTAAAAAAAGATTTATTAGAGAGAAAGAACATGCAAGAGAGCCAGGGGAGGGGCAGACGGAAGGGCCTGATAAGGGGCTCGATCTCATGACCCTGAGACCATGAGCCGAGCTGAAATCAAGAGTTGGATGTTAAGAGATAAAGCCACCCAGGCGCCCCTTTATTGTTGTACTTATTAAACTTCAAATGTTTTAACTAAATTTTGTCATAGTAATTTACAAAATCTATTTTATAAAGCATTCTGTACTTTCCTCATGGACGCAAGAGCTTATCTTGTCTTTGAAGGTAGTTGTATTTTCAGATTTTCTTCTCCCTGTACTGATCTTGTTTTGGTCTTGGTCATTAGCCTTGGGGCAATTTTCACAAACCTGGTGCTTGCTGGGGCGCCTGGGTGGCTCAGTCAGTTGAGTGATCGACTCTTAATTTCAACTCAGGTCATGATCTCAGGGTCATGAGATGGAGTCCCATAGTGAGCTCCACACTCAGTGCAGTCGCTTGAGATTGTCCCCCCCCCACCCCGCCCACTCTCTAAAACACATAAAATCTTTTTAAAAAACTGGTAATTTTTGAGTTTGTTCATACTTTGAGGCTCATTGTGTAGGGCACTCTGCTTTCTCACTGGAAAACCTTCAAATGTCTGAATCCCTTTGAAGGTCTTTTCTCTGGGATCATGGAGTTTCTATAGGAAAGGATCCTCCCAGGGCACCTGGGTAGCTCAAATCAGTTAAGTGTCTAACTCTTGATCTCTGCTCAGGTCTGGATCTCAGTCATGAATTCAATCCCTGCATTGTACTCCATGCTGGGCATGGAGCACACTTGGGGGTGAGGGTGGGGTAAGGATCCTGTCTCCCTTTCCCTGAGATTTAACTGTCAGCATTCTAGAAACTAGGAATCTATTATCCAATATACTGAATTTTAATTGATCTTCATTTTCAAACTATAACTGGTATCTGTCTGAAGACTTATTTTAAATTCTCAAGAGTAATTCTCCTTCCATGGTAAGAGTACAGTAGTTAAGAGAATAGCTAGGTTACTACTATATATATATATATATTTTTTTTTTAAGATTTTATTCATTTATTTGACAGCACAAGCAGGTGGGAGCAGCAGGCAGAGGGAGAAGCAGGCTCCCCATTGAGCAAGGAGCCCGATGTGGGACTCCATCCCAGAACCCTGGGATCATGACCTGAGCTTAAGGCAGACTCTCAGCCGACTGAGCCACCCAGGCATCCCTACTGATTTCTATTTTTAAAAATATGTCATTTCAGTTGAGTTTTAGGAGGAAGCTAGCATTAAAGCATTTGTTGTAGGAATCATGTTTAATCAGAAGCCCCTGCAGCATAATGTGTAATTGAAAACAATTTGCACATCAAATAGGTAACTGGTATGTAAAATATGGTAACCCTATTCAATGGCCTGTCTTTAGCCATTCAAAATATTTACATAAAGTTTAAGAGCTGTGATGATCAGTTTTAAAAAGCTGAATATTGGGCGCTTGAGTGGCTCAGTTGGTTAAGGGACTGCCTTTGGCTCAGGTGATGATCCAGGAGTCCCTGGATTGAGTCCCGCATCAGGCTCCCTGCGCAGCAGAGTCTGCTTCTCCCTCTGACCCTCCCCCCTCTCAAGTGCTCTCTCTCTCTCATTCTGTCTCAAAAAAAAAAAAAAATCTTAAAAAAAAAAAGCTGAATATTGATAATTATATAGGATTACCTTAGTTGCATTAAAACAGTAAAGAAGAGAATACTCCAGAATATTAAGTCTAGGAGGTAGTAGGATTAGGACTTTTTTTGGGACTTATTTTTAAGTTCCCTGAATGAGCATATTTTTATCACACACACACATACAAATGCTTTTAAAAATAAAGAAGTATAGTGGATAGAAAACCCAAATTCTCAATCTAATAACATCAGTCATCAGGTTACTTTTGGGCAAGTAAAGACCTCATTTTTTTATATCTGTAATTTGAAGGGCTGCAGAATTTTCAGGCCAACTTTAGTATTATAATGGAGGCCAAGACCCAAAATTTGAGAATTAAATAAAGAAAAGGTTAAGGAAGCAAACTATTCAGGAAGCACCATTTTGTTCAGTGTGACAGAAAGTAGGGGAAAAAAATAAAAGCATGAACAGTTTAATGGAAAAAAGCATTGGAATAAAGAACTGCTGGATGATGAAAAAATCATCTAAGAACCATGGAAATAAAGAATATAAGGAAGTTTGTCTGGGAGGAGAAGCTCCTCAAAGGCCCAGTGAAGAAAGTATTAATCTACTCAATTGAGAGAATTGGGGATAGAAGGTTGGTACAGCAACTTGAGCACATTAAAAGGATTACCACTTAGGGCCCCGTTTTTGGCTGCACTCCCTACATGGATGTCTTCCAACATAGCACTCCTTTCCCTTCCTCTCCTGCCCTCCTCAGGTTTACAGTCTTGATCTTTTACTACATTTTGATTTTTCTTTCTTCCTTTCATGGTCTCTCCATTATATCTTCTCCTTCTAATTATTACCGTAATCTAGATATAATTTCCTTGTTTCAGTCATTCCTTATTTCTACTTCAGTTCCAATGAGTAGGTGCCCCTTACCTATCCATGTCCTGCCCCCAAAGTCACCCTACTTTCTCAATGCTTTCATGCATGTAACAACCCTCCCTCAACCTAAATTCCATTGTAGATCCTCATCAACTTACAATGGAGTTACATACCAATAAAACAATAGTAAGCTGAAAATACCATAAACTGAAAATGCACTTAATATTACCTAGTATCACAGCTTAGTTTAGCCTATTTTTTTAAATTTTTAAAAGATTTTATTTATTTGAATGAGAGAGTGAGCACAAGCAGGTGCAGAGGGAGAGGGAGAAGCAGACTCCCCACTGAGCAGGGAGCCTGAGGCGGGGCTTGATCCCAGAACCCCGGGATCACATTGAGTCGAAGGCAGACGCTTAATCAATTGAGCCACCCTCCCAGGCGCCCGAGTTAGGCCTCTTTTAAACGTGCTCAAAACACATTAGCATACAGTTGGGTAAAATCTCTAACACAAAGCCTATTCTGAAATAAAGTGCTGAATATATCATGTAATTTATTGAATACTGTATTGAAAGTGAAAAACAGGATGGCTATGTGTACAGAATCATTCTATCATTATTTACCCTTGGATTACGTGGCTAACTGGGAGCTGCAGCTCACTGCTACTGCCCAGCATCACAAGAGACTATCATACTGCAAACTACTAAGCCAGAAAAAGATAATAATTCAAAATTTGAAGTATGGTTTCTAAAGAATGCAAATTGCTTTTGCACCACAAGGTAAAAAAAAAAATTGTAAATTAAACCACTGAAAGTCAGGGACTATCTGTACTAAATGAAGGTTAGGGATAAAATAAGAGTGAAGAGATACTACGTATAATTGATGGAACAGAAATGTAATTAATATAGGTGTTACAAAGCCTAGAGGTAACCTAAAAAGGAAAACCAGAAACATTTAAAAGCTACTTTCTCAATGGATTAGTACTACAGGTAGGAAGAGGACTACAGATTTCCCATTATGAACTCTTCACTACTTCTTATTGTTAAAAATCCATGTTTATCATTTGGAAAACATATTTCTTAAAGGAAAATCAACCACGCTAATAATCACCTCAGCAGACTATCATCCTGAATTCGTTTTTTGTTTTTCTAAATAAACTCTACGTCCAATGTGGGGCTTGAAATCACGACCCCAAGATCAAGAGTCACATACTCTACCTACTGAACCAGCTAGGTGCCCCACATTTGTTCCTTTATAAAAATTTTGCCTTTTGATTTTACCTTAATGTCATGACATCTTAGTAAGGTTAACCTGAAATGAGCTACACCTCTCTCATAGAAACAGAAGTATGACATTATTCAATTATGAACTTGAAGTATCTGTAGTGGAATAAAATATTAAAACAAATGGAATAAAATAGTTTTTAGGGCCAATTAGATTTTGTGGTTTAAAAAATCATCTTCTATGGGCTCCATAAACCAAGAACACTGCTATTTATTCTATTACAAAAACAGAAAATAGTATGTTTGGTACATGTAAAGCAACTTCATAAGAAGTCATGGAACCTTAAATACAGCTGAAGCTAGTTTACCAAAATATTCTGTTCAATTCATACCATTGATTTGACTGGTTTGGGTACATTTTCCTTGAAGACCTTACTCCCACCTGAACTGGTTTTCCTTTTCATGCTTGCAAATGATCCCTTCATATTTCCTATTTTTAAGGAAAACAAGAATAGCATTAAAACGTCTTAAAAACGCTACCTAGTAGGCACACATAAATATGATGGGGTTTCTACAACAAAAACCCTGTGACTCTAGGTATCCAAGTGATTTAATTTTCTATATTAAAAAAAAAAGTGAGCCTGGAAGCTCCCCCTTTTCCCTTAAAATTATACAATTCTATAAATATTGTTAGGAGATACCAGTGCAATGTCAATGCCATTACTCTTGTTCCTCAATATTGCTCAGGACACAAGGTCATTCATCTAATATAATGCAAATAATAATGTGCATAAAAAGGAATACATGTACTTCACATATTAAAAATGAACTGAGGAATAAATACAATAATTAAAGAGCTGTATGTTAGTTGTGAGTGAAAAGGCACTACTAGTTGCCCTTAACTCAAGTTAGGCATACTCTGTACATGCAGCAAAGCTTTTATGCTGTAAATGAGAAACAAAGTATTAGGTATATTAACTCTGTTAAGAAATATACTTTGGGTTTCTCAAATGTCTAAGTTTCACAGTATTTGTCTTATTTTACCTTTATTAATAAAAGGCTCTATAAATATTGTACACTGAGTATTTAAACAGCTTGGCCTTTTTGACTTTGGTTCTATATCTTACTAAAAGGTACTACTTTACAATACGGAGATTAGAATACAGTTGTGCTTTAATGTCTTTTTACTGAAATGGGGTAAAATGAACATTACAACATGAATGCATGGATAGTATATTACTGTAGGACATACTCCTATGAGGTATTAGAGAATTCATGTTATCTCACTGAAAATCTTTAATTCTTTGATAACTGAAACAAAACTTATACCAAGTGTTTACTACCCTATAAATCTGACCATCCTTTGCTAGGGGTTGGTATGAGAGCTCACTTGAATTCCATATGTTATTCTTGATTTAATATGTAAAGATCCAGCTTGCTCCATGAAAAGAGCACTTCATACTGATATTCCCATCAGGAGCAATTCCATCTCCAGGCTACAGAAAAGTCATAGGTCTGCTGAAAGCTGGTTATGAATGCCCTAGAGACATAAAGTAACAATCAGTTTTGCCATGTAAAAAAACTAGTACAAACCCTAACCAATTGTCTCTTTTAATTATCAGTATTAGAGGCAGGGGATAATCCAAGAATAGTAACCCAGGTCTTTCTGAAACAATTCAAGAGTCTTTTCCATGGGAACAGGCACCCTCCTTTCCAGAATTACTTGTGTGCATAGATGAAAACAGAATAAACATTACCTTCAGTATCAATTCACTCTGGATTACTCTAAATTTTGGATTAGGACCTAGCCAAATAATGTTCTATTTTCAAATAAATAACTTTAAACAGTTTCAACGCATTTTAAAATTCAAAGATCTAATATAATTTATCCCATTTATCACCATATGCTCATTACTATGAACCTTGTCTAGGAGACAGATCTACTTGCTTCTTTTTCTTGCTCAAAGTAATGTGGAAGTTTAACCGCCTACCTAGATGAATACCCAGAAAGAAGATATAAACCATTTTCAGGGGAAAACATGCATGCATTTATTTTTAAGAATTCCCAGTAAGGGGGGGAAAAAAAATTCAACATCTTTAAAAATGTGTTTATTTTTTAAAAAATCAGTTGTGTACAAAAGTGTTTCGTAGTTTTTAATTCTCAAGACAAATACCCAACCCTCCACCCATAGCCCACCCCACTTCAATGGTCTTTCTGGTAACCCTCCCATTTTCCCCTTACAGGAAGTTAATGGCTCAGAATAGACCCTCCTACAGAATTTATCATCACTAACAGATTGTTTAGAATAGAGATCTAGAGAAGCTAACAAGCAAGGTTCTTTCTCAGTGAGGTTAATGAGAATCCCTATAATGGCAGTAGACTTCCAGCAGACACCACAACAAAGCACCATCAATTGCTGAAAGCTAAAAAATAGATTATTATTTTCAATAGTATTTCATTTTCTATTGGAAAAGTCTTTAAATTACATTAAATAAGTCTCTTTCCCCCCAAAGAAATAGTCTAGCTTTTATTATGATGCCTGTAAAAAGTAGGTAACAGCAAGCACACAAGGATCGTTTAACAGCACAGTGCAATGATTTGTATTCACTCATCCCTAGAACCAAACTGATAAACTGTGCCACACCTGATTATATATATAGCAGCATGGTTGAAATAACCAAGCAAAAGGTGACACATTCACAACTTACATTTAGGTGACGATCACAGGCTTATGAGGGTAGATCAGTCCAATAAAGCAGTAACAGAACAAACAGGACAAGGGAGAGACTAACATTCCCCTATCCCTATGCCACAAGATTTTTGATCCATATTGCAACAGTGCAAACAGAACATGTGACATTATATGTTAGACACTGCAGGAAAGTAACATTTGGGAAAAAGGCTATTTATCAGTACATACTTCAAGTTGCCTTCTTCCCCAGTGATAGCAAACAGCTGATGTTAAGCATTTATTTTAAACTGGTACTAAAGGAATGGAAATGCAAATTTTTTAAACCAATGGTTTGTACCCTGGAATTGAAATTTCTTGAACTAGAAAAAGTGATTAATACATCATTTTGTAAAAGTCCATGAAATAAAGTTAACTGTAAACGGACAGCTTCCTTTATCATATCCAAACATTGTTTCCATCTATGTACAAGGAAGTATACCTGGCTCCAACCCTTCCCTGCCCGAATCCATCTTAAATCTTTAAAACAACAACAAAAATGCTTTATTTCCTGTGTCGCTACAAGTACTGTGGGAACATTATCATACCCTTGCTGCAGAGTTTTAAAAGCTCAAATCAGGCATACACTTATAGCCAAGATCTGCTTTTCACATCGATCAACTTATTAATAAGCAGCCTAAACAGTAACACAATATGCTGCATTCTGTAGTGCATAAATAAGCAATATCCACTCTAACTGCCAATTCTTTCTTATACTTTAAAAAATTATTTTTGCATAGTTTTAAGCGCCATCACAAATGTGAAATACTTCCAAAAAGAAAAAAGTCAGTCTTTCATTTCATAGATTACTCTTCTCAAAAGCAAAATACCCAGAATCCAAACATATATATACTTGAATGTATTATGTGTTTAAGTAAACCACAGTCACAATTCCAAATATTTGGGGGAGCCAACTCAGAGAATCTAATTTAGTACAAAGTTCTCAAATACTGATATACCACCTACTGTATACTTACTTGGGTAACAAATTGCTATTCATTCATGATCTGTAGTGAAATTCTACTATACAGCTAAGTATTTGTCCTTTTAAAAGTTGGGCACATACCCAGGAAATAGACCCAATTATAATAAAAACCTACCGAAATATCAGCGACCTCTAGCAAATCTGCCTGCCCTAAATGAGATATTATATATATATATATGTTAAATATATATATATTTAACCATAATTTTTGAGGCCTTCACAACTGATGAATCACAAAAAATTGAGAATTATAAAAATAATTTCCACCAGGGTACCTTTTCTCTAGACCTGCAATTTTAGTGTTTTAGTGTCCTTTTCCCAAACCCTTAAGACCAGAGGAAAAAAAGCAATTGCCTTAATTTTTGTTTGGGAAAACTACATTTATCTGTAGAGAAGTGAAAAACAAGAAACAGAAGGAAAGTGGGAAATGCACCAGAAAGGAAAGGGGGATTATCACATTTAATGTAAATGAGGTAAATATATTTTTGAAATGAAAAATGCATTATGGAAAACCTCTTTTACCAAATATTGTACTTTTCAATTTCCTGGGCACTGAGGATACTGAATTGTAGTTGGATGAGATTACCTATGGGGTTAATGTGCTTAAAAATCAAAGGCAAGGTATAAAGGTATAGCTGCCTCCAAGAGCTAAGTATGTAATGTTTGACCTTAGTAACCTCTGAGTTCATTCTCTCTTGTCTAACCACAGGACAATTAAATATACCCTGATAATACAGGCAAATAGCAAATTGGGTAGATGTGTTTGATATTGAAAATAATCCAGATATTACCAAGCCAACCCTCCACTAAAAGAAAAAGAATTAATTCTAACCAACGGTGGAACAAAACTGTCCACATTTCATACAATCCCAACCTTACTTCAAAATATAAAGAAAAGTACAAGGTTTTAGCTATTTAAAATAAATAAAGAAAAATCTTGTTTCCTTTGGCATCTTTAGAAAGTAACTAAACTATAACAATTAAAGGAGGTGATTGTATAAAGAAATTTATGCTTAAGCAAACATATAGGGGAAAAAAACATAGCAACTTGTGTTTAGTATGCAATAGTATCAACTACAAGAGCTTACTATTAATTAGCCTTACAAGTTTTTGGAAGAACCTTCACATCTTTAACATTACAATATATTTAATAATGGTTCTTTTATTGCTTCTAAGATTATTGAGAAGTCAAATGAAATTATGCTGAATTTATGGTTCAAAACTATTTTCCAAACACTTAATGATTATAATTTAGGATAAATAACACTTGAAGAAAGCAAACCTTTTATAATATGACTTTCAATATACAGCCTTACTTTAATTCATTCTCATTCCATTACATTGTTATTTGCATTGGTCCTGAAAATTTAATAAGAACTGTGTTTCTATGTATAGAACTGTCTGCATAAATCCATTTCAGCCTTCATAAAATGGTCACATTAGTGTTTGAGCTTGCAAAACTAATAATTTTCAAACTTTTGAACTTAGAATGAAATGTAACTTTAATACGAATAGAAAGTCTGACTATGTACAAGAAAAGGTAAAGTTTTCAATTCTCATCAGAAACATCATAAAGAAAGCTAGATTTATAACACACTTCTATTCCTATGTGTATCTGAAGTATGTACAGTAAAACACCACACAGCTTTCATGTGTCAATAGGGGCAAATGCAAGCAAGAGTGACTTGTAAAGTACCTGATAAAGCAATCTCTATAAAGCCAAAATTAGGCTAAAAAACTGCCAACAGTTGATTGCATCCTTGCAAGTTCTCAAAGAAAATTTCATCAGTTTAAAAATAGAAAAATGTCAAATTCACTGAAAAACTAAGTTGGGTTCTTTCATTAAATCTTGGGAATACTACAACATTAAGTATTTACTGTTTTTGCAAGAGGAACAAAATTGGCAGCTCCATTTTTACATTATTACTCACATAGGAAAGTTTTAAGAGTGAAGAACTGTAACAAAACATTCCAAATGGACAACCTAAAAATGGAGCAAGGGATACTGCCCCTCGGCATTTTCCTCCACCAAATATAGAGAAATTTACTATTAGAATATTAGCTGTGTGTGGTAAGAGGGGGAAAAATAGATATGGTGTCCCAGTCTGTTGACAAGGACAAAAAGGCTCTGAATAGGTCACCATCTTCAATTCTGGATAAATCTCATATTTAAGAATTCTCAAATGCTTAAAATGGTGGTCTTTTCAGCTACCCATCCTAAGAAGTCAAGTACAAGCATGCAAGTAAATTCACAGGCACAGAGGATCCATGTTAAAAACAGTTAAGGTAGCTGTGATGCAACACCAACAATTTGAATGGCCCTGACACACTCAAAATATTATCTTAATTATTCAACAAAATCCTGAAGCAAACTCTTGCTAGTCTTGGTACACTGCTAAACACTAAAGTAGCATGTTTTTTCCATGGTTTTAGCTTAGCTCAAAGAATTTTTACACTATTAAGAAAAAAAATTAAAGTATTTCCCCTTTTTAAATTTACACAGACGTTTAATTAGCTTTATTTACAGAGCAGGGATTTTTTTCAGTCTCCAATGTTGCCTAGATAACATCATTAGGCAAGAATGCCAGTTTAAAAGAAATCTATGCAGAATCCTAAAAATAACAGATGTTGATGCTCCTCAAGAAGGGGCAAGCTTGACTATATCAGCAGCTCTTTCTCTATGCCTCAGTTACTCAGAAGCAATTCTGTTGCAGTCTCTACATCCCATGATTTTGAAGACAAGGCCACTATTACCGCATTCTGTAGAGAAGAAAAGGGGACAAAAAAAACAAATCTCAAAATATTTTTAAAATACTGAATCATGCACTATCTTTATATTGAGAAAGCACACCTTGTTTTCTTAAGTTGCCTTGTATTTGTAGTGCATAAAAAGCTTCTAAACCAATGACTGGAATTAGCAAAAGGAAAAGAAACGAATCACTGATTGTAGTAACAGAAGAAAGTTTATAAAAACTAGATTTAGAGTATCTTTGAACCACTTTTGTCAGCCAAGGATCTGCAGCAATAATTTAACTCAATCAATGTATCAAAATAAGCAAGCCTTTTGGTACTTACCCTATCAAAGCCCATAGCACATAGGTTTTCTATTTTTTTGGTGTATTCTGGACTAGAAACTGGTGCTCCAGCATACACATGTGCCCAAAGTCGAGCTGTCTGTTTGAACATTTCAGGATTTTGTTTGTACTACAATGAAGAAACAAATTGAATGACATGACAATGCAGTCACAATATTCAATAGTAATTACCTAAGAACTGGCTTTTTCTAAGTAAAAGTAATTTACATTTAAAATGTAATTGATTCAACTTTCTGTTGCATATAAGGTCACTCAAGAAAAAAGGTCCGACCTGAAGCTGTGATTCACAAGTGTTGGCTAAAAAAAAAGACCAATTATATTTATGAACTTTAATCTCCAATTTCAATAGATATAAGTAACAGAAAACTAATACTAATTGAAGTGAGGTACAGACATGTTTCTGAACACTGCAAAGTGTCAAACATTATACAACCAAACAAAATTGTTTTCTTCTAAAATTGTATGGACATTAACTAACAAATGTGACAGACTTTTGTATTAACCACAGCTCAGAAAAAAATACAACTAGACTTTGCTGCTTTGCTAGAACTGTATTCGTATACAATGATTTAAGAAAATACCATGTGCAAAGCCTTTTTAAAAAGATTTTATTTTGGGGGCACCTGGCTCGCTCAGTTGGTAGAGCATGCAACTCTTGTTCTCAGTGTTTTGAGTTCAGGCCCCATGTTGGGCATGGAGCCTACTTAAAGGAAAAAAAAAAGATTTTTAAGTAATCTCTACACCCATCATGGGGCTCAAACTTACAACCCTGAGATCAAGAGTCACATGCTCCACTGACTCAACATGGAGTTTCTTTTTTTTTAAGATTTTATTTATTTTTTTGTCAGAGAGCGCACAAGTAGGGAGAGCTGCAGGTAGAGGGAGAGGGAGAAGGAGGCTCACCAAGCAGGGAGCACGATACGGGGCTCGATCCCAGGATGCTGGGATCATGACCTGCGCCGAAGGCAGACACTTAACCAACTGAGCCACCCAGGAGTCCCTCGATAAACAGTCTCAATTTATAGCATCTTTTGAGATGTTTATGAACTCACCATATAGTACTTCTAAAAGGTAAGACTTCCCATTCTCGTTAGAAAGAGATAAATTCATTCTTAAATACTCTGGAACCAATATTACTTAACAAATGAAGTATAAATTTAAAATAACTGTTCAATTCACTTTAATATTTCTTTTAAAAGCACATGTATTGAATATTTTAAGACTGATCAGCTTCTATTATATATTAAAATGATAAATCTAGTTTCTACCTTAATTCCTAACAAGGAAGTCAAATTACTGAACTCTGAGGAGCTACAGGAAAGCTCTAAGTCCAACTTCAGCCTTTGAGGCTCAGAACTCCACAGGACATCAAAGCTGAGATTCAAGCCATGCTTCTGACTACCAAAAGCAAATCAACAGTACATACATACAGCATGTAAAACCCTAATTCTAAGCACCCTGAAACAAACAACAGTAGAATGTATTAACAAAGATATACATAAAATAAGGAGTGAACAGCTTTTCAAGGGAAAGGAATAGGTTTACTAAGAGGAACCAGGCAGAGGAAACATGGCAGATTGAGTGAAATGACTGGCAGAAATGAACACCATCTTGAAAATGCAGGAGTCCAAGAAATAGTAAAAATTTAGGAGATGAAGCCGGGTTTGTAGACAGTTCAAACCATGGAAAGACTCCTATAAATGAAAGAATCTAGATTTACCAAGTAGGTGATAGCAGAGCTTCTTTAAAAAAAAAAAAAAAAAAGATTTTATTTATTTATTTGACAGGGAGAGACACAGCGAGAGAGGGAACACAAGCAGAGGGGGTGGGAGAGGGAGAAGCAGCTTCCCGCCAAGCAGGGAGTCTGATGCGGGGCTCGATCCCAGGACCCTGGGATAATGACCTGAGCTGAAGGCAGATGCTTAACAACTGAGCCACCCAGGCACCCCCAAAAGCAGAGCTTCTAATAGATTTTTAGTAGTAAAATAAAGTAAGATTTGTACTTTAAAAAGTTCACTGGTATCAATGCAGAAGATGGGATGAGGAAGAGATCGAGGAAGGGACAGCTATCAGAGTAGTTGAATTGAGAATTTTTTTTTTTTTTTTAAGATTTGAGAGGGAGAGTACAGAGGGATAGTGACAGGGAGAAGCAGACTCCCGCTGAGCAGAGAGCCCGTTGTGGGACTCGATCCCAGGACCCTGAGATCATGACCTAAGCCAAAGGGAGACGCCTAACCGACTGAGCCACCCAGGCTCCTGAGAAGTTTTTTAAAATGTGAACTAAGGCAAATCAGAGAAGTATGACAGAGATACTGAAAATGGAATCACCAAGAGAAAAGGAGGCATAGAGAATTCCAACTCTGTGGCTTGGATATTTAACTAAGCTGATGATGGTATCACATAAGGATGGACAAGTTCATAGGATTTAAGATTCTATGTTCAGTATGGGAATGTTGTGCTGAGGTATCCATGAAACATTCATAAAGAACTATCCAGTTCTTTTCTTTCCTTTTTTTTTTTTTTTTAAAGATTTTTATTTATTTATTTGACGGAGAGTGAGAGCAGGAACACAAGCAGGGGGAGTGGGAGAGGAAGAAGCAGGCTTCCCGCTGAGCAGGGAGCCCAACGTGGGGCTCGATCCCAGGACCCTGGGATCCTGACCTGAGCCGAAGGCACATGCTTAACAACTGAGTCACCCAGGCGCCCCTAGAACTATCCAGTTCTGAATAGGCTCTTGGGCTCAGGGAGAAGTCAAGCCTAAACATTTTCTCAATTTACAGGTGATAATATCAGTGTGGATATGATCATCCAAGTGACCATATGTAATGGAAAATAAAAGGAACAATGTCTAAACCAAGGAACTCTATTTAAAAGGAGGAAGAAGAGAAATTGTAGGAACTATGAAGGAACAACTACAACTACCAAGATGAGAACAGAGTAGTATCTCAGAAGTCAAGAGAAGAAAAAAATTCTAGGTCGGGGTGGGGGAAAAAAAGGCTCAGTAAATCCTAATGGCTTAGAATAGGGGTTGAGGCAAACTTTCTCACAGGAGCAGATAATAATTATTTCAAGCTTTCAGACCATACCGTTTTTGTTGCAACTACTCAACCCTGCCACTTGTGGCTGGAAGGTAAACAAATGGATGTGGCTGTATTCCAATAAAACATTATTTACAAAAATAGTAAGTCTAGCTATAATTTGCTGACCTCTGCCTTGGAGATCAGATCAGAAGTGAAAAATATTTATTCCATTTGGCAATTTTAAGATCCTTCGTAACTTTTACCATGCCATTTCAGCCACAGCCGGAGCTGGTTAAAATTATCATCAGGTGGGGGAGAACATGGAGCAAATGTTTTACAACCTGAACCTCAGAACTGTGATCCTCCAAGGAAGTGCTACTTGAAGAAAAGAAAAAAAGTCGAATGGCTTCTCAGGCATTTTGTTTCCTGTGCACATAAAAGCCATAGCTGCAGTAGAGTGGCCCGTGTTTTGAGCACTCAGATTTCAGTTCTTTTTTAAAAGATTTTATTTATTTATTTGACAGAGAGAGACACAGCGAGAGAGGGAACACAAGCAGGGGGAGTGGGAGAGGGAGAAGCAGGCTTCCTGCCGAGCAGGGAGCCCGATGTGGGGCTCGATCCCAGCACCCTGGGATCATGACCTGAGCCGAAGGCAGACGCTTAACGACTGAGCCACCCAGGCGCCCCAGATTTCAGTTCTCTTAAAAGTGAAAAAGGGATCGACTGACCGTTCATTGTTGTTCCGTAACTAGTGTAAAATATGTATATGTTTAACTTTATTTTTATAACATGCAAATACATTTAAATTTAGTTACAAAAAATTATCACCAGGAAGGAATTATCACTAAATGGAGCGATAGATAGATACACACACGATTAAGCAGGTATAGTAAAATCTCAATCACAGAATCCAGATGTAGGTAGGAATATGGGAGTTCACTATATAAATCTTTTGACACTGTGTGTTTGAAAATTTCCGTTAGTTTTTTTTAAAAACCATCTATCATATATCCAATTAAATTAGGATATTAAAAATCAATAAAGTTTTTACTATGACAGCTGACAAAATAATCTTACCACAAGAAAGAAAAGCACTTCCAAATTTAGTTTCAATAGAACCACGCACATGTGTTAATACTGCAAACCATTATAGTAGTAGAGACTCATAGGTAAACATAAGGACGTCTTTCAAAAGCAGCCATCTTACCTGATTTGCTACTACTGCATCCTGTGGATCATCTGGTTCTGCAGCTGCCAATAGGGCTTGCAATGACAATAATACCGTGCGGAGAGTCATTGCTGCTGCCCTAAAAATCAAAACAGGAAAATATCGCAGTTAAGAACATGCTGCATGACAAAAGCAAAGTGGATGTTTTCTGAATAAAATATAAAAACTACTGGAGCTAAAAAAAAAAATCTAGATTTTATCTTAATCATGTAATTTATAGAAATTTATATATCTCTCATATTTTTTTTCAGACAAGTCAAACCATCCTGAACTGGACTTGCTTTTCTTACTGTTGTATCCTTCTGGTCAGCTTTACTCATTGACTTTTTATCCATTTCTCTACACATAAAGTGATAAACTAGTATATACAACTTTCTTTCAGTGCCATCCCAAAAACATGTAAAATACCATCAAGCAAATATTTCTTACTTTCAAGAAAGTGTGAAATCATTCCATAACATTCTGACTAGAGCAAGTTATTTGCTTAAAATATATCACTTAATCCATGCATCTATATAAAGCAAGTATTTATCTGAAAGCTTCATGACACTGGAGTTGACAATGATTTCTTGGATAGGACATAGAAAGTGCAGGCAACAACAGAAAAAATAGAGAAATTGGTCTAACTATATCAAAGTTAACTGTGTAGAGAAAAATCTCCCGTGCAAAGGATAAAAATTAACAGAGTGAAAGGCAGTCCAGAGAATGGGAGAAAATATTTGCAAATTATGGATCTGATAAAGGGTTAATGTCTGGAATATATAAAGAACTCCTATAACTCAACAATAAAAACCCAATTAAAAAATAAGAAAGGACTTGAACAGACATTTCTCCAGAAGATATACAAATATCTGATAAGCACATGAAAAGATGCTTAATATCACTCATCATTAGGGAAACAAATCAAACAATGAGATACTACCTCACATCCATTAGGATGGCTACTATCAAAACAAAAAATAACAGTTGTTGGTGAAGATGCAGAGTCATTGGAACCCTTATGCACAGTTGGTGGGAATGCAAAATGAACAACAATTACAGAAAACAGTATAGCAATTCTTCAAAAAACTTAAACACAGAATTACCATATGATCCAACAATTCCACTTGTAGGGAGGTACATATCCAAAATAAGTGAAACCAAGGACTCAGATATTTGTACACCCATGTTTATACAAGGATTATTCACAATAGCCAGAAGGTAGAAGTAACTCACTTCCATCAACCCATGAATGAATAAAATATGGTATATACATACATTGGAATATTATTCAGCCTTACAAAGGAAGATAAATCAGACACATGCTACAACATGGATGAGTCCTGATGACATTATGTTAAATGAAGCCAGGAATAAAAAGATAAATACTATGATTCATGAGGTACCTAGAAAAGCCAAATTCATAGAGACAGAAAGTAGAATGGTGGTTGTCACTGGTTGGAGGGTGAGAAAAACAGGAAGTTATTGTTTAATAGGTATGGTTTCAGTTTTGAAAGATGAAAAGGTGGGAGGGGACAGGGTAGAAGGATGAAGAGGGCACAGAGGACTTTTAGGGGAGTGAAAATACTCTGTATACCACAATGATGGATACATGTCATCATACACTTGTTCAAATGTATAGAATGGACAACACCAAGAGTGAACCATAATATAAACTAAGGACTCTGGGTGACTGAGATAGGTCAATGCAGGTTCCTCAGCTTTAACAAATGTACCATTCTGACAGAGAATGCTGATTATAGGGGAGGCTATGTATATGTAGGGACAGGGAGTATATGGGAAATTTTGGTACCTTCCTCTCAATTTTGCTATGAATCTAGAACTGCTCTAAAAAAATAAAGTCCTGGAGACTGGTAGCATAACAATGTGAATATACTTAGTAATACTCATCTATACACTTACCTGAAACAGTGAAGATTTCCACGTTATATGTCAATTAAAAAAACCAAGATGATAAATTTTATGTCATATATTTTACAATATAAAAAACTTATTATTTTTAAAAGATTTGTCATAGAGAGGGAGAGCAACAGGGAGAGCAGCAGGCAGAGGGCAAAGCAGGCTCCCTGCTGAGCAAGGAACCCAATGCGGGACTCAATCCCAGGACCCTGGGATCATGACCTGAGCCGAAGGGAGACGCTTAACTGACTGAACCACCCAGGAGTCCTTAAAAAACTTTATTTTTTATTTTTTTAAGATTTATTTTTTTTAGGGCACCTGAGGGATCCTGTTCTCCCTCTCCCACTCCCCCTGCTTGTATTCCCTCTCTCTCTCTTTTTTTTTTTTAAGATTTTATTTATTTATCTGACAGAGAGAAACATAGTGAGTGAGGGAACACAAGCAGGGGGAGAGGGAGAAGCAGGCCTCCCGCCGAGCAGGGAGCCCGATGCAGGGCTCGATCCCAGGACCCTGGGATCACGACCCGAGCCGAAGGCAGACGCCCAACGATGGAGCCACCCAGGCACCCCTAAAAAACTTTTTTTAAAGTCAGGAGTTCTTCCCTTAAAGATTTGTAAGTTTTTATTATAAATACTTTCTACTTCTTTTATTTACAGTTTTATTTCATTTGTTTTACTTACAGTCTTTATTGGGAGGACACAAACTATTATAGACCTCAGATTTACAACTTCAAAAATCAGAAACTAAGGACCTAAAGATGAACATTTTGAAAGGGACAGTTTGCTCTCAATATGAAAGGAAAAATCTTAGATTTGATTCATAATAATCTCAATGAGAAAAAGTTATGTTTTCTGTATGCTTCAAATTTTTCATAATGAAATGTTGGGGGAGGTATTTAAAAAAAAAAAGAATTAGTTGGCTAAAAAGAAATCTAAATGACACCTGGAATTAATATTGCATGTCAACTATACCTCAATAAAAAAAAACATAAAACTCATTTAGTTGGTTAAGTGTCTGACTCTTGATTTTGGCTCAGGTCATGATCTCGGGGTTGTGAGATCCATCCCCATGTTGGGCTCCGTGCTGGGCGTGGAGTCTGCATAAAATTCTCTCTCTCCCTCTGCAGCCCCCCTTAAAAAAAAACAAACAAAAGTAAGAGTGGGTGCAGGTAAAAATGAATGAATGAATGAATGAATGAATAAATTTTTTTAAAATGCCAGAGGAAAAAAAAAAACCCCTAAATGCAAAGTTTTAAGCTGGACAAAAAATTAATGGTAAACAGTGACACTGTTTTAATAATCAGTTGTAGTAAAATTATTATTAAAACATAACCTAGAATCATGGAACACTACATCAAAAACTAATGATGTAATGTATGGTGATTAACATAACAATAAAAAATTATTTTAAAAAAATAAAAAAATAAAACATAACCTAGTCTTCTGGCTCTAAATACTATAGCAATTACAACATCTTTGATAGTGTAAAGAAATGTGTACATTTTTGGGGGTGCCTGGGTGGCTCAGTTGGTTAAGCATCTGCCTTCGGCTCAGGTCATGATCCCAGGGTCCTGGGATTGAGCCCCATGTCAAGCTCCCTGCTCAGCGGAGAGCCTGCCTCTCCCTTTCTCCCCCACACCCGCTCATGCTCTCTCAAATAAATAAAATCTTAGAAAAAAAAATTTTTTAAACATGTATGCTGACTGATCTACATTAATTTTTAAATCTAAATTTAGTAATGTGAAAAAGTATACAAGTAAAAATATAATCTTTCATTCCATTTATTGTTCTTTTTACATAGTACTGACTAAATTCATAATGCACTGAGATTTTTTAGGATTCAGTGTAAAAAACAAACCCTAACAGGCAAATAGGAATATGAAATTTCAAAATGTCAGCTAATTTTAATAGTTAATGGATGATGTACCTTATAAATCTATCCTCAGTAAATTAATTTTGCCCAGATCTCAATAAACACAGTTAAGATGGCTAAATAAATATTCATGCATACAGACTCAGAAGGGTCTCCAAAACATACAATAGCTATGTGAATCGTCAATACTGCTGACTAACTTTCTGTTAAGGGTCTTCAGAAGACGATCAATATAATTGATGTTTATTCAAAACACTGACTGCTACTTAAAGAGTATGGCAGCTTTTTTGTTATAATTTTTTATTAAAATATAATAAGCAGAGTTAAATGCTATACATGTGGATGAATTTTTGTATATGTATATACCCATGTAACCAACACATAGATCAAAATTTAGAGTATTTCCAGCACTCAAAAAAAACTTCACTCTTGCAACTCCCTTTCACAACCCTCACATACCCCACCACTGTCCTAATTTCTATCACCATAAATTAGTTTAGGCTTATTTATTTGAGAGAGAGAGAGAGAGAGCATGAGGAGAGGGGCAGAAGGAGAAGCAGACTCCCCGCTGAGCAGGGAGCCCAATGCGGAACTCCATCCCAGGACCCTGAGACCATGACCTGAGCTGAAGGCAGATGCTTAACTGACTGTGCCCCAGTTTTGGCTCATTTTGAATTTTGTAAGAATAGAATCATACAGTATGTGCTTCTTTGTGTCTGCTTTGGTCACTCAACATGTCTGTGAGAATTATCCATGCTGTTTGTGTCAATATGTTTTTTTTTTTTAAGATTTTATTTATTTATTTGACAGAGAGAGACAGTGAGAACAGGAACACAAGCAGGGGGAGTGGGAGAGGGAGAAGCAGGCTTCCCGCTGAGCAGGGAGCCCGATGTGGGACTTGATCCCAGGACCCTGGGATCATGACCTGAGCCAAAGGTAGACGCTTAACGACTGAACCACCCAGGCGCCCAATATACTTTTTTTTTTTAAACTACTATGTAGTGTTTCACTGTACAATTATTCCATCATATATCCATTTTCTTGTTAATAGACATTTGGGTTACTGAATAAATGTGCTATGAGTATTTTTGTACAAGTCTTTTGGGGGACATATGCATTCATTTCTCTTGGATATAGACCTAGAGGTGGAATTGCTAGGCCCTATCAAAGGTGTACGTTTAGCTCTGGTAGATACTGCTGGTTGAGTAGTTGAACCACATTCCTACCATCAATGCATGACAACTATTTATAAGTATGTAGCAGTATCTAATTGTAATTTTAATTTGCATCTCCCTAATAACTAATGATGCTGAGCACTGCTTATCAACCACGTAGGTATTCTCTTAATGCCTGTTCATGTCTTTTAAAAGGGCAGTATCACTGAGTGCAATTTTTATGTGTAGTCATTTTCTTCTATTTCCCCAGGTAAATAGACACCTATAGTCATAATAGGTGTCAGTGGAAAAACATCAGAAAATAGTTTCCACATAGAATACACTGGAGTGTGGAGTTAATAAACCATACTAACATACAGTTGTTAAATATTAAAGGTAAACCGCCATATGTATTAACAAAAGACCAAGAGTTTTCTAGCACACCTATCCCAAATTATTCAATGTTTATTCAATTTATTTTTCTGAAGATTACTACCCTCTAGTTTTCTTTACCAAATTCCAGCTCTGAAGCCTAAGTAAACATGAATATCCACTGACTGTCAATTATACCTCAATAAATTGGGGGGGGGCTTAGGATATCCATGCATACCTAATCTCACCTATTTTTATCTGACGTGTCTTTGACATTTTAAAATATTTCAATTACATAGATATGAAATGAGGCTAAATTCAGCTATTTCACATCTGCCTAAGGAAATGGGAACAGTTGACAACTGTTTCAGTACAAAAGTGCCAAGTTCTCTCTCTACATATATACCATAATTTTTCAACTGTCTATAGGGAGATAATCAGAAGTGGCAGTACTGCTGGCTTAACTCTGAACAAAAAGGGGAGTCAGTGGAAAATTTTAGTCTGGAGCTGTATTTGTTTTTAAAAAGGGATGGATGTGGGGAGGGGGGAGCAGGGAGGAGAGTATCATTCTCTGAGAATTGCTGAGTAGGACAAAGTCAGAAGCAGGGAGACAGGCTACAGTAATCATCGAGGGAAGAGGTAATGCGATTTGGGCCAGGTAGTAGTAAATGAAACTGCTGATAAGATTTTGGATGTTTCACTAATAAGATTTGCAAACAGGGTACAGGGTACCAGAGAAACAAGAACCAAGGATCATGATGAGGTTTTGGCCAGAGCAACTGCAACAATGTAGTTGCCAACAGCTTAGATGGGGTGATGCAGGTTTGGGGTTAGGGGAGTATCAGTTCAGTTTTCAACATGTTTTAAATGTCTACTACATACATATTGAAGTACAGGTGTTAAGCAGGCAGCAGCATATGAGTGTGGAGTCCAAGAAAGATAAACTTATGAGTTGCTGGTATTTAAAAAGTGAAGTTCTAAAATCAGATGAGCATACCAGGAAAGTGAGTATAGATGAAAAGTAGCAGAGATAAAGACTTAGCTCCGAGGTACTCTCATGTGCAAAGCTGCTAGAAACAAGGAGGAACTAGTTAAGAAATCTGGGAATGGGCACAGAAAAGGGCAGAATAGAAGAACTAATGTCCCAGAAACCAAGTGAAAGAAGTACAACGTCTGCAAATATTCATTAGTATCACTGAATGATCGAACTATTATAAGGGGCCTCTGAAATAAATTTATGGATAAAAACACTGAGGCCCACAAACTGCGAAAAGTCACAAATTAAAAGAATGACAGAATAAAATTAGTTCTATTTCACACTATTCCGTGTTTAAGGGTATGGAATACAGATCAAGAAACTAGACCCCAAGAGATGATCTGAGGGAGGAGGCTTTACTCAGATGTGCTATTAGAATGGAAAAGCAAAACCAAACCAACAATTCTTGTCTGTTTATCCAATTACTAAATAAACCAAATCATCCAAACACTAAATGTTGTCATTTTGTTTCACCTTGTTCATGTTCAAGTTCCATCCTTTCCCTTTCTTAAATCAAACACATAGCTTATTACTGTTTTCACCCACTCTGATAACTTTTTTATATACTTGTCTTAGTTTTTTTCCATTCATATTATTAGAATATACCAGGCTCTATTCTAAGAAAATTACATAAAACAATTCATTTAATCCTTTTAACAGCCCTATGAAGTATTAATCCCATCTTGTGAGATGAGGACACTAAGGCACAAAGGCTAGGTAATTTCCTCAAGACCGCAGTTTAGTAAATGGCAGTTAGGATTTGAACTTAATGGCTCCAGGGTAAGAATTCTTAAAACACTCTGCTGCTAAAATCAAATCAGACAAAACATGTTAAAGCACTATAAAGTGCTATGCAAATGAAGACATCACTTTACAAAGGCACTCCTTTCTTACAACTCTGAGAACCTTAACTAAGCTCACTTAACACAACTTTTAACATTTTTCTTGCCTATACCCCATCCACATCAGAGCTGATTACTTCAATACTTAAATTTTTTGTCTTTCACAAATATCTTCCAGAGACAGCAAAGAACCAAATTTACCAAAATAAATTAAATCAAGACTTTTCAAGATGTAATAAGTCACTAATTTTTTTTTAAGATTATATTTATTTCTTTGAGAGACAGCAAAAGCGATCACAGAGGCAGAGAAGTGGACTTGCCGCTCAGTGGAGAGCCCGATGTGGGGCTCGATCCCAGGACCCTGAGATCATGACCTGAGCCGAAGGCGGATGCTCAACCGACTGAGCCACCCAGGTGCCCCATAAGTCACTATTTAAATAATGATTGTGATCTCAATTCTAACACACTTTTTAATAAAGACTTATTTATTTTACAGAGGTGTAGGAGGGATAAAGGGAGAGGGAGAGAGAATCTCAAGCAGACCCCACACTTAGCGCAGAGCCAATGTGGGGCTCAATTGAGCTCATGACCTGAGCTGAAACCAAGAGTCAGATGCTTAACCAACTGCAACACCCAGACACCCCAACATATTTTTGATCATGCACTTAAGAGACTTCATAAGGTTTTAAAATTACAGCCCAAATAAGAGAAAGTATAATATATGCTTATGTGTTTTGAGGCAATTACATGCATAACACTCTAAATATAGCCTTGGAATTGACAGGGAAGAAAGTGAATTCAAAATCTCTTACCATTGATCTTTCAGGATATCCAAACAAATAGCCCCTGTGACGGAACTAATATTAGGATGCCATATTTTAGTGATAAACCGGACCTAGAATATAAAGCACACTTGAGTTTTTAAATAACAGAAATAAAACACATGTAGTTCAAGTATAATGACAAGAAAATGAAATCCTCAGATTAAAAAAATAAAGTCCATACTTACATTACTATCATTTTGCCTAGCTGAAGGGAAGGGTGTAGAAGACAAAGCATTCAGCAAGCTGAATGTTGTCAGTGACATACATTCTTTTTAAAACTTTTAATAAATGCTCCGCCCCTAAAGAAACCCAACAATTACCAGGTGTTTACAATTTACCTAGCATAATAGTCCATGCTATGAGAACTACAACACAGACTAAAATCTAGTTAGGTAAAGTAACATAAAATTAATATAGACAGTAAATGGCAATTTATTTAGTGTCAAGTAGGATGTAGCATAGCATTGAAGGACAAAGTAAGCAAAATCAGTACATGGAAGCATTTTAGTAGTAAGTGGCGGTAAGACGGCTCCTAAATTTTCTGTAGAAACTGTTTTCTCAGATTTTAAAAAAATAATTCAACAAATATTTGAAAGACACTGGCACTAAGGAGACACAGAGGCTTAGAGTTTAAAAAATTTATCCCAAATCAAATAACTAGTTAGCAAGAGAACCGTATGCAAACTTACACAATCTCATTTCAGATTCTGAGTCTCTAATCACCTCATTATTTGTCTTAGCATGGATAAGAAACCAACAAAATGAAAATGATCTAACAGACCACCAAGAAATGAAATCCAGTTCATCAGCTCTTACTTTGAGCTTCTGAAGGACCAAGTATTATTATTATTTGGAGAGGGACCTATTATTATTATTATATCTGACACATGTAATAGTCATCTGAGTCAAAACTCCTTTACACTTAATAGATTAATTATTATAAGTCAAGCATTGTTTTTTTTTTTTTTTTAAGTAGGCTCCACCATGCCCAGAGTGGAGCCCAAGTGGGGCCTGAACTCACGACCCTGAGATTAAGACCTGAGCTGATATCAAGAGTCAGATGCTTAACCACCTGAGCCACCCAGGTGCCCCAAGCAAAGCAATGTTTTAAGTACTCTACAAAAATTAACTCGTCAATATGTGCTCTAAATCTAATCCATTTATGGAAAGAAGCTAAGCAGATAGCTTCCACTTCTCTCCTTGTGACTGGATTTGTCTATACTACCTGTTATTACTTCCTCACCTAATTACTCACTAACTTATATGCTAAAAAAGAACTTCAAGTTACCAATGACTTCAAAACACCAAACTGATGGAATCTTTCCATGCCTTGATCCTTTTTAATTCTTGCCTGCAAAGGTATCTACTTCTCTCAATCCACAGAATCACCAAATTGTTAAATAAGACGTCTCATCATCCTACACTTGGGTTACTAAACAGTCTACTGACTTTAATACCTTCCGTTTGGTTTCTTTCAATCCGTTCTCCACATTGAAACCAAGAGTACCCTTTAAAACGACTGATTCACCACCCTACTTAAGGCCCTTTAATGACTTCTCATTCCCTTAAACTGACCCCCTAGCCTATCTCTCAAGTCATCTTAAAAGAAATTTTTTCCCCCTTTGGGCCTTTAATACCTGTTTCCTGTCGCAATAACACATGTTGATGCCCTCTTCTCCTGGCTAATTCCTACTTAATCCTTTCAATTTCCACATCACTTCTTCCTGATTTGTTCTCACAGCACCCTATATTTTCCTATGTCATCATACTGATCACACTTCTATAATCTCTTTCATGTCTGGCCTTCCCTAAAAGGCTCAGTTATCTCTCCTGCTTACGAGAGCCTCCCAAGTACCCAAAGTGTCTCAGACTGAATGAATATGCAATTAACATTATGACAAACCTGTTATTAGAGCTAATCAGCATCCCTCTCAAATATAGAGCAGGTCAAAGAAGACAGGCATACAGGGCTTATGTTCAACAAACATTTCTTCCTAATAGATATAACCACGATATTCATATCTTAATTTCTACCATTGAGTTTAAAGTATAAAAAATACAAAATAACCATATGCCATAATTTCAGTAACTCAAGGACATTACAGCATTTTGTGACTTTAAAACAAAAATTGGGGGGTGCCTGGGTGGCTCAGTTGTTAGGCGTCTGCCTTCGGCTCAGGTCATAATCCCAGGGTCCTGGGATCGAGCCCCGCATCGGACTCCCTGCTCCGCGGGGAGTCTGCTTCTCCCTCTCCCACTCCCCCGGCTTGTGTTCCCTCTCTCGCTGTGTCTCTCTGTCAAATAAATCAATAAAATCTTAACAAAAATTGGTTCAATCTTTTCAACACTGGAAAAAGAATTTTATTTCATTTTTTAAAAAAGATTTTTATTTTTAAGTGATCTCTACACCCAATATGGGGCTCAAACTCACAACCCGGAGATCAAGAGTCACATTCTCCACTGACTTAGCCAGCCAGGCGCCCCAAGAATTTTAAATTACTACTTAAGTCATCAGAAGGTTTATGATTAGGCAAGTGATCTAAGGTGTCTTTCTTTTCAAAGAGAAGTCTTCAATACATGATCTCTATAGACTCTATATGAAAACAAATATGCATATATGCAGGATCAAAGAACTATTTGTTACTTTGTACTAATCTATATTTTTAGGAATAGATACCTTTGAATTTGCAAATGATGTAGTAAAAAAATTTTCAAGAGGACATTCCATCACCCACTAGTATGGATGTAAGTATTTATTTAGTAGTTTTTTCTGTGGTCTACCATTCTTTATCTCCTATTCCCCTTTTGTTATTATCTATCAAGTACCTCATTTCTTAGATTTTTCACGTCTTTTTCCTTCTTGAGCCTTAATATCACTAGTGGTATCCACATGTGGTCCAGAATTGTGTCCTATTATTCTATACCCAATTAATATCTACTGTATTTGTCACTTTTTCTCATAGTGCTAACACCTCTGTTGTTTATCAACAAAAATGTAGAATCAAAACAACTTGGAAGGGATGAAGCGTAAGAGTAAAAAACAATACAAGGACACTTATTATGATCTATGTTAGTCATTTGACACTGATTACAAAACAGGTATGAAATGGTTTATACTATTAAAAGACTTAACTAATCACAATTCAAGCCTCCTTATTTTCACCAATGAAACTAATACCAGCACTATCTGGGTAAATTCAGAATACTCATTACCTTTGAGGAACACTCAAAAAAATTATATAGAAATATAAAAAATATAAATATAAACAAATATTTATAAAATATAAATTTATTAAAATATTAAAAAATTAAAGAATATTAAACATTTTATACAGAAATATTAATCTTAACACCATGTACACAGTGCGACCAGACCAAAATGTAGGAGACTATTCTTATTATCTACATTGGCACACCATCATCACTAATCTATTTTTTTTCATCACTAATCTTATCTCCTCCTGGAGGACAGTATTCTATTCATTCACTCTTCAGTTCAAACATTTCAGTAACTACTTCATGGTAAATGTAAGCTCACATTTCCACTGAATTTCCAGTTTCAAACTTGGAACTCAAGGACATTATGCTATTAAACCAGCTTTAACTAAATTATTGTACCAAAAAAATGCTATTTTAAATATGTATGTGCAGATGGGCAGACCCATTAAAAGTTATTAGTAATGGTACTTATAGTCAATTTCACATATAAAACTACATTTACAATGTCAAGGAAAAACAGGAAAATTCACAACCTAATCTCTAATACATAACTGGACAAATCATTGAGCTAGAGTTTTCCTAATTTAATGAATTTTTTCATTAATAGTATATTATAATTCACTTCAGAAATAACACTGTATGCATTGAATTAAACTCCTTCTACAAGATATATCTTCTCTATTTAGAAGCAAACCTTCTGTTCTTCAGGTTAATAAATTATTGCAGAATAATAAATGGAAATACTCTGTGACCACTGGTTATCAAACATGTAAGTTTCAACCTTGTGCAATTTTAGCTGCACAACAGAGAGAAAATATAACCAGCTACACATTATCTCATGAGGCTTAAAATTAAATCTGAGCCTACATATTAAACATATGTAAACAAAATCCAGCAAGAAATTTACAAATACTCTCCATTTTTTCCATTATATTTACCAATCAGTATAAATTCAATGTAGTACATATCTAGAACACATTTATAATGTTCATTCACATTTACTGCAAAAGCTTAATGCCATAAATGGGATGAGTACCATATTTAAAAGAATACTAAATTACAACTAAGATTAACTAGTTGAAGCCAGAGGGAGACACATTAGAATGATTAAAGGAAGACTTTTCTAAATCTTGAAGCTATCTCAATATGGAATGTCTGGAATTAGGATAGTAGTGGCCTGAAGAACAATAGGAGATCTGTTCTCCTGTTATGAGTCTATTTTTCCCACTGTGCTAAGAAAAGGAGAGTGAGAGAGGGACTAATAAAACACTGATTTCAATGATTAAATAAAATAATATATTAATGCCCGAAACAGAGCCCAGGCTATGCAATCACTTTGGAGCTATATGAGACTATAGAGGGAAAAAATTAAACAATTTCACTGAGATTATAATTCACCCATTTAAAGTATACAACTCCACCATGGTTTTCAGTACATACACAGAGCAACCATGTAACCATCAGCAGTCACTCCCCATTCCTTCACACACCCCAGTCTTAAGCAACCACTGACCTATTTTTTGTCTCTATGGATTTGCTTCTTCCAATGTTTCATATAAATGAAATCATACAATGTGTGGCCTTTTGTGTCTGGCTTCTTTCATGTAGCATGATGTTTTCAAAGTTCACCTATCTTATACCATATTATCAGTACTTCATTTGTTTTTATAACCAAAAAATATTCCATGGTATGAATATGCCACATTTTATTTATCCATTCAGTAAATGGGCATTTATGTCATTTCTACTTTTTGGCCATTATGAATAGTGCTGGTATGAACATTTGTGTACAAGTTGTTGTGTGGACATGTTTTCATTTCTACTGGGTAGGTACCTAGAAGTAGAATTGATAGGTCATAAGGTTAACTCTATGTTTACCATTTTGACCAAACTATGTTCCAAAGCAGCTCCAACATCTTAATTCTCACCAGCAATGAATGAGAATTTCAATTTATACAGGAAATATTAAGTGTCAATGCTGTACTTTCAAATGATGTCACAGAACGAAGCCATCAGGCTACTTCAAGAAGGGATTTTTAGAGTGGTAGCATTAACCAGTATAATATTTACATAGTGCTTATTCTGTGTAGGCACAGTTATATAAGTATTACTCTATCTCAGGTACCATGAATTATATAATACACCATTACTTTATGTACCCTGAGAAAGAAAAAAACTCTGCCAATTAAATTATGACATGTCATCAACGAAAGGTATATCTTAATTTCAGAGATATTAAATATGTGAAAAAGGAGCGCCTGCCAGTTAGGCATCTGCCTTCAGCTTGGGTCATGATGCTGGGGGTCCTGGGATCGAGCACCAAATCCGGCTCCCTGCTCCTCGGGGAGTCTGCTTCTCCTTCTGCCCCTCCCCCTGCTTGTGCTCTCTCAGTCTCTCTCTGTCTCTCTCTCTCTCAGAAAATAAAATAAAAAAAAAAAACTTAAAAAAAATGTGAAAAAATGTTTCTGAGAATTATTACAATAATTTGTACATGGATTAATGCCTTTAATCTTTATAATCCTACGTGAGGATTTTATAAATGAGGCAACTAGGGCACACAGCTTGCCTAAAATCATAAAGCCTAAAATTATAAAACTGGCTGGCTCAGTTAGAGCATGTAGCTCTTGATTTTGGGATAGTAAATTTGAGCGCCACATTGGGCAGAGACTACTAGGGAAAAAAAAATTATAAAGCCAGTTAAATGGCTGAGGTGGATTTGAACTTTGGTGGACTGCTCTTATTCTTGGTGGAGTCATATTTACTGTTTTAGAGATTATGCCCTCATTCCTTCCTCATATCAGGTTCAAAAAAGTAGAGCACACTGAGCCTTATGGGATTCGGGTTCCATTTAACCTCTAAGCCTCAGGTCCTTCATTTATTAGAACGGTTAAGATTGTTTCAGGAAAGGCATATAAAATTCTTAGCACAAACCAAGTGACAGCTGCTACTGCCATTACTTAATAGTAAAAAAATGTAGTGGCTGAAAGCAGTCTCTTTTGAGGTCTTTCCTTCTCCTTATTTCCATTAAAAATTTTTTCTAGGCTAAGAGGGCATCCTTAACCTTTAAACATTTAAAATCTTCTTTTGTTAAATTCATAGTACTCAACAATTAAAGTATCCTCAAGCATGTATTCATTCCAGTGATACCATTAAAACCTAGACTGAATCCAGTGGAGGGTAACCAGGATGAGGATGAAAATTAAGTCACAGATCTAAGATGACGGCTTAATAATAGAGGTCATCTCTAAATGGTCATATTGAAAAATGTTTTCTTTTTTTTTATAATTCACTACATAACTTTCTCAAATATCTACAAAAAGCACAAACTACCTTTCTAAACAAATGTTTATTTATTTTAGAAAAGAGAGAGAGACAGCATGAGGGGGAGTGGCAGAGGAAGAGAGAATCTCAAGCAGGCTCCATGCCCAGTGCGGAGCCCAACGCAAGGCTTGATCTCACAACCCTGAAATCATGACCTGAGCCGAAATCAAGAACTGGATGCTTAACCGACTGAGCCACCCAGGCGCCCCCAAATTACTCTATATAATAGAGAAAAAAAAATTAAGAAAAAAAAGAATCAACCAGCTTAAAAGGTAGAAACAGCCAAAATGTCCCTTGATGGTTGAATGGATAATGTGGCATATATGAACAAGGGAACACTATTTAACCTTAAAAAGGAATAAAATTCAGATATATGCTGAAATATGAATAAACCTTGAAGACATTATGCTAAGTGAAATAAATCAGATACAAAAGGACAAACATGGTGTGATTCCACTTAACTGAGGTACCTTAATCAAATTCATACAGAGAAAGTAGAACAATGGTTACGGGAGCTGGGGGCATGAGGTAATGGGGAGTTACTGTTTAACAGGTAAGAAGTAGTAGTTCTGGAGATGGATAAAGGTGATGATTGCACAACATGACTATTTAATATCACTGAATTGCACACTTAGAAATGGTTAAAATGGTAAATTTTATGTTATGTGTAATTTATAACAATTTAAAAGAATCAAGTGGGCGTATCAGAAAATAGATGTACATAAGATACAGAATAAGAGACACCCCAAACCAGTAGGTGATCCCAATGCACCCTGGAACTTCCATTATTATGTCTGTTCTTAAATGGGAACAACCAACAGGCTGAATGAATTCCAGAACATTTTCCGAGTGACTGCTATCATATGCTCAAGGCTCAAGGAGCCACAGAAAAGACAAAGATGTATTAAGACAAGGTCCTTCACCTCAGGGGCATAAAAGCAAGTGAAAGATACATACCCCAAATAATACATTAATTGGTACTGTATTTGTGTTGGAACTATAGCTGACCCTTAAATGACATGGGTTTGAACTGCACTGGTCAATTTATATGTGGATTTTTTCTGATAAATACAGTATAGTACTTTAAGTATATTTTCTTTTTATGATTTTAATATTTTTTCTCCAGCTTTATTGAAAGAATACAGTATTTAATACAAATATGAAATATGTGTAAATCGACTTTGTTATTGGTAAGGTTTTGGTAGGCTGGCTGACAGAAGGCTATTAAGTTTTTGGGGAGTCAAGAGATATGTGGATTTTCGACTGCACAGGGAGTCAGTGTACCTAACTCCCACATTGTTCAGAGGGTCAACTGTGTATAAATTATATAAAATGCTATTGAAAGAGTAGAGGAACAATTTGATAGATACAGCTTAATGTAAAAGGTGATATACTTTACCTAGACCTCAAAAAAAAACCCTAGAATTTTAAATGATACAGATAATGATCTGTGAAAATGACAGAAAAGTACAAAATAATAATCACCATCTATAAACAGCAAATAATCTAGGTTGGAAAATGAGACCCATGTTGAGGGTAAAGGTGGTAGAAAATCAGGATGGAAAAGACAATTGGGGTTAGGCTGTAGGAGGTTTTAAATGCCCAGCTAAGGAGTTTAGACTTTATTAACAAAGAAAGAAAAGAAACATCAAAACTGCATTTTAGGAAGATTTACAGAACAGAATTGCAAAGAATGAATAAGAGGGGCAAACATGGATTAAATAATAGGCAAAACAGGAAAGTAATAAAGCTGAATGCCTAAACTAAAGCGGTAATAGCAAAAGTAAAGACAAATGAAGCTATTCAGTGAAAAAATAAGTTTAAGTTAGTTCCCTTTGTTATACATGACCTAGGGCATTCCATTTCCTCTTTTAATATTCATCAGTTGCAATTATTTGTTCATAATTTTTTTTTTCTGCTAGAATGTGAGCTAGAAAGCAAGGGTAGTATAAGTCTTATTTATTGCTACATTGGCACTCAAATAACTATTGAATGATATTCAGAATAGACTCTTCCCTAAACAAAACAAAACAAAACAAAACAAAACTTCTTTGAGGCAAGTAAGAATCTGTTGGGTTCTTTAAATTTGGGAACACTGCAAATTTTTCCAGACCCAGAATTTAAGCCATTGGCAAATGAAAATCCTATTCCTGTCTAAAGCCATTACTAGCTGCCTCTGAGTAAGCTTGCTTTTCATTCTAATTCCAGAAGCAAACCATTTGCCATTACCTGAAATCTTCTCCATACTAAATTTACGCAGACAACTCAACAACCTTACTAAGCACTAAAATATAAATTAAATGGGGAAAAAATTTAGAAGTTCATGCACAAAAAATAGGCTTACAATACCTTAGGGGGATTAAATGGATATGTTTCTGGTATTTTTATCTCTAGCTGATATCTTCCTCCTAAAAAATGGGGAAAACAGAAAGTTAAGAATGCTGCTCACCTCAAATATTTGAAGCCAAATATAGTGACATAACTTTTCAAAACATGTACTATTTTATATTCAATTACAACAAATTCATTTTAAAGTTGAAACCCAAAAAGGAAATAAAACACTAGTTAATTGAAAGGTTATTTAAAACATATAAAATAGCCATTTTATACAACTATATTAGTTTATCAGTGAATAGGTGAGCTAGAGATAGACGAATACATTAAATCCAAAGACAATCTAATGCTTCATTGGGACAGTTAAGTAATACAGATCCCGTCTCCTTTTGTTTCCTCTAGTCCACACTGAGAAGAGTTGCTAAATAACAGAAAATATGGGAAAAAAAAAAAAGGCAAAAGAAGGAAAGGAGGTATAAGGGCATAGATGGTACAAAGAAAAAGGACATATGGTTATGTCATAAACTGAAAAAATCTACTTCTAGCTGGTTCTCTCAAATGCAAAAATGCCCCAAACTTTTAACTCGTGCCCTAATGAAAGGCCAACACTTCTTGTTAAAATTTTTAAAAATAAAATTCAACAACAGGTAGGCATAAAGACAAAAAACTATCCACTTCCTCTCAATAGGTATACAAAAGGAAACACTTTACAAGAGGTTGTTCTAACCAGTACTATGTAAACAGAACACAACATTCTTGTTTTGAAGTCATCTTGAGCAACTAGCAGCCAAATACATATTTTTAAAAAGTTTATCTAGCTTCCCATAACTGAGTAATTCAAGGGGAAAGTAACTGCCACTCAGGAAACTCTGAAGGGGGAAGTCTTCCACTGGATGAGAGGGTGAATTTGAATCCTAACTTCAAGGAACCTTCCAATCCTAAGATATTATGATCCATTTAACACAGAATACACACTATTCCAAAACGTAACAAATAAAACTGTACTACTGAAATACGTATGAAACTGTCTAGCATTCACTTCAAAATAATGAAGGGATGGATTAGATCAAAGACTGGCCCTAAGCTGATAGTTTATTAAAGCTGGATGGTAAGTACACCAAAGATTCATTGTACCATTTGTCTTCTGTATATACCTAAAACTTTTCATAATAAAAGCAAAATAAAGTAAAAACTATGCACTAGCATTATTAACTTCAAAATTTCATAATTCAATTCTCAGTATATCCTGGATTCTCTCAAATCCACCTCCCTCCGTTGTCAGGAACAGATGAATGTGGGGAGAAAAACAAAAGAGCAATTCACTTGGTACCACTTTCTTCAAGCCCTTTCTGGTTCCATTTCTTCTTTTCTTGCTAATTCTTTTTAATGGCATCCTATAGTGACTGATGGAGGAGTTGAACTAGATGCCTGAATCACAGAGCATTCGGCACCAGTGAAATCAACAAAAAAGAAAGTAGTCAAAACAAAAGAAACAAGATAGGTAAGAGGAGAGTGAGAAAATCCTGTTTACAGACAGACCTGTTTTTGTTTAGAGTGATAAATGCCAGCTTCAAATAAGTATAATAAATTTGGCCTGAGTAATATGTAGGTTCTTTTTCCTTCCTAAGAATCTTACTTTTTCTGAGAAAGTCTAGATTACTGTTTCTATAATTGTTCATATAAAGCTCTTCCTTCTTGGATGTCCAAAACAATTTCTTAGGAGCAGTGTGAGAGCCCAGAAATACTATATAAATAATGCTGGGCCCTAGAGTCCCCCCAACCCTATTTTTACTCCACATGCTATTAATATGCTTTCTTGCCTTATTATCTGACAACTTGCAATATATAACCACCATAACATTAACCATAGCATTATTTGATGTGTATATATATATATACACATGCATATATATATATACACATACACATCAGAGCAACACAACTAAGCTTTATGATAACTACATTATTCATATAAGTTTTCATCACAAATAATTTCTTCTTAAAGAATAGCTTTTTAATGTTAAAAATTTATAATCTTAAGTTCATCTAAAAAGAAGATGGGGAAGGGATGAGATTTTTAAAAATATCAACAATTATTCCATAAATTCAAAACAACTCTTAGGAAGAAAGGCTCAAGAACTAAACTGTTCCTTTGCACTATTAAAGTAAAAGAAGAAAATGGAGTTAAGTAACACATGCAATATGGTTAATTTTTCCATGGGCATTCTACTTTTCAATCTGATTACTTTTAACACAACGTAAAATAGTTTCCTCATTAACGATTATAAACAGTTTAACATTCTACATGGAAACACCTGCCTTAGTTACTGAGATTTAAAAACAAAAACTCTCAAAAACTAGCAAGAGCCCTGCAATAAATATTATCAAAATACTTCTCATATTCTTGTTTCCAAAAAGTATCTTAGTTTATGCCCTTGAATAGTGCTTTTCCTAAATAAAATGAACAACTTCTCTTCAACAGTTTTAAGATAAAAAGGACAATTTATACCCAAAAAGCATATTAAAACTAGTCTTATCAGAACAACCAAAAACTAGTATTATGAAACATTAATACCTCATTTAGTGGCAGCAGCAGAAACACTTAAATATGACCAAACTTGTTTCCAATTAATAAATATGGTATATTTATAACTTAATTATCCTACCAATGAGTACTATCCAATTTTTAAAAATTCACCTACTTTTATTAAGGGTTGCTAAGAAGGTAATGAACATTCTGCCTATCTAACTTAGTTCAGGAGGTGTCTTGTTTATAAATATCAGTTTGCTGGAAGAGTTCTAGAATGATAATGCTACTGCCATACTGTCTTTTAAAAATATATCCGAGCAACCTAAAAAAGATTCAAGAGTATTTATAATGCCTGCCTTTAAGAAGCAGCTAGTGTATCATTCCATACAATATCTACTATTAAGACAAGAACTTGATTTTTATAAGGTAACTAAAGATCTTTTTTCCATCTAATGACTGTCAAAAGGACTAAATGAACAGCATCCATGAAAGCATCCAGACAAGGCCTGGCATATAGGAGGCACTCAATAAACAATACAAAATAAAATAATGTCAAGAAATGGCTCATATTAACTATAAAACAGGAAATAAAATTTTATCATTTAAAATTTAGTAGGATATGCTAAAGACATTCTAGGGTCTTTAAAAATTTAAACGAAAACAAAGATATTCTAGAATATTGGATTTTTCTGATGACTTTGGGTTAACTGTTCATTAAGGAATTATAAAACCACCTCATTCAAAGTAGACATAACCACCACTTCCAATATTCAGTCGATCCTCATTTATTTAAAAGCAGAAAGTAATTAATTAGAAACGTTGGCCTTGAAGTCAAAGGCTATTAGGACTCAAATCCCAGCTGGGTCACTTAGATGTGTGACCTTAAACCAGGTACTTAATTTCTCTGAGCTTAAGTTTCCTCATTCTATGAAACAGTGATAACTACTTACCTCATAAGATTTGTTGTAAGGATTAAATGAGAAAATACATGTAAAGTTCTAAAAGTAAGAACTCAATAAATGCTACTACTACTACTACAAATTTGGTTATGATTTCTACTAAGCATGCATTTGAATGCCTATTATATGCAAGAACCTTGGTTATGCTACATAACCCAAATTTACAATAATATTCATTACTGAAGATTTGCCTGATGAGGAAATAAAAAGCTATAAAAAGCTTCTTTCTTTTTCTTACCACCCAATTCCATAGTCTAAAGTTGGCTACAGACTTAGTTTGTGAAAACAAAGTTCAGCAAAGTTGCCTCTTTTCTTTTCTGTCTTGAAATGATACTCAAAGCTTTCCTGAATAAAGAAAATTAAATATTTGCTATACAGCCTGTGTGAAGACTCATGAATGAATGCAATACTTAATGACAAACAGGGGAGAGGAGCTTTTTTTAAAAAAATAAATATTTTGTCAGAAATTTAAGGCAAGGTTTGTTATAAATACCATATGAAGGGTAACTGAGCATCTATAGTCCATATCTTAGAGGCTTAACATGCTAGATGTTTTCTACTGTTAAATTCTAACCTATACAAATTGTAACGGCTCTACTAAATCTATGTTGGGGAAAGAAAAAAATCAGCTAAAATTCAGTAAGAAAAATCAGTCTATATAAATATCTAAATTTATTTAAATGTTGTAATATCCTAAGCCAAATGAAGTTAACTTCCATGTAACTTATAGATGCTTAAGATTATTCTGATTTAATGTTTCAGATAAGTTCTAATACGCACAATATTTTGATACAGAAAAAAGTACTTGCCTTCATATGGTGTGTCTGGAGGTCCTGCTATTTCTCCTCTTAATTCTGTAAAATTCTCATCTACAAGATCTACTTTAATTTGATTTTTGCTTGTCTTAAAAATAAACAGAAAATAAATGTTAGTTATATCAGCAAGAAAAAAGCCTATTTTAAAGTATTATCTATAAAAAAATTTGAAACCCCCTCTTTAATAAACTTGATTATCTGCTCTACTAAAAATAATAGCCTGTCCTTTTCTGGGATTTAATTAGCCAGTTTTAAGAATAGTTAAAACCAAAAAACTAACAAATTTTCACTTCTTTTTAATGAAATAAAACCACTTTGAGCAACAGTACAATGGCTTGTTAACATTACTGGAATGTTTAGAGAAAAATAGCAGACACCTATTTTATATTTGCCAACTTCATATATGTTAGGTCCAAAGTGATAAGTCTATTATTCATCTGTAGATGAACACTGCTATCTATACCCCCAGGTTACATGGGTTCTATCCATATAAACAGAAAACTCAGGGTCATTAAAAGCCATGTAGGGTATAAACTCTCACTTAAACTAACCCCAACAACTCTAGATGTTTAGGTTAACTGAAATACTATTCCATCCACTCAGATGGTGAAAACTCTAAGCATCTAACTAATTCTCCTTTCCATGAAAATTCTTGAAGCCTAAAATGCCTCACTAGAATCATCTAATGCCTTCAATTTCTTTTTAGGTTGCTTAGTTTAACCAAAGCTAAACTGCTTAGTTTACTTCAGTGGCAGCTACCTACTTTTCAAAACAGACTGTTATTTTAAATTTATCTACATCTATTTATTTTGCACATTACATTTCTCAAAGTCCTTTCATATCTATAGTATCATTTCAATTTCTCAAACCATTCTGAGTTAACGGTGACCTTAAATGATTCAGAAAACCCTCCAGGGGGATTCACATTAATGTTCAAAAGTACCTGTCGGCAAACAAGCTCTCCACTTTAATTTTGTAATCTTCAGTAATACCTTACTGGTCTAAGTTCCTAATACGGTAAACTTTCTCTTTTTCTCAATTGTTAAAAACATAAATCCTTAATATATAAGTTATGTTTTCATTTTTTTGGCTAGGATTTCATATTTCTACCTAAGTAACACAACATATCCACTCCTACAAAAAAAGCCTTGCAAGAGATCAACAGTAAATTTTTTGCTTTCAAACCTACCTTTTTAAGCATGTTTAGGATGAACAATGTAAGAATTACTGTTTTAAGGTCCATGGCTTCCTCCCCCAACCTCCAAGAAGTAGATACCTATTGTTACCCTTTTTCTGTACTAAGCAGTTTGTATTAATACAGAATAAGTACTGAAAAAATATACAACTTAAAACCCAAATTTTAAAGATTTCATATGACTTCTAATTAATCTTATCTTTTATAACAATAACATAAGATTAAAAAACTTTATGCATTTAAAAAACCTTCTAATTAGTAGGTTTATTTCATAACTTTTTTCTATAAATTTACCTTTGGGATTAATATATTTCATATTTTTCTGAAGTTAATTTTACCCCAAAATTAAAATTAATTACAAATATACACGGGAAACTTCTTCCTGTGCCCTAAAAAATCATTATCATCCTTAGTGATTTGCAGTGGAGGATGAAATATACAATTTTACCAACGATATAGTACTTTGTCCAGTACACACAGGAATGAATGTTAAAATGAAAATCAGAGGCACCACACTTTCACTGACCAATTTAAGAAACTGCAAGTAGAACTGTAAGACTTCCAATTCTCCTCTGAGAGTTCTAAGTAAAACAAGAGTAATCAGATCTTGCAAATCATCAATGCCTTCGAAGTTCTTTATAGCTTCCCACAATATCCCCTTTCCAAAAGGAAATATATAACCCTAAAATGTCAGGATACTAAAGGACATGATTAAAGTTTTGGGGAGGAAAAAAAGGAGGTAACAGAAATTGGAGAAGCTGCCTTCCAGATTGCCCCCAATTCTCAAGTTAGTAAAATGTTAAATAAACAATTTTATTAGTATTCCTCTGTCCTTATTTCTGTCCTCATTACCCCCAAATTATAGAGGAAAATAGATCTTTTTCTCTACAGAAAGCACATTACTAGTGTATGAAAAATGTACTAAATTAGCTAAAAAAAATACAATCACCATGATGAATCCATTATAAAGAAGCATCCTATATGGTCTAGATAGAGTAGGGTCTTTATCTGCAGATAACCAAAGATAAAAAGAAAATGGAAAGTTAAAGACAAATTTTTCACAGCTTAATTTTTCCATCACGCAACAATTATCCTTTATCATCTCCACAGTTTAACATCCAGTTACTCCACAATCCAAAATTCTGATCCCAGTGCCCAACAAACTAACTTAAAATCCCACTCAAGAACTATAAGGAAGATATGGAAAATGGCAAAAGATGACAGTATTTAAAAAAGTATGGCCTTTGAAGTCAGACAGATATGAGCTGAATCCAAGCTCTGCCACTTACTTGTGGCATTAATTTAGGTAAGTCACTTAACATCTCTCAATTTTATTACTCTAAAATGAGAATACATATCTCAAATTTAAATGAGAATCTTATAGAAAGAAGTAGCATAGCTACCCTTCCCCTAGTAATATTAATTACAAAAACCTTTGCTTTCAAAGCCCTATTTTATAAAATTTATTTCACAGCTCTGTTTCTAGTCTAAGAATGGAAATGTTATTTCTAAAAATAAATAACAAAACAATGTTTATTCATTTTAATGACCAGGAACACTAAGGCTTTTGGATGAAACCCTGCAGAATGGTGTTACCACTGTACTGCATTTTTTGTGAGGACATCTGCAAATTTGCTTTTCTATATTTTCTTCTCCCAACTCAACTAAACACACAGTGGGACCTTTGGTAGTCCTGGCTTTTCTGATATTCCTTTGTGGCTCCAATGCATTTCTAACACATAAAAGGAAAAGAGATGAATAGAAGCTACAGTTCCTAGTAAACATTTTTAAAATGAACTATTAAAACATAACAAAGTATGCAAAATAGCACATAATGTTAAATCTTATCTGGATGTGGTAAAATTAGCATTACTGCTAATAAGCAATAGTGCAGAATTTAAAGCAATTCTAATAGATTTCCAAGGCCAAGTCTCTTGGTGAATTGGTATCATCATCACAAAATTTGTCCAAATAATTCCTGGAGTCTACTATATGCCAGAAAGAAATCTCAAGTGTTAATGAACAAAACTAAGTCCCTGCCCACTTGGAGCTTACATTCTAGTGAGAAAAACTAAAAACTGAAAGATTTTATCATAAAAGCTCTAAGTACATTGTTATTTAACCTGTTTAAACTAACATGTGACCTCAAGCAAGTTAATTAATCACTCTGAACCTCAGTTTCAACCTGTCAACTGGGAATTATAATTTAATGAATTAATACAATATATAAAACAATGTCTGCCACAAAGTAAATGATGAATGTATAGTAGTCATTTAACATTGTAACATGTTGACTTTTGACAATGATGTAGGAGCAGAAAACTTCCACCTAAAGCAAATATTGCATTTTGAGAACCACTTGTCACATTACTGTCGCTTGTATTTATCCCGAAAATTTATTCTAAAACAAAATTTCAATCTAAATTTCAGATAGACAAATATAACTCTAAATTACCCCTAAAGTTATAGACCATTCTCATAGGCTATAAAGAAACTATTAGTTTGTTTCCTAGTCAAATCACAACTACCAAAGTTTAGGGGCACTATTTATCAGTATCGTGCAAATAAATGTGAAATTCACTTCTACCTAATTTGCTGGAAACGAGGCTTAAAAGGTTTAAGAGTTGCCATCATTTTCCCCTAACTTAATATGAATGACTTATTTTCCCCTACTATTCTAAGGCTGCCCAAATAAGAAAAATTTTCACTTTCCAAGCAGTTATTAAGTAAAAACAATTCTGAAGCTTGGGGCATGTCACATACCCAAAGCAGGCTGACATAGAAATTAAGAGACCAGAAAGGAACTGAAGCCATGGGAACATTTATGACCCTTACTAAATACAAGTCCTAGATCAGTGCTGTCCAACAGATATATAACAATGTAAGCTACAGGACTCCTGGGTGGCTCAGTGGGTTAAGTGTCTGCCTTCGGCTCGGGTCGCGATCCCAGGATCCTGGCTCAGCGGAGAGTCGGCTTCGCCCTCTGCCCCTCCCCTCATCCCACTCATGCTCTCTTTCTCTCACTCTATCCCGCAAAAATAAATAAATAAAATCTTAAAAAAAATGTAAGCCACAAATGCACTTTAAAATTTTCTAGTAATCACATTAAAAAGAGTGAAGGTAGAGAATTAACTTTAAATTTATCTCCTATATATAAAATTATCATTTTAACATGTAATCAAAATAAAAATTTGAGATATTTTCATTTAAAAAAAAGTGTCTTCAAAATCCAATGTTTAATTTACAAATCACATGCACATTTCAATTTGGACTGCCCACATTTCAAGTGTTCAAAAGCCACATGTGATAGTCAAATCCACAGATACAGAAAGTAAATTATTGAGGGGCGCCTGGGTGGCTCAGTCGTTAAGCATCTGCCTTCGGCTCAGGTCATGATCCCAGGGTCCTGGGATCGAGCCCCGCATCGGGCTCCTTGCTCAGCGGGAAGCCTGCTTCTCCCTCTCCCACTCGCCCTGCTTCTGTTCCCTCTCTCTCTGTCAAATAATAAATAAATAAATAAAATTTTTTTTAAAAAGTAAATTATTGGTTGTTGAGAGAGGAGAGGGAAGGGAGATGGGAAGGATCTGCTGCTAATGGGTACAAGGATTATTTTTAAGGAGATGAAATGTTAGTTTTAACAGTTGCACTGTTAAACTTTGTGATATAGTAATAACCACTGATTTGTACACTCTAAGAAGTCAAAAAACAGTTTTTAAAAACTTGAAAAAAGGTCACGTGGACAGTGGCTACAACACTGGACAAGTGCAGCTATAGAGAACCAGGAAATAACAGCTTTTCCAATTACAGCAACAGTCTATCATTAAAATTTTACTTTCTGGATTTCTGTTATCATTCTTCACACAATGTATAATGCAGAATAAAGTTCTGAACACATTAATCCAATGAATATTTACTGAGTACTTACTATTTACAAGGCAAATAGGTACTGAGTGGTAAAACGATCAACCAGAAATGTTCTCTAACCCACCCTATCCACATATATAGAGCTTTCATTCTAAGGTATTAAACAATAAATTATACAACTTTTAAATGAACTACAGAATATCATGAGAGTAATATTTAACAAAGAGAATATATGAGAGTAATATTTAACAAAGAGAATATGGAGGATAAGTAGGAGCTTTTCTGAGGAAACTACCTTTAAAAGATTTACGAATGATGTCAATGATGGCATTTCAAGTCTGCCCTGTGCAAAATAGAAGCAAAAATGGTCCTGCCATGTTCAAGAATTGAAAAGCCACCAATATACACACAAAATAAAGGAGCTGAAATGAAGCAGGGAAAGTAGGCAGGAGCCAGATTATGCAGAGTCATGAAGAACAATGAGAAACATTTAAAGCTGTGACTTGACAATCAAATTTGAGTCTTTTAAATAACAAACAGCTGTATAGGGAGGAAAAAATGCCTGGAGGTAGATTAAAGCAGATACAAGAGAGAAAGGTTAGGAACCCGTGACAGTAATTAGTCCATTCTGGGGGAGGGGGGGAGTGTAGTAAATGAATTAAGAGAGATAAGAGGTAGAAGCGCCTGAGTGGCTCAGTCGGTTGAGCACCCGCCTCCTGATTTCAGCTCAGGTCATGTCATGATCTCAGGGTCATGAGATCAAGCCCCACATCAGGCTCCCTGCTCAGCTTGGATTCTGTGTATCTCTCTCCCTCTGCTCCTCCCCCTACTTGCATTCCCTCCCAAGCATGTGCTGTCTACCTCTAAAATAAATAAATAAAAATCTTAAAAAGAGAGAGATGAAGTAAAACTTCTAGGAATAAATTATTATAAACTAAAAGTGTATGATCTCTTAAAAAGGGAACAAGGATCACTCTTATAGTTTGCTTTTCTACTGAGTGGACAATAGTGCAATAAAAAACTAAGATAAGGAAACAAAGTGAGAGGTCAGAGTTTGGGGAAGTAAAAAATAAAAACTCAGATTTGGACATGTTGAGAAGAGCTATATATGAAAATCCAAAGGGCCAAGAACATGGTTCATGGTCTAAAATTCAGGAGTGATCTGAGCTGAAGATATGATGAGCAAGACAAGAAAAACCAAGATAGTCTATTATCACTGGCACCAAAGGAAGAAAAATGTTTTAAGGAGAAAGTAGCTAACATTGCTGGCAGAATAAAAATAATAGCTAATATTTATATAACACCTTATAAGTAGTATTCTGATTTATATGTAATAACTCATTTGACCTGTTAACAATCTTATGTATCTACCAATAAAGAAATTGAGCTACAAAGAGGTCACACAGCTAATAATTAGCGAAGCCAAGTTTCAAAAATGACTCATGAGCCAAGCCATACACATTTAATTTCACTAAGATACCATCAATTACAGGATGCCCTGTTGTATGCCAGTAAGAAAAAAAAAACCAAAAACCTTTACTTACACTATGACACAATATTTTGTCATTTAGATTTTTTTAAAGGGGGGACAGAGGGAGAGAATCTTAAGCAGGCTCCACACCCAGCACAAGCCAATGTGGGGCTCAATCTCACAACGCTGAAATCATGACCTGAGGTGGATGCTTAACCAACTGAGCCACCCAGGTGCCCCTAGAACTTTTTATTTTACACTTACTCAAAGAACTTTAGACTTTACATGTATCACCCTTAAGACTGCATAAAGAAAAAATAAGCAAAATAGTTATTTTCTTCACATTTTAAGCCCTGAATGTATACACACACACACACAATTTCCAAAACCATACATAAGAAACTGGCAATAATGATTCCCTTAAGGTAGTAAAACTAAGAACTATGGGAGAGCCTGGGTGGCTCCCTCAGTTAAGCATCTGCCTATGGCTCAGGTTTTGACCCTGGGGTCCTGGGATCAAGCCCTGTATCAGGCTCCCCACTCAGCGGGGGAGTCTGCCTTTCCCTCTCCCTTTGCCCCTCCCCCCCCGCTCATTTGCTCTTTTTCTCTCAAATACATAAATAAAATCTTAAAAACACACACACACTAAGACCTATGGATCTGGGATAGATGGGAGACTACAGTGCTGTTTGAAAATTATTATTAAAAGTCATCCCTTTTCCATTTTTTCCACTTCTGATGGGGCTATCATAAAGCTACTAAAATCAACAGCATGGTATTGGTAAGAGAATACACACACAGACCAATGGAACAGAATAGGGAGCGCAGAAATAGGCCCATACATATACAGTCAACTTATCTTTGATAAAGGAGTAATTTGATGGGGGAAAAACAATTATTTTCAACAAAAACAGTACTAGACCAACTGGAATCCACGTGCAAAATAATCTTATATTACATTTTACATTTTCTAAACTGGTAAAATTCTTAATATCCAATACTGGTAAGGTTGATAGGATACCAATAAAGCTCAGAAGCCCTTTTAAAGGCAATACAGCAAAAAGTATTAACACCATAAAATTTGTCACACTCTAACCCAGTATAACCACTCCTAGAAATTGCCTAACCAAATAATTTCATTACAGGTAGGAAAAAATATATAACCCTAACGGAAATCACTGATGAATTAAATATAATGAAAAACATTAATCTAGGGGCGCATGGGTGGCTCAGTCGGTTAAGCGGCTGCCTTCAGCTCAGGTCATGATCCTGGGGTCCTGGGATCGAGCCGCACGTCTGGCTCCCTGCTCAGCAGAGAGCCTGCTTCTCCCTCTCCCTGCCACTCTGCCTACTTGTGCTCTCTATCTCTCTGTTAAATAAATAAATAGGGCGCCTGGGTGGCTCAGTTGGTTAAGCGACTGCCTTCGGCTCAGGTCATGATCCTGGAGTCCCGGGATCGAGTCCCACATCGGGCTCCCTGCTCAGCGGGGAGTCTGCTTCTCCCTCTGACCCTCTTCCCTCTCGTGCTCTCTCTCTCTCATTCTCTCTCTCTCAAATAAATAAATAAAATCTTTAAAAATAAATAAATAAATAAATAAATAAATAAAATCTTTAAAAAAAAAAGAAAAACATTAATCTAAGTATCCATTAATTGAGGGATGTCTACAAGAATTACAGTGCAATTTATTATTTATTTATTTATTTTTTAAGATTTTATTTATTTGGGAGAGAGAGAGAGCGAGCAAGCACACATGAGATTGGGGGGGGCAGAGGGAGAAGCAGTCACCCCGCCAAGCAAAGAGCCAGATGCGGGACTCAATCCTGGGACTCCAGGATCATGACCTGAGTCGAAGGCAGTCGCTTAACCGACTGAGCCACCCAGGCACCCCACGGTGCAATTTAATAGAATACTACAAACAAAAATAAATGAGTATACTTCTGGTTTCCAATCCAACATGTAAAAACTTATAAATCATCACTCCCATCCACAGAAGAAAAAAGCTGAACTGACAATCCCTCAGAGAATTGAAGCCACAGGGCAAACTGCTGCCCCCAAAACTGCGGAGACATGATGGGCAGAAAATAAGACTCAAATTTATCAGGGCAAAAGCACACAAGCATGAACCATTACCTAGGTAGGAAAACGTAAACTGTAATTGACAAACTGCTGGAAGCACAGTGGGGATGAATTTGAGAGTGAAAAACTCTGAAGGGGCCTTCCCATTTTTGTTGAGTTTTTACCTCCAGGTTCCCTATCAGGTTTTCACAGTGAAGGTCAGAGGAAAATGCCCTCATGCTCCTGGCAGAGAGAAGGGGAAAGAAGCCATTTTGAAATAAACCGAGATATTTTGTTTTTCTTAACAAGGCCTGCCCTCAAGAGAAACTTTCATCAGAGCCTAACCAACTAGGGTCTTAAAATAGATCTAACCAACCTGAGGGAAGAGAAATACCCTATACCACCCTTCCAGTATCATCGAAGTGGGGTTGGGGGAGATGACTGAGAAGCACTTCTGAAGGTCACAGCCTGTGGGGGGTAGACTCCCTAAAAGACTGGGATACCTGGGTGGCTCAGTCGATTAAGCACCTGCCTTTGGCTCAGGTCATGATCCCAGGGTCCTGGGATTGAGTCCTGAAACGGGCTCCTTGTTCAGCAGGTAACCTGCTTCTCCATCTACCTGCCGCTCCCCCTGCTTGTACACTCTCTCTGACAAATAAATAAAATCTTAAAAAAAAAAAAAAAAGACTGAGACCCAATTACAGGACTATAGACTGCTTCCCCTCCCCCAACCACTACATCAATAGGGCTCCTGTGTAATAACAGGGGATTACAACTCAAAGAACTGCGTGTCTCAGACCTGACTTAAGATGTCTCTAAGGAGCCCCAGAGGCAACAGGGAAGACAAAAACAAGAGCATCAGAGGAGATTTTAGACTCTGGTATCTACAGCTACAGCAAACAGTATCCCTGGACAGACAGACATAAAGTCTCACACCAAAGGCCTATTTACCTCAGGTTCCTTTTACCCAGATCATGTGTGGCTTTCGCTTTCAAGAAAAAAATTATAAGACATACCAAAAAACAAAACCACAGAAAAAGACTCACATGGCAGAAATGCTAGAATTAGACTAAAAATTTAAAACTATTATTAATATGCTAAGTGCCATTATGGAAAAAGTTGACAACGTCTAAATCAAATGGGTAATGTTAGCAAAGAGATGGAAACTCTAAGAACGAATTAAAAGAACATGCTAGAAATAATTTAAAAAAAAACTAACAAATGAAAAATGCCTTTGTGGGCTCATTGGTAAGTGAACGCAAACAAAAAATGAATCTGTGAGCTAGAAAAAATGTCAATAGAAACTCCAAAATCAAAAATGCAAAGGAAAAACAAATGAAAAAGACAGAATAGGCTCTCCAAAAGGTATAACATGCAAGTAATGAGAATACCAGAAAGAGAAGAAAAGAAACAAAGAAATATTTGAACCAATCATGACTAAGAATTTCCCTAAATTAATGACAATCAATCACAGATCCAAGAAATTCAGAGAATATAAAATAGAATCAATCCCCAAAAATCCATAGCTAGGAATATCATATTCAAACTGAAGAAAACCAAACACAAAGAGAAAAGCTTGAAAGAAATCAGAAGAAAAAACTTTGCCAATCGAGGAGGAAAGATAAAAATTACATTGGACTTCTCTTCAGAAATCATGAAAGAAAATGGAATGTAATATTTAAAGTGTTGAAAGCAGGATCGAGTGGGTGGCTCAGTCGGTGGAGCATGTGATTCGATCTCAGAGTTGTGGGTTCAAGCCCCATGTTGGATGTGGAGACTACTTTATAAAAATAGTACTAATAAAAACAAAGTGTTGAAAGCAAAAAGCCCTACCAACCTAAAATTCTATATCCAGCAAAATTATCCTCCAGATAGGAAAGATTAAACTAAAGACTTCCCAAAAATAAAACACCTGTTGTCAGCAGACCTATCTTTTAAGAAATGTTAAAAGAAATTCTTCAGGAAGTAGGAAAATGATATACATAAAGAAAGAGCATTAGAAAAAAAATAAAGGTAAAATAAAATCTTTGATCTTTCTTACTCTTTTTGCAGGGGGAAGGAGAGTGGGGGGAAAGAGTGGGAGAAACGGCAGAGGGAGAAAGAGTCCCAAGCAGGCTCCACGCCCACCACGGAGCCTGATGCAGGGCTCAATCCCACAACCCTGAGATCATGACCTGAGCCAAAATCAAGAGTGGGATGCTTAATGGACTGAGTCACCCAGGCGCCCCTGATTTTTTTTTATTCTTAATTGATCTAACAGATAAGAGTATGTTCAAAACAGTAACAACAAAGTATCCCCTGATTATATCTTATGGGTAAGAAATGAATGACAAACGTTACAATAGACAGGAGCGAGAAAATGTGAATTTTGTTACAAAGTACTCCCACTACCTGTGAAGTAGTATAGTGTTATTACAGAGTACTTGTTAAGTGTATATGGCAAATTCAAAGGCAACTGCTAAAAAGAAAAAAGAAAAAGCACAAATAATATGCTAAAAGGAGGAAAAAATGCAATCATATAAAATGTTCAATGAAACAAGTTAAGTCAGAAAAAGAGTGTAAGACAAAAAAGAGAAAGAACAAGGGCAACGAACAAAATACAGTAAAAAAAAGGGGTGCCTGGGTGGCTCAGATGATTAAGCATTTGCCTTTGGTTTGGGTCATGACTTCCAGGTCCTGGGATCAAGCCTCATGTTGGGCTCCCAACTCAGTGGGGAGTCTGCTTCTCCCTCTCCCTCTCCTCCTGCTTGTGCTCTCTCTCTCTCTCAAATGAATAAAATCTTAAAAAAAAAACTTAAAAAAAATACAGTAAAAAAAAGGCAGACATTAATCCAAATATATCAACAATAATTTTAAATGTCAAGAGTCTAAATATAACAAGACATACTATTGGAGTGGATAAAGAAAAAGGTCCAACTATGTTATCTAAAAGAAACTCACTTTAAATATAAAGACCAAGACACATTAACAGTAAAGGAGATGGAAAAAACTATAAAACTAAGAAAACATAAAAGCTTCATGACAAATGGATTTGGCAATGATTTCCTGGATATGACACCAACAAAAATAAAAATAAACTGGAACTACATCAAAGTGAAAAATTCCTGTGCATCAAAGAACACAACAGTAAAAAGGCACCTATGGAAGAAATTATTTACAAGTCATATATAAATGACAAGTGATTAATACCCAGGATATATAAAAGAACTCTTAAAATCAACAACAAAAAAAACAGGGATGCCTGAGTGGCTCAGTCTGTTAAGCATCTGCCTTTGGCTCAGGGTCAAGTCCCGTATCATATCGGGCTCCCTGCTCAACAGGGAGCTTGTTTCTCCCTCTGCCTCTGCCTGCCGCTCCCCCTGCTTGTCCGTGCTCTCTCTCTGATAAATAAAATCTTAAAAAAAAAAAAATCAACAAAAACCAAACCCAATTAGAATATGGGTAAAGTACTTGAGCAACCCTGTTGGGACCCCTCTTACTCTTGAAAGCTTTTTCTGTATCTTCACTTAATAAACTTCTAACACTTTACTCAAAAAAAAAAGGGGGGGGTAAAGTACTTAAATAGACATTTCTCCACAAGATATACAAATGGCCAACAAGCACATAAAAAGATGTTCAACATCATTACATAACTATAATTAGGGAAATGCAAATCAAAACTACAATGAGATACACGGATCTATCGGGATGCCTACTATCAAAAAAAAAAAAAAAACCTGAAAATAACAAGTGTTGGCATGGATATGGAGAAAATGGGACCTTGTGCATTGTTGGTGGGAATGTAAAACAGTGCAACCACAATGGAAAACAGTATGTTGTTCAACAAAAAATTGAAAATGGAATTACCACGTGATCAAGCAATTCTAATTTCAGGTACATGCTCAAAAAGCAGGGTCTTGAATAATCTGCACACCCATTTCATGGCAGCATTATTCAAGAACAGCCAAAAGGGGGGGGGGGGGGCGCCTGGGTGGCTCAGTTGGATAAGTGGCTACCTTCAGCTCAGGTCATGATCTCAGGGTCCTGGGATAGAGTCCCACATTGGGTTCCTTGTTCAGCTGGGAGCCAGCTTCTCCTCTGACTGCCGCTCCCCCTGCTTCTGCTCTGACAAATAAATAAATAAAATCTTAAAAAAAAAAAAAAAAAAGGAACAGCCAAAAGCGGGTGCTTGGGTGACTCAGTAAGCTAAGCATCTGACTCTTGATTTTGGCTCAGGTCATGATCTCAGGGTCCTAGGGTACAGCTCCACGTTTTGAGGATTCTCTCTCCCTCTGCCCCTCCCCCCACTCTCTCTTCTCAAATAAATATAAATCTTTTCTAAAAAATCCTGAAAGTATATATGAGCTTAACAATGGAGTTTCAGGGGTGCCTGGGTGGCTCAGTCCGTTAAGCATCCAACTCTTGAATTCGGCTTTGTGAGATCTCAGGGTTGTGAGATCAACCCCACATCAGACCCCATACTCAAGGGGAGTCTGCTTAAGATTCTCTCTCTTACCCTGGCCACCTGGGTGGCTCAGTCAGTTAAGCGGCTGCCTTTGGCTAGGGTCACAATCTCAGGGTCCTGGGATGGGAGCCCCATGTCGTGTTCCCCACTCAGCAGGGAGTCTGCTTCGCCCTCTCCCTCTGACGCTCCCCATCTCGCATGTGCGCGCGCTCTCTCTCAAATAAAATCTTAAAAAAAAAAAAAAGATTCTCTCTCTCCCTCTCCCCCCTCAAAAATAAACAACCTTAAGAACAAAAAAACATGGAGCTTCAAAATACATGAGGCAGTAACAATAAAACTATGAGAAACAGATGAATCCACTACTATAGTCAGACTTCAACATCCCTCTACCACTATATCTCTATTTGACAAATCCAGCACACATAGATGGACTGACTGATCAGCAAACACCAAACTGAATCTAATGTACATCTATAGACTACTTCATCCAATAGTAGAAGAATATACACTCTTCTCAAGCTCAAAGAGAACAATGACTAGACCATACTTTGGCCCATAAAACACAAATTCAAAAGAACAGGAATCATACAACATATACTTTCAAACCACAATGGAATTACACTGGAAATCAGGGGCACCTGGCTGGCTCAGTCGGTAGAGCATGCAACTTTTGATCTCAGCTTTGTGAGTTCAAGCCCCACATTGGGTGTAGAGATTACTTAAAAATAAAATCTCTTAAAAATAAATAAAAATAAACTAGAAATCAATGACAGGAAGATAGCTAGAAAACCTCAAAACACTTGGGATATTAAACAACACACTTCTAAATAACACATAGGTTGAAGAATACATCTTAATGGAAATCTTAAAATATTTTGAACTAAATGAAAACAAAAAGACAACATCAAAATTTGCAGGAGATGATAAAAATAGTGCTTTGAGGGAGATACATGTTGAATGCATATATTAGAAAAAAGTCAAAATTAATATGAAATGAGAAAGAGAACAACAAAGTAAGGAAAAGGAGTAATTTAAAAGCTGAAGCAATGAAACTGAAAACAATGAAATTGAAATCAATGAAACTGAAAAGAAATATACAGAAAAGTCAACTAAACCAAAAATTGGTTCTTTGAAACAATCAAGTAAATTGATAAACTCTAGACAGATTAAGAAAAAAGAGAAAAGACACAAATTACTAAATATCAGAAATGAGAGACCCATCTCCACTAATCCCATCGACATTAAAAGGATAAAGTAATATTGCAAACAACTCTATGCTCAAAAATTTGATAACCTAGATAAAGTGAATTGATTCCTTGAAAGACACAATCTGCCAAAATTCAACAAAGATAGAGTATCTGAATAGGATTATATGTATTAAGGAAACTGAATCAATAACTTTACAAAACAAAGAACATCAGCCCCAGATAGTGTCAATGATGAATTCTACCAAACATTTAAGGAAGAAATTACACCAATTCTCTACCGCTTATAACCTCTTTCGTAAGGTAGAAGCAAAGCAAGAAGTATTTCCTAACTCATTCTATGAGGCCAGTGTTACCCTAATAACAAAAGCAGAAAAATGACAAGTAGAGACCAGTTATCTCTCATGAACATGTATGCAAAAATCCTCAAAAAAATATTAGCAAATTTACTCCAACAATGAATGAAAAGAATTATACAGTTACCCTTGAACAACAAGGGGGTCAGGGGTGCCGATGCCCTGTACAGTTGGAAATCTGCATGTAACTTTTGATTCCCCAAAAACTTAAGTACTAACAGCCCACTACTGACCAGAAGCCTTACTGATAACATAAACAATTAACACATATGTTGTATGTTACATGTATTAATACTGTATTCTTACAATAAAGTAAGCTAGAGAAAAGAATATACCAACAAGATCATAAAGAAGAGAAAATACATTTATGTTACTGTACTGTATTTGTCAAAAATGTATAAGGGGACCTGTGCTATTCAAATCTGTGTTGTTCAAGGGTCAATTGTACACCATGACAAGTGGAACTTAACCTGGGTATACATGCTGGCTCAACATTAAAAAATCAATTAATGTACCGATGATCACATCAACAGGCTAAAAGAAAAACCAATCATATCAATAGATGCAGAAAAACCATTTCACAAAATCCAAAACCCATTCACAATAAAAACACTCTATAAACTAGGAATAGAGTAGAACTTTCTCAACTTGATAAGTAATATTTACAAAAAAACACAGCTAACATAATATTTAATGGTGAGAAACTCAAAGCTTTCTCAGTAGGATCATGTACAAGTCAAGGATATCCCCCTTACCACTCATTTTTAACATTATACTAGTTCTAGCTACTGCAATAAGAAAAAGTGTACAAATTGAGAAGGAAAAAATAAAACTTTGTTCACAAATGACTCCTATGTAGAAAATCTAAAAGAAATGACAAATTCCAAGAATAAGCAATTATAGCAAGGTTGCAGGATACAAGGTTAATACACTAAAGTCAAGCACTTTATATATATATCAGCAATGAACAACTGGAAAAACACAATACCATTTAACATTAGCACCGGTAAGGCAAAATACTGAGGTATAAATCTAATAAAATACGTGCAAGAACTATATAAGGAAAACTTATAAAGCTCTGATGAATGATATCAAAGAACTAAAAAAATGTAGGATGGGGCGCCTGGGTGGCTCAGTCGTTAAGCATCTGCCTTCGGCTCAGGTCATGATCCCAGAGTCCTGGTTTTCGGGCTCCCTGCTCAGAGGTAAGCCAGCTTCTCCCTCTCCCACTCCCTCTCTCGCTGTGTCTCTGTCAAATAAATAGAATCTTTAAAAATTAAAAAAAAAAAAATGGAGGAGTGACACTACCGACCTTCAAGATTTAGAGTAAAGCTACAGTAATCAAAATATGGTACTGGCCAAAGAACAAATAATCCATGAAACGGAATAGACAGCCCAGAAATAGACCCACATAAATATAATACAGTCAACTATCTTTGACAAAAGAGCAAAGGCAATACAACAGAGCACAGTCTTTGCAACAAATATTTCTGAAACCACCAGACATACACATGGGAAAAAAAAATCTAGACACACTCACGATACCCTTCATGAAAATTGACTCAAAATGGGATTAGAGACCTAAACATAAAATACAAAAGTATAAAACTCCCAGAAGATAAAAAAAAGGGGATAATCTAGATAAACTTGGTATGGCTATGACTTTTTAGATATAACACCAAAAGTTCAATCCGTGAAAGAAATAATTGATAAGTAGGACTTCATTAAAATAAAAAACTGCAAAAGACAATGTCGTGAGAATAAAGGAAAAAGGGACTGGGAGAAAATATCTGCAAAAGACAAATCTGATAAAGGACTGTTACCCAAAATACACAGAGAATTCATAAAATTCAACAACAACACAAAAAATGAACTTAAGACCTTAACAGAAACCTCACCAAACAAGATATACAGATTGCAAATAAGCATATTAAAAGATGGTCCACTTCATATGCCATGGAGGAATTGCAAATTAAAACAACTAGATACCACTGCACACTTATCAGAACAGCCAAAATCTGGATGAAATGCGGGCAAGGATGTGGAGCAGCAGAAATTCTCCATCAGGGGCGCCTGGGTGGCTCAGTTAGTCTGCCTTCGGCTCGGGTCATGATCCTGGGGTCCTGGGATCAAGCCCCGCACTGGGCTCCCTGCTCAGCCGGAAGCCTGCTTCTCCCTCTCCCACTCCCCCGGCTTGTGTTCCCTCTCTTGCTGTCTCTCTCTCTAATTAAAAAAAAAAAAAAAAATCTAAAAAAGAAATTCTCAATCAGTGCTGGTGGGAATACAAAATTATACAGCCACCCTAGAAGACAGCTGTGGTTTTTTAGAGAACTAATCACACTCCCTGGTTATTTACCTAAAGGAGTTGAAAACTTATGTCCACACAAAAACTTGTACATGGATGTTTATAGCAGCTTTGTTCATGATTGCCAAAACTTGGAGGCAACCAAGATGTACTTCAGTAGATAAATAAACTGTGATACATTCAGATAATGGAATATTAAATATATATTTATTACATACACAAATATATAATAAAAATAGCTATCAAGCCATGAAGAGATACAGAAGAAACTTAAATGCCTATTGCTAATTGAAAGAAGCCAACTTGAAAAGGCTACATATTGTGCAATTCCGACTATATGCCATTCTGGAAAAGCAAAACTATGGAGACAGTAAAAAGGTCAGCAACGGTGGTGGTGGGGAGGGAGATGGACAGGATGACACAGAGGATTTTTAAGGCAATAAAAATACTCTGGAGAGGTGCCTGGTTGGCTCAGTTGGAAGAGCCTGCAACTTTTGATCTTGGGGTCATGAGTTCAAGCCCCACATAGGGTATAGAGATTACTAAAAAATAAACTTAAAAAAATACTCTGTATGATATTATAATAATGAACACATGTCATTACATATTACACTGCCCACAGAACAAACACCACCAAGGGTGAACCTTAAGGTAAACTATGGACTTTGGATGACTATCAGTGTAGGTTCATAGATTGTAACAGATGTAATCTATACCTTGGTAGTCTGTAGGGATGCTGATGAGAGAAGCTATGCATCTGTGGAACCACAGGGTGTCAAAAAGTTGTTCTTAAATCTTGTGATACTGCACAAGCTTTCCTTTACAACTATCATCACATACAGAGCTAAAATACTTTTAGTGTGGTTGTACCCTTGTTCATATTTATTTAAGAAAGTTCATAAACTGAAAATTCCTATATTTACTAAATATATAAATGCATAGAAAAAGTTATTGAAAGGGGCGCCTGCATGGCTCAGTCGTTAAGCATCTGCCTTTGGCTTAGGTCAGGATCCCAGGGTCCTGGGATGGAGCCCCGCCATTGGGCTCCCTGCTCCGCGGGAAGCCTGCTTCTCCCTCTCCCACTCTCCCTGCTTGTGTTCCCTCTCTCGCTGTGTCTCTTTCTGTCAAATAAATAAAATCTTTAAAAAAAAAAAGAAAGAAAAGTTATTGAAAGTTCCCTCTGAAAGAGAGGATTAGGACTGAGGAGACAAAGGAAAGGGTAAGTACTGAAAACTTTTACTCTAGGGCACCTGGATGGCATGGTAAAACATGCGACCTTGGTTTCGGTTCAGCTCATGATATCTGGGTCATCAGATCAAGCCCCACGTCAGACTCTGGGCTCAGTGTCGAGTCTGCTTAAAACTCTCTCTCCCTCTCCCTCTTCCCCCTCCCCCCACTCTCTCTGTCCTTGAAGTAAATGATCAAAAAGAAAAAAAAAAAACCAAAACTTTTACTCTGTGTGTGTATATATATATATATATTTTATTTTTTTAAGACTTTATTTGACAGAGAGAGAGACAACACAAGCAGGGGGAGTGGGAGAGGGAGAAACAGGCTTCCGGCTGAGCAGGGAGCCCGATGTGAGGCTCGATCCCAGGACCCTGGGATCATGACCTGAGCCGAAGGCAGACGCTTAACGACTGAGCCTTCCAGGCACCCCTCTGTATATTTTTCACAAAGACCCTGTATCCTTAATTTAAAACAACTTTTTGATCTTCCAAATTCCTCTATCACTAAGAAATTTCAAAGGAATTTTAAATGATAAAAAGTACTGACAGCAAAAAAGACAAAATAACTAAAGAACTGAAACCAAAGGAAGAAAAACAAAATAAAATTGAAAAGTCATGGGCTCAACTGATAAGATAAAGAATAAGTAAAACACGAGAGCCCAGAAATGGACCCTCAACTCTATGGTCAACTAATCTTTGACAAAGCAGGAAAGAATGTCCAATGGAAAAAAGACAGTCTCTTCAACAAATGGTGTTGGGAAAATTGGACAGCCACATGCAGAAGAATGAAACTGGACCATTTCCTTACACCACACACAAAAATAGACTCCATATGGTTGAAAGACCTAAATGTGAGACAGGAGTCCATCAAAATCCTAAAGGAGAACACAGGCAGCAACCTCTTCGACCTCAGCCGCAGCAACTTCTTCCTAGAAACATCACCAAAGGCAAGGGAAGCAAGGGCAAAAATGAACTATTGGGATTTCATCAAGATAAAAAGCTTTTGCACAACAAAAGAAACAGTCCACAAAACCAAAAGACAACCGACAGAATGGGAGAAAATATTTGCAAATGACATATCAGATAAAGGGCTAGTATCCAAAATCTATAAAGAAGTTATTCAACTCGGGCGCCTGGGTGGCTCAGTTGGTTAAGCGACTGCCTTCGGCTCAGGTCATGATCCTGGAGTCCCAGGATCGAGTCCTGCATCGGGCTCCCTGCTCAGCAGGGAGTCTGCTTCTCCCTCTGACCCTCTTCCCTCTTGTGCTCTCTAGCTCTCATTCTCTCTCTCTCAAATAATAAATAGATAAAAAAAAAAATGCCTTCCAGGTGCAAGGCGTTAAAAAAAAAAAAAAAAAAGAAGTTATTCAACTCAACACCCAAAGAACAAATAATCCAGTCAAGAAATGGGCAGAAGACATGAACAGACATTTTTCCAAAGAAGACATCCAAATGGCCAACAGACACATGAAAAAGTGCTCAACATCGCTTGGCATCAGGGAAATCCAAATCAAAACCTCAATGAGATACCACCTCACACCAGTGAGAATGGCTAAAATTAACAAGTCAGGAAACGACAGATGTTGGCGGGGATGCAGAGAAAGGGGAACCCTCCTACACTGTTGGTGGGAATGCAAGCTGGTGCAACCACTCCGGAAAACAGTATGGAGGTTCCTCAAACAGTTGAAAACAGAGCTACCATACGATCCAGCAATTGCACTACTGGGTATTTACCCCAAAGATACAAATGTAGGGATCCGAAGGGGTATGTGCACCCCAATGTTTATAGCAGCAATGTCCACAATAGCCAAACTGTGGAAAGAGCCAAGATGTCCATCGACAGATGAATGGATAAAGAAGATGTGGTATACCACATCTGTAATATTCCATATACACAATGGAATATTATGCAGCCATCATAAGGAATGAGATCTTGCCATTTGCAATGACGTGGATGGAACTGGAGGGTGTTATGCTGAGCGAAATAAGTCAATCAGAGAAAGACATGTATCATATGACCTCACTGATATGAGGAATTCTTAATCTCAGGAAACAAACAGAGGGTTGCTGGAGTGGTGGGGGGTGGGAGGGATGGGGTGGCTGGGTGATAGACATTGGGGAGGGTATGTGCTATGGTGAGTGCTGTGAATTGTGCAAGACTGTTGAATCACAGATCTGTACTTCTGAAACAAATAATGCAACATATGTTAAGAAAAAAGAAAAAGAAGATAGCAGGAGGGGAAGAATGAAGGGGAGTAAGTCGGAGGGGGAGACGAACCATGAGAGAGGATGGACTCTGAAAAACTAACTGAGGGTTCTATAGGGGAGGATGGGTTAGCCTGGTGATGGGTATTAAAGAGGGCACATTCTGCGTGGAGCACTGGGTGTTATGCACAAACAATGAATCATGGAACACTACATCAAGAACTAATGATGTAATATATGGTGATTAACATAACAATAAAAAAATAAAAAAAGGAATAAGTAAAATAAAGGTGGGAAAAAGAAACTAAAAAATGAAGTAAATCATTCCCTGTATTTGCTACATATTAATAAATAGATCATAAATAATAAATGAAACGTATTACATAAGTTTTAAAAACATCTAAACTGACAAAAATTTTGAACATGAACAGAACATTAAGACAGAAAAAGAAATTCACAAAAAATATGCCTTTCAGCAATTGCTCTAAAAAGCTACCTGGTTCTCAAATACATAGCCCAATTTACAAAGAATAATCCCATATGGTTTCAAAACAATTAAATGAATACAATGATCATAAACACATTTTATAAAACAAACATGGCTCTGACTCCCCCCAAACTTACCTAGCACAGTTCTGAACAAATACAGGCAAGTCTCACTAAAAAGATACACAACTCTGAACAAAATCTTGGTTAACATGAATTACAAACTAATTACAAACTGAAGTACTATTCACTATGACCAAGAGGGATTTATTCCAAGAATTCAAGAATGATTTCATTCCATGAAAACTTTTATCAAAAAGTACTTGGGGGGTGCCTGGCTCGCTCAGTTGGTGGAACATGTGACTCTTGACCTTGGTGTTGTAAATTTGAGCCCCAGCTGGGTGTAGAGATTACTTAAAAATAAAACATTAGGGGCACCTGGGTGGCTCAGTAGATTAGGCGTCTGCCTTCGGCTCAGGTCATGATCCCAGGGTCCTGGGATCGAGCCCCACACCGGGCTCCCTGTTCCGCGGGAGGCCTGCTTCTCCCTCTCCCACTCCCCCTGGCTGTGTTCCCTCTCTTGCTGTGTCTCTGTCAAATAAATAAAAAATAAAAATAAAATAAATAAAATAAAATATTAAGGGGCACCTGGGTGGTGCATTTGGTTGAGCACGAGACTCTCGGTTTTGGCTCTAGTGGTGATCTCAGGGTCTATGAGTCAGGCTCCACACTCAGCAAGGAGTGTGCATAAGTTTCTCTCTCCCTCTCCTTCTGCCCACTCCTACCCCTGCATACATGCGCTCTAAAATAAATAAATCTTAAAAATAAAATCTAAAAAAATTAAAAAGGTATTTGGAAATGTCTTAATTTGACAAATACAGACCTTGAATTTGACAAAGAATATATATCTGAAATTGAGACAAAATTATATTTTTCTTAAAAAAGGGAAAAGACAAGAAAACATGCCATCACTTCTACCACTTGAGTAATCCTTTCACCTAAATGTTTACAAACACTATTATAAAATCCAACCCGAATTTATTTTGCATAAATGTTATTTTAACCACAAGAATTTCAAACAACAAAGATCTCAAATTACTTTTGAAGCTGTGACTTGAAATCCCCAACCTCTAGAACTGTGAGAAAGTTAATTTCTGTTGTTTATGCCACCCAGACTACGGTATTTTGCTATAGTAGCTTAGGTTGACCAAGACATCCACACACTGGTAATAAAAAAAGAGAAAGGGGAAAATCATTATTGCCACTGGAGGTGACTACTATACCAAATCTTTATTCTGATAATAATTCTCATTCCAGTGGACAATGGAAATCTCTTCTTTCTAGGAGAATATTAGCTAAGCAAATGTAAAGTTGGCAATTAGGAAAATCAACTTTCTGCAACCCCCAATGTAATAACTGATGCAGGCAAGGATCAAATGACCTAGCATCGCTAACAGTGAGACAACCTGATATTACTGCACATCTACTAATGACTGAATATGAAATTTATACTACACTAGAAGTCTTCTTGCCAAAAATGTTTAACCTGAATCTAGTCAAACCTTTATATATAAATTCCCAATTTACAAGAAATACAAAAAGCACCACCATAAAGAATTCTCCATAGGACGTCTGGGTGGCTCAGTTGTTAGGCATCTGCCTTCGGCTCGGGTCATGATCCCAGGGTCCTGAGATCGAGCCCTGCATCGGGCTCCCTGCTCCGCGGGAAGCCTGTTTCTCCCTCTCCCACTCCCCCTGCTTGTGTTCTTTCCCTCGCTGTGTCTCTCTCTCTGTCAAATAAATAAATATTTAAAAAGAAATCTCCAGGGGGCGCCTGGGTGGCTCAGTCGTTAAGCATCTGCCTTCGACTCAGGTCATGATCCCAGGGTCCTGGGATCGAGCCCCGCATCAGGCTCCCTGCTCCGTGGGAAGCCTGCTTCTCCCTCTCCCACTCCCCCTGCTTGTGTTCCCTCTCTCTGGCTGTCTTTCTCTCTTGTCAAATAAATAAAATCTTAAAAAAAAAAAAAAAAAAGAAATCTCCAGGATTTTCAGCGTCAAAAAACAAAAGGGTGTGTGTGTGAGAGAACCACTGTAAATTTTAAAAACACTAAAAATTACATTCATGTGCAATTTGTAAACCCTAAGTAGATCCTGCTCCTCCTTCCCAAAATAGGCTATAAAACCTGAGGAAGTATGAATATTAGATACCAAGGAATTAACATATTCTTTGGCAGGACAATGATACTATGGTTATGTAAAAGAATGTTATTTTTAGGAGATGCACGCTCAAGATTTTAGTAGTGAATTACCTTCCTATCAGTAACACTAACAATTGTTGAATCTAGATAGTGGGAATATAAGTATACTTCAACTTTCCATTTGAAAATTTTCTTAATAAAGGGCACCTAGGTGGCTCAGTCAGTTAAGCGTCCGCTTTCAGCTCAGGTCATGATCCCAGGGTCCTGGAATCGAGCCCCCGCATCGGGCTCCCTGCTCAGCAGGGAGTCTGCTTCTCCCTCTTCCTCTGGCCCTCCCCCACCCCAGCTTGTGCTCTCTCTCTCAAATAGGATTTGAAATCTTAAAAAAAAATATTTCTTAATAAAAAGTTAAATTAAAAAATAAAATTGGACAACTGATTTTTCTATTTGACTTTAAGAAAAGATTGTATTAATGGAGAGAATATGATGAAAACAGCTGCCTCATACAGTGCCAGTGCTAGAGTAATTTACAACAAACTTTCTGGGAAGCACTTTGGTCATCAGCATATGAAAAGTTCAGATGCTAAGACCAGTAACTTTTTTTCAAGAAATCTTAGGGAAATAAATTCATATAAAAATTATATAAAGATATTCTATTCAATACACACACACACAGAGTAGAAAAAACAGAAACAACTTTTTTATTTTTTTTTATTTGACAGAGAGAGACACAGCGAGAGAGGGAACACAGGCAGGGGTAGTAGGAGAAGCAGGCTTCTGGCTGAGCAGGGAGCCCGATGCGGGGCTTGATCCCAGGACCCTGGGATCATGACCTGAGCTGAAGGCAGACGCTTAACGACTGAGCCACCCAGGTGCCCCCAGAAACAACTTTTAAATGTTCAACTAAAGAACGGTTTAGGGTGGTCTGGCTGGCTCAATTGGAAGAGCATGAGAATCTTGATCTTGGGGTCAATGAGTTCAAGCCCCACATTGGGTGTAGAGATTACTTAAATAAATAAAACTTAAAAAAAAAAGAATGGTTTAGTCAGGTAACACTAAATATTAGATATATAAATTAAATACTATTAATATTTAATGCTATTTAATATTTAAACAAGCTTTTTAAAAAGATTTTAAGTAATCTCAGGGAGCCTGAGTAGCTCAGTCATAAAGCACCTGTCTTCGGCTCAGGTCATGATCCCAGGGTCCTGAGATCGAGCCCCACATCGGGCTCCCTGCTCAGCGGGAAGCCTGCTTCTCCCTCTCCCACTCCCCCTGCTTGTGTTCCCTCTCTCGCTGTCTCTCTGTCAAATAAATAAATAAAATCTTAAAAAAAAAGGTGGGGGGGGCACCTGAGGGGCTCAGTCAGTTAAGCGGCTGCCTTCGGCTCGGGTCACGATCCCAGGGTCCTAGGATCGAGTCCCACATCGGGCTCCCTGCTCAGTGGAGAGCCTGCTTCTCCCTCTCCCTCCGCTACTCCCCCTGCTTGTAGTCTGTCAAATAAATAAAGTAAAATCTTAAAAAAAAAAAGTTAAGTAATCTCTACACCCAATGTGGGGCTCGAACTCCTAACCCCGAGATCAAGAGTCGCCCACTCCACCAACTAAGCCAGCCAGGCACCCCTAAACAGTAAACATTTTTAAAGAATATTTAATGCCACATAGAAAACATAAGATATATCGGGTGCCTGGATGGTTCAGTCAAACATCTCTCTCTCTTTTTTTTTAAGATTCTATTTATTTATTTGAGAGAAAGAAAGAGCACACACAAGTAGTAGAGCGGTAGGCAGAGGGAGAGGGAGAAAGCAGGCTCCCCGCTGAGCAGAGAGCCCAATGCAGGGCTCAATCCCAGGATGTTGGGATCATGACCCTAGCAGAAGGCAGATGCTTAAGTGACTGAGCCACCCAGGCGCCCCAAACGTCCAACTCTTGATCTCAACTCAGGTCTTGATCTCATGGTGGTGAGTTCAAGCCCCCATTGGGCATGGAACCTACTTAGGAAGGAAGGAAGGAAATATAAAATATATTAAGAGAAAAAAATACAGAACAGTATACTACATACTAAGACCTTGATTTGGTTTAAAAAAAAAAAAAAGATGTTACTAGCAACAGCAATCTGTGGCTGATGAGACTGTTGCTTATACCTGTCACCTTTGCACATTTCTAATTCTCAAAAAAGAGTAAGGACACAAAGACTGTGCTTCTAATAAATATTTCAAGACTGTAAGCTCTTATCCCCATGGTCATACACATAATTTTGTCATCACCAGAAACTACTTTCTCTGAAATCCATTTCAAGTTTCTCAGATTCCCACTCCTTAGATCAAGCTCACTAGTACTCCAAACCCAGCTATTAGCTGGCTTAATCGAACATCACCACTCTCCATCATTACCAATCACTCCTTGCTAACCTTGATGCTTTTGTTCCTTCATGGTACTCATATGGCAAAGCCCCACTGCTAGTTAAACTCATTCCCCAATTAACTTAAACAAAACAAAACAAAACCACCTCCCTGTATCTGCCCCAAGCAGCACTGCTGGGGAAAAACACACACACAACCATCATTAATTGGTCTCATATTCAAGTGAATACCACAAATCCCAAATGAAAACTTAACATTGCCCTAAGTGTTTCTGCTCCTATTAAAGATTAATCCTTCCATTTATCTAGTAATACCCCCGCCCCCCCGTTCTTCTCAAGGACTTTGCAGGTTCATTTACTCCTCCTTTCTCTAGCATAATCAATTTTTCCCATCCATCAACATATAATCAGTAGAATATGAGAAAATTTTTAAGGGGCACCTGGGGGGCGCTCAGTTGGTTAAGTGTCTGAGTCCTGATTTTGGCTCAAGTCATGATCTCAGTTGTGAGATCAAGCCCCGAGTCAGGCTCTGAGCTCAGCACAGAGTCTGCCTGTCCCTCTCCTGCCCGCGCTTGTGTGCACACACTCTCTCTAAAATAAATAAATAGAACCTTAAAAATTTTTTTTAAGATTTCTGAAGCCATATTCTTCTGCAGCTCCCCCTTTCTTCTCTGCTCCTCTGTTTAAAAACCAAAACTTTAAAACTTTAAAGCAAAACTTTAAAAAGTTGACCACAGCTGCCAGTTTCTCACCTCACTTCCTCTTACTAACTCTGTCCAACCATATATCCATCTTCACCATTCCAATGAAAATATTCTAGTCAAGGTTACCAATGATAACTGCACTGCAAATTCAGTGGTCATTTCTCTCACTCAGCAGCATGACAAAGTTGACCACTCATGGAACTCTTGTTTTCTCTTGGTTTCAAAGACACCACAGGGGCACCTGGGTGGCTCAGTCGTTAAGGATCTGCCTTCAGCTCAGGTCGTGATCCCAGGGTCCTGGGATCGAGCCCCACATCGGGCTCCCTGCTCCTCGGGAAGCCTGCTTCTCCCTCTCCCACTCCCCCTGCTTGTGCTCCCTCTCTCACTGTCTTTCTCTCTGTGAAATAAATAAAATCTTTAAAAAAAAGACACCACACTCCCCTGGTTTTCCTAACATATCACTAATAGCTCACTCTCCTTAACTTTCAATGTTTCTTCTAGGCCCAACTACAAAAGATGCTAGGGGTCCATGACAAACACTAGAACTTTGTCTAGGCTCCCTCCTTTTCTAACCAAATTCTCCTAGAGTTAAGTCACCCAGTCTAAGCTTTAACCTAACAAGAACGAAGCAAAACTCTTAAATCTTCCCCAACAGTTTTTTTTTTTTAATTTTATTTATTTATCTGAAAGAGTGAGAAAGAGCATGAGAGGGGGAGCAGGGGAGTTGGGCAAAGGGAGAGGGAGAAGCAGACTCCCCACTGCACAGGGAGCCCGATGTGGGGCTTAATCCCAGGACCCTGAGATCATGACCTGAGCCAAAGGCAGACGCTTAACCAACTGAGCCACCCAGGCACCTCTTCCCTGACACTTTCAATGTGCTCCTCCCGCTCTTTCCTATCTTGGAAAATAGCACGACCAACTGTCTGGTTGCTAAAGACAAAAGTCTAGGTGTTTTTCTAGGTTCTTCACTTTTCATCTGCATCAGCAAGCTGCTGTGACTTTACCTGTAAAACATAGCCCAAATACCTTCCTTCAGCTTCCTATTCGACTGTAATCCCAAGCTACAATCACCTCTTGCCTAGGCTATCTACAAAGGTCTTGGCTTATTAGTTCATTCCTGCCACTCCCCACCTCCACAGGGCAAGATGACTAACCAATTTCCTTTCTCCTTTTTCCTTCATAATGAAACCCTGATTTTAATTGGGGAGCAATGTGCTCAGCTAAAAAAACATTTCCCAGTTTCCCTTAAACCAAGAAGACGTTATGACACAGTCCAGGATAAAAAAAAATAAAAACAGGGCATCTGGGTGGCTCAGATGGTTAAGCGTCTGCCTTCGGCTCAGGTCATGATCCCAGGGTCCTGGGATCGAGTCCCACATCGGGCTCCCTGCTCCTTGGGAGCCTGCTTCTCCCTCTGCCTTTCTTTCTCTCTCATGAATAAATAAATAAAATCTTTAAAAAATAAATAAAAACAGAAGTCACTGAATGGGATTTCTCAGAAAGCTCTTTAAAGGGGGCAAACTGGGGCGCCTGGGTGGCTCAGTCGTTAAGCGTCTGCCTTCGGCTCAGGTCATGATCCCAGAGTCCTGGGATCGAGTCCCACATCGGGCTCCCTGCTCAGCCGGAAGCCTGCTTCTCCCTCTCCCACTCCCCCTGCTTGTGTCCCGTCTCTCGCTGTGTCTCTCTTTGTCAAATAAATAAAATCTTTAAAAAAAATAAATAAAAAATAAATAAAGGGGGCAAACTCAGCTGACATGTGGGTTATACCTTTCCCTTTCTGAAATTAAGACATGTTGTCTGGACCTCTGACAGGCATTTCGAGAGTTTAAGGACAAGGGTCAAACTCCTAAGAATGGTAAACTGAAAGTTAGTAGTTTATTAACACTGTAAAATCCCTAACCAAGCAACTCTGGGATACTTCTCTCCAGACTTGACTTTACTCCAGCCAAACTCAACCCCTAACTCCCAAATCCTTTTTATTAATTTATTTTTTTATTTCCTTGAAGATTTTATTTATTTGACAGAGAGAGAAACAGCGAGAGGGAACACAAGCAGGGGGAGTGGGAGAGGGAGAAGCAGGCCCCCACAGAGCAGGGAGCTGGATGCAGGGCTAGATCCCAGGGTTCTGGGATCATGACCTGAGCCGAGCAGACACTTAACTACTGAGCCACCCAGGCGCCCCATCCTTTTTCTTTACATCTTCAGTTTCAATTCATTCTCCACACAGCAGCCAAAGTGGTCTTTTTTTAAAGGGGGGACGGGCAGGTCTTGACTCCCAAGGATCCCACAAAGTAGATGCGTAACCTTAGGGGCAACCTTTATTTGCTCAAAAATACATCTCACATTAGCAGTGAGGAATCAGGTATCACCCTGAATTACTCCCTTAGTCATAAGTTTAAGGCATCAAAGTTTTTTGTTTTTTTTTTTAAAGAGAGATCTAGAAAGAATGCGTGGGTGGTAGGGGTAGGGTGGGTGAGGGGGAAGGGGGAGAGGGAAAGACAAGAATCCCAAGAGCGTTCCATGCCCAGCGCAGAGCCCGATGCGGGGATTGATCTCACAGCCCTGAGATTATGACCTGAGCTGAAATCAAGAGCTGGACACTCAACCAACTGAGCCACCCATGTGCCCCTGAAGTGGTCTTTTAAAAACAAAAATTTTGTTCTTTTCTTTAAATCCTCAAATGGCTTTCAGAGTCACTTAAAATACAAATTCTTTACTTTGGACTTAGGAAGTTTTATGTGATCTGGCTCCTGCCTACATCTCCAACTTCATCTTGCATCATTCACCGCCTCTTACCACAATACTCCAGCCACAATAACCTTTTGCTTGCTTAAACATAGCAAATTTATTCCTAATTTATGGCCTTTACATTCACTATTTCCTCTGATATGGAATATTTTCTTCCCCTAAAGACATAGCTTTATCATTCAGATCTCAATTTAAGTCAAGAGTCCTAGGAAAGAACTTTTCTGAACACCCAGTCAAAAACAGCCAATTAATTTCACCTATACAATACTGTATTTCTCTGCACTGCTTTTATCACTTATTTGTCTGTCTTACCTTGCCCCACTCATTACTATAGTCTCAGCACATATCATGGTACCTAGGATAAAGGGAGCCCTCAAATAGTTGTTAAATAAAGAGCTGTTGGTACTGATGATACAAAGATGAGCCAAGATGCTTACTTACTCTTGAGTTTCTCAGGGAGCACTGGGTTCCCTCCTCAGTGGGGAGTCTGCTTCTCCCTCTGCCCCTCCCCCTGCCTGTGCAGGGGGCATGCTCTCTCAAATAAATGAATAAAATCTTAAAAAAAAAAAAAAGTAGGGAAACTAGTAGTGAAAGCCAGCTTCAACTCACTGAAAAACATTAAAAATTACAAATCTGGGTTGAAAGTCTGATTGGAATTATATTCAAAGCTCTTTTAAAAACTTCTAAACGTATGTATATATATATACATGTACAGAAAAAAATGAAAGAAAAAAATAGAAGGAAATAACCAAAATGAAGATGTATCTCTACATGTTTGAAATATTTCATAGACAAAAATATTTTAAAGAAAAGAATTATCTCCAGGGGTGGGATTACAGATAATTTTTACTTTATTATAGTTCTATATACCTTCCAAAATTCAATAACATGTTACTTGTGTATTCACAGAAACTGGCCAATTATTTAAAAGAGAAAAGCAATTAAATGGTTCTACATTGACTGTATAACGATTACTAGTTCTTTCTGGATGCATGTAAGAATTGATCATCCTACTGTATGACTAAGTTAATTCCAATTTACCCTCCCAACTATCAGTTTAAGAATTATTCCCAAGGAACTCTTTCCCTGAGGTTAGGTTACCCCACCCCAACAGTTCTCCTTATTTAAACTCAATACACACACATATAATTGTTCAATGTTTCATTGCCTTACCAGACCATAATTTACTCCATAATAGCATGGACTATTTTAAAGATTTATTTATTTATTTCAGAGAGAGAGAGCGCACAAGCATGAACGGGGGAGGGGCAGAGGGAGAAGCAGACTCTCTGCTGAGCAAGGGGCCCAATGTGGGGCTCAATCCCAGGACCTTGGGATCATGACCCTAGCCGAAGGCAGAGGCTTAACTGAGCCGCCCAGACTGAGTCACCCAGGTGCCCTGGCCTAAGTCTACCTTATTAACAACATAGATGGCATTCAATAAATATTTGTTGAATAAATGAAGAAAAATGTAGACTTAAACTGAAGAGTTAACCCACAGTGATACAGATGATGTCATATATAACACTAAACAGATGCCCCCTGAGATCTTTCACAGGGAAAACTACAGAATAAATCAAAAAAAGACTGCCTTCCCACCATCTTATTTCCCAGTTTTTGGCTTTGACATTGTTATCACCCCAAAGCACAAACTGATGAAATTATCAACACTTACACTGAACAGAATAGGTCGCCTTTATCAACATATTATAAAGTCCCTAGTCTCAGAAGCAGGATAAGCAGTCATACTTTCATAATGGTTGGGTATGAGCTCCCTAGCGCTTAAAAAAAATCCTTAAACTCATTTGGGAAAACAAATGCCTCCTTCTTACCTGGCAATGAGCTAAGCAATGGAGGCCTGAAAATATAAGTCTCTGCCTTTAATGACTCACACTCACAGTTCCTAAGAGCAGATAAGAGATAAAGCACCTAAGTAAACACCTAAGGATATAACAAAGTATGACCAAGCCTACAAATACAATGTCTGACACATCTAACCACCTAATATCTCATCCAAACACCCAATGGCCTAGTAATACCACTCTCAGATACACACCTAAAATTCTTACACACGTGCACCAAAAAAAAAAAACCTAGAAATAACCAAATGTTCCATAGATGCATCAACTTCAGTATATTCTATTTTTTTTAAAAAGGAAATACTACAGAAGGATTTAAGAAAAATGAAGCAAAATGTATTATCACTGCTGAAAAGCAATAGTATCAGACAACCCACACTTTAAGTATGCCAATCCCAAATAGGATAGTTCACATAAAACAAAGAAACCTTGGGGCACCTGGGTGGCTCAGTCAGTTAAGTGTCTGCCTTAGGCTCAGGTCATGATCCTAGAGTCCTGGGATAGAGCCCTACATTGGGCTCCCTGCCCAGTGGGGAGTCTGCTTCTCCCTCTGTTCCTCCTCCGCACTCATGTTCTCTCTCGCTCGCTTAATCTCGCTCTCTCAAATTAAACAAAAACAAACCAAAAAACCCACAAAAACAAAACAAAACAAGGAAACCTAAAAGTAAAGTACCCACAGTCACTTGAGAAAGAAGTCTACATATACTAGCCCTGCATTTGTAATCACTAGAAAAATATGTAATCCCAAAAAGTCTGAAAATAGTTAAGAATAACAGGCCTGCCCTAACACCTATGCAAAGGGTTTATGCACATTCAGCAGCACCTCCAAAAAAAAGTGTAGATGCCTTCAAAGATTTTTTTGGCTTACTGTAAATGTTACTAAGCCCATCAATTCCAGGCACTACACAAGATGAAGGAAAAAAGATGAGTATCTTCAAGGAGCTCAATGATATCTAGCAGCAGCAGAAAGACATATGTACAATTACCAATATATATGTAACTACTCTAACAAAATCCTGACAAAATGACACTGGAAAATAGGGATAAACTGTGTTTTCACAAAACGTTTATCAGGAGTGGCATTTTAGGATAAGTATATTTCAAAGGCAAAGGAAGTGGTAAGGGCTTATTCAAGGCAGACAGAACAACTAAATGGTGAGCAATTTAATGTAGCTGAAGGTCTGAGAGTGAAGTATGTGTAGGCATGCAACTGTGTCGAGACTTGACAGGAAATAGGTCAAGAAAGGTAGGCTAGAACAAAAGCATAAAAGTTTTGCCTTTATGCAATAGGCAGTAGAGAAACTAAAGGAAAATGACAAGATCATATTTTAAAAATTAAATCATGTGGCATGGGGGCACCTGGGTGGCCCATGGGTGGCCCAGTCAGTTAAGTGTCTGCCTTCAGCTCAGGTCATGATCCCAGGATCCTGGGATGATGGAGCCCCGCATCAGGCTCCTTACTGAGTGGGGAGTCTGCTTCTCCGTTTCCCTCTTCCCCTTCCCGTGCTCTCTCTCTCAAATAAATAAAATCTTTTAAAATCAATCAATCAGTCCTGTGGCATGGCACCAGGAGAGCTGAACAGAGGATGCAGAGAAATAAATGTAAATAAGCAAACTGTTTGGGACGCCTGGGTGGCTCAGTCAGTTAAGCCTCTGCCTTCAGCTCCGGTCATGATCTCAGGGTACTGGGATCAGGATCAAGTCCTACATCAGGCTCCTTGCTCAGCAGGGAGTCTGCTTCTCCCTCTGCCTGCCACTCCCCCTGCTTGTGCTCTCTGACAAATAAAGTCTTTGAAAAAAAAAAACCAAAAAACTAGGGATAAAAAAGAGAGGTAAAATTTAAAAATATAATAATAAGCAAACTGTTTTACTATAGTCCATCTGGGATATGAAAACCTGACCTAGAGTAATTAATGAAAGGAATGCAAAAGAGGAAACAAAGATTTAGGAGATAGAGTTCTATCAACTTAGAAAGGGTAGTAACACAGTTATGAAGGAAAACCGGCAGTATCAGAACCACCACAAGAGGCAAGCTCTGAGAAATGAAGTGAAAGATGGACAAAATGGACTGATGAGAAGTTACTCTGCATTTGACAAATGGGAAGATACCGGTAATGCCTGAAGTAGTTGTTTCCATATGATACGGTAGAGATAGAAGCCTAAGTACAGTAAGGAAAATAACCCACATTTGCTCCTATAACCAAATATAAAATATCTTTATGATAATTAAAGATTTCTTAAACAAAATACAAAAAGCATACCATACAGGAAAAAAAAGAAAAATGTGACTTACTTTCTTTCTAAGTAAATTCTACCCCCAACACGGGGCTTGAACTCATAACCCCAAGATCTAGTCCACACTCTACCAACTGAGCCAGCCAGGCGCCCCCCTAAAAATGTGACTACTTAAAAATTAAGCTTTAGAAGATATGACAAAGTTAAGCAATATAAAACAGTCACAGAGGCGCCTGGGTGGCTCAGTCATTAAGCGTCTGCCTTTGGCTCAGGTCATGATCCCAGGGTCCTGGGATCGAGCCCCACATCGGGCTTCCTGCTTGGTGGGAAGCCTGCTTCTCCCTCTCCCACTCCCCCTGCTTGTGTTCCCTCTCTTGTTGTGTCTCTCTCTGTCAAATAAATAAATAAAATCTTTAAAAATAATATTACATTTAAAAAAAATGTAACAGTCACAGAAGGACAAATAATGTATAAGACAGTAGTTCATAGAGACAAAAAGTAGATGAACAGAATGCGCTGGGCAACAGAGAAGTAGAGTTAGCATTTAAAAGATAGAGAATTTCGGGGCGCCTGGGTGGCTCAGATGGTTAAGCGTCTGCCTTCGGCTCAAGTCATGATCCCAGGGTCCTGGGATCGAGTCCCGCATCGGGCTCCCTGCTCCTTGGGAGCCTGCTTCTCCCTCTGCTTCTCTCTCTCTCTCTCTCTCCCCCTGTCTCTCTCATGAATAAATAAATAAAATCTTAAAAAAAAAATAAAAGATACAGAATTTCGGTTTTACAAGATGAAATGAGTTCTGTAGATGGATAGCGGTAATGGTTGTACAAAAATGTACACTGAAATTGTAACTTAAAAATATACAAGATGGTAAGTTTTATATGTGTAGTGTACCACAATTACCAAAAAAAAGAGGATAAAAAAAAGTTAACAATTAAGCCACATAATGGAAGTAGACGAAATCATATAAATACAGAGTTCCTGCAAATCAATAAGGAAAATACAAACCATCCAACTTTTTTTTAAGATTTTTATTTATTGGGGCACCTGGGTGGCTCAGTCAGTTAAGCGTCTGCCTTCGGCTCGGGTCATGGTCCCAGGGTCCTGGGATTGAGCCCCATATCAGGCTCTCTGCTTAGCGGGGAGCTTGCTTCTCCCTCTCCCTGTCGCTCTGCCTACTTGTGATCTCTCTGTCAAATAAATAAAATCTTAAAAAAAATATTTTTTTATTTACTTATTTTTGCGTGTGTGTGCACACACGCAAGAGGGAGGGGGACACAAGGGGGGGTAGGGGTGGAAGGGAGGGGCAGAGGGAGAAGCAGACTCCCTGCTGTCCCAGGGCTGCACCAGGCTACGGATGTAGAACTCCATCCCAGGACCCTGGGATCATGACCTGAGCTGAAGGCAGATGCTTAACCAACTGAGCCACCCAGGTGCCCCAAATTTTTTTAAATGGGTAAGGAATAAGAACACTAAGTTTGCAAAAGAAAGCCTAATGGCCAATAAACACAAAAATATGCTTAGTATCTCTACTGGTAAAGGAAATTAAAATTAAAATAAGCTACCATTTCACATCCACCAGACTTACAAAAATGTAAGTCTTAGAAATGTCAGGTCACTAGAACTCTTACACACTGCTAGAAGAGTGTAAACTGATACAATCACTGGTAGGATGAAGCAATATCCAGCAATGCAGAAGATGCAAATACACTCAGATCCTACAATACTATCTCCTAGGAAAAACTCTCAGGTGTCTGAGAAAACATATATAGTAATGTTCGATGCTTTTTTTTTTTTTGTACAACAGCTAAAAGTTGAAACTACATGCTGTCCAGAGAATGAATAAACAACAACAAAACTGATGTGAAATACTACATAATTTAAAGAACTAAAGCAATATGCATTGTCATGGATAAATTCTCAAAAAAAAAAGAACACTAAAAAGCAAAGTTGCAGGAGGGGCATCTGGGTGGCTCAGATGGTTAAGCGTCTGCCTTAGGCTCAGGTCATGATCTCCAGGTCCTGGGATAGAGCCTCATGTCGGCCTCCCGGCTTGGTGGGGAATCCACTTCTCTCTCTCCCTCTGCCTCTCCCCCTACTTGTGCTTGCTCTGTCTCTCTCTCTCTCAAATGAATAAATAAAATCTTTAAAAGAAGAAGAGGAAGGAGGAGGAGAAGAAGAAAAGTTGCAGATGTAGAATATTACAATCTATGAAAAAAATTTTTTAAACTTTTAAAAACACTAAAAAGTGCTTTTATACTCAAAATTACTACGGTTTCAATAGTAAAAACAAAAGTATGAATGGGAAGGATACAGGCATCTTCAGCACAGTGGTTACTTCTAAGAGAATGGAAAAGGGAAAAGGTTACAAAGTGAACTTCATCTGTATATTGTTTTATTTCCTGAGGGAAAGGGCAAGTTAACCAAGTATGAGAGAGTTAAGATCTGTTAAATCTATACCATGACCATAAAGGTGTTCACACCCACTGTTTTCTAAACTTCTAAGTATAAAATATTCCATAATTTTAAAAAGCATCTTTAAAAATAATGGACAGGTAGCAAGCAGCAGACATGATTGTACACTTTTCTTTCTTTTTTTTAAGATTTTATTTATTTATTTATTTATTTATTTATTGAGAGAGAGAGAGAGAGAGAGAGAGAATGGTAGAGAGAGAGCATGAGAGGGAAGAAGGTCAGAGGGAGAAGCAGACTCCCCGCTGAGCAGGGAGCCCCATGCGGGACTCGATCCTGGGACTCCAAGATCATGACCTGAGCCGAAGGCAGTCGCTTAACTGACTGAGCCACCCAGGCGCCCTGTACACTTTTCTTTCTACCATTATCAGTAAATATTTGGGAGTCAGAGACCTAGTTTCCAACCCCTGTTCTACCAAGTTGCTCGATACTGAGAAAGTTACGTACTTTCTTCGGAGCTGCAATTTTCTAATCTGTAAAATAAAAATAACATCAATCTCATAAGGCTGCCATACATAAAAAATGCCAGATAGTAGGCATTAAACTCTAAGTATTTATTATTTTAAATTTGCTAAAAGCAAAGAACTAAAGGGAGAAAAAGGACAAAGGTTTTGAATGAAATGAAGTTCTCTCCTTTGCAAAATTACGTAAGAGACCACCACGGATGTCAGATGGATGTGACCGTCACTTTCTATTTTCCAAGACCCAATTTTAAAATAGGAATTTTAGGGGCACCTGGGCGGCTCAGTCAGTTAAGCATCTGCCTTCCACTCAGGTCGTGATCTCGGGGTCCTGGCATCCAGCCCCATCAGGCTCCCTGCGCAGCGGGGAGTCTGTTTCTCCCTCTCCCTTGCCTCTCCCCCGACTCGTGCTCTCAAGTGTGCACACTCTCTCATTCTCAAATAAAATCTCTTTTTTTAAAAGATTTTATTTATTTGACAGAGAGAGAGTGAGCATGAGCAGGGGGAGGGGCAGAGGGAGAAGCACGCTCCTTGCTGAGCCGGGGGCCCTACTCAGGGCTTGATCCCAGGACCCCAGGATCATGACCTGAGCAGAAGGCAGATGCCTAACCGACTGAGCCACGCAGGCGCCCCCTCAAATAAAACCTTAAAAAAAAAAAATAAAGTAAGATAGGAAGTTTACCAAGGGATTCAAAATTACATATACCATAGGACTGGGAATCTAGATTTCCTGGTGCAGTTCAAGGCCACCAGAGCCTTATCAAGAAATCCCAAATAATCCTGTAAAGCTGTCTTATCTGAAAGGCTTCCAAATAAAGCACTTCTTTTTCACTAAAAAGGTCACATTTTAACACAAACTCTTCCCCAATTTATAACTGTCTCCTAAAGATAACTAACATCTTGAGAACAAGGCCCACATTTTTCTTTTGCATTCCCCTTGGCCACAGGTTGTTTGCGCACAGGTGACAAAGAAACTCTATCAGAAGTACTAAAGCCCCTTCATTTAAATCTTTTCTGCAGGCAAATTCACATAGAGCTTTCACTACACCACTGAAGGAAACCTTTATGATCCGAAACAACAATAAGCAGAATATGAACATATAGCTAATTTTGACATCTTAACAGCTATCTGTTCGTATGTCCCAGGAATTGCTCTGAACCCTGTAAAGGCTCAATCTTCCTACATTCTTACAGATAGGAAAACTAAGATACAGAGTCAAAATGCTGCAGGTGTTAAATTGAAAAGCCAGGACTCAAAGCAAATCTAATTCCAAAGCCCACGCTCTTAATCACTAAGCTAAATTTACTCTATCATGCTTAAGGAGTGAAATATCTCTGCCTCCTGCCAAATTTAAGTTCTCACACCAAGACAGAAAAAAAGGCAAAATATATTTAAATACAATAGTCAATATTAAATCATCACTCATACTTTATTAGCATTCAACATTTACAGTATTATTTATGAAAAAAATAGTCCCATAAAGCAATCATATATAATGGTTAGAATGGACTGGTATGCAAAAAGCCTGGGTTCATTAACCAGATCTGTATCACTGGAAAACCATCAATCTCTTCAGGCCTCAGTTTCCTGATCTTACAGACGAGGAATCTGGCCTAGATCTAAAGTCTCTTTCAACTGGAATACTCAATGCATTTTAACGCATTTTCTAAGACACTACTAATACATTCTTTGAACAAAGATTTTTTTTCTTTTTCTTTTTTTGGTAAAGATTTTTTTATTTATTTGACAGAGAGACACAGTGAGACAGGGAACACAGCAGGGGGAGGGGGAGAGGGAGCGGGAGAAGCAGACTCCCTGCTAAGCAGGGATCCTGAGCAGGATCCCTCGATCCCGGGACCCTGGGATCATGACCTGAGCCGAAGACAGACGCTTAACGACTGAGCCTTCCAGGCACCCGTTTTGTTTTTTTCTCTAAGTAGTCTCCACGCCCAGCACAGAGCCCAATGCAGGGTTCAAACTCACAACCCTAGCCAAGATCAAGAGTTGGATGCTTAACTGACTGAGACACCCAGATGCCCCCCGAACAAAGATTCTGAAGGGCATCTTTTGAAAACCTTCAAAATTAAAACAATCATATAGTATACACTCACGCCTATTCTTTTACTCAAACATACTCAGAGCAAATCTGTACTATCAGAAGTCAGGAAAGTGCCTGGAAAGAGATGGCTGGGCGTTCCTGTGGTGCTGGTAATATTGTTTCAGACCTGATCTGGGTGCTGGTCATACCTTATGGTTATCTTTTACTTTGACATGAAAAAAGGTGTTTTTTTCCTAAAGATAATAGTGAAGATATTTAGGTGCTAATTCCACAACTATGTGTGTATATCAGAGCTGTGCACGCAAACTTTCTAAATGTATAAATGTGTTTCTTGCCTAATTTTGTCAATAATCTCTGCACCCTAGTTCCAATTCAGGTGCCTACAGAAAAAAAAAATCATTTACTTATAAATTCCAGTATTCCTGTAATTCCTTTGGCACTGTCTTCTGAAATTTGAGGTCAGTCTTAACTTTCCTTCGAAACCGAGCTCAAAAACCTCCCTCCAATATTATAGACCTGAAACTAATATAAACCTGTATATTAAGTAACTGGAATTAAAATAAAAACTACAAAACAAAAACAAAACCCTCCCTCCATACATATACCCTAAAAACTCCCATAATATTTACTCTTGCACCTAACATTTTTATTTATCTCCAACCAAGTAAATCTGGAGCTGTGGTCAATATGCTCAATAACTGTTGATAACATTATTTACTAGAAAATAAGAATATATATTCTTCACAAAGGGGTGACATGTAGGAAATCCCAGATGCATCTAAATCTATGCCTGATGGACAGAGATCAAAGTCTTTACAATAGTAAAATAAAACAAGAAATGCACCCCAAACAGTATTACTTGAACAGGTATAATTTTTTTTTTTACCCCATCAAAAGCTTTTCTCACTCAGCCCACACCCAGAACCCCCTAAGGTACACTATTCAAATAAGTTACACAGAGCTGTAACTTATGTAACTGTAAAAACTGCTTTTCTACTCTTAAAAAAACTGTTCAAATTCCAGTTACATTCATTTCCAGCAGGGAATTTCACCTTTTTCTTTAAATCAAAAAGGAAAGAGTTTAAAAGAAAAAAATCATTCACAAAGGGAAAACAAATATAAAATCTTAAAGAGATCACTCAAAACTAGTAGTAGCCATGCTATAAACTTTTTTGTACCTTTACTGTCCATCTTTTAGATAAAATATACTACACATCTTACAAAGTTAATAGTCTGAAATGTTCTTCTAAAGAGTTTTGTCCACAGCAGTGGTTCTCAACATTTGGCAAAGTCTGGAGACATTTTAGTTGCTATAACTGGCAGGGAGCGAGGGTAAGGAGGTCGGGAGGAGGGTTAGCTGTGCTACTGGCAGCTAGTGATAGAAGCCAGGGATACTACTAAAACATCCTACAATGCAAAGAAGAGCCACTCTGACAGCAAAGAATTCATTATCCGCCTAAAATGTCAATAGTGCTAAGGATGAGAAACTATGGTCTACAGAAATCAACAGATTTACTTCTAAAGACTTGCCAACTAGTTCTATAGATCAACCTAGATCAAATATATTAAATTTAAAATGACACTAAATACAAAATCCATTTAAACACATAAAAGAAAACTTACACTACAGTAGTTTCCATGAAACCAATTTGTAATGCCATAAATTTAAATATTCCCTATTGAAATCTTAGAAAATGTTAGCAAAGTACAATTACAATATGAAAAAACTACAAATAACATATAACAAACAATCAAACATGGGTATGTGCACTGACTTAAGGGCATTTTACTTCACTGAGCTTCAAATTTTAAAGTATTTTGCAGGGGTGCCTGGGTGGCTCAGTCTGTTAGGTGTCTGACTCAGTTTCGGCTCAAGTCATGACCTCAGGGTCTTGAGATGAAGCCTGATGCAGGGCTCTGAGCTCAGTGGGGAGTATGCTTGAGATTCTCTCTCTCACTCTCCTTTTGCCCCTCCCGCAGCTTGCACTCTCTCAAATAAATATTTTTTAAAAGTATTTTGAATATTAACATCAACTAAATCTTTAGAGGTTAACACTTATTTTAATGTGTTTCTTTTTTAAGATTTTATTTATTTGTCAGAGGGAGAGAGAGAGAGACCACAAGCAGGGGGAGCAGCAGGCAGAGGGAGAAGCAGGCTTCCCACTGAGCAAGGAGCCCCATGCGGGACTCGATCCCAGGATCCTGGGATCATGACCTGAGCCAAAGGCAGACGCTTAACCGACTGAGCCACCCAGGCGTCCCTTATTTTAACGTTTAAACCTATTAAATTAGGTTGTGTTTATTTATTTTTTTTAAATTAGGTTGTGTTTAAATCCTGTAACCAGTAATACAAACCAGTCTCAGTTATTTTTAAATAATTAAAGCATGCCTATCCTTGTAAAGTAATGACAGTGTGGTACAATATAAACACAAGCAGACCTAGATCCAAATCCCAAAGCTATATGTTTGCAGACAAATAATTTAACTTCTTTGAATCTCAATTTCCTCATCTAAGAAATAAGAAATCTAAATCAAAGAAATGTTCTTGAAAATTAGCAGTAATGCATAAACAAATGGTACTGAGAGCCAGCCACTCTACAAATGGTGGTTAGTTGTTAACAGCAATAATAATAATACAACCTGTGAATACGGATTATAGTTTTATTATATCCTCACAATCAACATTTCACTTAGTAATTTGACTCATAAAATAACTATAAAATGTATTTTAATCAATTTTCCATTCCTGGCAATTTGAAATATTACTTAAAATTCACACACATATAAAATTAATGTCTGACACATAAAGGATGGATTTCCAAATAGTCTCAAGGGAAAAAGGTCTAGGTGCCTTTATTTATTATTTTAAGTAAATAATATATTTGCATGACTCAAAACTCAAAAGGGATCCTTTGATGCCTGTTACCCCAGACACCCATTCCCTTATATAGAAGTAATCAATTTTACCAATTTCTCATTGAGACAAATACATATATTTTCCCCTTCTTCCAACACAAATGGTGGCCTCCTCCACACTATTCTGCACCTTGCTTTTCACATTTGATTTATCTTGATTATATTTTAATTAACACACTCCAAGAATGGCCACTTACAACTTCTTATGGTCAGAATTCAGCAAATGTCAGCTATCTTCGTAAGACAACTTAAAAGGCCAAAAAAAAAAAAAAAATCCTCAAATCAACCGGTATTCTTAGTAAACAAGAGCAGATGAAACAAACTTTGGTAAATGTGGAGAGTTACATAAATGAAATGATGAAATACTTGGTTACTTGACCAGACACTCAAAATACTACATTTCCACACTTAAAAAGGAAACACGTGGACTGTATTACAAGTCCTTCAATAAGCTGAAAGTAATCAACATTATCCACTCATAGAACTGGGCCTACTAAATTATCAATGAAATAAAATACTGGTGAAAATAAAGCTATTTATTGGTTATAATCCAAGATTAAATTATCTGACCCTTTTCTAAATGTACTCTGCAACTTATTTTCTGGAAGAAGTTTCCTTCCAGATTTATAAAGGTACTCTTCTTAAAAAAAAATAATTTGTTGCATTTCCTATTCTCTTCCTCTGAAATACTATAATGCTTACTTGAAGCAAGGCTTCAGTATCCCTTACATATAAAAAGCAGTACTGTTTTAACAATATGCATACTAGAGCAATACTAGATTTAAGCTTTAATTGAAGTACTAAAAATATCATGATGAATGTCACCTCATATAAGCAAAGAGACCATATGAATTACGAGAGCAGTAACTTACCATTTTTAAGTAATAGAAAATAAAGTATTTGAAAGAAATCTTATATTCTCAGGCTTGTACAACTTTATTACAGAAGAAATGTTTTGGGCTGTTGGCAACTGTATTAACTGAATCTTTCATTAGGAATATATATGTCAACTATCCTGGAATATATTTTCTTGCAAATAAAAAGTTAGAATTATTGTTTCACTGTATATCAGTACAGACATTTATGACCCTATTTCTGCACTGTACCGCAAAAATACAAAGTCATCCTTCCATTCAGAGTTTTGGCACTTGAACAAATACAGAGGTCAGAGTTCATACACATGCTCTGTAAAACATCATTTCTCACAGACTACTACATTCAATCAATCTGCTAGTATTGGTTATTTTTAAGTTAATTTTAAAGAATTATATTCAACATGTCTAATTGGAAAAATGATCACTGTAGAATCAGTGACACAAATAAAGCTCAAGTACTATCATTTATGTCTATTACTCATCACATACTTAGAATGATGAATTTCACAAATCATTTAGATTATCAAAGTTCCAACATAAGAGAAAGATACAAATAATGATACATTTAACAATGGTATGTGACATCTTGAAAATAATAAGTATTTCAGCATTACTTTTTCATCTCTCTTTGTTAAATCCAAGGAGGAAAAACAACTTGGCATTCTTGTTGATTTGAGTATGAAAAATTGTACCAACACTTGCATAGTTTTGAATCAAATCGCTAGGGAATTTTAAATACATTACATAAATAAATATGGCCAACATCAGAGTAAATTCTGCAAGACTCAAGAGCAGCTTGAGACCAAAAAAAATGTTTTTAATAATTTCAGATAAGATACATCGAGACAAACCTACTCAATAAGGAGGTATAATAATGTATTGATGTGGTGAAATCCCACGTTTTTAATAGGACTTTTTCAAAAGTAAGAATCAAGTTAACTATGAGGGACATCATAATGAAGTTTCATGGCACAACACAACAGTCACAGAGGCATTGTCTTAGAGACTCTGATCTGTAACTTGTAAACAATATTTTGAAATAAGCTACTCATACCCTTCATTATTTTTTCCTAACGAAAAACATTTAAATGCCTTTAATACACCAAACAACTTGCCTTCACCCAATCAAAACGCTTTAGATGTCAACAGAAAAGAGGCCTAGAAATTGGGGGCCCGGGGGTCGGTGAAAATGAGATAATGATCTAATTCGGAATTAATTTCCTACCTCAGGTGAAAATTCCCTTATCTCCCACTCAAATAAAATAGTATCCCATTATGTCTCCTCTTCTCTCCCAACACCGAACTAAGGAGGGAGTAACTCTGAACGTCCTTCTTTCATCAATACCTAAGGCCTTTTACCGCTCCTTCCCAAAGGAAAGGACAGTGGAGGCCAAACAGGCTATAATGTAGAATACCCTTAAAAGTGTGGGCCTTTGAGCAGCGCGGCTCTCCGGATCCAGTTACCACCTTTCCCCTTCCCCCAACCCACTTCCCGGGTTTTCTCAGGCTCGGCCTGCTCCCTCCACACCCTACAGCCACACTTCCAGCTGTTGCCACTGCCTCGGGGCTCTCTCTAGAGCTCACACCCCTCCAAGAAGTGCCCCCTTCTTCATCTGCCCCCCAAACCGTGTTCCTCTCCAGACCACCCGCCCGCGAGGCGGTCCATCCCAGGGCCCAGGGAGGGGAGGAGAAGGCGACGGAAGCAGGGGGAGACTGCTGCTTCCCCACAGGCAGAAGGGCGACCGCAAGGAGGGCCACCCAGGGGTTACCGGGGATACTGGGGTCTCCGGTGGAAAAACCCTCCCGCCCTGGGCTGGGGTGGGGGATGTCCGGGAGTTCATTTCTGACCTCCTCGCTCTTCAGCACCTCCTTGAACTCCCGCTTGATTCGCTGCACCGCGATGTTGGCCATGTCTCCGCCCGCAGCTGATTCGTACCCGCCTCCTCCGCCACCGCTACGACCACCGCCACCGCCGCCACCTCTTCCACCACCGCCTCCTCCCTCGGCGATTCACACCGGAGCACACGAACGCTGCCACTGCCACCCCGGCCGCCGCGCTCTCCTCAGTGTGGAATCACCTCCGCGCCCGGCCACCAAAATGGCGCCGGGTCCGCGCATGCGCAAGACGGTGACCCGGCCGGGCGGCGCAGCCGCTCCCGTTGTAGCCCCATACGCCTCAAACGCGAACCCGCGCCGAGCCGCGCCGCGCGTCTCTGCCGGAGCTGCGGCCGCGCGGCTCCGCCCTGCCGGCGTCTGGGGCCAGGAGGGTGCGGCTTCCGCGCCGGCCCGCCCTGCCAGGGCCTCCCGGGTCTTCTCTTGTGCCGCCGTCACTCTTCAGATCACTGCGGTGTGGTCGGGTCTTCCAGCCCATGGCCTCTGACTGAAGACTGAGACCAACCTAACGGGTTCACGCGGCCCCACTCGGCTACCAGCGCCTACAAGCGCCGTCCTGACTCAGCCAGACCCAGAACCCACAGGCTTAATGTGCCTGACTGTGTCTAGTGTATAAAAGCACCATTCCAGAACTCGATCCGGCCCATTTTCTGTTGGTGTAGCCCAGAAAAATCCAGTGCCGTCCGTTTTTGTTCTGAAGCCATTAGAGTGTCACTACTAATCCGATCGTTCCAGGTACCACACGTCACTGAATTAAGAGTGGTCGTTGTTGGGTCCCATCAGGTGTATTTCAAACAGGTACTCTATGTAGATGCCTGAGGTGGATTTAGAAGCCAGATGTTGATCTCTGAACTACTGAGATAATTAATACTGAGTTTTAATAGTTTTTCACCTCGAGTGTACATCAGAATCCCTGAAAAGCTTGTTAAAAAAAACCAGGTTGCTAGACCCCCATCCCTAGAGTGTGGGGTGGGTCCAATAATTTGCACCTCCAACAAGTTCTCTTGCTGCTACACTATGAGAACCACTAAACTAAAACATGTGAAAATAGTTTGTATATTAAAGTGAAAAATGGAGAAATAGAGGCTTCTTGTGGAGGAACGGTAGCTTTACTTCTGTAAGCCTAGGGCCTACAACGGTGTCTGGCACTAGTAGGCACTCAATAAATATTGAATGAACAAATGAAGATAAGAGTAAAATATTTTAAGTGGGAAGTAAGTTCGAAAGGCAATTTGAAAGTCGTTGCTAGGGTTTCAGTAAATAATATGGTTTTGGTGCCGAGCGGTGCTTTAAATAGAATAAGTAATAAAGGTTATTTAGTCTTTATTTCATGAGCTTCTTTCACCTAATCAATTAGTAAAGTGCCCTCCTAGAAAAATATCACAAATACACGGTCTTAGCAAAAATTACTAAAATTATGGCACCAAAAAGGAACTATCCCCCGGCAGTGAATCATTCAAGTGGAAATACATGGAAAAAAAGTTCTTGAACTTCTGCCACAGGAACCAAGAAGAGATTTTTGATCCCAGCTCTCCTCCATGCTAGCTATCTTAGCCAACCTTGGTTTCCTCATCAGCAAAATAAAGAAGCTGGATTAGATGATGATCTCTTTCAAGTTTTAAAAGCTCAGAATTCTAAAGCATCTTTTGGAAACATCTTCCAAAGTGGACTAACATAAATTATAAAAACCCTTCCAGCAGAGCCCCCTAGTGGTCCTAAGAGGAACCAACTATACCTCTGGGTCATGGTACAAGGAATTACTGGTATAAGGTAAATCATGCAATGCTATGTGTATTTGTGTCAGTACATTAAAAATAGTTATTTTGGAGCGCCTGGGTAGCTCAGTCGTTAAGCATCTGCCTTTGGCTCAGGTCATGATCCCAGGGTTCTGGGATCGAGCTCTGCATCAGGCTCCTGCTCCGCGGGAAGCCTGCTTCTCCCTCTCCCCCTCCCCCTGCTTGTGTTCCCTCTCTTGCTGTGTCTCTCTCTGTCAAAAAAATAAATAAAAAATCTTTAAAAAAAATAAATAAAAATAAATAAAATCTTAAGAAAAATAGTTATTTTGAAGTCTGCAAAAAGTGTTTTGAGTAATTTACATTTGTCAACTTCATTCAGTCCCCAATCTTAATCTTGGAACTTCAAAGAAACTTGCAACACTCAAAGCACAGGGGGACTGCTTAGAAGAGTATGGTAATTTCTTTGGCGGAGAGGGGTTTGGTCTTTTTTTTTTTTCTTGAGAGAGAGAGAGAAAGCAGGGGAAGGGCAAAGGGAGAAGGAGAGAGAGAATCTTATACAGGCTCCCCACTTAGCATGGAGCCCCACACAGAGGCTCCATCTCAAGGCTCTGAAATCATGACCTGAGCCAAAATCAAGAGTCGGACACTTAACCGACTGAGCCACCCAGGCGCCCCTGGTCATTTTTAAACACATATAATCATTGGCCTTGAAATTCTACTTCTAGGAAGTCATTCTACAGTCCTACCAGAGAATGAAGCAACTACATATTAACTGATAATGAGACAATTCCCAAAGTACATTTTAAGGCAAAAAAAGCAGTATGCTAAATGCAATGTGTTATCTTGGATTAGATCCTAGAACTGAAAGGACATAACTAGTGAAATCTAAGTAAATTCTGTAATTTAGTTAATAGTATTGTACCAATATTAATTTCTTAGTTTTGACATGGTACTATGGTTATGTAAGATGTTAACATTAGTAGAAGTGGGTAAAGAGTATACAAGAATCTCTGAAACTTTTCTGTAAATCTACAATTACTCCAAAATAAAAAGTTTACTTTTGAAAAAGCACTATGCAGTCCATATTGTATGTAGTATACCACCATATGTGTGAGGGAAGAAAGGAATATGCTGGTGTATATACTTGTGAATCCTCAAAATATCACTGGAAAAAGGCATAAGAAACTGACAGTAGGGCATATCTCTGAGAAAACAACTTAAATGGCTTGGAGAAGGCAAAATGGGAGAATTTTCACCATGTACCCTCTTGTATATTTTACCTATTCAAAACTAAATTTTTAAAAAATGGGTTTCCAGTAATGCAGATTATAAGCTCCTCACTATTATGATCTAGTTCTGGTTGATTACTTCATTAAAAATTAATTAATTAAACAAATAATTATTGAGTGCCTACTATGTGCCAGGCACAATGTAGGCCCTAGAGGTATATCAGTGAACAAGAAACAGAAAACCTCTGGAATTGCAGGATTTACATTCTGTCAGGGATAGGGAGAATTCATCTCAAAGTTCAGTCCACAGAAATGTGGGGGGTACCTGATAATGTTTTCGGGGATCAGTCTGCAATGACCAAACTATTATCATAATACAACTAAGACATTATTTGCCTTTTGCTATGTTGACATTTGCACTGATGACATAAAAGCAATAGCGAACAAAACAATTACTATACTATTAATAATTTTATTAATACCATGCACTCACTTTTGAAAATACCAGTTTTGGGGTGCCTGGGTGGCTCAGTTGCTTAACCATCTTACTCTTGGTTTCGGCTCAGGTCATGATCTCATGGGTGGTGAGATCAAACCCTACATCAGTCTCTGTTCGAGATTCTCTCCCTCTGCCCCTCCCCCCCAAATAAATAAATAAATCTTAAAAAAAGAAAAAGACAAAAAATACCAGTTTCAGAGGCATCTGGCTGGCTCAGTTGGTGGAGCATGCGACTTGATTTCGGGGTCCTGAATTTGAGCCCTGCATTGAGTATAGAGCTTGTTTAAAAAAAAATACCAGTTTTACTTTTTTTTTTTACTAAGAATTGCACTTTTATTTATTTATTTATTTAACATTTTTATTAAATGTTAATGGGCCCGGGGATCATGACCTGAGCCAAAGGCAGATGCTTAACTGACTGAGCACCCAGGAGCCCCTCACTTTTTTTAAAAAAAGATTCTATTTTTAAGTAATCTCTACACCCAACGTGGGGCTCGAACTTACAACCCCGACATCAAGAGTCACATGCTTGGGGAGCCTGGGTGGCTCAGTCGTTAAGCATCTGCCTTCGGCTCAGGTCTTAATCCCAGGGTCCTGGAATCGAGACCCACATTGGGCTCCCTGCTCAGTGGGAAGCCTGCTTCTCCCCCTCCCACTCCCCTTGCTTGTGTTCCCTCTCTCTCTTTCTGTCAAATAAATAAATAAAATCTTTAAAAAAAAAAGTCACATGCTCTACTAACTAAGCCAGCAAGGTGCCCCCTCCCTTTTTTTTTTTTACCAGTTTCACTTTAGAATGTGTTTGATGAAGCAGTAGAAATTGATTTTATTAAACTTCAACTTTTGAATACATGCCTTTTTAATATTCTTTGTCATTCATGGGAAGGATAGAGAAAGCACTTCTACTGCATACCAAAGCACATGGTTAAGCATTTGCACAATTGGTTGAGTTGTGAGCTAAATTAGCCATTATTTCCATGGAACTATTTTTACTTAAAATAATGATTGAGACAAACTATGTTTATCAAGAGTTGGGTATTTGGCAGACATTTTATCACAAATGAACTAGGTGAGCCTGTCACATCAAGGAAAACAACTGGCAGAATTTGTTGCCAATGATAAAATTCAAACTTCCAACTGAAAATTAGAGTTTTAGAACATATATCTGCCCCTGTGACTTGACAGCTTCTCAATACACTTAAAGATGTTTTGATTAAATTGATGGTGAGATTAATAAATGTGATTGCTTGAAATCATATAATGAAATGTGTTAATATTTGGAAGATCTGCATAAGCCAGTGAACTAATATTTTCTATATGACCAATGCATGATGTTACAAAATCATGCATGGGTATAACCTCCAGTCAAGGTGTGAGACAGACCAGTGGATTTTAATGTAACAGAGTACAAAAAAATTCACTGGTAACATTTCAGATTCCACATTGCAACTAACCTTTGAGGAATGACCCCTTGTCTGGATTTAGTGTAGTACTGAAGAATAATATCCACAATTATCTGAAAAAGTTATTAAAATATTTCTTCACTTTCCAACTACATATTTGTATGAGATTGAATTTTCTTCATCTACTTCAACCAAAACAATATATGCACATACTGACTGCAAAAGTATATGTGAAAATCCAGCTGTGATCTGTGTAGCCAGGCATTAAAAAGAGATTTGATCTTGGAAAACACAATTATTTTCACTCAAGATATATTATACAAGATATAAGAATGTAATAGGTTTATTATAGCATTTTTGGTTTATTATAGTAACTATATTGTTTTTTGTTTTTTTAAAAGATTTTATTTATTTATTTGAGAGAGAGAGAATGGGAAATAGAGAGCATGAGAGGGAAGAGGGTCAGAGGGAGAAGCAGACTCCCTGCTGGGCAGGGAGCCCGATGTGGGACTCGATCCCAGGACTCCAGGATTATGACCTGAGCCGAAGGCAGTCGCTTAACAAACTGAGCCACCCAGGCGCCCAGTAACTATATTGTTAAAGAGAGAGAGCCAGGGGCAAGTGGAGTGGGGGCAGAGGGAGAGAGAGAGAGAGAGAGAGAGGGAATCCCAAGCAGACTCCATGCCCATGCGGGGCTCAATCTCATGACCCTAACCCTGAGATCATGACCTGAACTGAAATCAAGAGTCAGCCACCCAACCGACCGAGCCACCCAGGCACCCCTATTATAGTTATTTTAAAATAAATGTTCCAATAATTTCTGTCTTAATTTCTAACACAATGTTGTTTAGCCCATGTAAACAAATGCTCTTTGGAATCCTGAATATTTTTAAAGAGTATAAAGGAGTCCTAAGTACATTTGAGTATACTGTACTGCTTAGGGACAAGGGTTAGATCTAAAAAGTCACACACTTTCAGAGTATATAATTTACATAAACATTATATATGTGAAGGTTGTCAACTTGGTTTTAGATTGATGGAGAGTTAATCTGGTAACTCTTCTGTTGCCTCTTACAGAACGATGTGTTTTGATCTGTTGATTCACATAAAAAAAAAAATGCAGCAAGGCATAATAGTGCTTTGCTGACCCCTGATAATGATCGCCAACATCTGAAATGTGCAAGTCTTCCTTTTTGTAATTCTTGCTAGTTACTGTTACTGCTCTTCAGATTCAAATTTCTTGTTCTTCCCAAGGCAGAGCAATTTTTTTTCCCCTACTGCCTTTTCCTGGCCTTGTTTTTACCAGCTTTTTGGAAACTTTTTTCCTTTCTTTCTCTCATCACTCCCTGTTCTACCCAAGCCTCTCATTTAACTTTTTTTTTTTTAATACCCAGTCATAACTCTGAGGTCATTTTGCCTTTTTTTCTTTCACTGAATTCTGTCCTTCCCATTTTGTGTGTGTGTGTGTGTGTGTGTGTGTGTGTGTCCTTCCCATCTTATCTTCTCTCCTCTCCCCAACCCACCCCAGCCGGGGCAAGGAGCTCTAGCGGCGAGAATGGAAAACAGCATTTAGATCCACAGTCGAACTTCTAAACTTAGCTCCAGGCCAGGGCACACCACAGTATTGATTGTAATGCACATTATATTATTCCAAATTTAGAGAACAGAGCAGACCTCCCCCCATCGTGGCTTTCAGAATATCTGCAGTATGGTTTTAGCTGGTTTTAATAGCACGGAATAGGTTTCCTTGTCTTAAGTTACTGATTTGGTTCCTGTTAGGCACAGAGGTTCTTTAGGTGGGAACTTTTTGAGGGAAGGACTTTCTAGTTTCACTCTTTCCAAGGAATACGCAGCTACAGCTGGGACATGGCTGTATGGCCCTCACATTTCACGTTTAAGACACGAGCCAACTTTCCCATAGGCTGCCCTCTGCTGACCATCTCAGTTGTTTTTGCTGAGTTGGTTGATTCCTTTTTGTCCTCTAAACCAGAGTCCTCTATTTTAGACCCTAGAACCATTGGGGCCCCAATGCAAAGATCCCAATCCGTTAGAAGCCACTCTCCAAAATCCCCTTCCTTTGGTCATCTCAAAGGCCAAGAACTTCCCCCTAAATAAAATCCACAACTAACTTCTATTCGACCCCTCAATCATATCAATTGTTTATCATTCATTTAGAATATAGAATTTCATAAATCATATAAGCCTCATTAAGTTGATCAGATAATCTTCGTTTGTTCCTGCAAATCCGCTCTACAAAATTCTCTACTCTGTGCCCCTAGATTCTGGAAGTATCATCTGCAACGTTGTCCTGACATCAATAAGACTTCATTACCTTTTGGATTTCAGTTGAGTGTGGCCAGTGAATGGGAGGCTCTGGCAGGAAATGAAGCTAAGGATCAGCAATCCTATATTTCCCTACCAAAGGCTGCAGTTCCTGTCCAATAGCTCTCCCCTCCAGCTGTAGCTACAGCTACTTCTAGAGTTCTTTTAGGATTCTGGTAATCTTGCTCCCTCTACCCTTTCAAGCCTGGAGGTGCCAAGCAGTCGCTGCTATTGTTAGCCTTTGTCAGCTTCCTGTAACTTTTATAGTCTCTAACAAATTCTCTGATTAACCACCTACTTTCTGCCAGGACTCTGTCTGTTAAACCAAGGTACAACAATAATTTCTTACTTTCCTAGATATTGCTGTCATTGAGGAAAGTTACCACTCTCTACTGTTCTGTAGGCTCTGCATTAGGATTAGTGAGCCCAGTGTAACAACTTTCCACTAGGGTGATGACCTAACTCAGAAGGACCAACTGAGAATGACCACTATAGGTATTGCCCTATGAATAATATAGATAAATGTCTTTCTCTTTCTTGATGTTCCTTGGAGTAGAGATTCATTGCCACTTGCAGATCACTGTAGCTGAACATTCAACTGTACTATTCTAGGGAATAGTTCCTTTCTATGGTGAATGATCCAGCTTTAAGTCTCTCTTTCCAGAGGTTTAGGGAAGCATATGCAAACAGTTCTCCCTGTGCCCTCTGAAGCTAGCAAGCAGCATAACTTAGGCACTCTCAGGAGATCCTACAGAGGCCAGGCTTCTCTGCATAGCAGAGCTGTAATGAAAAGCACAATCCAAAGTAGCAGGAGACAGACTTATTATATAAACATCTCAGCAAAAGCACTATGCTCAGAATTTGATGCAACTACATTTTATCTTCCTTTTTATGAATTAGATATATTAACAATTTTGTGAATTTTTACGCGTCTTTAACCTATTAGTATACTGTTAACATTAGGAAAGACAATTTTGTGTATTTTTCTTTTTTTTCCCCTCCTCCCCAGAAGGTTATTTTTATTTTGTTTTTAAAGATTTTATTTATTTATTTGAGAGAGAGACAGAGCATGAACAGGGGGGAGGAGGCAGAAGGAGAGGGAGAAACAGCTCCCCGCTGAGCAGGAAGCCCTACATGGGGCTCAGTCCCAGGAGCCCCAGATCATAACCCGAGCCGAAGACAGAACACTTAAGGACTGAGCCACCCAGGCACCCCTTTAGCTGTTACTTTTAGGTCTTTGATCCATTTTGAGTTAATTTTTGAATATGGTGTAAGATATGGGTCCCACATTATTGTGCATGTGGATGTCCAGTTTTCCCAGCATGATTTGTTGAAAAGATTGTCCTTTCCCCAATGAATGGTTTTGGTTCTTGTTGAAAATTCTTTGACCATATATGTAAGGGATCATCTCAAGCCTTTAAACACAGGTTATTCTTATTTTTCTTCCCAGGCAAAGCTTTACATTTGAAGAAAAGGCACTATTATCAACATTTATGAGTATACAAGTAACTATGTTAGATGCTAGGGATACATAGAGAAATAAGATGGACTCTGCTCATGAAAATACCAATTTATTGGGGGAAATAGAATATCTCATTAAAATACATATAAATAACATAGCATATGCTAATTTAAAAATAAGTGCCACTTAGGGGCGCCTGGCTGGCTCAGTTGGTGGAGTATGTGACTCTTGATCTCAGGGTTGTGAGTTCGAGCCCCACGTTGAGTGTAGAGATTACTTAAAAATAAAATCTTTATTTAAAAAAAAAGTGTCTGTGTGGCTCAGTCAGTTAAGTGTCTGCCTTCAGCTCAGGTCATGATCCCGGGGTCCTGGGATGAGCCCCACACTGGGTTCCCTGCTCAGCGGAAGCCTGCTTCTCCCTCTCCCTCTGCTGCTCCCCCTGCTTGTGTTCTCTCTCTGTGCCTATAAATATATAAATACAAATCTTTAAAAGAAAAAAGGAAAAGAAACAACCAAACTGTCTTCTGAAGGTGCTACACCATTTTGCATCACCAAGAGCAATGAGAGTTTAGTTGCTCTACATCCTCATCAGCATTTGGTATTGTCAGCATTTGGGAATTTAGCCATTCTAATAATATATCTTACTGTTTTAATTCATAATTCCTTAATGACATATTTTTTCATTGTTGGATTTTAGAAGTTTTTTCTATGTTTTGGATACAAGTGCTATATCAGATATGTATTTTGCAAATATTTTCTCCAAGTTTCTGGTTTTTCATTCTCTTGAGAGCATCTTTTGCAGAAAGTTTTAAATTTTAATTAAGTCCAACTTATTAATATCGTCTTTCAAAGATCATGCTTTTGGTGTTGTATCTAAAAATTCTAGATTTTCTCCTATATTATCTTCTAGAAGTTTTATAGTTTTGTGATTTTTTTTTGGTGAAGTCCATTTTGAGCTAATTTTTCTGATAGGTTTAAATAGGGTTAGTGTCTAGATTCATTTATTTGCATGTGTATACCTAGTATCCGGCATCATTTGTGAAAAGACTATCTTTATTCCACTGGATTGCCTTTGCTCTTTGTCGAAGATCAGTTCACTATATTCACTATACATACAGATATATATATTTTTTGCACATATTTGTATGGGTCTATTTCTGGGTACTCTGTTCTATTCACTGATCTCTTTATCCATTCTTTCACTAGTACCACACTGTCTTGATTATTGCAGCTTTATAGTAAATCTTTTTTTTAAGATTTATTTACTTATTTATTTGAGAGAAAGAGAGGGGGAGAGAGAAACAGCATGAGAGGGGAGAGGGTCAGAGGGAGAAGCAGGCTCCCACCTGAGCCAGGACCCCTGGTGTGGGACTCGATCCCAGGACTCCAGGATCATGACCTGAGCCGAAGGCAGTCGCTTAACCAACTGAGCCACCCAGGCGCTCTGTAGTAAATCTTGAAGTCAGCTAGTGTCAATCCTCCAACTTTGTCCTTCTTTTCCTGTATTGTGTTGGCTATTCTGTGCTTCGGTATTTTTTTAGAGTATTTTAAAATAAGCTGCCCAAGGATCATCTCTGACTCAGAAATTGTAACTCTGACCAATAATTGATTAGGGACCAGATGTTTCCCTGTAATAGTTGAGCTTAATTTATAGAAATAAATAGGATGTAAAGTGTTCTTCTTCTGTTGGTAGTAAGATTGTATTTTATTGTCCCTTAGGATACGGACCTGTTTTGCATCTCATTTAGCAACCTTATTTCAACATTCTTTTTCCCATTAACTATTATATGCTTCTACTTCTTCTTTTCTTTTTCTTTTTTAAAGATTTTGTTTATTTTCAGTAAACTCTACACCCAATGTTGAGCTCGAACTCACAGCCCCAAGATCAAGAGTCCCATGCTCTGGGGCACCAGGGTGGTTCTGTCGATTAAGCAACCAACTCTTGATTTCTGCTCAGGTCACAATCTCAGGGTCATGAGATACCGTGGAACCTGATTAAGATTCTCTCTCTCCCTCTCCCTCTGCCCCCACCTGCTCTCTCTCATGCACCTTCTCTCTCTTTCTCAAAAAATAAAAATAAAAATAAATGTTGCATGCTCTTCCAACTGAGCCAGCCAGATACCCCTAGTTCTATTTTTTCTGAAGGAGCTCAGAATTTTACTGATTGTCTCATTAATGAATTAAATAAAACTTTGACATGAATTCACTATATATTTGTATAATAATTAAAAAAAATCACTTTCAGAATTGTTTTCACAAAATAAAACTAAAATAATTATCTAGCCATAAATATTATAGTTATATAGCACATAAAAAACATGAAACTTTATTGAGAAGACTCAAATAAAAAGACACATCTCTCTATTGGAAGACTCAAAATTTTAATGATTTTCCCATCTGCTCAAAATAATTTATCAATTTAATGGTATTCCAAATAAAATTCCAAGGGGCTTTTTCCCCCCCTCACTGAACCATTTCATTCTAAATCTAAGAATCTTTGAAAAAGAAAGACACTATTAGATACGAAAATAAATTCTTTAAAGCTATTGAGAATCAAATCATTTTCTGAGTAGATAGTATAGCAAGAATGGACTGATCCAACAGTTTATAAAGATTTAGTACGTGATGGGCACCTGGGTGGCTCAGCAGGTTAAGATCCCAGGGTCCTGGATCAAGTCCCGCATTGGGCTCCCTGCTCAGTGGGGAGCCTGCTTCTTCCTCTCCCCACCCCCTACTCATGCTCTCTCTCTCTCTCAAATAAATAAAATCTTTAAAAAAGAAAAAGATTTACTATGTGATACATGTGGCTTTTCAAATTGTTAGAGAAATAAGGAATTGTTTAATAAGCAGTATCAAGATAATTTGGGAAAAACAAAGCTACCCTCCACCCCACAACAGGCACCAAGTACAACAGCTATGTCATTCTATTTACTGCTTCCCAAACACATGATGCTATCTATTTTCATGCTTACGTGCCTTTGTGTATGCTGTTCTCTTTGCTTGGAATTCCTTCTTTACCTCATGCATTTACTAACATCCTAATCTTTCAAGATCCAAATTAAACATCTGTGAAACTTTCCTTCCTTCTCCAAACAAACTTAACAATCTCTTTTGTGCAGTCACTGTATCTACCACATATATCTCCTATTGCATTCATAATGTTCTATGATTATTTATTTATATTTCTATACCCTTTACTAGACTGTAATCATCTTATGGCAGAGACCATGTCTTTTTATTTTTATATATATTTTTTAAGTTTTTATTTATTTGACAGAGAGAGACACAATGAGAGAGGGAACACAAGCATGGGGAGTGGGAGAGGGAGAAGTAGGCTTCCCGTGGAGCAGGGAGCCTGATGCGGGGCTCGATCCCAGGACACCAGGACCACGACCCGAGCCAAAGGCAGACGCCCAATGACTGAGCCACCCAGGCACCCCGAGACCATGTCTTTTTAATGTTGTCTCTTTATATCTAGTACAAGGAGCTTCATAACGGGCGCTCAATAAAGATTTTTTGAATTAATGAATGAAATTAAATGTGATGATACTTTGACTGAAATGTAATGATGAATAAATAAATGATTGTCATAAGCCCATGTGGTGGTCGTGAGCATGATCTCTGACCCCAGACTGCCTCAGATTTGAATCTCATATCCCCACTTACTAGTTGTGTGATCTTGGGCAAATGACTTAACCTCTCTGTATTCAGTTTCCCCATCTGAAATGACTGTAGCAGTAGTTACCTGATCGGATTGACATGAGGATTTTATTTATTTTTTTAAAGTATTTTTTTAAAGACTTTATTTATTTGAGAGAGAAAATGAGATAGAGAGAGAGAGCACGAGAGGGGGGAGTCAGAGGGAGGAGCAGACTCCCCGCTGAGCAGGGAGCCCGATGCGGGACTCGACCCCGGGACTCCAGGATCATGACCCAAGCCGAAGACAGTCGCCCGACCAACTGAACCACCCAGGCTCCCAACATGAGGATTTTTAAAAGTTAGCATAGACTTCTACATCCCGGAAGACATGGGATAGATGTCCTTTTCCCTATTTCTTCCACTAAGTGCAACTAAAATCCCTGGATACATGGAGAAGAGAAAGTGGACCAGCTAATGATGTTAAGGCCCAAGGATAACATGGTGGTGAGTTCCTGGGTTTTCTTTTCACTGTGTATATTCCAGACTGGATACTGGAAAAGCCAGCAACCTGGAACTACAAATGGACACAGATTTAAAAAAATTGTGTTCCCGGGGCACCTGGGTGGCTCAGTCGTTAAGCGTCTGCCTTCAGTTCAGGTCATGATCCCGGAGTCCTGGGATCGAGCCCCGCATCGGGCTCGCTGCTCAGCAGGAAGCCTGCTCTTCCCTCTCCCACTCCCCCTGCTTGTGTACCCCCTTTTGCTGTGTCTCTCTCTGTCAAATAAATAAAATCTTTAAAAAAAAAAATTGTGTTCCCAAGAAAAGCCTTTTCTCTCTAGCCAAAGGACCAGGAAGGGGATAGTTTGCTAGACAAAAAAAACTTTAAACAATAACTGCTTTACTTTATGCAAACATCACAGGAAAAAAAAAAGAAAAAACTGTGATTCTACCCACACAATCACCAGCAAAGGCCCAGTGGGGAGCCTAGACTTCTACTTTTTCCAGGCTGTGATGAGTCATCCCAATGACACTTACCCTGCCTGGGTAAGTGTCAGAGAAAGCCAAGTGAAGAGCTTGGTGGTTAAGAGCATGGGATTCCCAGTGGTGTCCGTGGAGACCATATGGGGAACCTGGACTTCCATCTGTACCCAAGACATCCCTCCTCTTCCTTGCTGAGTGCTGTCAGAAGAGGCCTAATAGAGTCAGGACTTTCACCACCTGTGAGTGGTAACAATGCATACACACTTCCACGGTATCAGCAGAGGCCATGTAGGAAGCCAGAACTCCATTCTTACTCAGTAGTAATGCCCCTTCCTCCACCCAGGGTATAATAGAGGAGAACCAACACTTCACCCTCACCTGGCAGTAATGAAGTAGCGCCCCCACCCCTTACCTACCAGAGCAGAGAGGCCTCCTAAAACACAAGATCTAAATAAGATCTGGAGGGGCGCCTGGGTGGCTCAGTCGTTAAGCCTCTGCCTTTGGCTCAGGTCATGATCCTGGAGTCCTGGGATGGAGCCCCGCATCAGGCTCACTGCTCAGCAGGAAGCCTGCTTCTCCCTCTCCCACTCCCCCGCTTGTGTTCTCTCTCTCACTCTCTCTCTAACAAATAAATAAAATCTTTAAAAACAAACAAACAAACAAACAAATAAATAAGATCTGGAGTCTTCTAATACCCCAAATGTCCAGGTTTCAATAAAAAATTGCTCATACCAAAAACCAGGATGATCTCAAAATGAATGAAGAAAAGACAATTAACAGATGCCAACACCAAAATGACACAGATGTTAGAATTATTTTACAAGGATTTCAAAGCAGATATCATAAATATGTTTCAACAAGCAATTATGAGCATGTTTAAAGAAAAAGAACAAAACAGAAAGTTTTGCAAAGAGACAGAAAGTCTTAGAAGAGAAATAGGATATATAAAGGAGAACCAAATGGAAATTTAGAGCCAAAAAATTCAATAACCAAAATTAAAATCTTAATGGATGGATGGGCTCAACAGAAGAATGGAGAGGACAGTTGAAAGAAGCGGTGAACTTGAAGGTAGAAGAGTAGAAATTACACAGTCTGAACAATAAGAGAAAATGGATTTTTGGAAAAATTAACAAAATCTTGAGGACTTGTGGGGCTACAACAAAAAGTCTAATAGTCATGTTTTCAGAGTCCTGGACAGAGGAAGAAGAGAACAGGACTGAAAAAGTATTTGAAGAAATAATAACTGAAAATTTCCCAAATTTGGCAAAGCCAACCAACCAACTGAAAAACCCGTAAGCAATTGCCAGAAACGGACTGAACTCCAGACAGGGTAAACTTAAAGAAATCCATGTCAAGGCACATCATAATCAAACTTTTGAAAACTGAAGACATGGGAAAATTTTTGAAAGCACTCAGAGAGAAATGAAATATTACTATAGAGAGAAAGCACTTGGAATAATAGCGGATTTCTTTTTTTTAATATAAGATTTTATTTATTTATTTGAGAGAGAGAGAGCATGAGAAGGAAGAGCGTCAGAGGGAGAAGCAGACTCCCTGCTGAGCAGGGAGCCCGACGTGGGACTCGATCCCGAGACTCCAGGATCATGACCCTAGCCGAAGGCAGTTGCTTAACCAACTGAGCCACCCAGGCGCTAGCAGATTTCTCATCAGAAGTCAAAGAGGCCAGAAGAAAATGGCACAACATTTTTGAAGTTGTGAAAGAGAAGAATTGTCAAACCGGAATTCTCTATCCAGAGACGATGTCTTTCGGAAGTGAGGGATCAATCAAGACATTCTCAGATGTGGGGCGCCTGGGTGGCTCAGTTGTTGGGCAGCTGCCTTCGGCTCAGGTCGGAATCCCAGAGTTCTTTTGAGCTCTACACTGGACTCCCTGCTCAGTGGGGAGCCCGCTTCTCCCTCTCCCCCGCCCCTCCCCCTGCTCGTGCTCGCTCTCTCTCTCTCTCTCTCTCTCTCTCTCTCTCAAATAGATAAATAAAATCTTAAAAAAAAAGACATTCTCAGATGAAGGAAAACTAAGAGAATATGACATAAAATTCACAAATTAGACATACCCTAAAAGAGTGGCTAAAGGAAGTTCTCTTAAACAGAAGGAACATCAGGAAGGAAGAACGAACACAGAAAAAGCAAAAATATAGCTAAATACAAGAGACTTTTCTTTTTTTTTTTAAAGATTTTATTTATTTATTCATGAGAGACACAGAGAGAGAGAGCGAGAGAGAGGCAGAGGGAGAAGCAGGCTCCCAAGGAGCAGGGAGCCCGACGCGGGACTCGATCCCAGGACTCTGGGATCATGACCTGAGCCGAAGGCAGACGCTTAATCATCTGAGCCACCCAGGCGCCCACAAGAGACTTTTCTTATCTTGAGTTTTCCGTTTGGCCACTGAAACAAAAATTATAACACTGTCTAATGTGGTTCTCAATGTATATAGAGTAAATATGTAAGAAAATTATAAATGTGGGATGGTAAAGGAACATAAATGGAGAAAAAAAGGTAAAATGTCAACACCAACAGATTTGATTATAGCAGTGGTTACACAAATCTACACATGTGATAAAATGACACAGAATTATACACACACATTGTACTAATGTCAAATTTTTGGCTTTGTTACTGTACTATGCTTATGTAAGAGGTAACCATTCGGGGAAACTCAATTTTACATTAAGCCATATTGAATTACTTTTTTGTATCAGCCTTTTCAGATCTTCTGGAATCTTTGTTTTGTCATTAAGCTTGTCATCTATTAATCACCCCCCATTTTGTATTAACTACAAATTTGATTAGCATGTCCAATATGCTCCTTTATGTTAAGTGATTCATGAAAATGTTTAACAGAATAGGGCCATAGAGGCCTCTGACAAACTACTAGAAACTTCTATCTCACCTTAGTATAAACTGTTTGAACTTCCAATGAACTATACTATCTCCAACGCTCCTTGCCCATGAAGATTTGTGAAATACCTTGAAAAATTAGGGATATAGGGCACCTGGGTGGCTCAGTTGGTTGGGCGACTGCCTTTGGCTCAGGTCATGATCCTGGAGTCCCGGGATCGAGTCCCACATCGGGCTTCCTGCTCAGCAGGGAGTCTGCTTCTCCCTCTGACCCTCTTCCCTCTCGTGCTCTCTATCTCTCATTCTCTCTCTCTCTCAAATAAATAAATAAATAAAATCTTTAAAAAAAAAAAAGAAAAATTAAGGATATAGAGGGTCCATACTGTTTTCTTGCTCCATCACAGTGGTGAGAGTAGTGATGAATAATAATGGCTACTACTTACTTTGATGAGACCAAAACTTTTTCATATAGAATTTTTAAGCTAGGCCTCTCAAAAAGTTTCTGACATAGGTACTATTATTTTATTTTTTGATGTGACAGAAGAATTCACGTGAGTATGGTTCGGTTTTAGCTAACCACACATTCGTTTTCTAAATATTGGCGTTTTACTGAAAGCAGAAGTATACCTGCAGAAGCTGTGGAGAGTGTGTTTGTTTGTTTGTTTGTTTGTTTTGAGGGAGTTAGAAGTGAAGGAGATGATGTAGATTCCCAAGGGAAAGAATTTTAAGGAAAGAGTCAGATTAGATAAGGAGATTTTTAAAAAGTTTTGTTGTGTCATGTATAACATAATCACCATTATTATCAATGCCTTCAAAGTTTGAATCGTTGTTGTCGTTTTGTAATAAGACCACATGTGTGAGATTGGTCTCAAGTAAGTCCCTGGGTGAGAGCAGAGCTAGCCCAAAGAAGCTCCATCACATTGGGTTACAAGTCAGGCTCTGAGAATTTGAGTGTCCAAGTCTCCCTCTTGTTTTTTTTTTTTTTTTAAAGATTTTATTTATTTATTTGAAAGAGAGAGTGAGAGAGAGCACACGAGAGGGGGGAGGGTCAGAGGGAGAAGCAGACTCCCTGCTGAGCAGGGAGCCCGATGCAGGACTTGATCCTGGGACTCCAGGATCATGACCTGAGCTGAAGGCAGTTGCTTAACGAACTGAGCCACCCAGGCGCCCCAAGTCTCCCTTTTGGTAAGTGGAGAAGCTGGGAAGGGAATTCAGCCTCATCCCACTCCCAGGCCGACCTTCTTCCCTTGTGTCACCCTGTAAGGGTCAGACCAGGAAGAGTCCAAACCCTAATAGAAAGGAAGAACTCTTCATTTAGAGCCACTTATTTTTTTAGTGAATTCATGCTGTCTTATTTTCACCACTTTTTAAAAGATTCACAAACCATTTGTCTAATTTTCCATTCCAGAATTTTGCCAAGGAAAAAAATGTGTTCACAGGCTTTTAGTTTCTTCTTTTAGAAAATGAGGACATTTGTCCATCTCCAGTCTTCTGGCACCTCTCCGGTTCCCAACAAAGTTACCACCACACTTCAGATTCTCGCAGTAAACCAGAGAAGTGAAGTTAGCACTAAAGGACTGGATGCTTTCTTACATCCTCACCTGCCTTGGACTAAAATTCTCTCTTTCATGTGTAGCTCTTACCTTTTCAAATTTGAAGATAATTCTTTGTGATGGAAAATGAAAGCAAGTAGGAGCTGATGAATTCTGCTTTTTCCTCTGTCATCTGTTATCATTACACCTTCTGTTCCTCGTTCTTCTTGCTGAGGACATCAATTTTCCTGACGCTGCCTTTATGTATTGGTACTTTTAAACACTGGTATTACAAGGTAGTATTTTTTGGATTAATTTATTAAAATATATCATAGTTTAGTACAAAACCTTGCTTTTAAAATTATTTTGCCTATTTCAAAGCATTTTAGAGCTGCTTTGCTACATAAAAGATAATAACTATAAAGTACCCTATTTACAATATTTCTTCTAAAATGTAGAGTTTCAGGCAGGAATTCAACAACTTTATTGTTAAAACGAAGACCTTTTTTTCCAGCTTCATTGAGATATAATTGACATACAACATTGCATAAGTTTAAGGTGTACACTTAAATATTGCAAAGTGATTACCACCGAAGAATTAGCTAATGCTTCCATCCTGTCACATAATTACCATTTCTTTTTTGTGGTGAGAACATTTAAGATCTACTCTCCTAGCAACTTTCAAGTATATAAGATAGTATTATTAGCTATAATTACCAAAGTTTGGAAGTTTGTACCCTTTGACCAATATCCCCCCATTTCCTCCACCCCCCAGCCCCAGCCCCTAGCAACCACCACTCTATTCTTTGTTTCTCTGATTTCAGCTTTTTTAGATTAAAATGGAGGAACTTCCAAATGGTAGGAATAGAAATTGAGTTCCTCTCTCAGAAAGTACAAAATGATAATGCAGGGGGGAAAAGAGATACTATATTAATAATAGAAATTTTGGGGCACCTGGGTGGCTTAGTCGTTTAGTGTCTGCCTTCAGCTCAGGTCATGATCCCAGGGTCCTGGGATCAAGTCCCGTATCAGGCTCCCTGCTCTGCGGGAAGCCTGCTTCTCCCTCTCCCACTCCCCCTGCTTGTGTTCCCTCTCTCGCTGTGTCTCTCTCTGTCAAATAAATAAATAAAATCTTTAAAAAAATAATAGAAATTTTGTGTATACCATTTTCCCTCTTCCAAGTTACTCATTCTCTCTGTTCACGAACTAGCCTTATGTTTTAATACTCGATTCGAATTTCCCTAGATTTCCTATTTTAAAAAAGATATTTGTCATCATTTTGTACTTCCCCAAACAGCTAGCAAGAAACCCTCTTCAAAGAAGGTGGTTACAATTCTATATTCAGTTGCTTCATTTATGTGTTTTCAAAGCTCAAAGCGGTGACTCAGAGCTGATTCGTTGGGTGGGCATCTTAGAATTCAGCCACGCAAAGTTTATGCTTGGCATTTTCAGTATTTCATCTCTTCTCTGCCCTTCCTAAATTCTCTTACTGTGACAGGATTTTCAGTCCACTTCAATGAGCTGTTCTAGAACACCTGCCATATGCAGTCCCTGTCCTTTGCATTGGATTACAACTACGAGTCGGTCCCTGCCTGTAAGACACTCATGGCCTCGCTGGGAAGACAGCCATGTCAATAAATAATATAACAGTGTGTGATGTGTGAAACAACTGAAGCATGGGCAAGGCTGTGAAATCGTGCAGAGGAGGAAATTCTCACCGCGGGCGAGGTTCAGGAAAGTGTCTCAGCACCAGTGAGTGTTGCAGTCACCAGATACGAAAGGATGAATAGGTATGCAGCGAGAAATCAAGGTGAAAAGGACATTCCAGGCAGCAGAAATACCATGTTGAAAAGAGCGTGATGTGTGTGGGAAAACAAAGATGTGACCATTGTTCTGGTACATGTATAAGTCAAGTGTGGGGTCCAGATCATGATGCCATGGAGGCTGTGTACAGGAATTTGAACTTCATCCTGGCTGCAGAGGGTTTTGAGTGGGGGGAAATGACATGGTCAGAAAAGATCTTTGAAGATTATCCTGGCAGCAGTTTGAAGGATGACTTGGAGATGGCTGGACTGGAGGTAAGACCACTAATTAGGAGATGATGTTATTAGTCTTGCTTTAATCCAGGTATTGGTACAGAAAAAGAGATTACGCCAAAATTTAAGCTAAGAGGTTATATTAACCTGGTGACCTGGTGATAGTTTGGATGTGGGAAAAGATGGCAAAATGGCTCCTAGATTTCTGGTTTGTGGGTTGGCTAGCTGTTTAAGACTTCCAAACTAATAATATCCCTGCTTCAGCTCTTCCCACTCTACCGTCTCACATAGCAGTCTGGGTGATTTTTCCCTTTTGGCTTTCTACTTTGTAAAATTTCAATTGAAAGAATAGCGTAGGGGTGCCTGGGCGGCTCAGTTGCTTAAATGTCTGACTCTTGATTTCAGCTCAGGTCATGATCTCAGTGTCGTGAGATTGAGCCCCACATCCGGCTCTGTGCTGAGCGTGGAGCCTGCTTGGGATTCTCTCTTTCCCTCTCCCTCTGACCCTCCCCTGCGCTCTCTCTCTCTCTCTCTCAAAAAAAAAAAAAAAAAGATTAGTGTAATGAACACTCGCATAGCTTTCATCTGGATATACCAATTGCTAACATTTTACCATATACCCCCTCGCTCGCTCGCCCCTCAGTCCTCTCTCCCTTTGTCTCTCTGCAGTGGATTTGTGTTGGGTCAGTTTAGCTAAACTGGAACCACATTTTCCAGATTTTACCCTCTTAAAACCCTGCCACCGTTCGTGGATCTGGCAGAAGACAGATCCCAGAGATACCCAGGTTAGAGGTAGAGGACTTTATTTTTCACGGCATAAGCAGTCAGCATGAGCTTCATGTTCATACAGCCTCTTTTGCCTTCACACTCACCCCCCACCAAGTCCCACAAGGGCAACGTGGAGGTAGACTCTGGTGGGTGTTACACATGTAATGAGTTTGTGTCACAGCTGAGAGACTTTGAGCTTAGGAAAACTCCCAATCTTTTATAATAGGCTGCAAGCAAACCTCCCCAATCTTTGCCTTGGAAGGTGTCATTATTCCATTATTGTCTTATTATATTGGAGAGCAAATAAATGTACCCTCTGCCCCAGAGTAAGACACTCTTTCTTTCAAGACTGTTCACTATACAAATATTTTTTAAAAGATATTTCAAAATAGGAGCACCTGGGTGGCTCAGTTGGTTGAGCATCTGCCTTCGGCTCAGGTCATGATCTCAAGGTCCTGGGATCGAGCCCCACGCCGGTCTCCCTGCTCGGAGGGGGGTGTCCACTTCTCTCTCTCCCTCTGTTCTTCTCCCCCACCCTGCTCATGCTCTCTCTCTCAAATAAATAAATAAATTCTTAAAAAAAAAGATATTCCAAAAAAAAGGACACTGCCTTTGCTCTGAAATGTGCAGAAAAGTGAGAGAACTATGGAGAATAGTTGCCCCACACATGGTTCCAGGGCCATGAGGGATTTCTCTGCATGAGATTTAGAAGGCAGAAGTGAAGTAGCAGCCATCTTCTTCTTATACTTATAATGTCAGGCAGAGCACCAGCAAGTGTTACAGTTGTCTCTTATCTGCTGGCTCACCTGCTAGTGTGGACAGTACTGCAACTCTAGCTCCTGCCAGATCTCCTGCAGCTTCTTCACCTCCTGGGGAGGGTGACTGAATAGCTCTTAGATGAAAAGTATCAGCTGGATTCCTTGCATTACACCCCCATCACTCAAGTTGGGAGCTTGGAGGCGATGAAAGACCTATCTGAGTTCTAGTCCATCCCATGGATGTCCAGCTCAACCTCACAAATTTCAGTTTGTTCTTGCCTCCTCCACGTCACATCCATCTTCCTTTCCTGAGTACTTGCCCTGTGGACTACAGACTCTAGAACCAGTCATAGAAACAACAGTCATATGGATCAATCAAGATAGTGTAGGACTGGCATAAAATCAATAAATAGATCAATGGAACAAAATGGCCCCCAGATAGATCCACACTTATAAAATCAGTTTATTTTTGACAAAAGCATCAAAGCAAAGCAATGGGGAAAGGAAAGTCTTTCAACAAATAGTGTTGAAATAACAAGATGTCCAAAATTGTTTTCGCTATTTTGGTTTCTTACATTTCCAAATAAATTTAAAAATCAGCTCGTCTATTTCTTCAAAGTCTTCAGAGACTTTGATTAAGATTGCATTGATTCTATAAGATCAATTTGGGCACAACTGATATCTTAACAATTTTGGATCTTTCAATCCACGAATATGATATATTTTTCTGTTACTTAGATTCTTAATTTCTCTCAGTCACGCTTTACCTTTTTTCATTGAAGAAGTCTTGGACATCTTTTGTTAAATTTATTCCTAATTATGTTATTTTTAAATGCTATAAATGTATAAATAGCCTTTAAAATTTTATATTTTCCAGTAGTTTTGTTGCTAGTGTATTGACATACAAGTGATTCTTTAACCACGCTTCCCTGCTAAATTCGTTTCTTAATTATAGCACTTTTTTAGTATATTCCCTAGGATTTTCTTTGTAAGCGATCGATCATGTGATCTGTGAATAGAAACAGTTTTACCTCTTCCTTTTGAATCTCTGTATCTTTTTTTCCTGCCTTATTGCATTAGCTAAGACCTCCAATACAATAATACTAAGTGTGTTGAATGTGGATATCCTAGCTTTATGCCCAGTCTTAGAGGGAAAGCCTTCCTTTGTCCATCCATAAGTGATACTACCTGCAGTTTTTGTACATGTTTCTATACAGACTAAGAAAATTTCTATTATTAATTTGATAAGAATTTATGTCATGAATGGTTATTTTATCAAATGCTTTTTATGTGTTGCTAGATGGAAGATATATAACTATATATATTTATATATCTATATTTAGACCTCTCCCTCCCTCTCTCTCGATATATATACACACATATATATATGTGTGTGTGTGTGTGTGTGTATGTGTGTCTGTGTGTGTGGTGCTATATAGATCAGTGGAAAAAATGTAGATAGGTATATAGATCTAGATATGTAGATATAGATGTATCTGGAACTTCTATACAACTTATTCCTCTCCAGTGCCTGGCCCCCGAGATTTTAGCCAACTCAGAGACCACAGACTCTCATGCCTGCCTCCTCACTTCAGCAGGATCTCTATGCTCTGCCCAAATTCAAGCCCTCTGCACTACAGTTAGGAAATTTTCCTTAGGCAGAGAGCCGATCAATCATGAGACTCACCTCATGGGTTTTCTTTCTCTCAGAAACTGCAGTCTATGCTGTTAATTGTACACTGTCTGAAAATAGTTGCTGAATATGTTTAATGCAGTTTTACGGTTGATCATTCCACTATGACCAGGAGTGAAATTCAAACACAGCAAAATTTCAAAAATGGTTTTCTCTTTCTCTTAAATAAGGGATAACAGGCTTCCTGTTTTTTTTATTTCCAATTTTTCTGTATTTTCCAAATTACCTCAATGACAAAGTTTCCCCTGTATTCAGGAAAAACCTATGGTTTTAAATATATGTATATTTACTTTGGCACACCTATCATCATTTTGCTTCTACTCTGGCGTGAACACACTATACTTTGAAGGCCAACATTGGATCCTGGAATGAGGTTGAAAGATCGTTAGCTAGAACAGTAGAAAACAAACATTGCACCAAGAAATTGGGACATGATGTTTCTCTTTTAGCAGCATGTCTGTATTCAGGTAGGAATAAGGGTAAAGATGGAAGGTGAAAGGTGGTATGCTAAATGGGTTTATCTCTATTCTATTGGCAAAGGAAGAATCGGTTAATGGATATTGGGTAGACAACTGGAAATCTCTGCCATGAACTCTAACGCCTGAGACCTAAGAAATCATCTAGTTCAAGGGTGCCTGGTTGGCTCAGTCTGTAACTCTTAATCTCAGGGTTGTGAGTCTGAGCCCCAGGTTGAAGGTAGAGATTATTTAAAAAATAAAATATTAAAAAAAAGAAATCATCTAGTTCACAGTCATTTTGCAAGGCCTGAAGAAGTTAGTTTGCCTCAGTAATAGAGCTTGTTAATGATAATATATTGGAGTAGAAAGAATATGAGATTTTGAGATTTGTTTCTATTCCTAGAGTCATATTCTGCCACTTTGGGGCAAGTTATTTAACCTCTCTGAGTCTCAGCTTCCTCACCTCTAAAATGATAGTAATCTTACCTACTTCAATTGATTATTGTGAAAATTAAATGTACTAACAGCTAATCCCAAATAAATGGTTGGTGATCAATAAATATTATCTCCATATTCTTTCCAGTTATTTGTGGGGTAAAGACACTATCTACAATAACTCTAGAGATTGTACAGTCTACTGCTTTGAAGAAAGAAATTCATAAGACTCAAATAACGAATACTGAAACAATATGTTTTTTATAGAACAATGACACTATAAACATTTTAAAGAAATAAACATATTTTAATTTGTATATGTTGATAATACCTGTGATTTTATGTATCTACTTGACCGTGCCATGGGGTGCCCAGATATTCAGTCAAACATTATTTTGTTTCTGATGAGATTAACATTTGAATCAATAGACTAAGTAAAGCAAATTCCCCCACCAAATGGGGGTGGGCCTCATCCAATCAGTTGAAGGGCTTGAATAAAACAAAAGGCTAACCTTCCCTCAAGTAAAGGAGAATTTTTTCTGCTTTCAGACTCAAACTGAAACATCAACTCTTCCTGGGTCTCAAGCCTGCCAGCCTTTGAACTGGAACGGAAAATTGTCTCCTAGTTCTCAGATCTTTGAACTTGGACTGGAATTGTACCATCAGCTCTCCTTGGTCTCCAGATTGCCAACTCACCCTGCAGATCTGGGGATTTGTCAGCCTCCATAACTGCATGAGCAAATTGCTCATAATAAATCTCTTTATAAAAATAAATATAGGGCACCTGGGTGGCTCAGTCAGTTAAGCGACTGCCTTCGGCTCAGGTCATGATCCCAGGGTCCTGGGATCGAGTCCCGCATCGGGCTCCCTGCTCAGCAGGGAGTCTGCTTCTACCTCTGACCCTCTTCCCTCTCGTCCTCTCTGTCTCTCATTCTCTCTCTCTCAAATAAATAAATAAAATCTTAAAAAAAATAAATATATAGAAATATATAGAAACAGACCCATTAGTATACGTGTATGTGTAGATACAAAAAACAGACACCTATATAATTATGTGTATGTCTGTATCTATGTATGTGTGTCTGTATATCTAGAGAACCCTAACACAATACATAGATATACACATGCACAAAGTTATTCCTCCCGTTTTCATAATAGTCAACAAGTGAGAATCCATTTTAGGGAATGCTTATCCAGCCACAGGAAGTTGGGAAATACTGGACAACAGCTAACTTCTCACAACTGATAAATTGCATAAGGAATATAGCTGCCTCTCTGAGAGAACAGCTCTTCTTCCAAAGAACATGGCCGGTTCTAGGAGAAATAGAGGTGACAGCAGAACCAAAGAAGACATGTCAATCAAATCCCTTCAAAACCCATGTCAAAACCCAAAAGGGATTACCTTGAGGGATAGAAATTTTGAGCAACCCTTCTGTAACATTTCCCGTTCACGGTGCCTTCGAGCAACCAGTTTTTGCAATTCTTTGCTTATGGCATCTTTTTACCAGGCTTGCCAATATCATGAATCATATTTTTGTGATTTGTTTCCTCACCAGTTGGTGACCAATGGCAGCTAAATGGGGAATGCATTAAGTAGAATACATCTTTCTAATCCTTTCACATGTTTGGACTAAGTGCTATCATCAGCTCATTAAATAAATGTTTAATGATCCTGACTTTTAAGTCCCTAAAATTAAAGTATTATCAATATATTTAATAAATAGGTAGAACTACAAAAAGTAAAAGTACCATTTTACTTTTCAGAGTAGGAATAGTGCAAACACAAAATGTTATTGCAAACACTAGAAGGCACTATTTCTCTACTGAGGCAGAAAATGAATAAAAGCACAAATTTCTTATATCCTGAACTCCTCCTTTTGCCCAGTATCTATTCAAGAACAAAAAGTACAGCATAACAAATTTAGAAATACACACTTCTACAATGTCCTAAGCAGTGTTAAAAAAAAAAGGGGGGGGTGGGGAAAGGAGAACTGGTGAGATAAAGGACACAATGAAAAATGTAAATCCAATAAAAAGACAGAAACAAAAATCTGCAAAAAGCGATAAAGGAGAAAAGGGATAATGAGAAGAAAATGAGGTCAAAGCAAGTTTTTTTGTTTTTTGTTTTTATATAACAGGAACTGTTTTCCATGTCATAGCTCTCCAGCATGTTATGTTGGAAAATGCTAATTTATAATTAATCAGTGGCTCTGTAGGACTGCACTGGCTCCTTTTTTCCAATCTCAGCCATCCTGTTTCTCTTAACTGTACCTTACAAGAAAGAAACTGGAAATGCATCAGAATCCATAATGAAGGAGGACAAGGGGTAGGGGTTTTGAGTTACCATGGAAATGCAAATACGGTTTCATAGCACTAGCTGGTAGGAAGGGGAGTAGAAAAATGTCAAACTTACCCCTCCCTAAATGATTGTGTCTGAACACTTGGTTGAGACTTACAAAGGAATTGAAGGGAGTCTAGATGATGGAGAACTAGACTGGCCTGGACTATTTGGTTAGAGGTTCTTCTTTTTTTTTAAGTAAGCTCTACGCCCAACATGGTGCCCCAACTCACAACTTGGGTTGCATGCTCTACTGACTCACCCAGCTAGGCGCCCCCTAGAGGTCTTTTTTTTCTTAAACTTTTGGGACTGTAGATTCCGCAGTAGCTGAGATTCATTTGTTCTGTTGTTGATTTTGTTTTCTTTTTCTCTCTCTTTCTCTGAGAGAATGCCTTCTGAACCTTTTAATTCTTGGCAACTAATGGCAACCAGGAGAAGGCGACATAGAGCTGGCTGCTTAGGATTTGATCTAGTTTTAAAGAGGGATCTTGAGGTTGATTTCTATTAGTCTATCTTTGAAATCAACTTAGGAAAGGAAACAGGAATTAAGGATCACATATTTGTCCAAATCAAATATTGCATACTTAAGAGCCTAGGCAATCATGTTTCAAGACTCTGAAGAAATTTTATTAATTGTGCTTTGAGGACAAGGAAATCAAAGTGGTTCATTTAGCAAACTGAGGATTAGACTGGAAGTTAAAACATCTGGCCAAATCATTTCTCAATCATCAATCCTCTATCAAGCTATGAGCTCTCAGAGAATCATGTTTTATATGTTTTACATCTTACTTGTCGTTGTACCCAGAATGCCTGACATATAGCAGGCACTCAATAAATAGTTAAATGAATAAACTTGAAAATATTCTCCTGGAGTTATGCATTCAAGCTATCAACTTCTTCGTTTTTCTCTGATTTTTTTAAGTTTATTTATGTAATCTCTATAACCAATGTGGATCTAGAACTCATGACCAAAAGATCAAAAGTCACATGTTCCTCCAACCGAGCCAACCAGGCACCCTTTCCCCGATTTATGCTTTCATCGGACCATGCCCTAATGATGGAAAGTATCAAAAATTTCCTTCTCACCTGTTATCAGGAATGTCTGAGTCTAAAGAACACAAATGAGGCTGGTGCCAATCTCTGAGTTAGAGAAAAGGGAGACTTTAAAAGCCAGTAAGTAATTTGGTAATGGCCTCAAGCTCCTTGGAGGAGTAGGAAAGAAACCACTGGGAACTTATTAACACAATGGGGAATCTTTTTTTTTTTTTAAAGATTTTATTTTATTTTTATTTTGACAGAGAGACAGTGGGAGAGGGAACACAAGCAGGGGTGTGGCAGGGGGAGAAGCAGGCTTCCCGGTGAGCAGGGAGCCTGATGCAGGGCTCTATCCCAGGACCCTGGGGTCATGACCTGAGCCGAAGGCAGACGCTTAATGACTGAGCCACCCAGGTGCCCCAACACAATGGGGAATCTTGATGACAGAGGACACATTCTTTCTTCAGTATGAATTTAGACTTTGATACCTTCAAGATAAATGATTAATGCAAGTCATTGGGAGATATACTTACCTTAAAAACGACCAAAAGAGGGGCGCCTGGGTGGCTCAGTCGGTTAAGCGACTGCCTTCGGCTCAGGTCATGATCCTGGAGTCCCGGGATCGAGTCCCACATCGGGCTCCCTGCTCAGCAGGGAGCCTGCTTCTCCCTCTGACCCTCCCCCCTCTCATGTGCTCTCTCTCTCTCTCTCTTTCTCGCTCTCTCAAATAAATAAAATCTTAAAAAAAAAAAAAAAACGACCAAAAGACTGGCAGTGTTGCTGCTCACCTAGTTGAAGTTCAGAAAATTACTTGAGACCAGAGCCCTTAAGAGTGGGTCCCCGACTCACTGATGAAAAATTCCAGCCCAGGGGCACCTGGGTGGCTCAGTTGGTTAAGCGACTGCCTTCGGCTCAGGTCATGATCCTGGAGTCCCGGGATCGAGTCCCACATAGGGCTCCCTGCTCGGCAGAGAGTCTGCTTCTCCCCCACCCTCCTCCCTCTCATGCTCTCTGTCTCTCATTCTCTCTCTCAAATAAATAAATAAAATCTTTAAAAAAAAAAAGAAAGAAAAAAAAGAAAAATTCCAGCCCAGCAGAAGCAGATTAGTATTAATATGCACTATAGTCAGCCTTCTTATAGTGATTTGTGCTGACTTCTTTCTTCTTTTATAGTCCCTTTTTGAAACAATAAGACTTAGACTCGGGCAGATGGTGGGAGAAAGGTCCAGGGGAAGAAATATTTTCCTATAGAAGAAGCAGGACCAGGTTTTTTTTCCCAAGGATAGTGTGGGGTTGTAGGACTATCTTGAAGAGGAGATGTTTGGAGCAGAGGCAGGGGCAAGAGCCTGGACTGTCCTGTTAGGAATGGAGGGAAGGGCCCCGTGAGGGCTCCGTCCCAATGAAGTCTTTGAGTGCTTTCCCTTCTGCAATGTAAAGGAAAGCTCAAGTTGTTGATATGTTACCTCTTGTCTCTTGTATATTATAGTTCTCCTTTGTAAATAATTATTTTTCTATTCCAGCACAGTCTGTTGTGTTAATCTGTGGAGGCTCAAGGGACAGGGTGATAAGGAGGAAAGGGCTCTTCCACCATTGTTCTTTTAAGCACTCCAGTAGAGAAAGAGTATAAGCCCATCGGGTAGACTCTGGCTGTTGGCTGAAGGCCTTGGTTCTTTGCCACATGAACCTCTTCTTGTGAAATGGCAACTGGCTTCCCCACCATGAGTCATCCAAGAAAAACCAACCCAGAAGCTAACCTTTATGACCTAAACTTGGAGTGACATATCATCACTTATCCCATATTCTGATGCTCACATAAACCAATCCTGATACGATATGGGAAGGCACCACAGAAGGGAGTAAGTACGCAGAGACAGGAAGGATCATTGGGAGCTATCTCAGAATTTGGCTACCACAGATGAAATTCCTAAGTGTATTTGATCACAAAACCCTTTCTTTGATATTTTCCTGGGACAGTATGTGTTCTATGGAACACATTTAGGAAATGCTGTTTAGGTAATGGAAATCCGTTGGAATTTCTGCAAAGTTATGGCATCAATCAGTCTATGTTTTATTTAAAAAAAATTTTTTTTCACTCTATGTAAAAAGCTACTAGCAGAAAGAAACATGTCAAATGAATTGAAAGAAAAGGAAAGATTAAAAGTAGAGACACTCCAGTTAGGAAGGTTTATGGCCATGGGGGATGACAATAGGGAATGAAAAGAAGGAGCTAAGATGAGATAGATTTTGGATGCAGAGACGACAGAACAATGTGATTGTGAAAGAGGGAGGCATCCTCAATCACTCTGATTTCTAGTGTAAGTGATTATGTCCATGGTGAGTCCATTAACCAACAGTGAGTATGTCAATTAGAATGCTTTTGGCTACAAGGGATATAAACCCTTATTCAAATGGGCTGGAATAATAAGGAAAGTAATGGGTTCACAAATCAGAAATCCAGAGGTGGGATGGGCTTTTAGGGCTAACCTAAAGTACCTCCAGTTCCATTTCCCTTCTCTTGCTCTATTCTTTTCCTTGTGTCAGCCTTTTTTTAGGCTGGTTTTTAAGATTCCTGCAACTTTTCTGGCCTCATACCTGGATAAGATACTTGATAGGGTTCGGGGCAGGCTACCCCCAAATATGCTTCTTTGGCATCTTGATTCTTTTGAATTAAAGTTACTTAAGGAACAGTCAGTGCAAGAAAGACACTCTCATCCTTTTCCGCCTGAAGACAGAAAATAAATCCCCCATGTGAAGTGTGCCCTCCTTGTACCAGGAGGGCAGAAGGCATCCTTATTGCCAGAGATAAGAAATTCAGGGCCAAGAAGGCTATATAAACAAACTTAGTTACTTCTTCATGAACTTGCTACCCCAAGTCCAAACTTCTTTGTCTTTTTTTTTTTTAAAGATTTTATTTATTTATTTGAAAGAGGATGAGAGAGAGAGAGAGAGCACATGAGAAGAAGGAGGGTCAGAGGGAGAAGCAGACTCCCTGCTGAGCAGGGAGCCCGATGTGTGACTCGATCCCGGGACTCCAGGATCATGACCTGAGCCGAAGGCAGTCGCTTAACCAATTGAGCCACCCAGGCATCCCCAAACTTCTTTGTCTTGTCAGTTCTTCACAAATTTATTGTGTCTTTGTCTAAAAGGTATAAAAACTCCCTGCTTTGGTCACTTCTCTGAGTGTCATATTTTTATGAGTTCCCATAATTATGAAATTAAATTTTTCTCCTGCTAATCTGTCTCATGTCATTTTCAGTATTAGACCAGCCAAAGAACCTAGAAAGGAAGAAAAAAAAATGGTTTTCCTCCCTTACACTATATTGAGGAAAAAAGAGGCCATCTCTCCATGTGGTTCTCTCTGTTTATTCACTTGTCAATGCCTAGATTGAATCTCATGCCCAGAACTAACTCAATCCCCAAGACCAAAAAGAGTGCTTTGTGCTCATTTAAACCAATAACTAGCAAGGAGGTTGGACAGGATTCTTAGCCCAGTGAAGCCTACCTCTGGACCTGGGGTGCGATGCACATAGAGGAGATAACCACAAAGTCCGCTGGAATGAATCCAACAGGCAATTGGAAATGTGATTCCACAGCACAAAGAGATACAGATTTGGAAGTCATTTGCCTTGACGTTAATTTGAAGACTTGGAAGAATTGAGGTCATTTAGGGTGACCGTGTATAGTGAGAAGAACAAGAGAACACTGAGGAAGAGTTACGTTAAAGGGTCTGCCGAGTGATGGGAGCCAGCCAAAGAAAGTGATGGGAGGCCAGAGAGGCAAGTATTTGTGGAACCAAGGTAGTAACAGCTTCTCTGGAGTCATGGGATGAATGTTTTAAAAGGAATTCACTTTTCATTTGTCTTTCTCTCCCACTCAGTGTAGTTCTTCATAGGCAAATGTCCTGTCATCTATTTCTTTTCTCTCTCACAATGCCCATCAATGTCTTATAAATGGCAAATGTTCAGTAATTATCTGTTGCTTGATTATGGTGGGAAATTCGACTATGAATGTATATGGAAAAGTGTAACCAAAAGCAAGAACACTTGAAGAACTGTGATCTTACTTAACTTCAAGTGTTGGTTTCATATTTAACAAAAAAAGTTATAAACAAGAAGTTAATTTTGTGCTACTAAAACCATTGGAAGCATCTCCTAAGTATGCTGGTGACTTTAGAAATATTGTTTGAAGCATATTTACTATTAATATAACAAAAGTGGTCAAAATGTAAAATTTCAATTAAAAGTATTAGACGCCTGTCTGTTGCATTTGAGAAAGTCTACTTTGCATTATGTCAATTTAGTGGTTCTCTTGTTACTCTTTTCCTCACAGAATAGGAGTTTATTTATTTTTTTTTTAATTTTTTTTTCTTTAAAGATTTTATTTATTCATCTGAGAGAGAGAGAGAATGAGAGATAGAGAGCATGAGAGGGAAGAGGGTCAGAGGGAAAAGCAGACTCCCTGCTGAGCAGGGAGCCCGATGCGGGACTCGATCCCGGGACTCCAGGATCATGACCTGAGCCGAAGGCAGTTGCTTAACCAACTGAGCCACCCAGGCGCCCAGAATAGGAGTTTAAATGTGCACATTTTGGATATAAGAAGGAGAACGTCAAAGAATCGCCTCTTTATCAGACAGCTCAGTCTCTGTTTCACATATTTTTATTTTTATTTATTATTTTTTAAAGATTTTATTTTTTTATTTGACAGAGAGAGGGAACACAAGCAGGGGTGTGGCAGGGGGAGAAGCAGGCTTCCCGCTGAGCAGGGAGCCCAATGTGGGGCTCCATCCCAGGACCCCAGGACCCTGGGATCATGACCTGAGCCAAAGAAAGACGCTTAACCGACTGAGCCACCCAGTCACCCCTACTTATTTTTATTTTGCATTATTTTGTGTTGTGCAGCATCTTAAAATTTCTGGAGGCAGAGATTGTTTTGCTTTATTGAAGGGGAGTGGGCATCTGTTAAAATCCTCAGCATACCAGGAAGCAGAAGGTAAGGATTTTTTTATTGGTTGATTCTTTGATTAAGATTTAAATATTAGGGCAATGCACAGTTTACAGTTAACACTGGATGATGATGATGATGATGAAGAAAGGAATGAATGAATGAGGAATAAAAGAACATACTTTATAAAAGTAGAAATTTAATTAGTGCTATGATTTGTATAAAATATGCATGCTGTATAGAGGAAGAGCTAGAATAAATTCTTATGAATTCTTCATTTGAAGTAATCACTTTTGGTGATTCAAATCTAGTGAGCTGGTTTTTTCCTTTCAGATATTCTTTCTCCATTGTTACCACTAGCCACTCTGCATAGGTCATTAAACAATGGCCTGATGTCTGAAAACTGGAGTGACTTTATGGTCTTTAGTTTCCTCATCTGTGAAAAGGTAGTAACAATGTTATCTATTGCATTGCTGTGAGTTACATACTATACCTAACACGCAGCACAAGAACTAGCACCTCAGAAATGTTCAACTACTGCTGGCTAACGCCTATCAGGTTTTATTTTAGACTGTCCCTGATGATCTATTTACTCTGCTTACAAGTAATTGGTGGACAGAGTCATCCATAATTTAATGGCAGTTTCTCCTTATGTGATTTTCAGTATCTGGGTGGAGAACTATTTATGAAAGCCAAGGACTGTGTGTTCTTTTCCTGTGTCATGTTTATTCAGTCATCAAATAACCATAGTGTCTGTCTTGTATTACTCAGTAGTCCTATTATTTAATTGTTGAAAATGATATCAGGTCCTAAATTATGTTTGAAAGTAGGGTCAGTCTTCCAGTAGGAAAAGCAGGCCTCCACCCATCTAGATCATTCTGTTAGGGGAAACTTTGTCCTAGATTTTTCCCTGGTTCAGCTACAAGTACCTCGGTTTCTATAATTTTAGGGTAAAAACAATTTCTTTGCTTTCACACTGTGCTTTAAAATATTGTCAAATACCATCTCCTTTTCATTCTTATCTGCTGGATCTAACTAATCTTATGTTTTCTCAAAACTTTTGCTCTAGTCCTAGATAACTTATATTTAAGAACTGAAAATATTTCTACGGTTAGGTTTCCAAATTATTCCCACTTCAACTCATGTGGGATGCTACAAAGTATTTCACCAACCATAGCAATTTATTCATCAATACCTCTCCTTAAATTTCCCCACTGTCTCATTTTAGACATGAAACATGGTGCCCTTAGCTTGGAGTTAGGGGAGACTCTAGGATTATAAGTTCAGATATCATAAAATCATTCTCTGGAATCTGACCATGCTCTTGGCCAACCTCAGTATGATATCATAACAGCTGAAGGTTTAGTCAAGTATTTTAATTTCAAATAAACTGCTATGTGTTGAGGATGGTTCTAATTGGAACTGGAACAGCCAGTTTTGACCCTCCCCCCTTAAGTAGTGGGGTTCTGGAGTCAAAATATTCTGCTTATTATGTTCCTCCTAAATTAAGTAATATTACAACCTTTTGTCATCCTTTATTTCCTTTCTTATCTTTTCAACAGAGTCCCTGATGATAACCTAAACTGCATGCCTTTATTTTCTTAGAATATTTTTAGTTAATGTGTAATATTTATGCATGCACTGACAGTAATAGTTACACAGGGTTTTATTGCTCAAGAAGACTCACAAGGCTCAAAATGACGGTGCTTACAAATTTACAGTCTGTTAAAAAAAAAAAGAATATATCAACGGCATTGAAGTAAAAATTGCATCACAGTAAAGGCTGCCTCACTGTCAGGGGTCCAAGAGGCCAGGGTGGGCTGTTTTGCTTGCATAAGGATTGAAGCCTGATGCAGTTTCTCTCTCAGGTCAGGAACCACTGGTGTGTGCGCAGAATATCGTGGAAGCAAAAAGCCCAAAATGGAGTCTTAGGTGGAGTTTGTTACATTTTACTGGTCATGTATGTATACTCCTGCTAAATAGCCAGTCTCAACAGCTGAGCTGAGCCCAGCGATAGAGCACTGGTCTCATTGATATTAATAATCAATCTTGACAAAGTGGTACAAATTGCAACTACCTCAAAACTCCTCAGACCCACGGTTATGAAACAACACTATCAATCGATATGCTTCTTGCCTTGACCAGGGGTCAGTGCCATGCAGGAACTTTAGCAAAACAGTGCAGGCTCATTTTTGGCCTGTGGGAATCAACTGTCACAGTTCAGTCCACCATTCTAATCTGCAGTCAAGACCTTTTTACAGCAAAACAGTTATCTCTGTTTCGACAGAAATTGACTTGCCTTACAATTGAAATGCATGCACAGATTCTAAATAAACATTTGCAATAACCAGTGAGGAGGTATTATGAATTCAAGCAGAAACTAAACCACTAAATAATATCAGCATAAATTTTCTCATATTTTTATACTGACTTTATGATTCTTCTGCCTCCTTAATCTAGAGCTATCTGAACTATAAAGTATACACCTGCTGAATGATTAAGAACCGTAATCAATCTATCATTAATCAACTCTACCTTTTCCTTGGAAAGGCCAATTCTCTTCTGTAGGGACAATGTCCTGTGAAACAAAAACCAAAAGACATAGCCACATTAGTATTTTTCTATATAGTCACAGTTAGAACTTCCCACTTTTATTATTCGTTTTAAGAATGTAGACCATTCCTGGAAGTTTGTTAGTTTTTCTTCAGCTTACTTCCTGGCTCTTCAAAACAGGAAGAGGTTTTGTTTTGTTTTGTTTTTAAGATTTTATTTATTTATTTGAGAGAGAGAGAGAGAGGGAGCAAAGAGAGAGAGATCAAAAGCCAGGGGGAGAGGCAGAGGGAGAAGCAGACTCCCCTCTGAGCAGGGAGCCCCATGCAGGGGATGCAGGCTCAATCCCAGGACCCTGGGATCATGACCTGAGCCAAAGGCAGATGCTTAACTGACTGAGCCACCCAGGCACCCCTCAAAAGAGGAAGAGATTTTGGCAGGCTCCTTCCCCTGGAACAGGCACCTGAGTCTAAACTAAGACAGAATATTATTCTTTTATTCTAAGTCTCTGTCTAAGCCTCACTAGCATTGTTAGATTTTCTCTTCTGTAAAAGCCATTTATTGGCTCCTTTCCCCTCAGCAATAATTTCACTTTTCTTTCATTAATCATTAATTTTAATTCAAACCTTTCCTCCTGAATAGGATCCCTCTGCTTTAGCCTCTGGGCTAGTCCACGTAGCTGGTAATGAGATGAAACGTGTTTGGACTTAGCTTTCAGCCGTTCCAAATTTAGGGGATCAGATTGAATAAGTAGAGAAAATGGGGCTATCCTGTCCACTAGGCAACAAAACATTTGTACAGTTAGCCCCAACTTGGCAAGGTGGGGGAAGGGAGAGTCTTTCCCATCAAGCTCTTTGAAATTCTTGCACTAGGTTCACATTAGTAGATACTATCTTGTTTTACGTTATCAGCCTCAGGAGCCCTTAATCATATATCCAGGCCAGGGACTACCAGTCCAGTGTGTTTGTTATGGACTGATTGTTTGTGTCCATCCCCACCCCCCAAATTTATCTCAAAACCCTCCCTGCAATGTGATGGTACTAGAAGGTGGAGCCTTTGGGAGGTGATTAGATTAGATGAGGATTGTTCCCTCATAAATGGGATTAGTGCCCCTATAAAAGTCATGAGGCCTACTGTTGCTCTCTGCTCTGTGCCTTGTGAGGATTCGATGAGAAATCAGTGATTTGCAAACTGAAAGAGGGCCCTCATTAGAACTCAACCATGCTGGCACTGTAATCTCTGACTTTCAGCCTCCAGAACTGTGAGAGAAATAAATTTCTTTTTTCCCAGGCGCCCGAGAGAAATAAATTTCTGTTGTACATAAGCCACCCAATCTATGGTACTTTGTTTTAACAGCCCAAATGGACTAAGACAGCATTAAAAAAGAAAAATTGTCTGGGATGCCTGGGTGGCTCAGTCGGTTAAGTGTCTGCCTTCAGCTTAGGCCAGGATCCCAGGGTCCTGGGAGCGAGTCCTGTATCAGGCTCCCTGCTCAGTGGGGAGTCTGCTTCTTCCTCTGCCCCTCCCCCTGCTCGTGCTCTCTCGCTCTGAAATAAATAAAATCTTAAAGAAAAAAGAAAATTGTCAAAACTATGAAAGACCTTTCTTTATGTACCTCTATTATCCCCTACTCTCTTTCCCCTGCTTCAACTATAAAAGCCTAACAGTTTGTTTAACTGAGACCCAACTTCAGTCTCCCTCGTGTTAAGTTGCAAAACACAAGCTAGAGGTTCGTAGACCAGTCCTTCAATCCATCGTCACCTCTGCATCTTTTTAAGTAGTTGTTGTGTTTAGTTCAATTCTAATTGTCTATTAATTGACTCCTTTGAGGGTGATAAGGAATATGATAAGCCCAGTCCATTGACTGGGATGTTTCTTCGCCCATTGTTGTACTGTGTGGGCAGAGAAGTGAGTGCTTTGATCTGAGGAAATGTAACTAACAGGGCCAAACGGTCACAATATTCTTGTTCCAGCTTTTTGGTAGTTTTAAAGACAGTGGCTTCAGTCCCGAGGTGTGCAAAACCCAACCCAGACTATGTATCAAGTTCGTTCAATATCCATCTAAGTTCCCCTGGAGCAATAGATAAAGAGTCAGTATTATCTACTGGCCAGCTATGTGCTGGACCTTCTCCCCCTGGGAATACTACCAAAGGCTAATTGTAAACAGAAACTTTATTAACAGTCTGAGTTTCAGTGAAGACCACGGGTACTTTTGTCATGAGGTCCATTGCTGCATGGCTTGAATTCCCTAATGTCAACTCATTTCATGGACCCAGGTTGCCACTTCAAGAGATCAAGGAGCTCAGCTGTTAAGCGTCTGCCTTTGGCTCAGGTCGTGATCCCGAGGTCTTGGGATGGAGCCCCGCGTCGGGTTCCCCGCTCAGTGGGAAGCCTGCTTCTCCCTCTCCCACTCCCCCCTGCTTGTCTTGCTGTGTCTCTCTCCGTCAAATAAATAAATAAAATCTTAAAAAAGAGAGAGAGAGAGAGATCAAACTTGTTGATCCCTTGCATCAGGTTTCTTTGGTGAGCAGCAACATGTTTCACTCTTGTTTGCTTTGGACTTTACATAAAGATTTCTAAAGAGCAGTACCCCTTTTATCCATCCACTGATTTTTGGCCCACTTGCTAGGCCAGATTGCAAATCCCTTGATAACAGTCCAAGAGCCAGTAGACACTCAGAGAATAGGACTTCTATTTGTATCTAATTCTATCACTGCCAGGAATACTGCCTATAAGTTAGGCCCCTGGACCAACTTGTTCTTTTCTTTCACAAGAATTTTGCCATCTACTGGACACTGGGTGGGCCACTGCTTTCCATGACCCTGAGTTTTGGAACTGCTATCAGTGAACCAGGTTGGTTGCCTGATATCCTTGAATAATCGGTTGAAATGAGGGACCCAATTCTGCAATAGCAGCAGGGAAGGCTGGGCTTAGTAACTCTAAAAGTTCTCATTTCACATCTCCAACTAGTGCTGGTCAAAGAGTCAATTAATGTATTATTCTCTTTTCAATTTTACCCAGTAGGGTGAGAAATTTCTATTAAAAACCTTATCTGTACTAATTACATATTAAAGTAAAAAAGATACCTCAATGACATACATTTTTAAAATCATACATTCTAAATTTTAACCACATTTTAATTTTTACCCTTTTATAGTGGCATTCCATATCCCTTAAATTAATTCTATCACCCTAAGGGGCTGATTAGCAAGCTTAACCAGTCTTGTACATTGTACTCCTATATTCAGTAGACCTAAAAGTTTATTTTTTATCCCTGGGCCATTTCATCCTGTCTTGGTGTTTATCTGATATACTAAAGCAGACCATGGGGGAAAATCCAAGTGATAATCTTGAGCTGACTATTGTAAGAAACAAGAGCTCACAAAAAACGATTGGATAAAAGACTCTCTAGACAAGCATTTTGGAATTAGGGGTGAAGGTTGCATAGCCAGTTGACTCTTCATTAATTATACACTTAGATGACTTATTGACAGGGAGGATTTGCAAAGATTGTAAGTGTGTAATGATGTAACATTTGACCTTAGGCAGTTGTGGGAACTGGTTAAATAGTTTATGTCTGGCTTTTGCTTCTGTGTCTGGTGCTGGGCCTGAAGCCAGCACAGCAGGCAGTCCAGAGGGAAAAATGGACGTGAAGTAGGGGAGAGCAAAGATAAACTAGAACTCAGGAGGAAAAGCTAGAATCTGCTTTGGTCCCTTACCACCTCTAAGCCTTTAACGTCAGTGATGCAGGTAACTTGCAAGAGAAGCTAGTATCCTTCATTATGAAGCTAAATGTGCAGCTGGCTCAGGAGTCAGAGTTGGAGAAGCTAAAGGAGGAGATCCAGCAGGAGATAGAGTTGCTTTGGACCCCGCTGCTGCCGCACACCTCCAAAGTGAGCCAAGAAATCACCGACAACGTGTGTGAACTGCAACAGTAGGTGCTGTGCCGCACTGACCCTTCGAGTGTACAAAGAAGATGATAATGGGTGAGTTGTATGGCTAGATGGAGAGTGAATTATGTTGAAATAAAACTTTTTTTTTTTTAAAGATTGCTCCTTTTTCACCTCTGCCTTCCAGATCTCACCCTCGCCCAAAATGTCTCTTGTGGCCCAGGCTAACCTGTACTATGTAAGGAAGAAAATTTCTGGGACTTAGTTCTTGTTTAACTAAGTTAATACACTACAAAACCACCACAAATATTGTCTGTTAACTTATGTAAATTTTGTTTAAACGTTGAAGCTGGGTGGAGAACCCACGTTCTAGCTCTAATGAAGTCATCACTGGATATAAGTAAAGGTTCTACCAATATCTTTGCAGTTAAAAAATGATATATGGGGACACCTGGGTGGCTCAGTTGGTTGGGTGTCTGCCTTCGGCTCAGGTCATGATCCCAGGGGCCTGGGATCAAGCCCCACATCAGGCTCCTTGCTGGGCAGGGAGTCTGCTTCTGCCTCTCCTCCTGCTTGTGCACTCTCTCTCACTCTGACAAATAAATAAATAAAATCTTTAAAAAAAAATAAAAAAAATGATAGGTTTACACAAGAAACTATAGAACTAAATAACACTGTAAAGAGTTAACGTTTTCTTGTCTCTAGGGAATAATATGAACTATTACTGTACTAAGAAACATTTTTTTTAAAGATTTTATTTATTTATTAGAGAGAGAGAGAGAATGAGAGATAGAAAGCAGGAGAGGGAAGAGGGTCAGAGGGAGAAGCAGACTTCCTGCTGAGCAGGGAGCCCGATGTGGGACTCGATCCCGGGACTCTAGGATCATGATCTGAGCCGAAGGCAGTCGCTTAACCGACTGAGCCACCCAGGTGCCCCAAGAAACATTTTTTTAAAGATTTTATTTATTTATTTGACAGAGAGAGACACAGAGAGAGAGGGAACACTAGCAGGGGGGAGTGAGGGCGGGAGAAGTGGGCTTCCCGCCAAGCAGGGAGCCCGATGTGGGGCTCGATGCCAGAACCCTGGGATCCTGACCTGAGCTGAAGGCAGATGCTTAATGACTGAGCCACCCAGGCGCCCTGAAACGTGTTTTTTTTTTTTTTTTAAAGCAAATATAGCTTACTTCCTGGACATCTCTTGGATGTCAAAGCGAACTAAAACCATGACTATTCATATTCAGGTCATAAGATGACAGATAACTCTGGTAGACATTAAGTAAGTAAGATGGTACTAAGCTTAGAAATTAAGTAATGCATGAGTTTTGCATAGACATGTTTCCCAATTAGAGATTAAAACTATTAAAAAGACGGGGGAAAATAGTCTTTTCGACAAGTAGTATTGGGACAACTGGGTCTCCCCATGCAAATGAATGAAGCTGGACCCCTAGCTCATAATATATAAAAATTAATTCAAAATGGGTTATAGTTCTAAAAGCTAAAGCAATAAAACACATAGAAGAAAACATAGGGGTAAATTTTCATGACCTCAGATTAGGCAATAGTTTCTTAGGTATGATACCAAAACACAAGTGACAAAAGAAAAAAATACAGAAACTGAATTTTATCAAAACTAAAAATTTTGAAGCCTTTCACTTCAAAGGACAAAGAAGTGTTGCTTCAAAGGACACTATCAAGAAAGTAAAAGGATAATCCACTGAATAAAAAAAATACTTACAAATGATATAACTGATAAGGGAGTTGAATCCAAAATATACAAATGACTCTTAAAAATCAACAATAAAAAGACAATTTGATTAAAAAATGGGTGAAAGATATGAATAGACATTTCTCCAAGGAAAACATACAAATGGCCAATAAGGACATGCAAAGATGCCCCACGTAATTAGTCATTAGGGAAATGCAAATCAAAATCACAGTGACATACCACTTCATATCCAGTAAGATGGCTAAAAAACAAAAGGCAATAACAAGTTGGTGAGAATGTAGAATATATGTGGAATGCATGGAACTCTCATACATTGTTATTATGATTGTAAAATGGCATAACCACTTTGGAAGATAGTCTGATAATTATTCAAAATGCTGAACTTAAGAGTTACCATATGCCCAAGCAATTCCACTGCTGGGCCAATATAGGCAAATCCACAGAAACAGAAAGTATAGTAGTGGTTTCCAGTGGTCGGAAGAAGGAGGTGCATGGAAAGTGATTCTTACTAAGGGTTTCTTGTTGCAGTGATGAAAATGTTCTGAGAGTAGACAGTAGTAATGGTTGCACACATCTACGAATATACAAAAAACTATGAATTGTACACTTTATTTTTTTATTTTTATTTTTTAAGATTTTATTTATTTATTCATGACAAAGAGAGAGAGAGAAGCAGAGGGAGAAGCAGTCTCCCAAGGAGCAGGGAGCCCGATGCGGGACTCGATCCCAGGACCCTGGGATCATGACCTGAGCTGAAGGCAGACGCTTAACCATCTGAGCCACCCAGGCTCTATGTTTTCTTCTATGTGTTTTATTGCTTTAGCTTTTAGAACTATGACCCATTTTGAATTAATTTTTATATATTATGAGCTAGGGGTCCAGCTTCATTCATTTGCATGGGGAGACCCAGTTGTCCCAATACTACTTGTCGAAAAGACTATTTTCCCCCGTCTTTTTAATAGTTTTAATCTCTAATTGGGAAACATGTCTATGCAAAACTCATGCATTACATAATCATCTGAGCCACCCAGGTGCCCTGAATTGTACACTTTAAAAGGGTGAATTTTATGATGTATGAATCATATCTCAATAAAGCTATTATTTATTTTTAATTTATTTTTATTTTATTTTATTTTTTTAAGGATTTTATTTATTCATTTGAGACACAGAGATACAGAGAGAGAGAAGAGAAAGCATGAGCAGGGAGAGAGGCAGAGGGAGAGGGAGAAGCACGCTCCTTGCTGAGCCAGGAGCCCGATGTGGGGCTCGATCCCAGGACCCTGGGATCATGACCTGAGCTGAAGGCAGACGCTTAACCATCTGAGCCACCCAGGCGCCCCACTATTATTTATTTTTTAAACATTTTATTTATTTGACACAGAGAGAGAGAGAGAAAGAAAGAGAGAGCACAAGCAGGGGGGAGCAGCAGGCAGAGGCAGAGGGAGAAGCAGGCTTCCTGCTGAGCAGGGAGCCCTACTCAGGGCTCGATCCTAGGACCCTGGCATCATGACCTTCAGATGCTTAACAACTGAGCCACTCAGGCACCCCAATAAAGCTATCATTTAAACAAATATGTAAAAGGAGTTCTTAGAGGAAATAGTAAATACTTGGAGGTTTAAACTTTATGTTTATACCTCTTGAAAGCTGCTTCACTAAAATCTTTAGACTTACTTGACCAAAGAGGGTATATAACAGCAAATACATACATGAAAACTATTAGATATTAGGGAAATACAAATTAATACCATAATTAGGTAACACTCCACACCTATGCCTAAAACTGAAAAGACTGACCATACCAATTATTGGTAAGGATAAGAAGGAATTAACTCTTACACGTTGCTGATGGGAATGTAAAATGGTACTTTGGCAGTGTGGCAGTTTCTTAAAAGTTAAATATGTGCCTTCCATATTACACAACCATTCCACTCCTGGGTATTTATATAAGAAACATGAAAGCATAAATGTTCCTAGTAGCTTTATTTTTAATAGCTCAAACTGAAAACCCAGAGAAGTTCATGGATAAACAAATTATGGTATACCCTACAATGGAATGTTACACAGCAATAAAAAAGAATGAACTATTGATACATGAAACAACAGGGATAAATCTCAAAATAAGCATGTTGAGTGAAAGAAGTTAAACAAAAAAGGAGTACATGTTGTGTGAATACATTTATATAAAAGTCTATAAAATGCAAAATAATCTAGGAAGTGATTGCTTGGGGAAGAGGGGCTAGAATGAGGAGGAAGGAGGGATTACAAAAGCACACGTGGGTGTGATAAATAAATTAGTTTTCTTGGTTGTGGTTGTGGTTCTAGCTTCATGGATGTATACATATGTTAATACTTATGATTATACATATGTTAATACAAGGTAATGTTTTTTAAAGCATCAAGGAAGCTCTTTATGTAGATAATTATTTTTTCTGGCAAATAAATACATAACAATTTATGTTTTCAGTGTAATGTACATATCTATGATATTTTATACACGTATAGATTTTTTTTTGCATGTGTAGATTCTTGTAACCACCACCACAGACAGGCTACAAAACAATTCAACACCTGAAATAATTCCCTCCTGCTGTCCCTATGGCCCTTTTCCACTCCTAATCTTGGCAACCACTGATCTGTATGCATTATATTTGTTCCTATAGTTTTACTTTATTTATTTATTTATTTTTAAAGATTTTATTTATTTATTTGGCAGAGAAAGACACAGTGAGAGAGGGAACACACGCAGGGGGAGTGGGAGAGGGAGAAGCAGGCTTCCCAACAAGCAGGGAGCCGGACGTGGGGCTTGATCCCAGGATCCTGAGATTATGACCTGAGCCAAAGGCAGACACTTAACCGACTGAGCCACCCAGGCACCCCTAGTTTTACCTTTTTAAAAGATTTTATTTATTTGAGAGAGAGCGTGAGCATGAGTGGGGGAGGGGCAGAGGGGGAGGGAGAAGCAGACTCCCCGCTGATCGCCGGCCAACACAGAGCTGACCCCAGGATCCTGAGATCATGTCCTGAGCTGGAGTCCGACACTCAACCAACTGAGCCACCCAGGCACCTCCCTATATTTTTACTTTTATCAGAATGTCATAGATGAAATACTACAGTACCTATCCTTTGATATGGGGTTCTTTCACTCAGCATAATACATTTGAGATTTATCTATGTTGTGTACATCAACAATCCATGCCCGTTTATTACTGAGTAGTAGTCTTTTTTGTGTGGGAAGGGGGATGGGGGAGGGGCAGAGGGAGAGGTAAAGAAAGAATCCGAAGCAGCTCCACACCCAGCACAGATCCTGACCTAGGGCTTGACTCAGGATCCCGAGCCGAAATCGAGTCGTACGCTCAACCGACTGAGCTACCCATTTACCCCCATACTTAAGATTTTTAATACGGATTCCCATTTGTTCCAGCACCAGCACTCCACACAATCATTTCCTTTTAGAAGGCACTCAGTTTATTTGAACTTAACCATGACCGCAGCAGCAGAAAGACTTGACCTTCTATAAGTGCTTTATAGATGTTTGCTATTGTTGCTGATAATGATGACTACTTGTATACGTGTACCTTCTTACAGTCCAAAAAACATTTTGCCTGGAAGTCGGGAACATAATGATGAACTAAAATGACAGTTATTCCAAATGAGTACTTTCTCTTTTTGTTCTTGAGGTTTGTTTTTTTTTGGGGGGGTGGGTGTCTTCCATAAATAATTTATCGGAAAGATAAAATATGTAACCACTTTTGCCAACTATAGTCATGTAATAATGGCAATTAATTTTACATTAAACATTATTTGAGGGGTGCCTGGGTGGCTCAGTCATTAAGCGTCTGCCTTCAGCTCAGGTCATGATCCCAGGGTCCTGGGATTGAGCCCCACTTCGGGCTCCCTGCTCAGCGGGAAGCCTGCTTCTCCCTCTCGCACTCCCCCTGCTTGTGTTCCCTCTCTCGCTCTCTGACAAAAAATAAATAAAATCTTTTAAAAAAAATAGACATTTAAAAAAATAAACCTTATTTGATATTATAGTGCAATTATTTAATATTACCTCAAAATGGAAGACTTAGGAAATGGAACATATCTTATCTTACAATGGGCCAGTTTCCCAAATTGTTATCATCAAAATATTGGTTGCAGATAAACTGTGCTGTAATGTCTCTCATTCACTTTCCATCCACTTTAAATGAGCTTGCCAATGCCTCCTTCTCTAAGAGTTTGCGCACACATAGTATTGCTCTTCAGTCCCTAGCTAGTTGGACCATGAGTGCACTAAGCTGGGCGAATTGGTTTTTCTCTCAGAATTTGGAGTTGGAGGTTTTTTTGCCCATTTGAGCTGGAGATAATACATAGCTGGTACGGGTATGCATTGCACGTGCATTTGTGCTTGTGTGGTAATGGGGCAGTTCTAGGGCCTTGCTATTCCATGTAGCACAACTTGAGTCTTGGGAAACTTGCCATTCCAAACAGTAGGTATGCAGACTGCCCCCTACTCAGCTGACACCCCCTCTCTCAGCTTTACCCACTTTCTCATGTCTTTTTAAAAAATATTTTAAGTTTTATTTATGTATTTATTTAAGTAAGCTCTCTGCCCTATGTGGGGCTTGAACTCATGACCCTAAGATCAAGTGCCTACTGACTGAGCCTACTGACTGAGCCAGCCGGGCACCCCTCTCATGTCTCTTTTTTTCTATTCCCTAGCAGCACCAGGAGAATGGCTCAGCAATTTTTAGACCAGAGGCAATCATGGATTCTCAACTTACTGAGGCAGGTAATGGTTCAGAGGGTTCAAGGACCTCTACTTTATGAACGACTCTTTTGGTAACTCCCTTCCTGGTCTTAGGGAAGGGGGACATTCTCTACTCTCCCTCACAATGTAAGGAAAGAGAATGCCCTCTCTTTAGAACACTGTATTCCCTCTAAAATGCAACTTTCATTGTTCCTGTCTTCCCTTATAGGAGGGAGGGGATAATGGTAGGGGTTTGTGTTTTCTTAACTGGTACCTCTCACTAGACCCAATGAGGAAGGGATAGACTCCAAAAGCTGATGTTTCTTCAAACACAGAATGGGTTAGGGGAGGGTAGGTCTTTTTTTTTTAAATTTTTTTATAAAGTAATCTCTACACCCAGTGTGGGGTTTGAACTCACGACCTTGCGATCAAGAGTCCCACTATCCACTGACTGAGCCAGCCAGGTTCCCAGGGGAGGGTAGTCTTTAGTATCATGTATTCTTAGCTGTGGGCTCAAAAACAGGACCCCTTTTCACTTAAAATGAAACAATCCCTGATACAATGATTAGAGCTGGACTCCTTTCAAACCGTTTCGTATAATTAGAACTGTAAGTGCATCATGTGTGGTAGAGACTTGCTAATATGTGTATAAGACTAATATTACAAATCATTCAGAATTGGTTGGTTTTTTTTTAAAGATTCTATTTATTTATTTGAGAGAGAGAGAATGAGAGATAGAGAGCACAAGAGGGAAGAGGGTCAGAGGGAGAAGCAGACTCCCTGCTGAGCAGGGAGCCCGATGCGGGACTCGATCCCGGGACTCCAGGATCATGACCTGAGCCGAAGGCAGTTGCTTAACCAACTGAGCCACCCAGGCGCCCTGAATTAGTTGGTTTTTTAATAGTCTAGTTCATTATTGTTTACAGAGCATTTTAATATAAATTGTACCATTTAATTAAATGTGTGGGTTGTTGCCTATGGGATTGAATCTATGAACATTCCAGAGTATCCCTGATTTCCCAGTTTAGTTTCTAATTGTCTTTCCTCCTCCAGGTCCGCAGCCTCCTTCCCAGAGCCAAAGGATTTCTAGTCATAGTTGATCCTAGATTAAAGCCTAGTTCAGGAAAGAATATCCTTTCATCTATTTTAATCTCCCATTAATTTGGCATTTAGATTCTTTTTAACAATTTAAAGTTGATTTCCAGTAGCAAGGGAAAGTTAAATAGGTGGCATTTTAGAATGTGGCTGAAGCTAGAAGTCTGTGGATTTAGTCAGATAAAGAGGTAATATAATAGCCAGGAAATGAGTACTTAAAATCCTCCTGTAATGCTTTGGGGTCCCTTCAAGATTTACAATTCTACATATCACATTAGGAGAAAGAATATTCTGATAGCAGAAGATGATATCTTTTATTTCCAAAATTTTTTAGAGATTTTATTTATTTATTTGAGAGAGAGAGAGAGAGTGCATGCACAAGTGGGGGAGAGGGAGAAACAGGACCCAGGGATCATGACCTGGGCTGAAGGTAGCTGCTTAACTGACTAAGCCACCCAGGTGCTCCGAAGATGATCTTTTTTTTTTTTTTTAACACTAGTCACTTTTAGTTAAAAGGACTTTAGAAGGTAGACGGCAGCCCCATTTCTTTTTCTCTCTTTTCGTTGTTTGCGTGTGGGAGCGCACACTCACACGAACACACAGAAACAGAATTAAAGGCAGAGAGCTCTGCTGTTCCTACCATGCAATCCTGTGTGATTTATGGGAGTATATCATAATGAGAGATTGTTGCTCAATCTGCAAGGTAAAGGAATTTATGTCGGATTGGCTTCATATTTGGTACTTAGGACAAATGTAGTATCTTCATCTCCATTTTGCAGATGAGGAAATTGAGGCCCTCGGAGTTCAAACAACTTGTCCATAGTCACAGTGAGTGAGTGACCTCCAGAAAGTGGTCGCTTTTCTGTTCAGAGAGTTGTTGCTATTCTTTTCTTCATTCTCCTGTTGAGTTCGTAGGTGTTTAGAATGGTTTGATCCCTATCCAGCTGAATTCCTGGGACCAGACGAAATCCAGGTCTCCTATTCCTCTGCCATCTTGCTCCTTTTCAAAGAAGATGATATCTTTTAAACTTTAAAGAGACTGAAATACTTTGGTGAGGAGTTAGATATTGGGGAATAAAAACAGACATAGCTTAATAACTGTTAGAACTCAATAAACCCTAGTTTTATTTGTGTGTGTGTGTTTAACGTGTTCCAGAGAATGAAATAATAGCTTCTATTTTTTCTAAGATTTTATTTTTAAGTGATCTCTACAAACAACGTGTGACTTGAACACACAACTCTGAGATCAAGAAGTTGCATGCTTTACCCACTGAGCCAGCCATGCGCACGTAAGTAATATCTTCTAAAAGGAAGAAATGTGGAAAGGCAAACAGCAACCAAACTGAAGCTATCACACTGCTTCTCACACTTAATAAACATTATCCCCAATGTCAACAGACAAATAATTTGCTTTTCATTTTCCTAACCCAAAGAAATGTCTTTCTTATTCAAATTTCTACTCATGAAACTTGGAAGTAAATATGATAAAGAGTAGAGATTTTTTTTTAAAAATTTTATTTATATATTTGAGAGAGAGGGAGAGAGCGAGCGAGAGAGCACAAGCAGGGGGAAGGGGCAGAGGGAGAGGGAGAAGCAGACTCCCCACCAAGTGGGGAGCCTATGTGGAACTTAATCCCAGGACCCCGGGATCATGACCTGAGCCAAAGGCAGACACTTAACCAACTAAGCCACCCAGACACCCAAGAGTAGAGAACTTTATTAAAAAGATAAAACATAAAAACATAGACCTCTCTGAACGTCAAGTTATCTCAGGCATTTTAACAGTTTGTAACATGTTTTAATAGGTGCAAACCCTTCAGGTTTGAGATAAAACATCAATCTCAACTACTGTTTGGAATGAATGGATTAGTTTTAAGAACAAAGCCCAATATCCTTAGAATAGTAATATTAAAAAACACAGTAATTCTTAATGTGCTCATTTCAGACTATAGTTCAGCTGCTGAAATATTTTTAAAATTTCAAACATGAAGGGTGCCTGGGTGGCTCAGTTGGTTGAGCATCTGACTGTTGATTTCGGCTCAGATCATAATCTCAGGGACCTGGGATTGAGCCTGTGTTGGGCTCTGCACTCAGCATGGAGTCTGCTTGAGACTCTCTTTCTCCCTCTCCCTCTGCCCCTCCCCTCACTTGTGTACACACACACTCTCTCTAAAAAAATAAATAAAATCTTAAAATTTTTCAGGGGTGCCTGGGTGGCTCAGTCGTTAGGTGTCTGCCTTTGGCTCAGGTCATGATCCCTGGGTCCTGGGATTGAGCCCTGCTTCTCCCTTTCTCACTCCCCTGCTTGTGTTCTCTCTCTCTCTCTCTCTCTCTCTCTCTCTCTGTCAAATAAATAAGTAAAATCTTTAAAAAATTTTTTTTCAAACATGGTAAAATCAGGAATTATCTCACTTCCTAACACTTTTAATATTCTTTTTTTAAGTGTTTACTCACCTGTGTAATATTCTTTACCCAGATGTAATTATCGTGTGCATGTTGTGTCATTTTTCCCCTTAACAATAGGTCCATAAGCATTTTTCCATATGTTGTATGGTAGTCATGATTCATTCACTGATGACTTCTATTCAACATTGTACTGGAAGTCCTAGCTAGAGCCATTAGGCAAGAAAAATAAATAAAAGACATCCAAATTGGAAAGGAAGTAAAATTATCTCTGTTTGCAGATGATATGATCTTATATGTAGAAAACCCTAAAGATTCCACAAAAAAACTGTTAGAACTAATAAACAAATTCAGCAAAGTTGCAGGATACAAAATCAACACTCAGAAATCAGTTGAATTTTTATATACAATGAATAATCCAAAAGAAAAATTAAGAAAACAATTCAATTTATAATTGCATCAAAAAGAACAAAATGTTTAGGAATAAACTTAACCAAGGAAGGGAAAAACTACTACACGGAAAACTAGAAAACATTGCTGAAACAATTTAAAGATACAAATAAATGAAGACATACATTCTGTGTTCATGGATTGGAAGACTTTATATTATTTTGACATCCATACTACCAAAAGTGATCTACAGATCAACACACTCCCTATCAAAATCCCAATGACATTTTTTGCAGAAATAGAAACATCATTCCTAAAATTCATATGGACTCTCAAAGGACCCTGAATCGTCAAAACAATCTTAAAATAAGAAGAAAAAAGTTGGAGGTCTCTCATTTCTGGATTTCAAAACTTACTATAGAGCCACAGTAATCATAATAAAAACATTGTGGTACTGACATAAAAATGGACACACACACACACACACACACAAACAAATATGATAGAATAGAGAACCCAGAAGTAAACACTCACATATATGGTCAGATGATTTTTGACAAGAGCATCAAGATTATTCAATAGGGAAAAAGATCAACTTCTTGATCTCAGAGTTGTGTGTTCAAGTCACACATTTCTGAGACCATTCAACAAATGGTCTCAGAAAAATGAATATCCAAATGCAAAGGAATGAAGTTAGACCCTTACCTTACACTATATATTAAAAAAATCATCTGAAAATTGATCAAAGATTTAAACTTAATAGCTAATACTATAAAACTCTTAGAAGAAAACAGATGGGGGCGCCCGGGTGGCTCAGTTGGTTAAGTGTCTGCCTTTGGGTCCAGTCATGGTCTTAGGGTCTTGGGATTGAGCCCCTCATCAGGCTCCCTGCTCAGCAGGGAGTCTGCTTCTCCCTGTGCCTCTGTGTGTGCACTCTCTCTCTCTCAAATAAATAAAATCTAAAAAAAAAAAGAAAACAGAGGAAAAGCTTCATTGGACTTGGTAATGATTTCTTGGATATGACACCAAAACCATAAGCAATAAAAGAAAAAAAAATAGATAAACTGAACTTTATCAAAATTTAAAACTTTAAAAAAAATTTTTTTAAAAGATTTTATTTATTTATTTGACAGAGAGAGCCACAGCAAGAGAGGGAATATAAGCAGGGGGAGTGGGAGAAGGAGAAACAGGCTTCCTATTGAGCAGGGAGCCCAATGTGGGGCTTGATCCCAGGACCCTGGGACCACGACCTGAGCTGAAGGCAGACGCTTAATGACTGAGCCACCCAGGCGCCCCAAAATTTAAAACTTTTGTGCAAAGGACACTGTCAACAGAGTGAAAAGGCAACCCATGCAATGAAAGAAAATGTTTGCAAATTATATATCTGATAAGGGATTAATATCCACAATATATAGAGAACTTCTACAACTCAACAACAAAAAAACGAGCCACCCAATTAAAAAATGGGCAAAGTACTTGAACAGTTTTCTAAAGAAGATACATACAAATTGCCAATAAGCACGTGTAAAGATTTTCATCACTAATTATCAGGACAATGCAAATCAAAGCTATAATGATATACCACCTCATACCCATTAGGATGAATAATATAAATAAAAAGAGGAAGTAACAAGTATCGGTGAGGATGTGGAGGAACTGGAACCCTCATGCACTGCTGGTAGGAATGTAAAATAGTGCAGCTACTGTGGAAAACAGTATGATGGTTCCTCAAAAAATTAAACATAGAATAACCATAAGATCCAGCAATTTCACTTCTGGGTATATGTTTAAAAGAATTAAAAGCACTGACTTGAATAGATATTTGTACTCCCCCATATTCACAGAAGTTTTACAATAAGCCAAAAGGTGGAAGCAACCCAAGTTTTTATCAATAGATGAACAAATAAACAAAATGTAGTGTATACATGCAATGGAAGATTATTCAGCCTTGAAAAGGAAGGCTATTCTGCTATAAGCTACATGGATGACTTTAAATTATGCTCAGTGAGGGGTGCCTGGGTGGTGAAATCAGTTTAAGCATCTGACTCTTGGTTTTGGCTCAGGTCATGATCTCAGGGTTGTGAGATTGAGCCCCATGTCCTGTGGAGTCTGCTTAAGACTCTCTCTTCCTTTCTTTTTTTTTTTTTAAGATTTTATTTATTTATTTGTGAGAGAGAGAATGAGAGACAGAGAGCACGAGAGGGAAGAGGGTCAGAGGGAGAAGCAGACCCCCTGCTGAGCAGGGAGCCCGATGTGGGACTCGATCCCGGGACTCCAGGATCATGACCTGAGCCGAAGGCAGTCGCTTAACCAACTGAGCCACCCAGGCGCCCTCTCTCTTCCTTTCTCCCTCCCCCTCCCTCTCTCTCAAAAAATTAAATCTTTAAAAAAAATAAATTGTGCTAAGTGAAATAAGTCAGTCACAAGAGGACAAATATTGTATGATTCATTTATTTTTTTAAGTCTTATTTATTTAAGTAATCTCTACACCTGAAAAGGTGGATCGAACTCACAACCCCAAGATCAAAAGTCACATGTTCTTCTGACTGAGCCAGCCAAGCACCTTTCTGTGATTTATTTATATGAAGTTCCAAGAGTAGTCAAATTTACAGAGACATAAAGTAGAATAGTGGTTGCCAGGGACTGGGGAGAAGGGGGAATGGGAAATTAGTGTTTAACAGGCACAGAGTTTTAATTGGAAAGATGAAAAAGTTCCTGAAATAGATGTTGGTGATTTTTACACAACATGAATATATTTAATGCCATAGAACTGTATTCTCAAAAATGGTTAGAATGGTAAATTTCATGTTATATATATATATAACCACTCCTATGGATTAAATTATGTCTCCTCAGATTCATATATTGAAGCCCCAACACCCAATGTGACTATATTTGGAGATAGGGCCTATAAGGAAGTAATTAAAGTTAAATGAGTTCATAAGGGTAAGCCCTAATTCAAGAGCATTGGCATCCTTATAAGAAGAGACATTAGGAGGGCCTGCGCACAGAAGAAAGGCCATGTGAGGACACAGCCAGATGGTGGCCATTTGTAAGCCAGGAAGAGAGATCTCACCAGAAACCAACCCTGTGGGCACCTTGATCTTGGATTTTGTACCACCAGAAGTTTGAGAAAATAAATTTCTGTTGTTTGAGCCATCCAGTCTGTGGTATTCTGTTATGGTAGCCTGTATACAGACAGGCAGCCTAATACAAACACAAAAAAAGGTAAAAAAAAATATTATTTTCATTGCAAAACTAATGTATTGGATATGTAAAAATTCAAACCATACAAAAGGGTAAAAAGTCATAAAGAAGGGGCGCCTGGGTGGCTCAGTCGTTAAGCGGCTGCCTTCGGCTCAGGTCATGATCCTAGCGTCCTGGGATCGAGCCCCGCATCGGGGTCCCTGCTCCACGGGAAGCCTGCTTCTCCCTCTCCCACTCCCCCTGTTTGTGTTCCCTCTCTCGCTGTGTGTCTCTCTGTCAAATAAATAAATAAAATCTTAAAAAAAAAAAGTCATAAAGAAGTCTCTCACCACTTACTTCACTCCACCTGCACCCCCTCCCCCCAGTAACCAATGTCAGTAGTTTTAGGAATATCTTCCAGAATGCTTTTATGAATATATAAAGCATATATTACTTACGAACACTTTCTTCTTCTAGATCAAGAATCAAAGTAGGGTTGGTTCAGAAAGGGGAGAAACTTTCAAGTTTGTTAGTCCCTAACACATAATTTAACATATTCATCCATTCCATTACATGTTTAGATTATTTCTAGATATTTTCTCCATCATATAAAATGTGATTAACTTTCTTAAAATCTATTTTAAATTACTTCTATACTCAAGTTTCTTAGATCCTAACATACAATGCAACAAAGTTATCTATTCCATTACCATTGTTCACATAGGTTATTTCCATGTTTTTATTCCATCATATAAATGCAATTAATATCTTTATAATGTTATTAACTTTTAAATTACTTAAGTTCCTAAAAGTGAAATTGAGCTAATAGATGAGATTTTTATAGAACTTCATATATATTGCCAAATTGATTTCCAAAAAGCTGACTGCCAACTTAAAATTTCTACCAGTAGAGCTAACAGTACCAATATTAAATACTCCTATTTAAAAATATCTCCAGGAGCATCTGGCTGGGTTGGTCAGTGGAGCATGAAACTCTTGATCTCAGGGTTGTGAGTTTGAGCCCTATGTTGGGTGTAGAGATTACTTTAAAATAAAAAATCTTTAACATCTCCATAAAGTAATAATTTTAAAAGGAAAGTTTACTTTAATTTGCATTTATTTCTGTATTTCTGTATTTATTTATTTATTTAAAGTAGGGTCCACACCCAGCATGGAGCCCAATGCAGGGTTTGAACTCAGGACCCTGAGATCAAGACCTGAGCTGAGATTAAGAGTTGGATGCTTAACTGACTGAGCCACCCAGGCACCCCTTAATTTGCATTTTTTTAAAGATTTTATTTATTTATTTGAGAGAGAGAATGAGAGAGAGAGAGCACATGAGAGGGGGGGAAGGTCAGAGGGAGAAGCAGACTTCCCGCTGAGCAGGGAGCCCAATGCGGGACTTGATCCTGGGACTCCAGGATCATGACCTGAGCCGAAGGCAGTCGCCCAACCAACTGAGCCGCCCAGGCGCCCTTAATTTACATTTTGATGAGATTGAAGATTTCTATTTTTTTAAGATTTTATTTATTTGACAGATAAAGAGAGAGAGCACAAGCAAGGGGAGCGGCAGGCAGAGGGAGAAGAAGGCTCCCCACCTAACAAGGAACCTGATGCGGGGCTTGATCCCAGGACTCTGGGATCATGACCTGAGCCAAAGGCAGACACTTAACCAACTGAGCCACCCATGCACCCAACATTGACGATTTTCAAATATTAGTTATTTGTATCTCCTTTTTGTGTGTAAACCTTCAGTTCCTACTCTATACCTACACAAGTATTAGAGGCATTAATATCTTCTTTACTGATGAGTATGAGTCCTTCATATATTATGGTGTTACTTCTTTATCAATATTTATTCCCAGTATTTTCTAAATGGTGTGTCTTTAATTTTATGTGTCCATTCAGCAAATATTTATTCAGGGGCGTCTGGGTGGCTCAATTGGTTGAGCATCCATCCGACTCTTGGTTTTTGCTCAGGTCATGATCTCATGGGTCATGGGATTGAGCCCTCCCTTGGGCATTGAACTCAGCAGGGAGTCTGCTTGAAGATTTTCTCCCTCTGCCCCTCCCGACCAGTGCAGTTGTACCCACTCTCTCTCTAAAATGGATAAATCTTTAAAAAAGTATTTATTGGGCAACCCTCTTGGGTCCCCTCCCTCTTTGGGAGCTTCATACTCTCAATAAACTTTACTATCACTCAATAAAACTTGCTTTTGCTGCCCTCCCCCAAATACATAAAAAATAATTTAAAAAGTATTTATTCAGTATCTACTATGTTCCAGGTACTACGGTAGGAATTCTGTTATTCTTCAAATTACGTATAGAATCATACACACACTTTTTGTTTTTCTATTGTTTAAAGGTTAGAAAGGTTGAACTTTACGATTGGGCATAAACCATGTAAGATCCCATATCACTGTCTGTGGGTATAAAGCTGGCCCTTTCTCTCATGAGACTGCAAATAGATGCTGGGCAGGAATGCAGTCATCTAATGCTTGGCTGGGGTTACAAGATCAGCCCAAAGTAGTTCACTCACATGGCTAGCAAGGTGGTGCAGCCGTTAGTGGAGGCTCTTATTCCTCTCCACATGGTCCCCTTAAAGAGCTGCTCGAGTGGAGTGGTGTGTACACTAACTTCCCCAATGCAAGCAATCCAAAAGAATGAGGTGGAAAGCTGCAATCAGTGCCTTTATGACCTAGTCTCAGAAGTCACACACCTTCAGCTGTATTCTATGGATGGGACTAGACTTGATTCAAAAGGCTGGAGGGGACTACATTTCCAGAGGTGAGAATCATTGGAGGTTACCTTGGCAGCTGCCTACCAAGGATCCTAACATCTTAATTTTCCTGTAATATACTTTATAAAGCAAGTATCGATAATTTTGCCACAACCCATACAATTCTAGTTTTGTGACATTACTGTTTTAAAGTGTTCTCAAACACATCTGTGCACGTGAGTGCACCCAAGCATGTAAGATGTTCCACAATTAAAGTTCCACAAATTAAAAACCCTCTGCTATAGTGTCAGCACATGAACTTCATTAGGGCATTAGATTCCACCTCAAGTTCTCTAAATTTGAGTAAATAGAGTTCAAGATGGCAGATGAACAGCCAAGAAGTTTGACTTCTATTTACTTATAATCTGTTAACAAGGAAACACTTTGAGTTTTACCAGAAACCTTTAATTTTCTAGAAATCTTTATCTTTGTGCAACATTCCACGTACATTAAAAAGATCTTGTAGATTATATTACTAATTTGCTGAAGGTGACTCAGGTGAGAGGATTTACTAAGTGGCTGGGTAGTAATTCAGAAAGGTGAAAAGGTCATCCAAGTCAGAGTAAGGAAGACTTTTTTTACAGCTAACTTTCACCTCTTCTGCAAGATAGGCAGAGGATATGCCTTTGTGAAATCTTTGTTTGGAACTTACACTTTTATTTTGCCACTGGCCCTGTTCTAATTAAAGTTTGTTAATTCATGGACCTAAAACAGAGTAGCCCTGGGGCGCCTGGGTGGCTCAGCCGTGAAGCGTCTGCCTTGGGCTCGGGTCATGATCTCAGGGTCCAGGAATCGATCCCCGCATCAGCAGGGAGCCTGCTTTTCCCTCTTCCTCTGTGCTCTCGCTCTCTCTCTCTCTCTCTCGTAAAAAAACAAACAAAAAAAAGAGTAGCCCTAAGTTTTGCCAAATTGGGAAATTTCCAGGGCTCCAAAGGTTTAGCTGGGAAACTAAGAATGTCAGAACGGGAGCGTAGGAAGCACCAAACTAGGTCCAAAAGAAGTGAGGTTCTTAGTTCCCAAATAGTATCCTTATTACAGCAACAAAGGCTTAGGGGTGCCGCTCAACAAAGCTTCCCCCCTGCCCATTCTTCACTATCTCCGGACCAGCAAGCCATGGTTGGTGACCGATTCCCTTTAATATTTCTCTTGAGCTTAATTTTAGACAGCTTTCCGGGTGCAAAAACGTTAGGGAGGGTAAAGTGGTTCAATAACTGCTACATTTGACATACTTTTGTGCATCGGACTAAATTCTCATCTCCAATTTTCACCCGGGCCTAAGTGAGCAAAAAAACCCCCCAACAACCCCAAAACAAACCAAACACACACAAAAAACCCCACAACTCTACAGGGGTACTGTTTCTCAGCAGACACGAACTTGCGCCCACCTCTACTTCTTCCCTCGATATTCTAAGGACTCAGGTCAGAGGAAGCCACCAAATCAGGCAAAAGGAGACGCACAGCAAAGGACATTGTTTACCAAAGACGAAACAGAGGTTACGCGGGCCAGTTCAACAAACACCCGGCCTCGCCCTCTTCACTTCACAGCGCTCGGCCCCACCCCTCCCAACCGGAACTGCAACCCCAGAGCTCTGCGCCCCCACGAATAGCGTGTCGCTCGCGCCCGCCCCGCCTCCTCCGACGCACTGGGCAGGCGCGGAGCGCGCGCATGCTCTGCAGGCGGGCGGCTGGGATCTTGAGTCGCTGCAATCTGTTGCGCGGCCGCCCGCGGGAGCCGGCAGATCCGGGTCTCGTGGCTTAGAGTGACGTGGTCAATCGAATCAAAACAGAGGAGGGGAGGAAGCCAGCGGCCAGGAGCAGCAGCGGCCGCGGCGTCCCGAGCAGCCGCGGCGTCCCGAGCAGCCGCAGCGTTCCGGAAGCTTCAGGCGGTCTTTCTGCCGAGCCTTGGTCCCGGCCCCCATCCTCCCCGCCCCGTCGGTTGTTGTCTGGGCGGGTGAGTGTCTTCCCCTCTACCCCCGCCGTTTGCCGGCCCACCCTCCCCTCACCCTGTTTTTCCTGGGGGCTCTTCAGGCTCTGGGGGACTGCGGCGGCTGCGGCAGAGCGGAGCTGGCTTCTCGGGCTCGGTGGTTCTCCGGCCGGGCTGGTGACTCTTCACTGGGAAAAGCCGGCTGCTGCCGAGCCCTTGTCCCCCGGCGAAGAGCGAGGCAGAGAGCCTGCAATTTGGCTTTCTCTGCAGGAAACCGGGGTCGGGGCTTAGGAAAGTAGACGGCAGCCACGGGTGGTTTTATTTTTAGGGCAAGGCAGTCAGCTCGGGTGGAGGCGTATAATGGAGTAAAAAGAAGAGAGTCGTAGCGGGAAGGAAAACCCCACAAATCCTGAAATCCACACTGTATCATTTACCTCCGTTTCTCTAGGTTTGATGAAGTCATTAGGATGCGTCCTTTGTTGTGATTGATGAAAGAGGAAAGCTGCCATCCAGAAAGCGGGAGCTTTTTTAGTCCTTATTGTGCGATTTGAAAGTATTCCCTTTTTATGTTTGTTCAGTAAGTGGAACCAGAGCTGACAGTAAAGAGGTAGCACCCTTTATAAAGATATAATGTGCGATAAGCTGGTTACCGGAGCACTTGAAGTCCAGTGTTGCTGTTTAAAGCCAAAGTTTTCCAAAGTGGCTGCTTCTGTGTGTGTTCGGATTTTAGCCAAGATGATATTTGTTAGCTGTAGAAAGTCAATAGGATGTTTTGAGTTTTCCTAGTTTGCAGAATCGAAGATAACGGCCTTAATAAGAAAAGGTGTCTTGGTTTTGCTTCGAGAGTCGGATGAGCCTCACGCACTTAATACCTGTGTTTGTTGAAGAGACCTTCCAGTTTTTGTGTTACTATCAGAAATCGTTGGCAGCTCTACATACACAATAACTTGGATGGTGTTTTAGCCTTGAGACCCTTAGGAGGCGGTCTCATGGCCCAGTTCAGTGGAGGTTGCAGAAAGCTTGCGTTCCCTTCCACTTCAGGTGATCGGCCACGCAGATTCCTCTAGTGTAGCTTGCTTCAAGCCCTGCTACCTTCCGCGCCCCCTGGACAGCACAAAGGAGACCAGAGGACCAAACCCCCTTTTTGCCCTAACTTGGTGTTTAAAAAAACCCTCCCCTTTTTTTTGTCCCCAGAGAACTGATTGAGGTGTTTCTTTGGTAAATGGCAAGAAAGAACAACAAAAGTATGTGCTAATTGATTGCCCCTTATGAAATTCAGGAAGAGTACTTAGGCATTTAGACCACTTCCTTGAAGGGTGTTTCCTTGTGTGGTAGATCATGGACCTCTTAACAAATTTCTTTCTCCTGTATGTACAATTGAGGTCTTTTTTCTTAATACCACAGTTGGAATCCTGCTGATTTAGATAAATGAAATTATGTTTCCTTGAAAAAAAAATTTTTTTTTTTTACCTTTTATGTAACCTGAATTGAATGTTCTGGCTTATATGAAATAATTTATAATTGGAGAATTATTACAATTGATAAGGAAAAAAGAAGAAAATAAGTCAATAATCCTGCCATCCAGAAATGATCAAAATGTTGGTAGTGATTTATATCCTTCCAGACTTCTTTTTTGCAGTTATACATTTTACACAAAAATGGTATACTGCATATGCTTTTTCTGTAACCTGCTCTTCTACGTGGTAGTACTTTGGAGTAACAAAATTTATATTTTCATGGAGAGGGACTTTTGGACCTTAAATTAGGGTATATTCACTGTATGTTTGCCAAACCATAATGATTAAAATTATGGTTTATTTTTTTTTTTTAAGATTTTATTTATTTGAGAGAGAGAGACCGAGCAGAGGGGAGAGGCAGAGGCAGAAGGAGAAGCAGGCTCCCCGTGGAGCAAGGAGCCTGATGCAGGACTGATCTCTGGGATCATGATCAGAGCCGAAGCAGATGCTTAACCGACTGAGCCACCCAGGGGTCTCTAAAATCATGATTTTAAAAGATTTCCTCCCAGACTTCTGTGATAGCATTAAGAAGTTAATATGCATTGTGTGTCACTATAAGGTTTTCTTGTTTAACTCTTGGGAGAGCAGGGACAGAATGGCCTAAGCTGATGATAGAACGTTTAAAAGGGTTTTGCTGATCTAGTGATTCGATTCAGGTAAAGCTTTAGTTCTGTTTGATAGCTACACTATGCTCCGAATGCTGACCACCTGGCTCGGCCTCTGTCGGTGAGATCCCCAAAGATTTTACTTTATGAATCACACTTGTGTTGGATATATGTCCGTTTAGCCCATTGCCTTCTTGGTGGTGCCAAAAGAGAAGGAAATGTCCCCTTCACCTCAGCTTCAGAGGATAAATACTTATTAGGAAGTATCCTAAATATGCTAACAACCCATTCACATCCCTTAGTCATAAACGTCCGTAAAACCTTTAAATCTCAATTTTTATCCCCTATCTCTTGGGTAATTAGTTCCAGATGCTTTCTACTTATTTTGTGACTTAGTACTTTTTCTCTGATTTGCCTTTAAGTATAGTGTTTAAATATGTATTCTTAATTTGGCCACCACTTCCCATTGCTACTGATTCTACCTTTGCCAACTCTCACTATCTCTTACCTGGCCTATTGTAGTAACATCCTGGTCTCCTGGCCTCCCCTTTGGCTTTTTATGGTGCATTCCTCTTACCAAATCACAACATGGTAAAAGATCCTTTAAAGTGTAAATCAGATTATGTTACCCTTTTTTTGGAAAGCCTTCCATCATGTTCAGAATAAAATCCAAACTACATGTTTTGGCCCTGCCTCCTTCCCTTAACTCACCATATATCCCTCTGCCTAGATTAGTACCCCAGAGCCTGGCCACGTCAGTTTCTTCCTGTTTTCCAGCCCTGCTGGCACTGTCCCTGGAACTTGCCAGGCTTGTTCCTGCCTCAGGGCATTTACGATCGCCGTACCTCGTGGCTTCAATATTCTCCCAGATCTTGCTGTGGCTGATTTCATCATGTCATTCAGGTCTCAGTTCAGATATTGTATCTTTGAGGAGATTGCTCCCTAATTATCTCTCCATTCCCTTATTTTCTTCATAACGTTTTGTACTATCTGGAATTTCCTTATTTTTTATATTCTGTTTCCTACACTAGAAATTAAACTCAGAAAATGGGGACCTTGTCTGTTCTTTTCACTGCATAGTAGGAACTCAATGTTAGTTGAATGAATGAACTTGCTGAACAGGTGCTGAACATACTGTTAATTGCTGAACATACTGTTTTATTTTATTTTATTTTATTTTAAAGATTTTATTTGAGAGAGAGAATGAGAGAGAGAGAACATGAGAGGGAAGAGGGTCAGAGGGAGAAGCAGACTCCCTGCTGAGTAGGGAGCCCGATGTGGGACTCGATCCCAGGACTCCAGGATCATGACCTGAGCCGAAGGCAGTCGCTTAACCAACTGAACCACCCAGGTCCCCCGAACATACTGTTTTAGATCAGTTCTTTGTATGGAAGAATCCTAGTTTTTAGCCTTTTTTTTTTTTTTTTTATAGGGCAGTGGCTTGATTCTCTTACTTCAGTAATTCTTGATGTTTGGGCAAGAGAATGGCCACATTCTATTTTATGTTTTATTTTTATGTTTAATTTTTTCTCCCCCCCACGTTCTACTTTAGACTTGCAGAATTAATCCCTGGGAGGAATGGGTCCTAGGAATCTGCATTTTCAACAAGCCCTTGAGGTGATTTTAATGCATATCAAAGTTTAAGAATGTCTCTTGATACTGTAATGGCCTTTCTCTGGGAGATTACTTCTTGCTTTATAGTAGTAATGATAACTACCGTTTTGGGGAACAGTCTTATGTGTTAGGTACTATGCTAAAAAAATTACATGTTTTTCATTTAATTGTTGAACAAGTTAGGTAGATATTCCTCCTCCCATTTTACAAGTGAAGGAACTGTGATATGGTAAGGGGCGGAAAGTTGGATTTAAACACATCTGTTAATCGTTGTACCCGACTGCCTTGAACTAGAGTTTAGAACTGTACACAGTACTTGGTTTGAAAGGCCATGTTTTTGTTAAGGGCAAGATAGTGTATGCTATCCCATTTCCAATCCAGTCCTTAATGAAGTCCATTGTTTTGTTGGTCTTTTTGCCTGAGGTTGCACGGGCAAAGTTGCAGGAGATGACCTCTGCAAACACTCCTAGTTTTTCTTGCTCTGCTGTATTGAGAGCCTACCAGATTTTATTTGACAGAGAGAGACACAGCGAGAGAGGGAACACAAGCAGGGGGAGTGGGGGAGGGAGAAGCAGGCTTCCCGATGCGGGGCTCGATCCCAGAACCCCCCGGGATCATGACCTGAGCCGAAGGCAGACGCTTAACCATCTGAGCCACCCAGGCGCCCCTGCATGAGAGTTTTTAATAGGGATTGCCTGCCTCGGAGGAGAGGAGAGTATCTTTTACTTTGCATTTGTTTTAACCTTTTTGTATTTGAATTTTAAAACTATAAATGTATATTGCTTTATAAAAAATTCAATTTCTTTGAAAAATTAAAATCCTGGTTCTAAACTAATACCCAATTTTTATTTTTTTATTTTTTATTTTTTATTTTTTAAAGATTTATTTATTTGAGAGAGCGAGAATGAGAGAGAGAGAGTACATGAGAGGGGAGAGGGTCAGAGGGAGAAGCAGGCTCCTCGCCGAGCAGGGAGCCTGATGCGGGACTCGATCCTGGGACTCCAGGATCATGACCTGAGCCACCCAGGTGCCCTAATACCCAATTTTTAGATATATAATAGGGTTTATGTTTTGTTTATAACATTTTAAACTTCAGTGCTTTTGTTTTGGAGAGAGTTACCTTCTCATTGCTTATTTTCATACTGAATTTTCATTTCCTTTTTTAAATTTAGATCAAAGCACAGATGTGAGTCTCAGCTTTGTAAAAATACAAAATGAAGCTGGTTTTTGCTTGACTGCACTTACTGACAAGTACTACATGTACAGTGTTTTCAGAGTTTAACAGCTAATAAAGGTGTTTCAAATCAAGAAAGGAGTGCAGTAAGCATCCTCATGGTATATGCACCAGACTTAGAGGTCAGTGTTCTGGCTGCTCTCTTGTTTTATCTTATACCTTTAAATATATAAGTTAATTTTTTTTTGCATAATATCTATTTTGTTTCTTTGTTACTCTTAGCAAAGGTAATGTACAGGAAACTGACTTGCTTAAAATTTGGAAGACTTTAGAAAAAACAGTGGTGTTTATTCATATTTCATTTTTTGATAATATTGGTTTCTTTATCACAGTGGTTCTGAATATTTTTCCTGTCCTCATGAATGGCATTTATGTGCATCTATGTAGAGATATGTTATCTAGGCATAGCATGGATGAGAGGAGTGAGTGACATGAGGTGGGAGAGCAGAAACCATAACTCCTTTCTTTTTTTTTTTTTTTTTACCATAACTCCTTTCTGTTGAGGAAATCAAATAGGCAAGCAGATGAATGAGAGAAAAAGTCTTGATTCCACTTTTAATTTATTTGAATGATTTATTTGTAAATCATTCACAAACTTATTGTGATATACTTCACAGTTTCACAACACACTGATATTTTGTAATACAGCTATTGAAAACCAATTTCTTAACTATAACTTCTATCCACTACAATTTGGGATCACATAGTATGGAATTTTTATGTCATCTTCTTTTGAATTTTTGTTTCCAACTTAGGAAAAACAGCCTTTTTTCCTTAGTTTAAGAATTTTTTATTCAGAATATGACTAATATGTACTCTTGAGTAGAAATTTTAGAAAACATTTTTCAGAATATAAAAATTTTGGTTATGATATTGAATATAAAGAAAGATCATTCACTTGAAAAGTTTTTTTTTTTAAAGATTTATTTATTTGAGAGAGCGAGAATGAGAGAGAGAGAGTACATGGGGGGGGAGGGTCAGAGGGAGAAGCAGGCTCCTCGCTGAGCAGGGAGCCCAATGTGGGACTCGATTCTGGAACTCCGGGATCATGACCTGAGCCAAAGGCAGTCGCCTAACCAACTGAGCCACCCAGGCACCCTGAAAAGTTTTCTTTGTTTGGCCATTCATGATAAATTTTACCCCAGACCTCAAGAGAATCTTGGGATTGTACAAAAGTAAGGAACAGCCAGAAAAGGAAATTCATAGGTGAGGGACCAAGATTTAGAGCAGAAGACTTTTTCTATTCTTTCTCTTTTATGCAGAAGAGTGATAGCTGAGCCTCAGGGGAATACAAACGTGCCAAAGCAGTATACAGAGATCTTGGGCTGAGAGTAGAAGATAAATTTCAAATCTAAGGGCTTAGAGTTGAATTGGCCCAGAGCATTTTATAGCTCATAAAGCACTCTTACACATTCTTTTTTTTTTTTTAAGATTTTATTTATTTATTTGACAGAGAAAGACAGCAAGAGAGGGAACACAAGCAGGGGGAGTGGGAGAGAGAGCAGACTTCCCGCTGAGCAGGGAGCCCGATGTGGGGCTCGATCCCAGGACCCTGGGATCATGACCTGAGCCGAAGGCAGATGCTTAACGACTGAGCCACCTAGGTGCCCCAGCACTCTTACACATTCTTATTTGATCCTCAAAACAGCACTTTAAAAAGAGTAGTTTCAGTTATCACTCCTGTTTTATAGTGAAACTGAAGTCACAGGGAAGCTAATTTATCCTTTTCTCAGTAGTGCCATAACTTGAAATATCTAAGATGTATTCTTTCTGCTCTCCCATGATGTTTTAGCCTAAGGTGATTCGTAGAATACAGTCAAATAGGTAAGGGAGAAAAAGGTCACTGAAGAAAGAGAAGGTAGTGTCTCAGACATAGGGAAATAGGGTCACATTAACTGAGTTTCTAGAAAAGTGGTGGCAGCCCTGGGGATGGACCTATGAGTCCTGTGCTGCCGAGATACAGAAGAATTAAAGAGCTTGATGACCTTGAAGAGTTAAGCTTTTAGAAGCAATGAGCTAGAAGGTTAGTTGAGAGTAGTACTTTTCTTCGATTTTGAGCTTTCTCCTGAGAAGTCATTTGTCTGTTACATTTATTTTGGCTGTTAATTATATACTGGTATGTAATTATTATTCTATGAGTTAATTATAATTAATAACTTGATTGCAGGCTCTTAGAGGTAGGGGATGCCTTTTATTTCTTTATATCCTCCTCTAAACTCCTCTTCCAGTTACTTAGTCCCCTGAAGACTTGTTAGATACATCCTTCTGAGGAAAGGAGAAGTGAGAGAAGACATGGGTTTGAATCCCATGTCTGCTTTGTGGCGTTGGGTAAGTCTGGGCCTCAGTTCTTTTCTCTTTAAATGAGTAGGTGAGAACTGCTGCATCCCCAGTTTTAATAGTACCAGTTGTCAAGTTGTGATCTGTTGAGTTATGAGTAAGCAGAGACTTGTCATCCTATAATGTATATCTTATCTCTACAGTGATACCTTGCACAAGCCTCTTGGTCACAATCACCTTGTTTCTTGTATACATTAGCATTCCACTCTTTGGAAAGTATTTTGTTGTTATCCTTTCTAGCCTGCTTTAGACTCTTCCTTTTGAATTGTATGTTCTCTCTGAAAGAGTATCTTAAAGCTTTTTGTTATCCGGTAAAAATATTTTGTAAGAATTTCAGATATATATGGTTTTTAATTGTATTTTCTATTGCAAATGGCTCATTCTAAGTGGAACAATATAGGGTTATCCTTTTGGATCAGTACAGGAAATATTATAGGGAATTTGTAACTATAATTGCTTGGCTATTAATTTGAGTTTTAAAACTTGTCATGATAGAATCCAGGGAGTCTTAACTCCTAAGAACAAAGAATTGTGATATTTAGGGTATATAATGGGGTTTATTTCAACATTCAAATTTTTTAAAATGTCTTTAACTTCTCCCAGGCATAACTTCAGCACAATTTTTAGCAAATGATTGACTAATTTGAACTTGTGTATGCATCCTTTCCTTGCCCACTTCCCGTCAGAGGTGCCAGTCTGTTTAAAAGTGTGTTGTTAGTAAGAAGTAATAGGAAGTCAGTTGATAGTTGGTCTGAAGTGATCTTTGTAAGCATGAAACAAATGTCACTAGCAGGATTGGTCATATCAGACAGATGTGGAATGAGTCCTGGTCAGGAATTTACATTGTGACTTCCTGTCCAGAGTCTATCTCATATTAGATGTGTGACCGTGGTCAAATTGCTAGCTTCCCTGAACCTGTTTTCCTCATTTAAAAACAGGGATAATTCTCCTGCTTTCACTTTGTCAGAAGGACTATTGTTAGCATGTGAAAGTAGTTAGCCAACCTACAGGCAAATAAAAACTATAGGTATGGCTATGTTTGATTGAGATCCATTTCTGATAAAAGAATAGAGCAAGTGAATATGTTGCAAAAAAAAAGTGTTGTATATGAGTGAATTTGAACACCTTATTACATTGAGATGTTGGGTCATCTGATGAAAGTAATCCCACCTACTCAGTTGTAGTATATTAGTCTTTAGCATCGTAATGATAGTATTACTAAAAAAAAAATTAGACAAATATTTTGTTCTCCATGTTTAATATGAAAGGTAGCCAAAGTCTTTCATTTGGTCAGTTGTCTAATTTATTACTGGATAAAAACTTCTGCATAAAAACTTGGGCTCAGAAAGCTGTTTCTAGAAGAAAATTATTTTTAGAGGTGAGCAGTTAACCTCTGTGATATAATTGGGAATAAGGTTAAAAATAGAGTAGAAAGCAAACTCAGGTGTAGGCTCCCTGAATGCCCTGGAGGCAGTTCTAGCAGTTTCTGGCATATTTCAATTTCTTGGTTTTATAACTTTGGAGCTTTCATCAGTAGAATTGATGCTTTTTAGAAAAAATGCATAGAATACTTATTCTGAGTTCCCCATTTCATTGACCATCATCTCTTTTCTGTCTTAAAAAACAAATTGTATGCATTCTAAAAATTGTTACTTTGCCTTTTGCTTTTGCTGTGGGTTTTTATTTTTTAAAAGTTTTCATCCATGCATTTTTTTTAAAAGTTTTTATTTATTTGAAGAGACATAGAGAGAGAGGGAACACAAGCAGGGGGAGTGGGAGAGGGAGAAGCAGGCTTCTCACCAAGCAGGGAGCCCGATGTGGGGCTGGATCCCAGGACCCTGGGACCATGACCTGAGCTGAAGGCAGACGCCTAATGACTGAGCCACCAGGTGCCCGTCATCAATCCATTTGACAGAGAGAGCAAGAGAGTACAAGCAAGGGGAGCAGTAAAAGGAGAGGGAGAAGCAGACTCCCTTCCAAGCCCCAATGTGGGGCTCAACCAGGACCCGAGCCGAAGGCAGATGCCCAACCATCTGAGGCACCCAGGTACCCCATGGGTTTTTGTTTTTTTTTTTAAATAGAAAGAATTTTGATAGAATTCTTGATCACTGTGAAGATTTGGTTGGCTAGGGACGCCTGGGTGGCTCAGTTGGTTAAGCGTCTGCCTTTGGCTCAGATCATGATCCCAGGGTCCTGGGATCGAGTCCCGCATCGGGCCCCCTGCTCAGCGGGGAGCCTGCTTCTCCCTCTCCCACTCCCCCTGGTTGTGTTCCCTTTCTCGCTGTGTCTCTCTGTGTCAAATAAATAAATAAAATCTTTAAAAAAAAAAAGGTTGGTTGGCTAGTTGAAAAGATGATTTCATCATAAATCACTTTTTAAAGTCACTGTAGAAGATAATTTTCATCCTCTGACCTTGAATCAGCCTTGGTTAACCCATGCTTTCTCAAGAAGAGCCCCCTATGTTTGCCTGGGGGGGAAACAGAAGAGTGTTTTGTTTTTCTGTAAAACTGTATGTATGTATGTATGTATGTATGTATTTATTTATTTCCCATCTATTTTTGTGTGAGAGAGAGAGAGCGCATGCGAGCACGACCGGGGTAGGGGAGGGAGGGGGCAGAGGGAGAAGTAGACTCCCCACTGAGCAGGGAGCCCTATGTGGGACTCAGTCCCAGGACCCGCGATCATGACCTGAGCCAAAGGCAGATGTTTAACGGACTGAGCCACCCAGGCACCCTGTAAAACTATTTTAAAAAGACCTTAAGTAGAAGAACCATGAGAGACAATGGACTCTGAAAAACAAACCGAGGGTTCTAGAGGGAAGGGGGTTAGGGAGATGGGTTAGCCTGGTGATGGGTATTAAAGAGGGCACGTTTTGCATGGAGCACTGGGTGTTATGCACAAACAATGAATCATGGAACACTACATCAAAAACTAATATAATGTATGGTGATTAACATAACAATAAAAAATTTAAAGAGGAAAGAAAAAGACCTTAAGTATGTTTGCAATTTTTGGTGCTAAAAGGTAAAATAGTATAATGATTCCTTGTATTCCTTGTACTCATCAATTGGCTTCAACAATTATTTAACTCACGGCTGTTTTATTTTGTCTATACTTCTCCCTTTGCAGGATTATTTTCAACTAGATCCCAGGCATTATCTTTCTTTAACTGAAAATACCGAGTGGGATCTCTCAGAGATAAGGACTCTTTTTAGATGTGATAATTGACATTGTAGTTATGCTAAAAAAAAAAAAAATTAGTAATTCCTAAATGTCCTTTAATCCAGTCAAGGTTCAAAGTTTCTGGTTCTTGCATAAATGTTCTTTTACAATATTTGTTTGAATCAGTATTCAAACGAGGTCTGTACATTGCAATTGATTGATGTCTCCTAAATCTCTTCACCATATCCCTGCCATATCTTTATTTACTTTTTGCCATTTACTAATAAATCTGAGTTAGTTTTCCTGGATTTAGGTACTGCATCCAAAGTTTTTTTCCTTATTGTAAGAGTTAATATATGATCATTATATGATACTTAAAATGTGTAAAGCAGAAGGTAAAATCCTGTCACCTCGAGATACCCAATGTTGAATTTTTGGTATGCATTCTTTCAACTTTTTTGAGCATGTGTTTTCCTGTGCTTTTTAACCATGTGCATGTACTATGCTTATTTTTATATCCTATTTGATACACTTTAATATTGTGATCATTTCCGCATGTCATTATGAAAGAAAATGAAACATTTGGCTGCATAATACTTTACAGTATGTATCATAATTTAAACATTCCCTTTTACCCATTTAGATTGTTCCAGTTTTTCACTCTTATAAAAATTACGAGAACCATCTTTGTATTTCAGATTTTTCTTTTTTTTTTTTTGGATAGAAGCAGAATTAATTCAGAGGGCATGAACATTTTTTAACTTCTAGATTCATATTGCCATAAAATTTATTATAGTGTGTAGTCTCAAATGCAGTCTATAGCTTACTTAAGAATCTGTTTGCATATGCTCTATGTTATTAAGATGCCTTTGCCAGCCATATTAGTCAAATGTGTTTTTTTTCCAATTCTTTTGCTCTTTTTACTTTATTTGGGATTTTTTTTTTAATGCAAACAGTATTATGTTTTAAATTTGTGGGTATTTTCCATTGTATGTGGTAGTTCTTCCACAATGGTCAAATAGTCAACTAAATTGTCTTCTAGAATTACTGATGGGTTTTTTTCCCTTCTTAATTGCTAGGAGGTTTTCCTAGGACCATTTATTAATCCTATCATTTGTAATTCAGACTTTGATGTATAAATAAATTTCATGGTTGGTATGTTCAGAAAATTCTATAAGAAAGAATTTATTTCTTATTTACTAGGTCGTAGTATTATCTCTTACCCTTCTGCTTCCTCCACCTTCTTTTTTTCTCTTTGCCATCCCAGCTATAGTGTGCATCCAGATGTCTTTGATTCTGGATGTGCCTTGGGAAAATACCTGTAACAAAACTAGTCTAGTCCTTGTCTTTTTCCTTGTGCTCTTTTTTTATGTTTATTTTTAAAATGCATTTAAAAGTGCATTCCCATTTACCTTTATTTTAAACTCAGTTTGACAAAATATCATATCAACATTAGTAGTTTGTGAGTTTGTGGTATTTACAGTTTCAGGGTTTTGATTTTCTTGTTAAAGCCTCTACCGGAGAGTGAGTAGGAGAAAGGAAGGATAAACTTTTTTTTTTAAAGGTTTTATTTATTTATTTATTTCAGAGAGTGAGAATGAGAGAGAGAGAGAGCGCACATGAGAGGGGGGAGGGTCAGAGGGAGAAGCAGACTCCCTGCTGAGCAGGGAACCTGATGCGGGACTCCAGGATCATGACCTGAGCCGAAGGCAGGTTAAGCCACCCAGACGCCCTTAAGTTTTTAATTTTAATTCCAGTGTAGTAAATATACAGCATTATGTTAGTTTCGAGTGTACAATATAGTGATTCAGCCATGCTGTACATTACTCAGTGCTCATCATGGTAAGTGTACTCTTTAGGGAAAGGTAAACTTTTCCAAACTGAGTTTGCAAAGAATGATTACCCCAGATTTAGGGCAGAGGCTGATTTTAGAAGTACCCATCGTGTGTTCCATTATATACTTAGTTCTTTCCTGTTGATGATGGGATTTGGTTCATTTTGTAATACATTTACTTAAAAAGTTTAAAAACCCTTTTATATATATGTATGTATGTGTATACACACACACACACACACACACACACACACAATTTTCTTTTTGAGAGAGGGAGAGAGAGAATCTTAAGCAGTCTTCTTTCCCAGCATGGAACCCAACATGGGGCTGTCTTACAACCCTGAGATCATGACCTGAGCCAAAGTCAAGAGTCAGAGGCTTAACCAACTGAGCCACCCAGGTGTCCCACACTTTTATATTAACTCTAGCCAACAAATTCAGGGATGACAAAGGGTCAGATAGAGGGTTAAGAAAATTTAGTATATTTAGTCCAAGAGAAAATTGAGATGCAATTATTTGTTCCTAGAGCTAATGGTTCTGGTGGGGGGAAGAACAAGAAGCTTACCTATATGGTTCTTGTAAAAAAATATTTTTTGAATAGTTTCAGAAGCCGCAAAATGGTGTACAGTGAAGTGTCCTTACTTCTTCTGCCCTGTAGCCACTTAGGCCCCCTTTCCAGAGGCAACCAATTATATAATTATTTTTAAATACTAAATTCTTCAGGTTTTAGATCATTTGCAAACATCTCTCTATAGATAAAAATTTATATTTAAGTTAGTAATGTGTGGGAGTTTTCGCATCAGTATTTTGGGTAGAATCATTTGTTTATGTATGAATGTTTATGTATGAATGTATGAATATATACAAATTTACATACCCTACGTAAATACATAATTGATTCAAGCAGTAAAATGTAGTATAGAAACTTACGAAAATGAAAAAATGTCATCTGATCACCTTAACAGAACCAGTACAATCATTGTAATGTAGCATAATTCTTCCCTGTGTTTAAATTCTGGGCATATAGTAATTCTACATACTTTTTCCCCCTTAATGATAAGACTGTCACATCGAGCATCCTGGATTTCTGACTCATTTCTTATGAGGGAAATGAATTTTTAGTAATACTGCTCTTGGAAGCAGGGCAGGGAACTAACCTTTATTGAAGAAGAGAGAAAACTAGCGATTGGCAACAAAGCAGGGAGGTTAAATAAATAAGGGTACATATTTTCATAATGCAGCCTTGAGAAAAATAAAAATCAAGTTGCAGTAATTCTGGGTTCTTAAACCTGCTTTGCTTTGCTTTGTTTTCTCTCCTTTTCTTTTCTGTTCTCCTCCCCTCCTCCCTTCCCCCTCCCCCTCCTCCCCTTCTCCCTACCCTTCACCTTCTCTGCTCCTCCTCCTCTCCCCCACCCACACCCAGTGTGGGCCTTGAACTCATGACCTGAAGAATAAGAGTTGCAGGCTCTACTGACTGAGCCAGCCAGGCGCTTGCCCACCCCCTCCCCCACCTTTTTTTAAGGGCCGAATATGAGATGTATAGAGGATAAGTTGCCATTTTGTTATGTTTTGATGTAGGTGCCAGGAGGATTTATTGAAAAAGGAAAGGAAAAGACCTTTCCAAGTCATGCATGCAGTTTATGTTGGGACCTCAATGGAGCAGGGGCAGCAGAGACTGAAGACTTCAAGTCATAAAATGTAAAGGGGTTGAATGCTTGCTTGGAAGGTCAGAAATGCCTAATATGTAGTATTCTACATCAAGTAAAAATTATTAGCCTCTTGGTAGAATTACAGGGAGGGTACCCCAAAAAGTTTCTGGAGAACGATGGAAAATTGGGGAATTAAAAGTACATTGCTCAATATTTTTTTTTAAATGTTTTATTTTTTTTATTTATTCATGAGAGTCAGAGAGAGAGGCAGAGGCAGGGGGAGAAGCAGGCTCCCCGCCCAGCAGGGAGCCCGATGCGGGACTCGATCCCAGTACGCCAGGATCATGACCCGAGCCGAAGGCAGACGCCCAACCACCTGAGCCACCCAGGTGCCCCGAAAGTACATTGCTCAATAATGCTAATTTAAGATAAATAGAATGTCAGTAATAATCTGTTTCTTTTTATCATTTGCAAGGACTCTCCTAGGATCACCTGGAAGTAGTGTTAGTCTGCTTTGTCTTCTCTGGTCTGTGATAGTTTTGTGTGCTTTTCCTTGTTTGACAGTTTTGAGGAATTTCTTATCTTTGACAGTTTTGAGGAGTACTGGTTAGGTATTTCATAGAATTCCTCTCAATTTGGGTTTGATGATTTTTCTCATAATAAGACTTAGTGTGATGTTTTGGGGGAAGAATACCACAGAGATGAACTGCCTTTCTCATCACATCTTATTAAAGGGTACATGATAGCAATGTGATTTATCACTAATGATGTATACCTTGATCTTTTGGTTAAGGTAGTATTTGCTAGGTTTCTCCACTATAAAGTCACCTTCTCTTTCAAGGTCAGAGGAGAGTTAAGCTTTACCTCTTAGAGGGGTTCAATCTACGTAAATTATTTGGAATTCTATATGGACGATTTAGTCCTTTCCATTCTTGTGCTTCCCCTCCCGTTGGAGTATTTAAAAATAAACCACAAATAACACACATGTCATTGATATGAACATTTTTTTTTTTTTTTGACAGACACAGAGAGACAGGGAATACAAGCAGGGGGAGTGGGAGAGGGAGAAGCAGGCTTCCCGCTAAGCAGGGAGCCCGATGCGGGGCTCGATCCCAGGACTCCAGGATCACGACCTGAGCTCAAGGCTGATGCCCAACGACTGAGCCACCAGGCACCCCATTGATACGAACATTTTTATAGTCCTTTTTTTTTTTTTAGGTTTATTTTTTAGTAACTCAGCACCCAGTGTGGGGCCCAAACTCACAGTCCCTAGATCAAGAGTTCAAGAGTTGCATGTTCTGCAAAGGAGCCAGCCAGGCAACCCTATAGTTCTTGATAGAGATTGTCAAATTACTAAAAGTGTTGTAGCAGTTAACTGCAGGACTAGCAGTGTATGAGTAAACTTTCAGTGTACTCTTGTACTTTCTGTGTTTTGTTTTTTAAGTGAAAGTTCACATTAATTTGCATGTATTTGATGACTTAGTTAAGGTGACCCTTTTTTTTTTTCTAAAGTAAACTCTATCCCCCAGTTTTGTTGGGGGCTGAACTAAAGATCAAGAGTCCATGCTCTACCGACTGAGCTTGCCCGGTGCCCAAGGGTGACTTTTTTATGTTTGTTAATTAGCTATAGTGACTCTTTTGGGAATTATCTTTTCTCTTGGGCTCTACCTTTCCAGAAATTTTCTAGAGACTCTCTTGGCTATTTTAGCTCTTTTGTCTCTTAGAAACTTAAGAGATTTATCTACCATTTTGCTTACTAGCCCCTAATTTTTAATGATCTTCAGGGTTTTGTCTGAAGATACAGTAAGAACTATTGTAGGTTAATTTAGTGTATGACTAGATGATTTAGCATATGACTAGATTATTTCCTTTAAAAATTCATGACTGAGTCTCCCAACCATTTTGTGTTAAAAGCACTTTTGAAATATTTACTGTTTTGCAGTGTGTTATAAAAATTGCTAACTCATTTGAAAATGACTTTTATGACCTTGAAACCTGTGTTAACGTTTATTCCATTTTGTAAATTCTTGTTACTCCTAGGTATTTGTAAAATTATCTCTTTTAAAGGAATTTAGAATATAATAGTTTCTTAAAAGGATGTAACCAAACGAAATATTTCTTCTGTAAGAGGAATCAAAATGAACACTCATATACACATACTAACATAGAAATGCTTTCCTCTCTAAATCTTTAATGGCTTGGAAGACATTTTTTTCTTTCATGTGAGTTCTTAACCTCTATGGCAACAAAAAATAGCTCCAATTTTGGTAAATGAAAGAGCTTAAGTAAAATTATCAAAAGAAAATCTAGGGTTTATTGTTATACTTTAGTTCTGTCAGCATGTCTCTGGAAGAAATCAGTGTGTTAGTTAAAACATTAAAGAAAATTAAAATACTTTCCAAATATTATTTCATATTGTCATTGGTTGTTATTTTCAGTTACTGTCTTAGGATTTTAGATCTATTTTTTTTTTTAAGGTTTTATCTATTAGAGAGAGAGCAAGTGAGAGAGAAATAGCACAAGCGGCGAGGAGGGGCAGTGGGAGAGGGAGAAGCAGACTCCCCCACTGAGCAGGGAGCCTGTTGGAGGGCTCCATCCCAGGACTCTGGGATCGTGACCTGAGCTGAAGGCAGATGCTTAACCGACTGAGCCACCCAGGCGCCCCTAGATCTTTATCGTTTGTAATTTTATTAACTGTTTAGCTAATAGTCTAAGATACATAAATATTTAAATAGGAAAAAATGTAAAAATAGTCTCTTATGAATCTGGCTTTGGAACCACCTAGAAGGAAGGGAAGCAAATAACCTATAAAACATTCTAGTCTTACTATGATATAACAATGGATTAATACTAAATAAAAAGCTATAATAAATAAATATAAAAAGCAGCTATAAAGAGCTGCTAAAATCAGTAAGACAAAAGTTTGAGAAAGAAGAAATATAAATGCCAATAAACTTGAAAAGGTATGTAGCCTTATTGGAATTAGGAAATAAAAACAAAGATATATTTTTGGGACCTGACTTTCTGGCACAGATAATTTTGAGTATATCCATATGTTTTGTACTATCAGTGAAAATAATACTGTATGTAATTACTGTGTTACACACTTAGTAACATGTACTATGTGCTGTTGATAGAATTGGCAAAGGCTTTTTGTGAATGACTGTAGGCCTAGATATTTAATTTTTTTTTTTTTTTTTGGTATTTAGCCCCACAAAAATATGGGCACAAAGACGGTTGTTGCAGTATTATAAAAAGTTGGAAAGTCCATGGGGCGCCTGGCTGGCTCACTCAGTAGAGCATGAAACTCTTGATCTCAGGGTCATTTGAAAACCCTGTTGGGGGTAGAGTTTACTTAAGAAACATTGGCAAGTCCCTAAGTAATCTCTACTAAAGGAATGCTAAAATTGTGTGTTCATGTTTTTGGAGTAGTATGTAGCCATTAAAAAGAATGAAGTAGAGTTATATGTTTTGAAAAGTCTGAAGGTTTTTTGTTTTTTTGAGATTTTATTTATTTATGTGAAAGAGAGCACAGGGAGCGGTAGGGGTAGAGGGAGAAGCACACTTCCCACTGAGCAGGGAGCTTAACGCTTAACCAGCTGAGCCACCCAGGCGCCCTGGTCTGAAGGTTTTTTATGCTACAAAAAGGTAAGTTGCAGAATATGTATAATATCCGTAAGATCCACCAAAATGATATATGTATATATGTATTTATAAGGGTGTACATACATATGAAAAGACATGCAAGTATTCATACCAGACTATCAGTGGTGGTACCTTTGGGGAAAGGGAGTAGCCTTGGGGAGGGAGGAATGGGAAAGTTGACATTTTCCATTTTACTCTGTATACTTCTGGGGATACCACTGATACCAAGTGATCTGATAAAAATATGTAACACTGATAACTTTGCTGTTTTATGATTTGCTATTAAGAATGTTTAGCCTCATTAAGAACCACTTTTAAGGGGTGCCTGAGTGGCTCAGTCAATTAAGCATCTGTCTTTGGCTCAGGTCATGATCCCGGAGTTCCGGGAACGAGCCCTGCATTGGGCTCCCAGATTAGCAGGGAGTCTGCTTCTCCCTCTGCCCTCACCCAGCTCATGCTCTCTCTTTCTCAAATAAATAAATAAAATCTTTTTTTTTTTTTTTTTTAAAGAACCACTTTTAAGAAGTTTATTTCCCAAGGAATCAGTCCTGTATATAAACATGTAATTCCAGGGCATAATTCTAGAAAATAGGATAGTGAAACTACAATATCTACTTTTTCACCTTTTCCAAAGTTTATAAGTAGGCGATTAAATTTGACTTCCTGAAGGTGAAATAAGGTAAATTAAACCCACCCAGCATGAGCTGGAGTGTTTAAGGTTCTAACAGCAGATCATAAACTGGTTAACAGCACTGGAAAGTTCCCTCAGCTTATAGAAACAGGATGACTCAACTGACTTATTACAGCTGAACTCTACCAGGGAAGGTCTGCTAGTTGCAGCGGAAGGAGGAAATGACCTGGATCTGAGGGATATGGGGAATTGCGATTGCTCTCCCAACATTCAGAGTGTATCCTTTGACTTTTCTATGATAGGAGTTAAGGAGAGGATGGTTTGAGAGCTTTAGTTGTGTGCACCAACCTTTTCTTTAAATTAACCAACCTATAAACTGTTGGTTAATTTGTGCCCATAGATTGCTGTTGCAAATATTAATTGTAACAGGAAAATACAGATGTATAAATTAAATGCTTATCAAAAATTTCAGAATAGGGAAAAGAATTATATAGGAACTCTCTAGTAGCTGTCACCCAACTTCAATAATTATCAACGAATGGCCTATTTTATTCCATCTGTTTTATCTATGCCCACATGTAATTCCTTCCTTCCTCCCCTGGATTATTTTGGATCTTAATTTTTTTCAGTGTATTTTTCATATTTTCATGACTTAGGCATTTTGTGACCAATTGCACTAAAGCTGGTTGTCTTTAAGAGTCAAGTCCATGACTTTGGTATTATTTAGCATTGTTCTCGTAGTAGGGACATATATTGAGGAGGTGAACAACAACTGTGCAACAGGGACATCAAAACCATTGTTTTAATACCCTTAGGTATTCGTAAAATACCTTGCTGTACTCTGAAATAAATTCTAGGTATTTGTAAAACACCCCAAATAAATTCTGATATACCCAGAATTCTGATTCAGTAATGATGGAGTTCTGTCTTGCCCACTATAGAGCAGCTTCTTAATGTCTCTGGACACAGATTTAAATGTGAGGTGTGATTGGTTAAATTTTTTGCTCTACTGCTTAGCTGCTGGTGTGCATTGACGCTTGTTCTGAGGTCCTGGCCAAAAAAGAACTCTTCCATTCTGTTTTCAAAAAAACCAAATAATTTTAAAAGTGGAAACTACTAACTGAAAACTGCATAGTACTTAAAATAGCTCAAGTTTATGTGAAGAAAATTCCACAGAAGCATAGCACTATTGGAGAATGTCCTGTGTATAAATACATTTTCTCATTTTACTGGATGCTAGTTAATACTGGCATATACTTTAAAATTCTAGTTGAGGGGCACCTGGGTGGCTCAGTCGGTGAAGCATCTGCGTTTGGCTCAGGTCATGATCCTGGGGTTCTGGGATCAAGCCCCGCATCGGGCTCCCTGCTCAGCAGGAAGCCTGCTTTTCCCTCTCTCCCACTCCCCCTGCTTGTGTTCCCGCTCTCACTCTCTCTCTCTGTGTCAAATAAATAAAATCTTTAAAAATAAAATAAAGTAAAATTATAGTTGATTTGGGATGCCTGGGTGGCTCAGTCAGTTAAGCATCTGCCTTCAGCTCAGGTCATGATCCCAAGGTCCTGGGATCAAGTCCCACATCGGCCTCCTTGCTCAGTGGGGAGCCTCTTTCTCCCTCTGCCTGTCACTTGCCCTGCTTGTGCTCTCTCGCTCTCTGACAAATAAGTAAAATCTTAAAAAAAATAAGGGGCGCCTGGGTGGCTCAGTTGTTAAGCGTCTGCCTTCGGCTCAGGTCATGATCCCTGGGTCCTGGGATCAAGCCCCTCATTGGGCTCCCTGCTCAGCAGGAAGCCTGCTTCTCCCTCTCCCCCTCCCCCTGCTTGTGTTCCCTCTCTCGCTGTCTGTCAAGTAAATAAATAAAATCTTTAAAAAAAAATAGTTGATTTACATGCTTCTGGCATTTATAGATACAGAGAAAATAAATGTCAGAGGTTCAGCAAATATTTATTCATTGCTGTGGCTTAAGCAGTGAAGGAGGTGTTTGGAGACAGAGTGATGACTAAGGTAGGTTCCTGCCCTCAAGAAGCTGTGGGCTGGGTGCCTGGGTGGCTCAGTTGTTAAGTGTCTGCCTTCGGCTTAGGTCATGATCCCGGGGTCCTGGGATCGAGTCCCACATTGGGCTCCCTGCTCAGCAGGAAGCCTGCTTCTCCCTCTCCCACTCCCCCTGCTTGTGTTCCCACTCTCGCTGTCTCTCTGTCAAATAAATAAATAAAATCTTTAAAAAAAAAAAAAAGCTGTGGGCTTTTTGGAGGTGGAGGGTGATGGTGGTATTGGTGGAATCTAGTTTTATTAATCAAATGGATTAAAAAAAGACTTAAGGCTAATCATTTTGTAAAAAATTGGGCTCAGATGAAACTGAAGTAGGCAGAGTTTGTATTTGGTATTTCCTACCTTCTGGAAGAGTTAGGCTCTCCAGCTTAGATGGCCTGTGACTCCTCTTCCCCTTCCAATTTCCACCTCCCCTTAGCTCAGACATACAGATCTCCGAAGATGCTAGATGGGAAGTAGGTTTGCCCTGACTGTTCTGAAACTTGATTTCACCTCAGTCTATCTTGGATACCTCCCCAAATCATTACAAAGAAATTTGCCTCTTTCTTCTTTTTTTTTTTAAGATTGATTTATTTGAGAGAGAGACAGCGAGCACGAGCAGGGGGAGTGGCAGAAGGAGAAGGACAAGATGACTCCCCGCTGAGCTCTGAGCCAGCTGCAGGGCTCCATCCCAGGACCCTAAGACCATGACCTGAGCCAAAGTCAGATGCTTAACTGACTAAGCCACCCAGGTGCCACATGCTTCATTGTTTTTCAACAGCTGTGTAGGATTTCATGTACTCATACTATCATTTATTTAAACAGAACCACATGAAGGATATACACTTTGCTTTATCATTTTTTTGCTTTCATAAACAGTGAACATCCTTATACAACAACGCTGAATGATTATTTGGATATGGATATCCAAGTTAACTAGATGTATTAATTTTTACCAGTCTTTGGATAGATGAAAGTGATAACTGGATTTGGCACCTCTTATATTTTTTGTTTATTGGCTCTGTATTTTCCTGTGAACATGATCTTTCCTCATTTTTTGTAAGGCCATTTTCTATATTGATTTTTCAGAGTTCACTGTAAATTAAGGAAATTAATCAAATATGTGTTGCAAGTGCTTTTCCAAGTTCTTTGTCTTTTTATTTTACAGTGTATTTTTGGTTTATAGAAACTTACAATTTTTGACTGTCAAATTTATTGGTCCTGTATAGTGTCTTGGATTTATGTTGCTTTGCAAGTATTCCAGTAGTCTTCTTATAGTTATACATTTGTGACTTTTAAAAATTAAACTTCTGTATTTTGAAAGTCTTAATATATGAATACACATTCATTATAATTCATTTAAAAATTGACAAAGTGAAAGTCTGTCTTAAAATTATATTCTTTTCCCTAGAGCTAACCACTTACTAATTTGGATGTATATTTTTCCAGTCTTTTATGTATGCATCATACTTCAATTTAAAAAAAAAGTTATACCACTTATTAAATAGTTGGTGGTTGAAAGTGGCACCTTTATCATATTCTAAATTCCCCTTAAAAACCACTGGTCAGTTTGTGGATATTCTATTCTAATCCATTGCTCTAGTTGCTTTAGTTGACTGTTTCTTTGTGTGGCCTTATTTTAAAAAGTTAAATCACTGGGACACCTGGGTGGCTCAGTTGGTTAAGCGGCTGCCTTCTGCTCAGGTCGTGATCCCAGGGTCCTGGGATTGAGTCCCTGCATCAGGCTTCTTGCTCAGTGGGGAGTCTGCTTCTCCCTCTCCCTCTGCCTGCCACTTCCCCTGCTTGTGTTCTCTCTCTCTCTGACAAATAAATAAATAAAATATTTTTTAAAAAAGTTAAATCACTAACAAATCTAGAATTTGTTTTGGTGTAAGGAATGAGGGTGGGGAGCCAGCTGTGCCCTATATCATTTATGGAATAATTTGTCTCCCCCCCAGTGATTTAATATGCTGTAATTAAACCTAGATAATTCTGGAAAGGACACCATTATCTCTGACCTATTGAAAGAGCATTTTGAGTAGGCTTCCTGTATTGACTAGTTTTCCTATCAGTTTTTCATAATACAGCCAAGGTGATCTTTTCGAAACATACCCTTTATAAGCTTTACATTGCTATTTGGAGGAAGACCTAATCTTGAACATGGCCTAGAAGACCCTGTGTGGCCCATCCCTTGAACTTGGTGGTCTGGTTTCAGATGACTCTTCCTGCTGTCCGGATTCCAACATATAGTGGCTTTCTTTGAGTTCCTTACTTGCTCCAGGGCCTTTACACTCCTATTCCTTTTGTGTCTGGAATGCCCTCCAGCCCCTAATCCTCACACCTTCTACTTCTATATTGTATTCCAGTGCATCCTTCCACTTTCAACTCAAAGTTAACTTCTTGATAAAATCTTCCCTGACTCCCTAGGTAAGTTTAGAACCTGTATGTGCTCTCTAAACACCATTTATCTCAAAAAAAAAAAAAAAAAAAAAAAAAGATTTAATCTCTCTGGCCAATGTGGGGCTTGAACTCATGACTCCAAGATCAAGAGTCGCACGCTCTTCTGACTGAGCCAGCCAGGTGCTTTGTTTTTCTTTCTTTCTTTCTTTTTTTTTTTTTTTTAAATAACAGCCTTTTTGAGACCTGATTCACATGCCATAACGATGCATCATTTAAAGTCTAAAATGCAGTGGTTTTTAGTATATTCATGGAGTTGTGTGACCATCGCCATAATCAATTTTAGAACATTTTCTTAACCCCAAAAGAAAGCAGGTACCAGTTAGTTAGCAGTCAGTCCCCCTTTCTTCCCAAGCCCTCTGGTTCTGGACAACCAGAATGTTTTTTTTTAAATTGTGGTAAAATATATAATATATATATTGAATAACAAATTTTGCTATTTTAACCATTCTTTCAAATTTACAATTCATTTGCACTAATTACCTTCACAGTGTTGTACAATTATCACCACTATGTATTTCCAAAACTTTTTTATCACCCCAAACAGAAATTCTGTATTTGTTAAGCAATGACTCTCCATTCCCTTTTTCCCCAGCCCCTGGAAACCACCATTCTACTTTCTGTCTGTATGAATTTTCTTGTTCTAGATATTTCATGTAAATGGAATCATACAATATTTGTTCTTTTGTGTCTGACTTACTTCACTTAGTATAATGTTTTCACAGAGTAATCCATGTGTCATAACTTCATTCCTTTTTATGGCTGAATAGTATTCCATTGCATGTATATACCACATTTTGTTTCTCCATTTATCAGTTGATGGCCGTTGTTTCTACTTTTTGGCTATCATGAATAATGCTGTTGTGAATATTTAGCATACAAGTATCTGTTTGAGTCCATTTTCAAATCTTTGGTAGAATTAGAATTGAAGTAGAATTGATGGGTCATTGATAATATATTTTTTTAAGATTTTATTCATTTGAGAGAGAGAGAGAGCACCAGCAGCTGTAGAGGCAGAGGGAGAAGGAGAAGCAGACTCCCCACTGAGCTGGGAGCCAGACATGGGGCTTGATCCCAGGACCTGAAGATCATGACCCAAGCTGAAGGCAGGCACTTAACCATCTGATCCACCCAGGCACCCCTCTGTGTTTTAACTTTTTGAGGAACCACCAAACTGTTTTCTAGAGAGGCTACACCATTTTATCTTCCCACCGGCAATATGGAAGTGTTCTGATTTCCTTTTTTTTTTTTTTAAAGATTTTATTTATTTATTTGAGACAGAATGAGAGAGAGCAAGCGCACAAATGGGGTGAGGGCCAGAGGGAGAAGCAGACTCCCTGCTGAGCAGGGAGCCCAATGTGGGACTCGATCCCGGGACTCCAGGATCATGACCTGAGCTGAAGGCAGTCGCTTAACCAACTGAGCCACCAAGGCACCCCAAGAAGTTTTCTGATTTCTTCACATCACTTTTTTTTTTGATTATAGTAATCCAAATAGGTATGAAGTGATATCTTATGGTTTTGATTTTTATTTCCCTGATGATTAATGACATTAAGCATTTTTTCATATGCTTATTTGTCATTGTATATCTTTAATGTCTATTCAAGTCCTTTACCTATTTAAAAATTGGGTTATTTTTTTCTTGTTAGAGGGGTTCTTTATATATTTTGGATATTAAACTATCAGATACATGATATACAAATATTTTTTCTCATTTTGTGGCTTGTGTTTTCAGTCCTTTGGTCCATTTATCTTTTATAGCATATACAAGTTTGTATTTATAATTTAAAAAAATATTTAGGTTAGGGGCATGTGGGTGGCTCAGTTGGTTAGCCTTTGGCTCAGGTCGTGTTCCCAGGGTGCTGGGATTGAGCCCCACATTAGGCTCTCTGCTCAGTGGGAAGCCTGTTTCTCCCTTTCCCTCTGCCTGCCACTCTCCCTGCTTGTGCTCTCTCTGCCAAATAAATAAAATCTTAGAATTAAAAACATAATTAAAAAGATAAAAAATATTTAGGTTAATGTCTGTCTTGACCATTAGAATGTGAACACTGTTGGGGAAGGACTGTTATCAGTTTTTGCTCATTTTTATATTTTTAATGCCTAATACAGGTGCTCATTTTTGAATGAATGAAGTTCCTTTAAGTTAATACATGAATTGTTTCACTGATCTGTCTCTTCCATCTTAAATATCAGTTGTAGTCCATCTTGGTGTCTCACTTGCTACTCTTTTCAAAATCTTCCCAGTTATTTCCTGGCTATTGTTAAGTTACTTAATGTGCCCTTGCCCCACTCAACTTTGGTATCATTTTAGATAACTTTTTTTCTTTCAGAGGGCTTTCTTATAAAGGCTGCAAAGTTCTTTTCATTAGTTTGGGCTGATAAAACAGCATACCAGAGACTGGGTGGCTTAGACAGCAAACATTGATTTGTCATAGTTCTGGAGTCTGGTAGGTCCATGATCAAGATGCTGGCAGATTCAGTGTCTGGTGAGAACCCTCTTCCTGGTTTGTAGATGGATGCCTTCTTGCTGTATCTTCACATGGTACAGAGACAGATCATCTCTCTCATGTCTCTTTAAGGACATTAATTCCATTCATAAGGGATCCACTCTCGTGACCTAATTACTTCTCAAAGGTCCTCCCTCCAAATACCACCATTTTGGGGATTAAGGCTTCTGCCTTTGGCTCAGGTCCCAGTGTCTGTCCATTTTTTGTTTGGGGTATTCACAGGTTGTGACATTTTTTTCTTTTTTGCTTAATCTCTGTGACAGGCCACAATTTGAGGTTCACTTTTTTTTAAGATTTTGTTTTTGGGGCACCTGGGTGGCTTAGTCAGGTAAGCATCTGCCTTGGGCTCAGGTCATGATCCTGTGGTTCTCAGATCAAGCCTCGAGTTGGGCTCCCTGCTCAGCAGGAAGTCTGCTTCTCCCTCTGCCTTTGCGCCTCCCTCTGCTTGTACTTTCTCTCTTTTTCTCTCCCATAAATAAATACAATCTTAAAAAAATAAAAAATGATTTTATTTTCATGTAATCTCCACACCAAACGTGGAGCTTGAACTCACAACCCCAAGATCAGGAGTCACATGCACTACCAACTGAGCCATCCAGGCACCCCTCTTTGTTCCTTTTTTTTTTTTTTTAAAGATTTTATTATTTGACAGAAACACAGTGAGAGGGGGAACACAAGCAGAGGCAGAAGGGGAGGGAGAAGCAGGCTTCCCGCAGAGCAGGGAGCCCGATGTGGGGCTCGATCCCAGGACCCTGGGATTACAACCTGAGACGAAGGCAGACGCTTAACGACTGAGCCACTCAGGCGCCCCTCTTTGTTCCTTTTCTGATGTTCCCGTCTTAGGGAGATCATTTGCATGGTGGTTAGCAGCTAAGAACATGCATGTAAGCTTTTGAGAATATAATGTGCCAGGGAGATTATTATGATTATTATTCAGGATGATTTCCCAGTGTTTGGAATGTACTTCAGAGCTATGGTTCCCAAGACCAAAACCAATCAAAATCAAGTAAGTCAAAGTAAAATCCTGTTGAATGAGGTCATTTTTTTTTTTTAAGCCGCACGGCTTGCTCAGTGATCTTATGTAACTGAGTTTCAACTTTCCCAGAAATGTTAATCCAGGTGCAGCAGGTAGTGGGGGTCACAGCACAGATACCTCCTTGCTCAGTTAAAAGATAAATAAGGGCTATCCTATTATGAAGAAAAACTGCAAAAAACAAACAAAAAAAACCCACAGAAAAACAAAAATAACAGCTGTGGCCAGATAGTGTAAGGATTTTTGTTGGACAGCTATTGTGGATTTTGTAATACTTTTAAGAGTTAAGGAGAGGTTTCTAATTGGAGCCTCATTTAGATTTACTCCTAACTGGAAGTAGGGCCCTGCCAAAGAAAGTGAGTCTTGAGGGGTGCCCGGGTAACTCAGATGGTTAAGCATCTGCCTTCAGCTCAGGTCATGATCTCCAGGTCCTGGGAGCGAGCCCCACGTCACGCTCCCAGCTCATTGGGGAGTCTGCTTCTCCCTCTCCCACTGTCTCTCCCCCTGCTTGTGCTCTCTCTGTCTCTCTTTCTCTCAAATGAATAAATAAAATCTTAAAAAAAAAAAAAGTGAATCTTGGATCATGAAAGCCTTGGTAGGTCTTTTCTAACTTGGCAGTGTAAATTCAGGGGAGTTGACCAATGAGGTAGAACGGGCACACTTTGATAACCAAAGAGGCATTGCTAGCTGTCTAGGCATTTATAGGCCTCAGGAGAATGATAACCACCATAAAGACAAACCCTGTCTGGGCACAAACCATTCCCGTTAAGGTAGTACTGTTAATAGATTAATTCATAGGAATTATTGTGTTTGCTTGTTCAAGCCACAGGTCAGTTAGGTTTTCTCTTTCACTTAAAAAGTTGTTCTAAATTCCATTGGGTTCCTCCCCCCCACCCCGCCCAGCAGTGGCCTGGGAGATATGGATGATAGCATCATCTTTCCAGGCCAGTATCACAGTAAAGAAAAGAAAGGGGAAATGAAAGGGTTTCATGTTTAGTTAAAACATGAAGTCTTGTTCCAGTGTCTTGGGAGGAAGCACCTCGATGTCAGCTAATCTTCCTAGTCATTTTGATTTGGAGGTCTCTGGTGTTTGTCTAGGACCAGTTGTCAGGTGTAGTTTTTGTCAGCTGTGGGATGTGTATCCAGGGTTCGAGTCCCTATCATCTGGGTAGTGAGGAGGACCTGGTATAATCCCTTCCAAGGAGATTCCAGGGCAGTCTTTGTTCTTCGTGATTCCAAATCAGAAGAGTGGGAGAAAACTGGGGACAGTAGCATGGTGTGTCTTAGCTATACTTGAGGATCCAGTCCTAATTTACATGCCTTCTTTACCAAAGATACATCCTACTTTCCTTGCATAGGGAGATGTTTCCCTTATTATGTAACATATATTAAAGTTTTTAACCTTTAGAAACCTTAGTTTCTTTTTTTAGATTTTATTTATTTGACAGAGAGAGACAGCGATAGAGGGAACACAAGCAGGGGGAGTGGGAGAGGGAGAAGCAGGCTTTCTGCTGAGCAGGGAGTCTGACGTGGGGACATGGGGCTCGAGGCTTGATCCCTGGGATCATGACCCAAACCGAAAGCAGACACTTAACGACTAAGCCACCCAGGTGCCCCAAAACCTTAGTTTCTAATGAAAGTGAAGAAGTAAACAGTTGTGAGCTGTCATTGCATTAGCATCCTGTGACTTGGCAGACTTTACTTTCTATAACTTCTAGAAACATGCTTTCCCCAAATATCTTTAGTTCCCCTGTAGAAGGAAGTAAAAAATCAATAAACCTGTGTTCAGTAATTAGTGTTTCAATATTTTATCTTATTTGGAAATGATATGGATATTTAATGAATTTAACTTAAATCACTAAAATACAGAACTTAAAGGTTTCAGGTTATCAAAAAGATTTGGAGGAAACTAAAGTTTAACAAAACTTTTTACTTAGTCTTTTTAATTGTTTTTAACAATTATGTTTAGATTACACACAAAAGCCATTAGACATTAGACAGAGCCAGCCGTTGCCCCAAGCTATTTTTTTGACAGATTTTGTGAGGGATAAAATGAACTTACTTGATTGGTATATAAGTTTTATATTTAATCCGATAACCCGAAGGACATGTCTATTTTAGTTAAACCAACATACTTAAACTAGGTTTTATACTGAAAATTATCCTAGATCATGTGACTTGAAAAACATTTGGGTTCAGTTCTATTATATTTCTGAGATTTATAAATACTTCATAAGCACTTCTTTTTAAGCCAATTAAACCGAGTTCTTTTTTAAAGTAGGCTCTACGCCCAGCATGGGGTTTGAACTCACGACTGGAGATCAAGAGTTGCATGCACTACCAACTGAGCCACCCAGGTGCCCCATGGAGAAGACTTTTAAGATTTGTATTTGTTGGGGCACCTGACTGGCTCAGTAGGAAGAGCATACGACTCTTGATCCTTAAGGTCATGAGTTCCAACCCCACATTGGGTGTAGAGATTACTAAAGAAAAAAAAGGGATTTGTATTTGTAGAGAAAAGAAATCTTAAGGAGGCTCTGGCCTAGAGTTTGGACAACAGAGCCTTATTTGCAATTTGAATTTTAAAAAGCCCCTCCCCACTTTTATTTTCAGTCTTAGGATTTGGGATGGTCTAGAGTTAATATTTTACATCTCAAAGGCACTGGGGAAGAGTGCAAGTTCCTCCGAGGACTTTGATTTCTTTGGTTCCTTAAGGTCAGTAAGCCTTTTGAGATAAATAGAGGTTTTGGAATTGGTAATAAAAGGAGTAGGTGAACTTTGAATTACCTCTAGAGCTGCATTTCTAATTTTGCCAAGATTTGTAAAATGTAGACAATTGCTCTCAATTCCTCAAAGAATTGGGTTGCAATTTAAATGATAATCGTAGGTTGATCCACCCATCTAATTACTTTTTTTTTTTTTTTTCCTGTTAGTAAATACTTTTACAAAGGCTTCAGATTTTTTTCTTTCCTTCTGGGTACCTAGTTTCATTTTAGCTTATGGGAGGAGGCCTAAAAAATATTATCAGGCTCTGTATATCCGCTTTCAATCTGGCCAATCGCCAGAGCTACTTAAAAATTCTTTTAGGTATCTTGTCCGTTTTCACCTGGGACAAACACCAAACATTTCTGGCCATATCGAATACCCCCCCCATGAATGTAAGAGGGATCCCCAAGGAGAGTGCAAAAGATAAATTCTTTCCCTTTCTTTCCTGGGTCCTACAGACTTCTGGGAGAGCTGACTCTGGTAAGAATTTTTATCCTTAGCCAGCTTCTGCCAGTTTTTCTGGGATCCCATCTGTAACTCTGTTTTTAACCAGAATTTGGCAAGATTTTTAATGTTACTTTTTCCTTGGCTATTTAAGAGAATAATGTAGCAGTTTACCAGAAAATTTCCCATTTGGAGGAGCCCTCCTTTGAGGTCAGGTATGTAAGGGGTGCCTGTAAGGTCATTAACTTGGTGGACTTTTGTTTACAGTTCATAAAGGCAACTCAGAGGAGTACTCGGATGAGTTCTCAAATAAAGGAAGATAGAGGGAAGTGGTAAGAATTAAAGCCTTTTGCTTTTAGGTACCTTTTACATCTTTAGTTTTTCACTAGCCTTTTACAACATATCTTTCAATGAAGCTCTTTTGGAATTTTGAAGGCTTTTGGAGTCTCTTGCATGCCAATTAAAATAGGCATCCCATTCTGTTTGATTTGGAAGCCTCGCTTTTAAGTGCACTTCTTTAATGATCTTATCTAATTGGAACATTTCTTGTAACGGCCATTGTAATTCTAGGTTGTAATTCCTCTGAGGACAGTTTGGTAGGACCCTAGCCACAATTAGAATTTAACCCACCTTTTCTGTGCAGCTATATCTAGCGGTAAGAGGGATGTAATCCACATTTCTGTCTGGCCACATTTTGGGGCTGCCAATCTGATGGTTACCAAGCCAGGTTGTCAGGACACAAAAAAGCTTAGTAAGATTTTGCCACTTTTGTCAATATATCTTTTGGACCATAGTTCTTAGGCATAAAATAAGCAGGGGTGCCAGAAGGAAGCATGCTTGCCTCTCTAGTTTAAGGATCCCATTAGCCAACTTTGGGTTTCTTGGAGCTGAGCTAATACCTAAAAGGGATGTGCCTCTGGGTTGAGAATTGTACAGTGTTACAGTGTAACTCATTGTACAGGAATTTTCTTGAGGTTGGCAGGTGACCTAGGGTCAACCTCACCTGTTCAATGACCCACTTAATGCAGGAGTTTTTGAGTTGGGTGATGGGTACTCTAATAGTAAGTGTTCTGTCAGTGCCCACCAATTTTTGTGGCGTTTTTTTTTTTTTAACTTCTGAGATTCTGTTAGCTATAACCCTTTATATACACAAAATAAGACAAACAAACATGTGCACCCTAACATACCAGCAGCAACCAAAAGGTGTTACCGTGTGGACTGGCCAAGAGAAGGCCTGCATACCATCACTAGTTCTCAGCATGCATTTAACCAGCAAACTCCAGTAAGTGGGGACTGTGGGTTGGAACTGAGGAAAGGACTAAACCACCAAATCCCAGTAAGTGGGTACTGTGACTGGAACTAAGGAAGGGTATTCCAAACAACTGGGGAATTGTGGACTGAACCAAGAGGTAGGGACTCAGGTTCCAGATGGAACTGTGTGTCAGCTCAAGCTGACCCACTAAGCCCTGGACTGCAAAACTGGTTAGTTTAGAAGTTCAACACAAAGAGAGCAGAGCTCAGAACTGACAGGAACTTCCCAATTCCCAATGGCCCCCAGAAATGGCTAGAAAAAAAAGAGAACTTGGAACAGTTCATGGGATACCACACCTGTGTTTCTTGTTGTCCCCAAAACTATCAGAAGTCTCGTTTATCCTACCGCTTTCACCAAATTTGTTAAGTAACAAAAATTAAACAGTAAATTTAAAGATCAAATTGGCTTTATTCAACAATTCATGAGTTGGGCAGCATCCCATCTAGTAAATAGAAAGGAGCTCCACCAAGCTGTAGAAAAGGAAAAGTTTTTAAAGGCAGAAAGGGGGTGGAAAAAGGAAATTATTAGCAAAGAATATATTGTTTTAGGCAAGGTCACCTTCCTAAGGGGAATGGAAGGGGTCTATGGATGTATTATCTCACTAGTGCTGACTAGGTAATTCCATGTTGACTGGCTATAGTTCTTAAAAGTTGAAACTGCAATTAGATTGGGTATTAGGTCTTGGTTTGCTGACATGGGCTTTAGCATGAGTGACTCCCATTTTTGGGCCTGCTGTCTCCTTTTTAACAATATGAATTTTATGGGGGACACAAGCATTTAGTCTATAGCAGTACTGTGGCTAACAAAGTTAAAAAAATTAAGCAGAGTAGGACTCTAGCATCAACTGCTTCACAGGAGAGGCAGGATAGAGCATCTGAAGACATTCACATTTGTAGGAAATTAGTCTGATGGTAGAAGGGGTAGGTAATCATTTCTATATATTCATAATTTATATAACTCATAATTTATATATGGTTAGTAATAAATTCATAAATATAGGCCATTAATAAATATGAACTATCTGTAGTTTAAGAGAATTATTATGAGTCTTTACAATAATATGAATTTTTCATAGCTCAACAGAAAGAGTAACGCTCAGTAGTTGTCTAATATTTTTTTTCTTGCTCCTAGATTTAAACAGTCGAGTTAAATCAAGCTGGGCAGTCATGGCAGAAGGTGGATTCGATCCCTGTGAATGTGTTTGCTCTCATGAACATGCAATGAGAAGGCTGATCAATCTGGTGAGATGAATTGGACAGTCCTATTTGGAATTGAACTGTACCCCTTCTGTCCTATATTTGTGGGAATGGGTTATTTTCATCTGATGGTCACTAAAATTATTTCATAATTGAAATTCCACAGTGCTTTAAGTCATAATGGTCAAAGTACTTGCCAGCAATTCTTTTATTAGAGATAAAAACAGATTGTCATCTATGGTAGATTTATGTTGGTGATCTCACCATCATAGGTAAGTAATGTGGGTATAGCCTTTTCTGTTCTGTATTAAGGAATATAGCCTTTAGCTATATGGAGCTTGTTTACCTGATAAATTGCTGTGAAGTCACAGTCTGTTGTGACATGGTTCAGATCCTACTCTAACAAATGACATGACAATAAAAATCTCTATATAAAGCATTTCCAAATCCAAATCAATTATTCTACAGAGGCAGGTTTCTGAACAGCAGGCTTTAGATAGTCTCATTGAATTGATAATGAGATTTGAATTTGTAAGGTTTTTAAGACTTTCCCAAGTGTCTAGAATCTTAAATACAGGACTTTTTATGTATTATACTTTATACTTTTTATATGCGAAAGAAGAAATTTAACTATTGTTAACAATAAGATATATTATTATTATATTAGACAACATTTTGTTGTTCTAGAATACTCTTGTACAGAGATATATTATCATAGACCGGTTAATAAAGCCAGGAATAAACATTTGCTCAAATATTTGAATTTTTAGTGGTTAATAAGCAGGTTTTCTGCTGACTCAGTGTCTATGTATAGTGACCAGAAGTATGTTTCTTGTGAATGATATTCCCCTTTGAGTCAGCATATGCTAGGACTTATGATCCTAAAGAATGTCTTAGAGGGAAATCAATAAAATAAGAACTTATAAGTTAGACTTTTGACTATAGAGATAGAATGGCAATTTCATATCTCTGATAACTTGATGTAAAAATAGATGAGTCTGAGGAGAGAATATTTAAAATATTTTCTCCTATTTATGACATTAAATAGCTGGTAGTTTTTATGTCTAAATTTAAACATAACGCAGTTTCTTTCTTTCTTTTTTTTTTTTAAAGATTTTATTTATTTTTATTTATTCATGAGAGACAGAGGGAGAGGGAGAGAGAGAAGCAGAGGGAGAAGCAGGCTCCCAAGGAGCAGGGAGCCCGATGCGGGACCCGATCCCAGGACCCTGGGATCATGACCTGAGCTGAAGGCAGATGCTCAACCATCTGAGCCACCCAGGCACCCCAAGGCAATTTTTTTTTCAAATTACTGTAATACTAGAAATAAAAAAATAGACTTGAATTTAACTGGTAAATTTTCCCAGGACATCAGTTTTTTAATATGAATTACTACCTCTTTTTTTCTTAGTATAGTATTTTTATTTTTAACATAGTATCATGCTTTTTTCTCTTAGCTCTGCTGCCTTTTTTTTTAGAGATGGCTAAAACTAAGCCCTACTTTTTATGATTCCCTGTACATTTCTGTCCTCTTTAGTAGACTGTCAGGAAAACCATATTTAGCTTTTGTTTTGTTTTGTCTTTAATGCATACATTCATGCCTGATGGAACATTGTTTATAGCAATTCTAGTGGAAAGTACTTGATGTGAATATAGATTTTAGATTTTACAAACCTTTAAAAGTCCACAGTTTTTAGTCTGTGCTGGATATTTTCACATGCTATAAATCACTGATGGGTGATCCTGGATGGGGGATCCCCTGGTATACAACAGGTACAGACAGCAGATACTGAGGATATCTCCTGATAGCAGAATTGAAGATGCCAGAAGGGAGGAGAAACAGCAATAATTCAGTAAGGAAACTTGCTGATGAGGTTTGATAGACATTTGTTTGATTTGAATTGTGCTTTATAATTTTTATTTCTTCTTTTATTTAAACTCCAAGTCAAGCAGCATTTTGGGGCCATATCTACTTTGTAGCTATTAAGTGCTTTCTCAAAACGTTTTTTTTTTTCTGAAAGAGTATCTTTTGAAAAACATCTCTAATTTCAGGGGCGCCTGGGTGCCTTAGTTGTTAAGTGTCTGCCTTCGGCTCAGGTCATGATCCCAGGGTCCTGGGATCGAGCCCCGCATTGGGCTCCCTGGTCCACGGGAAGCCTGCTTCTCCCTTTCCCACTCCCCCTGCTTGTGTTCCCTCTCTCACTGTGTCTCTCTCTGTCAAATAAATAAAATCCTTAAAAAAAAAAAATCTCTAATTTCAGAAATTCAGAAGTAAGGTCTAATTTCTCTAAATTCAGTAATGTGTAATACTCTTTACTGTAGTATTATTTCTAGTAGTGAATAGTTATAAACAAACCTAATTGCCTACCAGTAGGGCAGTGGTTATATCATGGTATGTTCATGTGATGGAATTTTATACAGATGTTTAAAATAATTACGTCTTTAAAGAATATATAATAGGGCGCCTGGGTGGCTCAGTCATTAAGTGTCTGCCTTCAGCTCAGGTCATGATCCCAGAGTCCTGGGATCAAGTCCTGCATTAGGCTCCCTGCTGTGCGGTAAGTCTGCTTCTCCCTCTCCCATTCCCCCCTGCTTGTGTTCCCTCTCTCGCTGTCTCTCTCTCTGTCAAATAAATAAATAAAAATCTTAAAAAAATATATATAATAACATAAGGGAAATTCATATATGAAATGAATAAAAAGCAAGATATAGAAATGGCATTTAGTACGGTCTTGCTTTTCTGTACCCACACACACCATATATATGTGCACACAGGAAAAAAAAGACTTGAAGAAAATACATCAAAGTGTTAACTGTTTATCTCTGGATTGTAGAATTTTAGGTGAGACTTTTTTTTATAGTTTTCTGTATTTTCTGTGATAATATATCTTATAATCAGAAAAAGATTTTAAAAAAACTATCTTTTTTTCATTTAAATATTTTCAGCTTATAATATGTTAGGCTTTTCTACCTCCCATTCATTATCTTCTGCTTTTATACTTTTTAGTACCTTTATCTTATTACTCTTTGAAAGTCTAACTGCCCAGCCTCTATTTTAAAAGCAGTTTATCCGAGGGTATAATTTTTGTGTATTAGTTATAGCCACCAGAATTTAGATGTCTGCATGTTCAGGACACTCATGGATACAATAATGTATTACAGTATGATGATGGAGCAGGAATTTATTCCCATCTTTCTAAAAACAGACATTTAGTTCATCCTTGCAATAGAGTAGCATCTCATTAATTTTAGGTACTAATTTGGAATTTTTGTTATTTTTTTACCTCATATAATCAAATTGGATTTTCTTTTTTTTTTTTTTTTTAAGATTTTATTTATTTGACAGAGAGACACAGCGAGAGAGGGAACACAAGCAGGGGGAGAGGGAGAGGGAGAAGCAGGCTTCCCGCTGAGCAGGGAGCCCAATGCGGGGCTCGATCCCAGAACCCCGGGATCATGACCTGAGCCGAAGGCAGACGCTCAACGACTGAGCCACCCAGGCACCCCTCAAATTGGATTTTCTTGTAGGTTAGAGTATTATCAATTCCTGAGGATTTAAAGTGCTAATAGCAAGTAAAATCCTGGGGAAACTTGAGGATTTTAATGATTATTTATGGTTTGCTCATTAGTTGTATGCTGTGGTGCAGATTCATTTTGCCTGTTCTGTGGAAATAGATGGGCTTTGCCAAAGGATATATTCAGCTTAGGAGCAGTTAAGATTTCACCTTTATTTCCTTTCTGTTTTAATAAAGGGCTGTTCATTCACAATTTAAAATTAACTTTTTCCCCCTAATTTAGTAATAATATCAGTTAAAGTTCTTTATTATAGGTTATAGAAGTTCTGAGTTATGTAGAAAAAGACATATTAAAAGGATATTATGTGGCTCACATGGGAGAACCTGGCACGGAAAATGAATAGGATCAAAGGAAGGGTAAGTGCCAAAACAAGAAAGAGCCAAAGTCATGCCATAGAACAAGAGCAGCCAAGATGCTGCTTGCTCCCAAATTCCAGAATTTTATATGTCCAGGTGTTGATGCAACATCTCTATCTAGATAAATTGTAGGCATCTTACATTTAATGTGTGCATTACCAAACTTTTTTTCTCGCTGTCAAGCTTAAACTTCCTTGTCTTCTTATTTACTCTATTATTCTGGTTGCTTAGGCAATACCTTTTGTGTCAGTTTTTACTCTTTCAACCTCATAGCTAATGCAGAAACAAATCCTTTTGGCTCAACCTTGAAAATATATCCAGAATCCAAACATTTCTTACAATTCCAGTACAACATCCTGGTCTAGTCTACCATCAGCTCTTGCCTGGATTATTGAAATTAGCCTCCTTATGTGTCTCCTTGCTTCTACCCTCCTGTCATGCCCCATTTTCTTCAAGTTTAGTTCTCACTACAGCAGCTGAAGTGATCTGTTTTCGATATATCAGATAATGTTCTCAAAATCCTACAGTAGCTCGGCACAACACTTAGAGTGAAAAAAAAAACAACACAATTTATGTAGCCCTATGTGATCATTCCCCCCTCTACCCTACTCTTTCCCTTTGCTCACTTTGTTCTAACAATTCTGGCCTTCTTGCTGTTCTTGGAAAATACAGGTCACATACAAAGAATCAAGAATATAAAGACTTTAGACTTTTCAGCAGCAGATTGGCACAAAGATGTTAAGTTCTGAAGGGAAATTATTACAACTCCAGCATTCTGTATTCAACCAAAGTATTGGTCAAATAGGAGGGAGTCTTCAAAAATGCCACCTCATGTACCATTTCTTAGATAGTTACTAGAGGATGAACTATTTTTCACCAAAAAGAAGGCATAAACCCAGGAAGAAGAAGTAAGACTTGAGTGTAGAAAGCAGGAGATCTGGCACATGCAAGAAGCAAAAGTAACTTCAAGATAATGGTGAACAGAGATCCCGAGGTGATAGCTGCGCACCAGGACCACAAGATGGCTGGTTTCATTGAGAGGGGGTCACAAGGCTCTAGCAGAGATTTTTTTCAGAAAGATGAATTGATAGAATACCTGGTAAGTCTAGGCATCTTGTGATCTAGAAAAATGAAAACAAGTTGTCAAAAGTCATAGGAAACCAAGTAAGTAGGGAGAAAAAAGAATAAGGAAGTACAGAAAATAGTACAGAAAAGAAAAAGTAATTAGAGTTTACTACATGATTCAACTGTGAAGAGCATTTGCATAGTCATAATGTTAAAACTGACTATTGAGCTAAACAAATTTATGATATAAATATTAGGAAATGGCAAGAGTGCACATGTGTGGTTTGTGCAGAAAAGAGAGAACTAGGTCTTCATATTTTATACTGGTGAATCAGTGGATATTGTTTAAAACTGAAAAATCAAGAAGTAGCAATAATGCATATTTATATATAAAGACATGGAGGTAAATACTAAAATACTCACCTAAAATTTAAAAGTGGTTGCCTCTGTGGGAGGGGAAATGGGTAGGAAGGGATAGGAACTGCTTTTTTTGGGAGAGAGCACACAAAGTATTAGAAGAAGAAACATATTTTAGAAGTATCTGAGAAATGATAGTAAAAGCCATAGAGATGCCTTTGCAGATTGGAGTATGAGAGTGTGTGTGGGAGGTATGTGTGTAGGTCAGTATATGGTTGTAAATACATAGAAATGGTTTCCAAGGGATCTACCTCAGGCTCGTAATAATGGTTACATTGAGAATTTGAAGCTAGTCTAGGTACTAGTTTAAGCCCATAGAAAGTCTCTGATGGGGCGCCTGGGTGGCTCAGTTGGTTAAGCGACTGCCTTCGGCTCAGGTCATGATCCTGGGGTCCCTGGATCGAGTCCCGCATCGGGCTCCCTGCTCAGCAGGGAGACTGCTTCTCCCTCTGACCCTCCCCCCTCTCATGTGCTCTCTCTCTCTCTCTCTCTCAAATAAATAAATAAAATCTTTAAAAAAAAAAGTCTCTGATGTAAGTTTTCCTTTTACAAATGAGGAAACTGAGGCACGGAGAGGTTAAGTCACTTTTCCCAGGTGTCAGACCTGACCAGAGAGTGGCAGAGGCATATTCAACCCTGGCAGCTTCGCTCTCGGCACTGGGTTGTTTCTTTAGTGCCATGCTCAGGTCTACTGCCTGTTGGTCTCCTTCAGGCACCTTTAAACATTTTATTTGTGATCAAGGGGACCTTAAGGGGATAGGAGAAAGCAGTAAGGGAGATTCTTCACTGTATTTTCACATTTTAAAACTATGTGAATGCATTACCTAGTCAAATAATTAACCTTAAAAATAAAACTTTTTTTTAAAGATTTATTTATTTGAGAGAGAGAGAGAGCCGCCGCCGTGGGAGGGGCAGAGGGTGAGGGAGGGAGAGAGAGAGAGAGAGTCTTTAGCAGACTCCCTGCTGAGCTCGGAGCTTGATGTGGGGCTTGAGCCCATGACACTAAGATCGTGACTTGAGCCAGAATCAAGAGTCAGTGGCTTAACTGACTGAGCCACCCGGGCACCCCTAAAAACAAAACTTTGTAAGCTACTTCAAAGACATTATAAGCAGTGACATAATATACAATTGTTAGGGCATACTTTTTTCACTGAGGAATAAAAGTTTTGAATGCACTATTGTTATATGATTTGAAAAGAAGATATATTCTATGATGTTTAGTTTTCCAATAATTCTAACAAGACTTTCTTTGATTTCTAAATTGGTAGAATTTTTTCTCATCAGCATTTAAAAATATATATTAAAATAGAAAAAGCTAGCGGCGCCAAGGTGGCTCAGTCAGTTAAACATCTGACTTCCACTCAGGTCATGATCTCCAGGTCCGGGGATTGAGCCCTGCACTGGGCTCCCTGCTCAGTGGGGAGTCTGCTTGTCCCTCTTCCTCTGCCCACCCCCCACTTGTGCTCTGTTTCTCTCTCAAATAAATAAACAAAACCTTTAAAAAAAATAGAAAAAATTTGTTGTGTTTCCTAAGGCAAAATGGACACAAGCAGCAATTCAAATTCTTTACTATTGCCTCATCAGTGTTTATGTAAGTTTTGATTCTTTAACTGCTAAGCTGTACTGGTACAAAGATTATAAATCTGATTTTCATTCATTTTATTGTCTGCACTATTGACTTTAAAGCAAATGACTGTATTTCTGATTGCATTATAGGAGTGTTTTAGATGATACATTATAAACAATTTAAGTGTAAGATTGATAAGACTGCAGTACAAAGAATGCCCATTTTGGGGTGCTCATGACAAAGCTTTGCTTACTCATTTGGCATGTCTCCTTCCAGTGACTTAATTACATCATTGAGTTACACACATGTTCATAACACAGTTGTATTTTGCTAGGTGCATGCATGTTTCTGTTTGTCTCAGGAATGTTCAGAAAAACAATAAATAGAGGCATTACTGACACTATAGTCTATTTCTATCCTATTCTTTTTTTTTTTAAAGATTTTATTTATTTATTTGAGAGAGAGAAATGAGATAGAGAGCATGAGAGGGGGAGGGTCAGAGGGAGAAGCAGACTCCCCGCTAAGCAGGTAGCCCCATGCGGGACTCGATTTGGGGACTCCAGGATCATGACCTGAGCCGAAGGCAACCGCCCAACCAACTGAGCCTCCCAGGCGCCCTATTTCTATCCTATTCTAATTAGTGCTTTACTCATTAAATACTGGCTGATAAGACCCAAAGAAGTGGTTAAGAATATACAGTGAGTTCCTTTCAATTAAAATCAGATATCTTTGGGTGCCTGGGTGGCTCAGTCGTTAAGCGTCTGCCTTCGGCTCAGGTCACGGTCCTGGGGTCCTGGGATCGAGTCCTGCATCAGGCTCCCTGCTCAGTGGGGAGTCTGCTTCTCCCTCTGCCCCTCTCCCGTCTCATGTGCTCTCTCTCTCATTCTCTCTCTCTCAAATAAATAAATAAAATCTTTAAAAAAAATAAAATCAGATATCTTTATCAAGTTATTCTGTGTTTCATTACTTGATTTAATATGGGAATATGCCCGGTGATAAGTACAGATTTTTCTTGACATAGTAGTAGAATACTACTACATGTGTAGAAAGATGCCAACACAAAACTGTAATCTAATTATAAATCGTTTTTTTAAAAGATTCTGTTGATTGATTGATTGATTTGAGAGAGACAGAAAAAGCAGGAGCAGGAGGAGGACCAGAGGGAGAGGGACAAGCAGACTCTGTGCTGAGCACAAAGCCCCATGCGGGGCTCGACCTTACGATTCTGAGATGATGACCTGAGCCAGAATCAAGAGTTGGATGCTTAACCAGCTCAGCCCCTCAGGTACCCCATAAATCATTTTTTAAGTTGTCTGGTATTTTGTGTGTGTCCCTTGTGAGGTTAGTATTTAAAAAAAAAAAAAAAAAAAAAGGCACTTCCTTAGAACTACTGTATTTAGTTGTTTTTGGGTTTAGTTTTTTTTTTTTTTATGACTAATATTTCCTTTAAACAATAAAAATGGCCTGCAGAGGGACTTTTTCCATTCCCATTGAAGCCATTTGCAGAATTATTCTGGCTTCACTCTCTTCTGCTCTCTTGCCACCTCCTTCTCCTGTTCTCCTTGACTGGCTGTCTCTTGGCATAAAGTTTCTTTTATTAATGATAGTTCCAGAAATAACGAACAGATAGATTTAGTAATATGAACTTGGATTATGCTCTGTGTTTTTCCTGTTCTCTGTTGTAACCTAAGATTTGGAATACAGATAATCCCCCCCTTTTTTTTGGTTTGTTGAGCTCTGTATTTCAGCTCTAAACTGTGTAACTGAAACTTCTACATTTTTAATTTACTTAAATTTATCTTCATATTAAAGTACTATAAGCATGTGATCTGGGAGATCCTTGGTCAGATTCCTTTTTATAGGCCCAAAGGCCCTATAAATTGTGGCTAAGGTTCACTGTACTTAAATAAGTCACATTAAGATTGGCCTTTTTCCCAGAAGAAAAATATGTGTGCCTGAAAAATTTCTTGAGAAACCTCTCCACCTAGCAAATATAGCTACTGCTATTATCTTTTCTTATTTATTTTAATTGTAAAGTTAAATTGTAAAATATTTAGTTATTGAAATATACAGATATGTTCTTTCAAAAAAAAAAATCAGTACATTAAAAGTAAGACTAAACTCTCGTCACTCACTTCCCTGTATCTGGCTTATTCTCTACTTCCCTAAAAGAATTTGGTATGCATCTCCCCAGATCTTTCTAACAAATATGTATTTAGATACTGTGGTGGGTGTGTATTTTTATATATATATATATATATATATTTCCCCAATTTAATAATAATATTTAGCATTTTACGTGTGGTTACAAAGCCTTTTTAATCATCTCACTAACTTTTGGGTTTTATTTTAGTCAGTAAAGGAAATTTTTGTCAACTTTTTTCTTTCAAATCTTAATACTTTTTATCAGTATCATCCAGGCATTGGAAGACTAGTTAGTCCTTCTGTGATAAAGTATAATTCACTTTACCAATTAGGAAGTGAGGTTATACCTTATTTAAAAGATAAAATGATAATTGCATGTCAGTATATTTAATTGAATAATTCAAGCAGTATACTAAGTGTCAAAAGAGAAAGTAAAAATCTCCCTATATTCTCCAAACCGTCATTGCTTCTTTACTGAATATGAACTATTAACTGTTTCTTTTATATTATTCCAGCTGTATATCAGCATAGCAAATTAGTCCAGAACTTGGTGGCATAAAACAACCTTTTATTAAGCTGACAAACTGTGTGTCTGAAGTTTTTTTTTTTTTTTAATTTTTTTATTGTTATGTTAATCCCCATATATTACATCATTAGTTTTTGATGCAGTGTTCCATGATTCATTGTTTGTTCATAACACCCAGTGTGTCTGAAGTTTATACAGAGCATCATGGAGATGGCTTGTGTGCTGCTTCATGTCTGGGTTCTTAGCTGTAAGACTCAGAGGCTAGGAGCAGGAAGCATCTGGAGGCTCACTTTCTCACTGTCTGGCAGTTGATACTGGTAGATGACTGAAACCCTACCTAGTGCTGTCAGTCAGAACACCTCCATATGGCTTTTTCATGTGGCTGCTTGGCTTCCTCATAGCATGGTGGCTTGGTTGCAAGGTTGAGTATCCATCCCAAGGGAGGATGGGGGAGGGAGAGAACTAGGCAACAGGTGGATACTTTTTTTTTTTTCCTTAAGTAATCCCTACACCCAACATGGGGCTTGAATTCACAACCCTAGGATCAAGAGTTGCATGCTCTACCGACTGAGCCAGCCAGGTGCCCCAGCAGCTGGATGCTTCTTAAGACCTGGCCTAAAAAGTTGCATACAGCACTTCTGTTATACTTTTTGGTTTTCAATTTTTTTTAAAGATTTTGTTTATTTATTTGACAGCACAAGCAGGCCCAGCAGCAGGCAGAGGGAGAGGGAGAAGACATCTAACCAACTGAGCCACCCAGGTGCCCCCTTTTTAAAATTTTTATTTTAAGTAGGCTCCATGCCCAGTGTGGGGCTCTAATTCACCACCCTGAGATCAAGAGTCATATGCTCTACCGACTGAACCAGGCAGGTGCCCTCTTTATTAAATTTTTTTGTTGTTATACTTTTTTTTTTTAAGAACTTATGGGGGGGGAGGGGCAGAGGGAGAGGGACAAGAAGACTCCCCGCTGAGTAGCGGGCCCTTAGTAGGGTTCAATCCCAGGACCCTGAGATCATGACCTGAGTGGAAGTCAGATGCTTAACTGACTGAGCCAGCAGGTACCCCTATCTTTTTTTTTTTTTTTGAAGATTTATTTATTTGAGAGAGAGAGCAAGCGCATGCACACGTGAGTGCAGCCAGGAAGGGCAGGGAGAGAGAGAGAGAGTGAGAGAGAATCTCAAGCAGACTCCCAAATTAAAAAAAAAAAATCTTAAAAAAAGGGCATCAGTCCTATTCATAAGGGCTCCATCCTTATGACCTAATCACCTCTGAAAGGCCCCACCTCCGAATACTAGCACATTAGGGATTAAGATTTCAGCATTTTTAACAGTGTAATGGTATTGGAATTTTGTCTTTTAGAAACACTAGTAAGATGTAAATATTTAAATTGTGAATACTTGAAATAATGTAGAAAAATAGAGCAAAAAGTCAAAGTCTTTTGACTTTGGCAACTTCCTGTGGCCTACCCCTCACCTCTCTGACCCCATGATCACTATTGCTTGCTTGGCTAGAGGTTGCGTTTAGCTCGTGGACTTCTCAGTCACGTATCTATGCATTTATATATCTTTACAGATAAATATACATATATATATGTGTGTATATATATGTATATATCCTTGTATATGTATAAAATCAAAATCGCTTGTACCGTAAAGGTATAGCATATGAATTATACTGTTTTCTTATCAGTGGCCTTAAATTGTGTGTTGATTTTTGGTTCAGTAAATTAATTAAACTCAAAATCAGAAGGTATTTTGTAGGATTGGAGAAAGTATATCATTTGGGCAGAGTAACCCAACCTGTTAGTGTTAGACGTTTAAAAAATATTTTCAAAATATTCAGACTTGCCTTTAACCCAGTTATTTGAAGTCTTGGAGATTAAAAGGTGCATGGATTATTGTGGTTGTCGCAAGTTATTTTTGTTAATGTTATAGGAAAATATGTAGAGATGCTACTTAGTCATTAAGAACTAATTGTGATCAGGAGCACCAGGGTGGCTCAGTTGGTCAAGCGTCTGCCTTTGGCTCAGGTCATGGTACCAGGGTCCTGGGATCGAGCCCTGCATCGCGCTACCTGCTCAGTGGGGAGTCTGCTTCTCCCTCTGACCCTTCCCCTTCCTCTTCTTGTGTTCTCTCTTTAAAAAAAAAAAAAAAAGAAAGAAAGATTTGTGGGGTGCCTGGGTGGCTCAGTCGTTAAGCGCCTGCCTTCGGCTCAGGTTATGAGCCCAGGGTTCTGGGATTGAGCCCCGCACTGGGCTCCCTGCTTGGCGGGAAGCCTGCTTCTCCCTCTCCCACTCCCCCTGCTTATGTTCTCTCTCTTGCTGTGTCTCTCTGTGCCAAATAAATAAATAAAATCTTTAAAAAAAATTTTTGTGACTAGTTGCTGAGTATGGCAAAAAGATAGCAAAATAACATGGAGAGGGTTCTGTTTTGTAAAATTTTATACACACACACACACACATACATACGTATATGTACTTGACCCTTGAACAACACAGGTTTGTATAGTGTGGGTCCACATATACACAGGGTTTTTTTGGATAGATACAGTACCATACTGTATTTTCTCTTATGATTATCTTAATAACATTTTCTTTTCTCTAGCTTGCGTTATTATAAGAATACAGTATATGGTACATATAGCATACATAATATGTGTTAACTGTTATCAGTAAAGCTTTCAGTCAACAGTCGTGTATTAGAAGTTAAGTTTTGGGGGAGTCAAAACTTATACACGGATTTTTGACAGGGGTCAACATCCCTAACCACTGTGTTGTTCAGAGATCAACTGTATTACAAATATGTATGTCTGGAATATATTAACCAGAATGTTAACAAAGAGTTACTGTGTGGTAGGATTTTGTCCATTTTGGTCACTACTCTATCCCTAAGAACTACTAGAACATTACAAACATAGAATCACTTTAGAATGTAAGAAATGTTCTGTATTTATGTTTTGAGGAAAGCCACAAGAATCTCACTGCTCAGAGATTTTCAAGCCAACCTTACCACTGTGAGCTGTGTGAGGTCTAGCTAGAGAAGACATTGACCCAACTGTTTAGTCATTGCTTTGAAAGTACTTTTGTGTTGTTGGTTTTAGAATTTTATTTTTTTTAAAGATTTTATTTATTTGAGAGAGAGAGAATGAGAGACAGAGCATGAGAGGGAAGGGGTCAGAGGGAGAAGCAGACCCCATGCTGAGCAGGGAGCCCGATGTGGGACATGATCCCGGCACTTCAGGATCATGACCTGAGCCGAAGGCAGTTGCTTAACCAACTGACCCACCCAGGCGCCCTAGAATTTCATTTTTTTAAAAAAAAGTACTGATAAATTTGATCATGCTTATTTCACAAACAGGCAGCTCTGTTTAATATTAAAAGGACTTTTCCCCTCTTGTCTGTATATTATTGCTATGATGCTATGATCTAAAAACATCCTGGGGTGCCTGGTTGGCTCAGTTGGTTAACTGATTGCCTTCGGCTCCGGTCATGATCCTGGAGTCCCGGGATCGAGTCCCACATCGGGCTCCCTGCTTAGCAGGGAGTCTGCTTCTCCCTCTGACCCTCCCCCGTCTTGGGCTGTCTCTCTCTCTCTCTCATTCTCTCTCTCAAATAAATAAATAAAATCTTTAAAAACAAAAATCCTGTGGGCCATGAACTGGGTTTTTAATATACATATTTAGTTTTATATATGTTTAATTATATCATTTAATCCTCACAATGCCTTAAGGTTCATGATGTTGGGTAGGTAGTTGGGCATGAACAAGGAGGGATAAAGGAGATGCTGGCCACACCCTCGCAGCCATCCCTGAGGGTTAACAGCCACACCTTCAGAGGCACCTCCAAGGGCTAACAGAACAGGAAAGGCCTAGCCACAGAGCTGGCTCTGAAGCCACAAGGGGACTTCCAAGAGCTGAGCAGGCATACAAAAGGTGCAGTTTGTCCTAAGGTCCAGGCAAAAACTCATTAGAAACTCATAAATATACAATACATAAGTAAATACAGTTACAACAGAATGCATCATGGGTAGGCAGATGCGCAGAAGCCAAAATGTTATAACCAGCTGTCAATCAAAAATGTCAATCAAAACCATATTTACATATACAAAAAGCAGGCTTAGAAGGCTGCAGCTAGAGCTTCTTGGGGCCATGGCCATTCTTGCTCCGGCAGTGACCTGCTTTCTCTCTTGAAAATGTATTATATAGGGGTGCCTGGGTGGCTTAGTTGGTTAAGCGACTGCCTTCAGCTCAGGTCATGATCCTGGAGTCCCAGGATCGAGTCCCAGATTGGGCTTCCTGCGAGCCTGCTTCTCCCTCTGACCCTCTTCCTTCTCGTGCTTTCTATCTCTCATTCTCTCTCTCTTTCAAATAAATAAATAAAATCTTAAAAAAAAAGAAAATGTATTATATATACTTGGTATCTACTCACTAAACTCTATCTCCCCATTCTCGTCTGGGGTCTCTAATTCTTTGGTTTATCTGGGACAGGAACCAAGCAGCCCAGTGACATCAATAGGTTATATTTATGTCTTTTATAGTTTGAAACTTTATAGAAAGTAACAGACACAGAATTTGAACCCAGATACCTCTGACTTTAAAGCTTCCCTTTTAACCACTGTTCTGTTCACCAGTGCAGAGGCAGCTCCTGTTCATGGAAAAGGAGGGGACTTCCAATATATGTGAGGTTCTTGAGCAGACATCAAAAAATAGCAAATAAGTTCTTGTTTACATATTGTCTTAGTTCGGGCCACTATAGCAAAATACCACAAACAGGGGACTTAAACAGCAAATATTTATTTCTCACAGTTTGGGAGTCTTGAAAGTCCAAGATCAAGTGCAGGCAGATTTGGTGTCTGGTGATAACTCTCTACTTGGTTGGCAGACAGTTGCCTTCTTGCTGTATCCTCACATGGCACGGAGAGAAGGGGAAGTCTCTGGTCTCTTCTAGGGCACTAGTACCATCATGGGGGCTTCACCCTTATGACCTCCTTTAAACCTGATTACCTCCCAAAGGCCCTGCTTCGAAATACCAATCACATTGGGGATTTAGGGCTTCAGCATATGAAGTTGGGGCACAAACATTCAGTCTCCATAACAGGTATATTTGTAATTCTTTTCAATAATTTTTTCCAAAGTAAGATTCCTCATAGAAGATGTTCTTTTTGTCGTTAGAATCTTCTCTTTGCTGTACGTTTTTCCCGTAGGCCTCTGACAGCCAAGGTTTTCTGTTAGGCTTCTGGGATATCCTAACAAATTATTTAGATTCTTCAGTGTTCCCTAACACGAAATCTCTGTGCCAGGTGATCTCTTTTATTCTTTCAGTCTCTTTTAATCTCTGTTTTCTGCCTTTTTCCCCAATTGAAGAAATTATTCTACTCATACTGTGCTGTCTCTGTGATTTTGGAAGCTAACTCACTTCAAGAACTTTCCATGACCGGGGCACTGGGGTGGCTCAGTTGTTAAGCGTCTGCCTTCGGCTCAGGTCATGAGCCCAGGGTCCTGGGATCGAGCCCCGTATCGGGCTCTCTGCTCAGCAGGGAGTCTGCTTCTCCCTCTCCCACTCCCCCTGCTTGTGTTCCCTCTCTCGCTGTCTCTCTCTCTGTCAAATAAATAAATAAAATCTTAAAAAAAAACAACAAAAAACTTTCCATGACCATCCTAGTTAGGTGGAGAGACCTAAATCTACTTTTATTTCTTTTCTGGGATCCTGGTATCAGTGTTAACATGAAAGTTTACCTGGACAGCAACTATTCGCCATAGATAGTCCACATGTGGTTCCTTCCTCAACCCCTCCATTGTCATACAGAAAATATTTGAAGTCTATGACCATCCTATAGATACATTTCTATTTCCTTCACATATTATCCTTGGTTTTCTTCTGTTTGTTTTCATAAATAGAGTCCTTTTGGAGTAGCCAAAATTAGCATCAATAGTTCCACTGTATTCTCCAAATAAGTCAAGAGAAAACTGAGATGTATTGTAAATTGGACCTTTGTTTAAAGAGTTCCATAAAAACAGTGGAATTCTCTTGTAATAAATAGGTGGTTTTTGAATTTTTTAAAGATTTTTTTTTTTTATTTGACAGAGAACATGAACAGGGGGAGCGGCAGGCAGAGGGAAAGGGAGAAGCAGGCTCCCTGCTGAGCAAGGAACCCGACGCAGGGCTTGATCCCAGAACCCTGAGATCATGACCTGAGCTGAAGGCAGATACTTAACTGACTGAGCCACCCAGGTGCACCTGGTTTTTTAATTTTTTAAAGACTGTAATTTATTCATCATAGTTGTTTGAATCTGAACACTGAATATATATTCCAAAACACTGGTTTGGAAAAACACTAAGTGTTGAATTAGGAATGTGGTCATGATACTTTGGCACCTCATTCATTATTCAGAGCCTGCAGCATTGCCTGCTTGTGAACATGAAGAGTGTCACCAGGAACTCAAAGAAGACCGGCCAGAAGAGCAGGATCCAACCACAGCTCTTGGTGAAATGTCCCAGAGATTCACTGCAGCTTGAACTAGGGATGAAGTGCTGCACTCAGCCAGGCTCCCAATGAATAAATTCTTCTCATTCTTGGTTGTGTGTGTGTGTGCACGCGCTTGTGCACATGGACATGCCCGCAGGCACTCATTTTTAATTTTCTTAAAGCTGAAGGAGCTCCTGCCTGCACAGCATGAGCCAAAGGGTTTATCCTTTCCTGCTGAAATCACTTCTCTCCCACTCTTCTGGCTTCCTTTACCTAGGAAAAATCACTTATTATGAACCAGCACGGCTTCCACATTAAACTGACATAATTTCTCTTTTTAATAATTATATGTGAATTAATTAATTTTCTAAAAACTTATATAGCAGGACAAATAGTACCTTACCATTTTTAATCATAGTCCCAAAGGGAAGCCTACTCTTTCTTCCCATGGCACTTTTTTCTTTTTTTTTTTTTTGAATAATTTCTATACCCAATGTGGGACTTGAACTCACGATCCCATGATCAAGAGTCACTTGCTGTATGGAGTGAGCCAGCCAGGCGCCTCAAGAGACCTCTCTTTTAGTGCAGAAGGAAAACATTGGCTATGTTGGTCTTAGAGGCTATTTAATAACTATACCTAGGGTTATTTTCACTTTAGTCTGAATTTGCTTCAGTTCAATTATACAGTACATTAGTTCATCAAGTAACCATTCAGAATTGTGCTTGAGAGAATGTAATGATAGGTTAACTAAAGTTAAGATAACAGAATTTTGTACATTGTAAAGTAGAATGAAATTGTGTTAAGAATTTTTTTTTTAAAGATTTTTTTATTTATTTGACAGAAAGATAGAAGCACTAGTAGGCCGAGAGGCAGGCAGAGGGAGAAGCAGCCTCCCCGCTGAGCAGGGAGCCCAATGTGGGACTCAATCCCAGGACCCCGGGATCATGACCTGAGCTGAAGGCAGCCGCCCAACTGACTGAGCCACCCAGGCGCCCTGAAATTGTGTTAAGAATTTAGACGTGGGGTGCCTGGGTGGCTTAGTTGTTAAGCGTCTGCCTTTGGCTCAGGTCATGGTCCCAGAGTCTTGGGATCGAGCCCCGCATCAGGCTCCCTGCTCCACCGGAAGCCTGCTTCTCCCTCTCCCACTCCCCCTGCTTGTGTTCCCTCTCTCACTGTGTCTCTCTCTGTCAAATAAATAAAATCTTAAAAAAAAAAAAAAGAATTTAGACTTCAGGTGGCATCACAGTTCGGGACTTCAAGCTCAATTACAAAGCTGTAATCATCAAGACAATATGGTACTCGCACAAAAACAGACAACGTACATCAATGGAACAGAATAGAGAGCCCAGAAATGGACCCTCAACTCTATGGTCAACTAATCTTCGACAAAGCAGGAAAGAATGTCCAGTGGAAAAAAGACAGTCTCTTCAACAAATAGTGTTGGGAAAATTGGACAGCCACATGCAGAAGAATGAAACTGGACCATTTCCTTACACCACACACAAAAATAGACTCAAAATGGATGAAAGACCTAAATTGTGACAGGAGTCCATCAAAATCCTAGAGGAGAACACAGGCAGCAACCTCTTCGACCTCAGCTGCAGCAACTTCTTCCTAGAAACATCACCAAAGGCAAGGGAAGCAAGGGCAAAAATGAACTATTGGGACTTTATCGAGATATAAAGCTTTTGCACAGCAAAGGAAACCGTCAGCAAAACCAAAAGACAACTGACAGAATGGGAAAAGATATTTGCAAATGACATAACAGATAAAGGGCTAGTATCCAAAATCTATAAAGAACTTATCAAACTTAACACCCAAAGAAAACTAATCCAATCAAGAAATGGGCAGAAGACATGAACATTTTTCCAAAGAAGACATCCAAATGGCCAACAGACACATGAAAAAGTGCTCAACATCACTTGGCATCAGGGAAATACAAATCAAAACCTAAAATTTAACAGGTCAGGAAATGACAGATGTTGGCAAGGATGCGGAGAAAGGGGAACCCTCCTACAGTGTTGGTGGGAATGCAAGCTGGTGCAGCCACTCTGGAAAACAGTCTGGAGGTTCCTCAGAAAGTTGAAAATAGAGCTACCCTATGATCCAGCAGTTGCACTACTGGGTATTTACCCCAAAGATACAAATGTAGGGACCTGAAGGGGTACATGCACCCCGATGTTTATAGCAGCAATGTCCACAATAGCCAAACTGTGGAAAGAGCCAAGATGTGCATCAACAGATGAATAGATAAAGAAGTGGTATATATACACAATGGAATATTATGCAGCCATCAAAAGGAATGAAATCTTGCCATTTGCAACAACGTGGATGGAACTAAAGGGTATCATGCTCAGCAAAATAAGTCAGTCAGAGAAAGATAAGTATCATATGATCTCACTGATATGAAGATTTTGAGAAACAAGACAGGATCATAGGGGAAGGGAGGGAAAAATAAAACAAGACAAAACCAGAGAGGGAGACAAACCATAAGAGACTCTTAATCTCAGGAAACAAACTCAGGGTTGCTGGAGTGGAGGGGGGTGGGAGGGATGGGGTGGCTGGGTGATGGACATTGAGGAGAATATGTGCTATGGGGAGTGCTGTGAATTGTGTAAGACTGTTGAATCACAGATCTATACCTCTGAAGCAAATAATACATTATATGTTAATAATAAAAAAAATGAATTTAGACTTTAGGGTGCCTGGGTAACTCATTCGGCTAAGCGTCTGCCTTCGGCTCAGATCATGATCCTGGGGTCCTGGAATGGAGCCCCACATCAGGCTCCTTGCTGAGTGGGGAGCCTGCTTTTCCCTCTGCCCCTCACTCGTGCTTGCTCTCTCCAGTGCTCGCTCGCTCTCTCAAATAGGTAGATAAAATCTTAAAAAAAAAGAATTTAGCCTTCAGAAAAAAAATTTATAATTGGGAGTTCATACTGGGTAGCTAGCTGACCTTCCCCAAACTCAAGTTTCGTCCATTGGTAAAATAGCAGTAATAAAACCTGCCTCCTTGGGGTGCCTGGGTGGCTTAGTCAGTTAAACGTCTGCCTTTGGCTCAGGTCATGATTCCAGGGTCCTGGGATCAAGCCCTACGTGGGGCTCCCTGCTCAGCAGGGAGCCTGCTTCTCCTGCTGCCTCTGTCCCTTCCTCCCCCCACTTGTTCTCTCTCTCTCTCTCTTTCTCCTCCTCCCCCCACGCATGTGCACTCTCAAATAAATAAATATATAAAGAAAAACTGCCTCCAGCCCTTGGTTGAAGATTAAAGAACACAACAAGTTGGGCGCCTGGGTGGCTCAGTCGGTTAAGCGACTGCCTTCGGCTCAGGTCATGATCCTGGAGTCCCAGGATCGAGTCCCACATCGGGCTCCCTGCTCAGCAGGGAGTCTGCTTCTCCCTCTGACCTTCTTCCCTCTCATGCTTTCTCTCTACCATTCTCTCTCTCTCTCCATAAATAAAAATCTTTAAAAAAAAAAAAAGAACACAACAAGTTAAAGTTCTTAGTACAGTACCTACCACATACGAGTTTCCAATATTTATTATTATCATAAATGTAATTATGTGAAAGTGTGCATATTTTAAGACTAGAAAAGAATACATGGGGCAGTGAGTTAATCCACATTAATTTCTAAGTATTCATAATGTTTTTATTGTAATATATATATTGTTTAAATTATAATAAATCACTTTAAAAGTAATTCGTAAATTTTAACATATTAAAATATTTTTATTTAAATGTATCTTAAATATTATATAATGAGAAAGTATTCCAGTTCCACATTGATGAACCATAAAGGTATCTGTTGCATATTGGTATGTCTAAGAGTTGGAGGCAGTCAGACAAATGACATCAATAGCATACTGTGATGATTTGAGCACATAGAGCGTTTGGTTCTGGGGTTAAGTACAACAGCTAAGTAATGTGGCTCTTATGCTCGAGCCACAGTAGCGTTGTGGTTCCTCATTGCCTTTCCTAGTTGTTTACTCTGCCTAGAATGCCCAGAATGCTCATCTGCACTATCATGTAGATAGCCCCTTAAGTGTTACCGCCTCTGTCTGCTGCCTGATTTAGATATAATGCTATCCTGTTTTTGTTCTCTACAAGGCTCTCTGACATTTTTGTGATATATTTATTTGTTAATTGTCTGACTTCCCCCATAAGACTGTATGATCTGCAACAGTAGAAACTTTGTCTTTTTCATATCATATCCTCAGTACCTAGAACTATACCTGGCACAGAATAGGCATTCGATAAATATTTTGAATAAGTGAACAAATGATTGTTGTGTCATTATTATTATGTAGATGTAATTCATGAGCATGTCACATTTCTATACGAACATTTTTATATAGCTACACAGAAATATTTGTTTTTTTCTCTTATCCCATGTGTTATTTTCTAGGTTCAGTGATTTAAGGGCAAGGTAGTAAGTATTTTAGGCTTCATGTCTCTATACTCACCTCAGCTGTTGTAGTGAAAGCAGCCATAGACAATATGTAAATGAATGAGTGTGGCTACGTTTTAGTTAAACTACAGGCATACCTCATTTTATTGCACTTTATTGCACTTTGCACAAACTGGGTTTTTTACAAATTGAAGGTTTGTAGCAACTCTGCATTGAGTCAGGTCTTATCAGTACCATTTTTCTATCTGCATTTGCTCACTTCGTGTCTCTGTGTCACATTTGGGTAATTCTTGTAATATTTCAAGCTTTATCATTATTGTTGTGTTTATTATGGTGATCTGTGGTCAGTAGTCTTTGATGTTACCATTATAATTGATTTGGGGGCACCATGAACTGCACCCATATAAGATGGCAAACTTAATACATAGATGTTGTGTGTTCTGACTGCTACACCAACTAGCTATCCACCCCCCTCCACCCCCCCATCTCTCTCCCTCTCCTCAGTCCTCGTTATTCCCTGAGACACAACTGTATTGACATTGGGTCAGTGAATAACCCTACGATGACCTCTAAGTGTTCAAGTGAAAGGAAGAGTCCCACATCTCACACTTTAATTTAAAAACTAGAAATGATTAAGCTTAGTGAGAAAGGCGTGTCAAAAACCGAGATAGACTGAAGGCTAGGCCTCTTGTGCCGGTTAGCCAAGCTGTGAATGCAAAAGAAAAGTTCTTGAAAGAAAATTAAAAGTTCTATTCCAGTGACCACATGAATGATAAGAAAGCAAAACAGCCTTATTGCTGATAATGGGGAAAGTTTGAGTGGTCTGGATAGAAGACCAACCAGCCACGATCTTCCCTTAAGCAAAAGCCTAATCCAGAGCAAGATCCTAACTCTCTTCAATTCCACGAAGTCTGAGAGAGGTGAAGAAGCTACAGAAGAAAAGTCTGAAGCTAACAGAGGTTGGTTCATGAGTTTTAAGGAAAGAGGTCATCTCTATAACAAAAAGGGCAAGGTAAAGTAAAGCCCCTGGTGTTGACCTGGAAGCTGCAGCAAGTTACCCAGGAGATCTAGCTAAGATAGTCAATGACAGTAACTACACTAAACAGTAGATTGTCAATGTAGATGAAACAGCTTCTATTGGAAGAAGACACCATTTAGGACTTTTCTTAGCCAGAGAGGAGAAGTCAGTGCCTGGCTTCAAAGGACAAGCTGACTGTCTTATGAGAGGCTAATGTAGATGGTGACTTCAAGTTGAAGCTAGTGCTCGTTTACTGTTCCCCAAATTCTAGGGTTCTTAAGAATTATTCTAATTCTATTCTGCTGGTACTCTATAAGTGGAACAACAAAGCCTGCATGACAGCACATCTGTTCACAGCATGGTTTACTGAGTATTTTAAACCCACCACTGAGACTTACTGCTCAGAAAAAAGAGATTCCTTTCAAAACATTACTGCTCATGGACCATGCACCTTGTTACTCAAGAGCTGTGATGGTAATCTGTGACAAGGTGAATGTTGTTTTCATGCCTGCTAACACAGCATCCAATCTGCAGCCCATGAATCAAGGAATCATTTTAGCATTCAAGGCTTATTACTTAAGAAAAACATTTCATCAGGTTAGAGCTGTCACACAGTGATTCCTCTGATGGATCTGGGTCATACAGTATTTATCTTTTTCTTTGTGACTTTCTTCACTTAGCCTATTGTCTTCAAGGTCCATCCATGTTGTTGCAAATGGCAAGATTTCGTTTTTTTTAAATGGCTGAATAATATTCCATTGTATATATATTTGCCACATTTTCCTTATCCATTTGTACATTGATGGACATTTAGATTGCTTCCATGTCTTGGCTATGGTAAATAATGCTGCAGTGAAGTGGGGGGGTACATATATTTTCAAATTAGTATTTTCCTTTTCTTCAGGTAAATACCCAGAAGTGGAATTGCTGAATCATATGGTGATTCTATTTTTAATTTTTTGAGGAACTTCCATACTGTTTTCCATAGTGGCTGCACCAGCTTGCATTCCCACCAACAGTGCACAAGGGCTCCCTTTTCACCACATCTTTGCCAATGCTTGTTTTTTGTCTTTTTGATAATGGCCATAGAATGTATAATTTTTAAAGAGGTTTTTGATTAATTCCTTTCATATTTAGGGCTAGGATATACAGCATATTTTTACATTAAGATCTGTTTTCCCATTTTAATTCAAGTAGGATGACTTTTAGGTACACACCAAAGCAAGTCCAGTCATCTTAGAGAACAGTTTACAAAATGATTTGTGTAGTTGTTAATTGCAGTAATTGTTTAGATGAGGTTGTAATTGGTGTGGCACAGTAGTTATAATAGCTAACATTCCTTGGGTTCTTACTACATTTCACATGCATTATCTATTTTAATCCTCCCTAGTACTCAAATATAGGTAGCATTATCCCCGTTTGCCAGGTGAGGAAACTAAAGCTTAGAAGTGTTAAAGACCTTGCCCAAGGCCTTGAAACTCTAGAAAGTTGCAGTTTCAGACTTGAAGTGCAGGTCTTTCTGCAGAACTCATACTTAACCAGCTAGGCACAACCGCTCCATTGTTGCTTGCTTTCTTTCTTTTTTTTTTTTTTTAAAGATTTTTTTTAAATTTATTTATTTGAGACAGAATGAGAGAGAGAGAGAGAGCACATGAGAGGGGGGAGGGTCAGAGGGAGAAGCAGACTCTCCGCCAAGCAGGGAGCCTGATGCGGGACGCGATCCAGGGACTCCTGGATCATGACCTGAGCCAAAGGCAGTCGCTTAACCAACTGAGCCACCCAGGCGCCCTCCGTTGTTGCTTTCCCAAGCAATGAGTCATTGCTGTAATGGAGGGAGGGTGTTATTACATAGTAACAAAGCTGATTTGAAAAGTTACATGCTCCTCATTCTCTTTGATTTATCATATTATTTCTTTTTTTTTTTTAATTTATTCATGAGAGACAGAGAGAGAGAGAGGGAGGCAGAGGGAGAAGCAGGCTCCCAAGGAGCAGGGAGCCCGATGCGGGATTTGATCCCAGGACCCTGGGATCATGACCTGAGCCGAAGGCAGACGCTTAACCATCTGAGCCACCTAGGCTCCCCATATTATCATTTCTAAACATCCTAAAATGCCTCAGCATAGGGTGAACATAAAAGGATGATGTTTACGATCGGTTTTTTCTTTTTAAATTTTCTTTTTAAAATTGATAATCACATTATTCCAAAATTAAATTTTGTAAAAAGATAGACATTAAAAACTTTAGCTTTCATCTCTGTCAGAGTCTGCTCCTCCATCCTCTCTCAACTCCTGTGGTATCCATTTTTATTAGTTTCTTATTTATCCAGCCACTGTTTATGCAGATATAAGCAAAAAGGGAAAAAATATGTTGCTCCCTTTCAAAGATGAACTTTCTACAAATAGAATCTGTTTTTTCTCTATCTGCTTCTAATTGTCAATGAGAAAAAAAATCTCATTAACAAAGTTTACTCTTTCTAGTAGTCTTTCTCTACAGTTTAGTGCTTTTCCTTTGAGAAGTCTAAAACATGCAGCAGGAGTTTCTGTCACAGGTGATTTTTTTTTTTTAAATTCCTTAATTTAGATGAGTGAATTACACTAGATCACAGTATATTTGAAAATTATTTTGAGTAGAAAAAAGTCCCCCAAAGCTGGACTGCTCTTCAATGTAGTCTGTGTTTGTATTTGATTCTGAAAGTACAGTATATCTACTATGGTAGTATTCATTAAAAAATAAAACATGATTTTTCTAATAAAGATTATCCATTTTTGGTTAAGTCCAATGGCTAACTTTCCTTTCTTCTTATTCATTGTAGTTGAGGCAGTCCCAGTCCTACTGCACAGACACAGAATGTCTTCAGGAATGTAAGTAATGGTGAGACAGGAGGAACCTTGGCATTGGGGGCAGAATTAGAGGACCGATAACTGTGAATATTTGTTGGAAATTTTTCTTACAGTTTGCTGTTTAAGGAAATGGTTTTCAATAATGTATTTCCTACTTAAATATTTCATTTTTTAACTTAAAAATTTTTTTTTTGCCTCGAAAAACTCTGGTCGTTGAAGAAAATTTTAAAATCATAGATAAGAAAAAACTTCCACAATACTAAAAGATAACCATTATTGACAGCTTGGTGCAGAACCTTTCAGACCTTTTTCTTGGCAAACATATGTGTAACAGTGCACTTTTAGCTGGTTGAACCGGACCATCAAGGCTGCTAGCACAAACCTCTCACCCTTTCTCTAGCATCTCTTTGCATCTGTTGGCAGCTTTGGGAACTTCTGAATGAAGGAAGGAAGCCATTCTTTCCTATGGTTTGGAAACTTTGGGCCTTTTGGCTCTGACATTGTCATTCTCGAGAGAGCATAGGCAGTTGGGAGGTTTCTTAATGTGGCTTTTTGGGCAGTGTTGATGGTAAAGTGAGAATGAGAGCAGGAAGATGGATCCTGCATTGTGAATATAGCTGAGAGACTTGGTGGCTATTTTTTTTTTTTTAGATTTATTTTAGGGAGGGAGTGAGCATGTGTGTCTGTGAGTAGGGGGAGGGGCAGGGGGCGAGGAAAAGGGGAGAGAATCTCAAGCAGACTCCCCCCTGAGCATGGAGCTGATTTGGGGCTCAGTCTCACAACCCCTAGGATCATGACCTGAGCCAAAACCCAGAGTTGAAGGCTCAACCGAATGAGCCACCCAGGTGCCCCTAGATTTGGTGGCTGTTAGGTGAGACATCTTTTTTTTAGGACACAAATGACTTGGGGGGAATTAATAACTAACATTTAAGCCAGTTCTGTCTTAGACCATAATTTGACTAAGAATAGAAGTATGATATTAATAGGAGGGTGAAACCTGGCACAGTTAATTTCAGATACACTTACGAAAATGGGATACTTTGTATGTGTTGTTTTTCACTACTGTATTATAAACATATCAGTATATATTTATCTTAAAAAATAGTAACTGACTAAATAATAGTACTTTATGGGGCTATACCAGTGTTTGTTTATTTTTTTTTAAAGAAGATTGATTTTAGAGCCTGAGCGCCTGCGAGCAAGTGGGGGAGGGGCACAGGGAGAGGGATAGAGAATCTCAAGCAGACTCCCTGCTGAGTGTGGAGCCCGACTTGGGGCTTGATCTCATGACTGTGACATCATGACCTGCGCTGAAATCAAGAGTTGGATGCTTAGCTGACTGAGCTACCCAGGCGCCCCAGGATATACCAGTGTTTAAATTATTTCCTTTTGTTAGAATCTTAGGCTGCTGATACATCTTTTGCTATTACAAATAATAGTTGAACAAACATCCTTTGTATGCACATTTTTTAATTAATTAAATTGTTTTTTACTTTTTCTTTCCACTTTACCTTCTCCTACCCTTCACCTCCCTCTGGCAACCACCAGTAGTTTCTTTGTGTCTGAGAGCTTGTTTTGTTTTGTTAGATCCACATATAAGTGAGATAATGTGGTATTTGTCTTTCTCTGTCTTGCTTATTTCACATCCATCCATGTTGTCACAAATGGCAAAATTTCATTATTTTTTATGGCTGAATAATATTCTATTGTGTATATATATACTGCAAGTTCTTTTTCCATTCATTCATTGATGGACACTTAGATTGTTTCCATTTCTTAGCTATTGTAAATAGTGCTGCAGTGAACATGGGCGTGCATATATCTTTTTGAATTAATGTTTTCATTTTCTTTGGAAAAAACCAAGAAGTGGAATTGCTGGATCATATAATGGTAGTTCTTGTTTAAATTTTTTGAGGAACCTACATACTGTCATAGTGGCTGTACCAATTTACATTCCTACCAATAGTGCACAAGGGTTCCTTTTCTCTGTCTCCTCACCAACACTTATGTCTTGTCTTTTGGGTAATAGACTTTCTAACAGGTATGAGATGATACCTCATTATGGTTTTGTTTGCATTTCCTGATAATTAGTGATTTTGACTTGTTGGCCATCTGTGTCTTCTTTGGGAAAATGCCTATTCAAGTCTTCTGATGATTTTTAAATCAGATGGTTTGTTTTTGCTATTGAGTTGTATGGGTTCTTTATATATTTTGGATATTAACACCTTATATATGATTTGCAAATATTTTTTTTTAAAGATTTATTTTAGAGAGAGCACATGCTCAGTGGGAAGGGGCAGAGAGAAAGGGAGAGAGAGTCTTAAGCAGACTCTTTGCTGAGCATGGAACCCAACGCAGGGCTCGATCTCATGACCCTGAGATCGACCTGAGCTGAAACCAAGAGTTGCATGCTTAACTCACTGTACCACCCAGGCACCCCCCCCCTTTTTTTTAAAGAGCAAATATTTTCTTGTATGCAGTAGGTTACCTTTTTATTTTGTTGGTTGTTTTCTTTGCTGTGCAGAAGTCTTTTAGTTTGGGGCACCTGGGTGGCTGAGTCAGTGAGGCATCTGCCTTTGACTCAGGTCATGATCTTAGGGTCTTGGGACTGAGCCCTACAGGGAGCCTGCTTCTCCCTCTCCCTCTGTCTGCCACTCCGCCTGCTTGTGCTGTCTTTCTCTCTGTCAAATAAATAAATAAAATCTTAAAAAAAAAAAGTCTTTTAGTTTTTATTAGTCCCACTTGTTTATTTTTGCTTTTGTTGGTTTTACTTTTGGTGTTAGATTCATAAGGTCATTGACAAGACCTTTGTCAAGGAGATAATTTGCCTGTATTTTCTTCTAGGAGTTTTGTGGTTTCAGGTCTACTTTCAAATCTTTGATCCATTCTGAGATAATTTTGTGTATGGTATAAGATAGTGGTCCGGTTTCATTCTTTTGCATGTGGCTGTCCAGTTTTCTAATACCATTTATTGAAGAGATTATCCTTTCCCCATTGTATATATTTTTTTAAAAGATTTTATTATTTATTTGACAGAGATAGACACAGCAAGAGAGGGAACACAAGCAGGGGAGTGGGAGAGGGAGAAGCAGGCTTCCAGCGGAGCAGGGAGCCCAGTGCGGGGCTCGATCCCAGGACCTTGGGATCATGACCTGAGCCGAAGGCAGACGCTTAATGACTGAGCCACCCAGGCGCCCCTCCCCATTGTATATTTTTGACTCCTTTGTTGTAAATTAATTGATCATATATGCATGTTCATTTCTGGGCTCTATTCTATTCCACTGAGATTGTGTGTGTGTGTGTGTGTGTGTGTGTGTGTGTGTGTGTGTGTGTAGAGTGAGAGAAAGCAAGAGTCAGGGGTAGAGGGAGAAACAGGCTCCCCACTGAGTAGGGAGCCAGAAGGGGGGCCCGATCCCAGAACTCTGGGATCATGACCTGAGCCAAAGGCAGGCACTTTACAACTGAGCCACCCAGGCACCTCTGGGTGTCTTATAGTTTCAACATACAGGTCTTTCACTTCCTTGGTTAAATTAATTCCTAGGTATTTTATTCTTTTTGATGCAATTATAAATGATATTATTATTATTATTTTTAAAGATTTTATTTATTTTTTGACAGAGAGAGACACAGCGAGAGGGGGAACACAAGCAGGGGGAGTGGGAGAGGGAGAAGCAGGCTTCCCGCAGAGCAGGGAGCCCAATGCGGGGCTCGATCCCAGGACCTTGGGATCATGACCTGAGCCGAAGGCAGACGCTTAACGACTGAGCCACCCAGGTGCCCAAATGATATTATTTTTTTAATTTCTCTTTTTGCTAGTTTGTTATTAGCATATAGAAACACAACAGATTTGTGTATTGATTTTGTATCTTACAATATTACTGACTTTGTTTATTCTAACATCTTTTTTGATGGCATATTTAGGGTCTTCTATATATAATGTCATCTGCTAATAGTGACACTTTTACTTCTTTCTTTTAAATTTGGTTGCCTTTTATTTCTTTTTCTTACCTAATTGCTCTGGCTAGGATTTCCAATGCCATGTTGAATAAAAGTGGCCAGAGTGAACATCTTTGTCGTGTTCCTGATTTTGGAGGAAAAGGTTTCAGGTTTCACAGTTAAGTATGGTGTTAGCTGTAGGCTTTATTATGTTGAGGGACATTTCCACTTTGTTGAGAGTTTTTGTCATAAATGAATGTTTAGTTTTGTCAAACGCTTTTCCTGTATCTATCGAGATGAACATATGATTTTTATCCTTAATTTTTTAATGTAGTATATCACATTGACTGATTTGTTGATGTTGAGCCAACCTTACATCCATGGAGTAAATCCCACTTGATCATCATGTATGATCTTTTTAATGACTTGTTGAATTCCATTTGCTAATATTTTGTTGAGGATTTTTGCATCTGTGTTCATAAGGGACATTAGCCTGTAACTTTTTTTCTTGTGGCATCCTTGTTGGTTTTCATATCAGGGTAATGTTTGCTTCATAAAATGAGTTTAGTAGTGTTAACTCCTCTTCTATTTTTAGATGAGTTTGAGAAGTACTGTATTAATACTTCTTTAAATCTTTGGTAGAACTCACCAGTGAAGCCATCTGGTGCTGGACTTTGTTGGGAGGTTTTTGATTACTGATTCAGTCTCCTTACTAGTTATCAGTCTGTTCAGATTTTCTGTTTCATGATACAGTCTTGTTTTATCATGCAGGCTCTATGTTTCTAGGAATTTATTCATTTCTTCTAGGTTCTCCAATTTGTTGGGTGTATGATTATTCATAGTAATCTGTTGTGATCCTTTATATTTCTTTAGTATCAGTTGTAACATCTCCTCTTTCATTTCTGATTTTAGTTAAGTCCTGTCCCTCTTTTTTTGGTTAGTCTGAATAAATATCAGTTTTGTTTATCTTTTCAGAGAATCAGCTCTAAGTTGTATTGATCTTTTCTGTTAACTTTTTCTTTTTTTTTTAGATTTTATTTATTTATTTGACAGAAAGAGACACAGTGAGAGAGGAAACACAAGTAGGGGGAGTGGGAGAGGGAGAAGCAGGCTTCCCACCAAGCAGGGAGCCCAATGCAGGGCTTGATCCCAGGCCCCTGGGATCATGACCTGAGCCGAAGGCAGACACTTAACGACTGAGCCACCCAGGCGCCCCTGTATCATTTATTTCTATTCTAGTCTTTGTTATTTCCTTACATCTACTGACTCTGGGCTTCATTTGTTCTTTTTTTTAATAGCTTTTGAGGTGTAAAATTAGATTGAGACTTTTCTTATTTCTTGAGGTGGGCATTTATTACTGTGAACTTCCCTCTTAGAACTGCTTTTGCTGCATCCCATAAAATGTTATATTTCCATTTTTGTTTGTTTTGGGATATTTTTTGATTTTATAAAAATTTTTTCTGGGGTGACTAGCTGGCTTAGTTGGTAGAGCATGTAACTTTTGATCTCAGGGTCCTGAGTTCAAGCCCCATGTTGGGTATGGAGCCTACTTTCAAAAGTAAAAATAAATAGGGAGGATGAGCAAGATGGTGGAGGGGTAGGAGACCTAAATTTCGTCTGGTCCCAGGAATTCAGCTAGATAACTATCAAACCATTCTGAACACCTATGAACTCAACAAATCGAAGAAGAGCAGCAACTCTCTGAACAGAATAGCAACCACTTTCTGGAAGATTCATATTCTATGCCTTCATTGTAGTTAAACTTATTTTTGGTATATATGTAAGTTGTTATCTCTTTAAAATTTTGGGATACAGTTTCTTCTAACAGACCAAAATATACCCTAAATCTCTAGTGTATGGCTTTGTTCTAGTCTCCTGCCTGATCACATTCTCTCCCTTTTTTAAAAAATTTCTTTCTTTTTTCAACCAATTTCTTATCAATTCCTTTTATAAAATCTTTTATAATTTTCATCTTTACAGTCATATTTCATCCCTTCATTGTATTTACCCTTATTTTTGTACATATATAAGTTTTTCTTTCCTCAAAATTTTGGGAGGCAGTTTCTTCTAACAGACGAAAATACACCCAAAATCTAGTGTGTGGTACTGATCTATTCACCAGCCAGATCATATTTGATCATATCCTTTTTTCCTTTTTCTTTTCTTTTTTTCCCTTTCTTTTCCCCCGGTTTCGGGACTCTTCTGATTTGTTTAGTGTATATTTTTCTGGGGTCGTTGTTATCCTGTTAGCATTTTGTTCTCTCAGCTATTCCCCTCTGGACAAAATGACAAGATGGAAACACCCACCTCAAAAAAACAAGAGGCAGTACCGACTACCAGGGACCTAATCAATACAGACATTAGTAAGGTGTCGGAACTAGAGGTCAGATTGACGATAAGATACTAGCTGGGCTTGAAAAAAAGCATGGAAGAGGGCGCCTGGGTGGCTCAGATGGTTAAGCGTCTGCCTTCACCTCTAGAGTCCTGGGATCGAGTCCCACATCGGGCTCCCTGCTCCTTGGGAGCCTGCTTCTCCCTCTGCCTCTCTCTCTCTCTGTCTCTCATGAATAAATAAATAAAAATCTTTAAAAAAAAATAAAAGGATATGACAATTAAAAAAAAAGCATGGAAGTTACTAGAGAAACCCTTTCTGGAGAAATAAAAGAACTAAAAATCTAACCAAGTCGAAATCAAAAAGTCTAATAATGAGGTGCAATAAAAAATGGAGGCCCTAACTGCTAGGATAAATGAGGCAGAAGAGAGAATTAGTGATATAGAAGACCAAATGATGGAGAATAAAGAAGCTGAGAAAAAGAGATAAACAACTACTGGATCACGAGGGCAGAATTCAAGAGATAAGTGATACTATAAGACGAAATAGTATTAGAATAATTGGGATCCCAGAAGAAGAAGGAGAGAGATGGGCAAAAGGTATATTGGAGCAAATTATAGCAGAGAACTTCCCTAATTTGGGGAAGGAAACAGGCATCAAAATCCAGGAGGCACAGAGAACCTCCCTCAAAATCAGTAAAAATAGTTCAACACCCTGACATCTAATAGTAAAACTCACAAGTCTCAGAAATAAAGAGAAAATCCTGAAAGCAGCTTGGGACAAGATGTCTATAACCTACAATGGTAAAAACATTCTGGCAGGCCAGAAACAATTGACATGATATATTCATAGCACTAGATGAGAAAAATATGCAGCCAAGAATATTATATCCAGCTAGGCTGTCATTGAAAATAAAAGGAGAGATAAAAAGCTTCCAGGACAAACAAAAACTAAAAGAATTTGCAAACATGAAACCAGCCCTACAAGAAATATTGAAAGGGGTTCTCTAAGGAAAGCGAGAGCCTAAAAGTAACATAGACTAGAAAGGAACAGAGATAATAAAGGAACAGAGATAATATACAGTAACAGTCACCTTACAGGCAATACAGTGACACTAAATTCATATCTTTCAATAGTTACCCTGAATGTAAATGGGCTAAATGCCCCAATCAAAAGACAGAGGGTATCAGATTGGATAAAAAAATAAGACTGATCGATATGCTGTCTGCAAGAGATTCATTTTAGAGGCAAAGACCCCTCCAGATTGAAAGTGAGGGGGCGGAAAACCATTTACCATGCTAATGGACATCAAAAGAAAGCTGGAGTGGCAATTCTTATATCAGACAAATTGGATTTTAAACCAAAGACCATAATAAGAGATGAGGAAGGACAGTATATCATACTTAAAGGGTCTATCCAACAAGAAGATCTAACAGTTGTAAATATCTATGCCCCTAACACGGGTGCAGCCAATTATATAAGCCAATTAATAACAAAATCAAAGAAATACATGGACAACAATGCAATAATAATAGGGGACTTTAACACCTCCTTCACTGAAATGGACAAATCATCTAAGCAAAAGATCAACAAGGAAATAAAGACTTTAAATGACACACTAGAGCAAATGGATTTGACAGATAGATTCAGAACATTCCATCCCAAAGCAGCAGAATACACATTCTTCTCAAGTGCCCATGGAACATTCTCCAGAATAGATCACATCCTGGGTCACAAATCAGGTCCCAAGTAGTACCAAAAGATTGGGATCATTCCCTGCATATTTTTGGACCACAATGCTTTGAAACTAGAACTCAATCACAAGAGGAAAGTTGGAAAGAACGCAAATACATGGAGGCTGAAGAGCATCCTACTAAAGAATGAATGGGTCAACCAGGAAATTAAAGAAAATTAAAAAAAATTCATGGAAACAAATGAAAATGAAAACACAACTGTTCAAAGTCTTTGGGATGCAGCCACGGTGGTCCTAAGAGGAAAGTATATAGCAATACAAGCCTTTCTCAAGAAACAAGAAAGGTCTCAAATACACAACCTAACCCTACACCTAAAGGAGCTGGAGAAAGAACAGTAAATAAAGCCTAAACCCAGCAGGAGAAAAGAAATAATAAAGATCAAAGCAGAAATCAATGAAATAGAAACCCAAAGAACAGTAGAACAGATCAATGAAATTAGGAGCTGATTCTTTGAAAGAATTAATAAAATTGATAAACCCCTGGCCAGGCTTATCAAAAAGAAAAGAGAAATGACCCAAATAAATAAAATCATGAATGAAAGAGGAGAGATCACAACCAACACAAAAGAAATACAATTAAAAGAGCATATTATGAGCAACTATATGCTAGCAAATTAGATAATCTGGAAGAAATGGATGCATTCCTACCAAAACTGAACCAGGAAGAAATAGAAAACCTGAACAGACCTATAACCACTAAGGAAATTGAAGCAGTCATCAAAAATCTCCCAACAAACAAAAGCCCAGGGCCAGATGGCTTCCCAGGGGAATTCTATCAGACATTTAAAGAAGAATTAATACTTGTTCTCCTGAAACTGTTCCAAAAAATAGAAATGGAAGGAAAACTTCCAAACTCATTTTATAAGGCCAGCATTACCTTGATCCCAAAATCAGACAAAGACCCCATCAAAAACAATTACAGACCAATATCCCTGATGAATACGTATGCAAAAATTCTCACTAAAATACTAGCCAATAGGATCCAACAGTACATTAAAAGGATTATTCACCATGACCAAATGGGATTTATCCCTGGGCTGCAAGGTTGGTTCAACATCCACAAATCAATCAGTGTGATACAGTACATTAATAAAAGAAAGAACAAGAACCATATGATCCTCTCAATAGATGCAGAAAAAGCATTTGACAAAGTACAGCATCCTTTCTTGATTAAAACTCTTCACAGTGTAGGGATAGAGGGTACATACCTCAATATCATAAAAGCCATCTATGAAAAACCCACAGCAAATATCATTCTCAGTGGGGGAAAAACAGATCTTTTCCCCTAAGGTCAGGAACACGGCAGGGATGTCCACTATCACCACTGCTATTCAACATAGTACTAGAAGTCCTAGCCACAGCAATCAGACAACAGAAAGAAATAAAAGGCATCCAAATCAACAAAGAAGTCAGACTCACTCTTTGCAGATGATATGATACTTCATGTGGAAAACCCAAAAGACTCCACCCCAAAAACTGCTAGAACTCATACAGGAATTCAGTAAAGTGGCAGGATATAAAATCAGTGCACAGAAATCAATTGCATTTCTATACACCAACAACAAGACAGAAGAAAGAGAAATTAAGGAGTCGATCCCATTTACAATTGCACCCAAAACCATAAGATATCTAGGAATAAATCGAACCAAGAGGCAAAGAATCTGTACTCAGAAAACTATAAAATACTCATGAAAGAAATTGAGGAAGACACAAAGAAATGGAAAAACATTCCATGCTCATGGATTGGAAGAACAAATATTGTGAAAATGTCAATGCTACCTAGAGCAATCTACACATTTAATGCAATCCCCGTCAAAATACCATCTACTTTTTCAAAGAAATGGAACAAATAATCCTAAAATTTGTACGGATCCAGAAAAGACCCTGAATAGCCAGAGGAATGTTGAAAAAGAAAAGCAAAGCTGTTGGCGTCACAATCCCGGACTTCAAACTATTACAAAGCTGAAATCACTTTGTATGGTATGTGCCAGTATGGTACTGGCACAAAAACAGACACATACATCAATGGAACAGAATAGAGAGCCCAGAAATGGACCCTCAACTCTATGGTCAACTCATCTTTGACAAAACAGGAAAGAATGTCCAATGGAAAAGTCTCTTCAACAAATGGTGTTGGGAAAATTGGACAGCCACATGAAGAAGAATGAAACTGGACCATTTCCTTACACCACACACAAAAATAGACTCAAAATGGATGAAAGACCTAAATGTGAGACAGGAGTCCATCAAAATCCTAGAGGAGAACGCAGGCAGCAACCTCTTCGACCTCAGCCGCAGCAACTTCTTCCTAGAAACATTGCCAAAGGCAAGGGAAGCCAGGGCAAAAATGAACTATTGGGACTTCATCAAGATAAAAAGCTTTTGCACAGCAAAGGAAACAGTCCACAACACCAAAAGACAACTGACAGAATGGGAGAAGATATTTGCAAATGACATATCAGATAAAGGGCTAGTATCCAAAATCTATAAAGAACTTATCAAACTCAACACCCAGAGAACAACTAATCCAATCAAGAAATGGGCAGAAGACATGAACATTTTTCCAAAGAAGACATCCAGATGGCCAACAGACACATGAAAAAGTGCTCAACATCACTTGGCATCAGGGAAATACAAATGAAAACCTCAATGAGATACCACCTCACAAAATTAACAATTCAGGAAACGACAGATGTTGGCAAGGATGCAGAGAAAGGGGAACCCTCCTACAGTGTTGGTGGGAATGCACGCTGGTGCAGCCACTCTGGAAAACAGTCTGGAGGTTCCTCAAAAAGTTGAAAATCAAGCTACCCTACGACCCAGCAATTGCACTACTGGGTATTTACCCGTGCATCCCAGTGTTTATAGAGCAATGTCAAAAATAGCCAAATTATGGAAAGAGCCAAGATGTCCATCAACAGATGAATGGATAAAGAAGATGTGGTATATATATATATATACAATGGACTGTCATGTAGCCTTAAAAAAAAAATCTTGCCATTTGCAACGACATGGTTGGAACTAGAGGGTATTATGCTAAGCGAGGTAAATGAGTCAGAGAAAGACATGTATCATATGATCTCACTGATATGAGGAATTCTTTTTTTTTTTTGATATGAGGAATTCTTAATCTCAGGAAGCAAACTGAAGGTTGCTGGAGTGGTGGGGGGTGGGAGGGATGGGGTGGCTGGGTGATAGACACTGGGGAGGGTATGTGCTATGGTGAGCGCTGTGAATTGTGTAAGACTGATGAATCACAGACCTGTACCTCTCAAACAAATATGTTAAAGAAAAAAAGTAGGAAGGGAAAAATGAAGGGGGGAATCAGAGGAGTAGATGAACTATGAGAGACTATGGACTCTGAGAAACAAACTGAGGGTTCTAGAGGGGAGGGGAGTGGGGGGATGGATTAGCCTGGTGATGGGTATTAAAGAGGGCACGTTCTGCATGGAGCACTGGGTGTTATACGCAAACAATCATGGAACAGTACATCAAAAAAAAATACATACAAAGATACATAAATAAAATAAAAGTGGGTGAATACTGTCTTTAAAAAAATTTGTTTTTCTTTAACCCACTGGTTGTTCAGTAGCATGTTTAATATCTCCATATTTGTGAATTTTCCAGCTTTCCTTGTCTTAATTGATTTCTAGTTTTATATTGCTGTGGTCGGAAAGGATGCTTGATATTATTTCAGTCCTCTTAAATTTATTAAGACTTGTTTTGTGGTCAACATCTGATCTGTTCTAAAGAATGTTCTATGTGCACTTGGGAAAAATGTGTATTCTGTTGCTTTTGGGTGGAATGTTCTGTATATACAGTTAAGTCCATCTGGTCTGGCGTGTCATTTAAGGCCAGTGTTTCCATATTGATTTTCTCTCTTTTTTTTTTAAGATTTTATTTATTTATTTATTTGACAGACACAGTGAGAGAGGGACCACAAGCAGGGGGATTGGGAGAGGGAGAAGCAGAGAGCCCGATGTGGGGCTCGATCCTAGGACCCTGGGATCATGACCTGAGCCGAAGGCAGTTGCTTAATGACTGAGCCACCCACGTGCCCCTCCATATTGATTTTCTGTCTGGATGATCTATCCATTGGTGTAAGTGAGGTATTGAAGTCCCCTATTACTGTATTGCTGTCTGTTTCTTCATTTTGGTCTGTTAGTATTTGCTTTATATATTAGGTGCTCCTATAAATATTTACAAATGTTATATCCTCTTATTGGATTTAACCCTTCATCATTATGTAATGCCCTTATTTGTCTCTGATAGTCTTTGTATTAAAATTGATTTTATCTGATATAAGTATAGCTACTCCAGCTTTCTTTTGGTTTTTATTTGCATGGAACATCTTTTTCTGTGCCTTTCCTTTCAGTCTGTGTATGTCATTACATTTAAAATGAGTCTGTCTTTTTTTTTTTTTTTAAGATTTTATTTATTTGACAGAGACACAGCAAGAGAGGGAACACAAGCAGGGCGAGTGGGAGAGGGAGAAGCAGGCTTCCTGCCAAGCAGGGAGCCCAATGCGGGGTTCGATCCCAGGACCCTGGGATCATTACCTGAGCTGAAGGCAGATGCTTAACGACTGAGCCACTTTTTTTTTTTTTTAATCCATTCAGCCACTCTGTGCCTTTTTTTTTATTTTTCAAGTAAACTCTGCACCCATTGTGGGGCTCAAACTCATGACCCTGAGATCAAAAGTCACAAGCTCTACTGACTGAGCCAGCCAGGCGCCCCACCACTCTATATCTTTTGATTGGAGAATTTAGTTTGTTTACAGTTAAAGTAATTAGTGATAGGTATATACTTATTTCCATTGTGTTCATTGTTTTCGGGCTGTTTTTGTAGTTCCTTTCTGTTCCTTTCTTCTCTTGCTTTCTTCCTTTGTGGTTTGATGACTGTTCTTTAGTGTTATGCTTATTTTTCCTTCTCTTTATCTTTTGTGTATTTACTGTAGGTTTTTGTTTTATGGTTACCTTATGGTTACATATAACAACTTATTAGTCTCTTTTAAGTTGGTAACAACTCAAGTTTGATCCCATTCTAAATCCCAACATTTTAACTCCCTCTGCTACATTTTATGTACATTTTAAGGCTTTTTGCGTATTACCAAATTGCATTTATTAATAGGCTAGTTGCTTATACTTATCATCCCTGAAGCTGAGCTCCACTTTATTTTGTATATGAAGCTAAAACACAGTAAGGTACTATTATAAAGGGACTTGTTATTACACTGTTAATTACTGTTACCACTGTGTAAACTGGATGTCCCATTAAATTCTTTAAATATAACAACTTAGAGAAATAGGAGCTAGTACAGTGCTCAGCCCAAAGTAGAAATTTTGTCAGAACATTGTCAGTTGGTGCAACAGAGTGGTAATCATATGCCTCTGGACAAGAAGGTAGTGGTAATGTGTGGACTTTGTGTTAGTTTTTGGGATCATGGGTGGTTGTTCCTCCACTCCTGATTTCTTTATGTTGCTTTTACAGTAGCATTCATTAATCTACAGTGTGCCCCCTGATAAGCAGCTCAGAATTTTCCCCTAGTAGGTAAAGCTAAAACCTGTTCTTCTAGTTGAAAATAATCTTATTGAACTCCTTATGGCAAAATAAGTATTTATTACATTTGTGGTATTTGCGATGCTTGAGCCAGCTGCACCTTAAACCAAATACACTCTATTTCTTGGAGTGAAATTTCATTTCCTTAATCTAAATATAAAGACAAAACTCTAGAGTTTAAATGTTAATTTAGTTATATTGGCCAGTTTTTCTCCCCTGCTGCTTTTAGCATTTGGTGGAAATCCTTTCTGAAAGCCATGTTTTTAAATGGTTTTTTGCAGTTGTTTCCTGTGGGCAATAGAATTTTCTTTGTATTCTAAATTTTCTCTAGTGAGTTTATGCTGTTTTCATAAATATATGTTAATCAGGAGTTCCCACAGTCCCTCCTCAGGTTCAGTAATTCGCTAGAATGGCTCACAGAACTCAGGAAAACAGTTTACTTACATTACCAGTGTATCATAAAGGGTACGACTCAAGAACAAATAGAAGGGTTGCACAGGGCAAGGAATGTGGTAGAGGGGTACAGAGTTTCCCTGTTTTCTCTGGGTGTGCCACTTTCCCAGCACCTTGAGGTATTCACCAGTTAGGAAGCTGAACCCCACTGTTTAGAGTTTTTATGGAGGTTCCATTTTGTAGACATGAATGGTTAAATCATTGGCAATTGGTGATTAACTAAATCTCCTGCCCCTCTCCTTCTGGAGGTTAGGGAGTGGAGCTGAAAGTTCCAGCTCTCTAATTATATGGTCCAACTCTGGCAACCAGACCCCATTCTGAAGCTTTCTAGGGGCCTACCAAGGTGACCTCATTTGCATACACTCAGGTTTATTATTAATAACAACAAATGACATTTCTCTCCTATGTCTCAGGAAATTCCAAGGGTTTTAGGATTTCTGTGCCAGGAACTGGAATGAAAACCAAATCTTTATTTCTTATTATATCACAATACCCATTGTGCCTGCCATGGTATCATGTTGCATGTATTTGAGATGATTTAATTGAATATGGAGCTTATTACTTTGTGTGGTAGCAGAATTTAGCTGCAATGTATTAGCAGATTCAGTTGCTGCATGATTCTTTATATTGAGCTAACCTCCATTTCATTGTTGTGTTCACCCATAGTTTTGCTCTGTAGAGCAAGTGTGCTAACTCTTCAGAAAGACTGCCTTTCAGATAAAGTGTTGTATGGAAACCGGCTCCATCACTAACTTAATTCTGGAGTAAATCAACTTGAAAACCAGTAACTGTGCTGAAGATAATGTAATTATTCTCTACAACCCCAGAATTGCGAAGTTAAAGCTCCTGGTGCTAATGCACCACGTTCACTGTTGTTCTGTTTCTACTTTTCCACTGGAAACCTGTATCAGTTTAAAGAAATAGTCCTTTGGGATCTACCAGCTTTTAGAGCATCCCTCTCTACTCTTTCATCTTCCTGGTGTCCAGCTAAGTTAATGGTTTTATTGTGAATATTCCATTTGGCAAGTTATTTGTAATACATTTCCTTGTAACTAAAGACTTAAACCCTAAGCAAAATAGAATGCTGTACTTTGATGTAGAGTCCTTTACATTTTTTGATCTGATCTTTCCAGACCATAGAGTAAAAAAGTATTTACTCTCTTAAGGCAAATAGTTTCTAGGCAGTGAGGGAACTGACTTTAAAATAGCTGCTCCTTTGGGCGCCTGGCTGGCTCATTCAGAAAAGCTTGTGACTCTTGATCTCGGGGTTGTGAGTTTGAGCCCCATGTTGGGTGTAGACGTTACTTAAAACTAAAGCTTTTAAAAAAATTAAAAAAAAAAAAGCTGCTCCTTATACTTGTTTGTATTTGCTGCATGTAGTATATGGGAGTTTGAGTAGCATACCTGTTTTGAGACTTTATGAAGTGCTTTGTCATAAGGGACTGCAAATAATCACAGAAACCCTTCAGTGACTCCATTCATCTCTGTTTCTGAATATTTCAAGAAGTCCAAGTCAGTTCAGATACCCAGTATGATACCCAGTATCTCCAACCCTGAAATATTTTAGGGCTACTCTTTTTGTTTAGTTCAGTGTATTTAATTTTTTATAAATATAGTTCCCAAATCAAGAAGTTAATTAATATACAGTGAAAAGTTGTCTTCCTATTTATATGCTCCCATCTACCCAGGTGCTGTCTCCAGGTTTCATTAGCTTTTTATGTATCTTTCCAGAACTTACGTGTGTACAAGCAAAATGTGTATTATTTGCCCCCTTTCTTTGTACACAGTTTTTTTATCTGCTTTTTTTTCTGGGCAAAAACAAATAGCATATCTCATGGAGACTTCCTTAAATATTTTTTACAGCTTCATAATATTACATTGTATAATTGTGCCATAATTTACTAATCAAACACTCTTGGCAGGCATTTAGGTTTGTTTCTAGTTTTGTTTTTTTTTTTTTTTTTTTATTAACCTAGCCCATGGGCCACCTGGATGACTCAGTTGGTTAAGGAACCAGCTCTTGATTTTGACTCAGGTCATGATTTCAGGGTCTTAAGATCGAGCCCCACATTGGGCACTGCACTGAGCTTGGGGCCTGCTTAAGATTCTCTCTCTCCACTCCCCCTCTCTCTCTCTGAAAAAAATAAAAGATTTCCCAAAATGATATTTAAATAAGCTGGCACAGTATGCCCATGTGAAAATACGTTCTAGAGCCATCTTAATTTTGTGGGACTAATATAAACAAAAAAACACTGACTGTGGTCAAGAGGTTCAACTCTAATTGATTCAGCTATTATTCTTTATTGTGAGATGGGCCTTGAATTGTTGGAGAATAAGAGAAATTATCTAATCAGACTTTGAAGATTAGGAAAACTATATCCATTTAGCCCTTTTTTTTAAAAAAAGATTTTATTTATTTGAGAGAGAGAGAAGTGAGATAGCAAGAGAGAGCATGAGCAGGGAGGAGAAGGAGAAGCAGTTTCCCTGTGAGCAGGGAGCCCAACATCGGGCTCGATCGCAGGACCCCAAGATCATGACCTGAGCCAAAGGCAGATGCTTAACTGAACCACTCAGGTACCCCAGCCACCACCACCTTCTTCTTCTTTTTTTTTTTTTTAAAGTAGGCTCCACACCCAGCATGGAGCCAAATGTGGGGCTTGAACTGACGACCCTAAGATCAAGACCTGAGCCGAGATTGGACTTTTAACCAACTGAGCCACCCAGGCGCCCCTTCTACCTTTTTAAGTAGAGAAATTTTACTACACATTACTACACTTCAGAAATTTTAGAGGCATCCTTAACTTTCTTTTTCTTCTCCCTTCTACTGTCAGTCGGGTCAGTCACCATGTGTTCTGCATCTTCCGTCCTAGTACCATTTGTATTTGACCCTTTTCCATTCCCACTTCAGCACGTTATCCAGCCTAGTTAGTCACACCAGCCTATATCTGCGCTCAGACTTCTCTGCATGCATAATATTGGTAATGGCCAGTGTTTACCAAATACCTCCTGTGTACCAGGCACTGTACTAACTGCTCCTTATGTACTGATCATTTCAATCCTTACAACTACTCTCTGAGATTATAGTAATATTTCTATTTCACAGGTAAAGAAATTGAGGCACAGAGAGATTACATAGCTAAGAGGTAATGGAGTCAAACAGCTATGAGATGGTCTCAGTTCTTAAAAAGTTAATGTCCTGAGATGCTGGGTGGCTTAGTTGGTTAAGCATCTGCCTTTGGCTCAGGTCATGATCCCAGGGTCCTGGGATCGAGCCCCGCATCGGACTTCCTGCTAAGTGGGAGATCTGCTTCACCCTCTCCCTCTGCCTCTCCTCCAGGCTTGTGCTTTCTCTCTCTCTCTCAAATAAATAAATAAAATCTTAAAAAAAAAAAGTTAATATCCTAATGAGGACAAATAGGAAACCATTCCTTCAAACTAGAAATGCCACAGTAGTCCAGAGTAGAAAGGAAAGAGTGGACTGAGAAAATGGAGATTTTTACAGAAGAGAGGGATGTAGGTGATATGGAGGTTATTTGGAAGAACATACCAGACAGGGAGAAGTCATGAGTTACCCCACGAGTACTGACTTTGCAAAATTGGCAAATGCCATCAGCCAAACTAGCACTGAACTGGTCCATCAGATTCATTTGGAAAGCTTTTCAAATGTTGTTGGTTCCTGACCCCATCCTTGAGCCGCTCCAGAATTTAGATGGTGTGAGGCAGGGCTATAGAATCTGTGGTATTGATACCATCACAGGCCAGGGAACCACTAACTAAAGAAGGAAGAAGATAATGGGGGTGACTAGAGCAGAGGGATGCTTTTTCTGAGAAACATTAAGAGTTAATCTGATGAGTAGGGCCAAATCATACAAGGAAAGGTCAGGCTGAGGAATTCAGAGTTGAAGAAGTCAGCAGAAAAAGTGAGTCAGCAGATGTATTACAAGCAGTGTCCGAAGCAGAATTTTCTGACAGCATTATGCAGGAAGGAAAGGCAGCAATAAGAACCAAGCTAGGAGACAGCTATAGGGAACTGAAAACCATAATATCACTATGAGAGTCTTTTTTTATGATTTTATATATTTACTTGACAGAGATATAGCGAGAGAGGGAACACAAGCAGGGGGAGTGGGAGAGGGAGAAGCAGGCTTCCCACCAAGCAGGGAGCCTGATGCGGGGCTCAATCCCAGGACCCTGGGATCATGACCTGAGCCGAAGGTAGATGTTTAACGCCTGAGCCACCCAGGTGCCCCTCACTATGAGAGTCTTACAGAGGAGTAGACATTTTGCTAGGGCTGCTTTGTCTAAGACATGAATTAGTAAATTTGTGATCTGAGGTTCAATTAAAGAGTATTTTATGTGCAAAGAGTATCAAAAATTAAGAGACTTGGGGTGCCTGGCTGGCTTAGTTGGTAGAGCATGCAACTCTTGATCCTCAGGGTTGTGAGTTTGAGTCGCAATGTTGGGTGTAGAGATTACTTAAAAAATAAATCTTTCAAAAAAAGAGACCCACCTGGGGAGCCTGGGTGGCTCAGTCGTTGGGCGTCTGCCTTCGGCTCAGGTCATGATCCCAGGGTCCTGGGATCGAGCCCCGCATCGGGCTCCCTGCTCGGCGGGAAGCCTGCTTCTCCCTCTCCCACTCCCCCTGCTTGTGTTCCCTCTCTTGCTGTGTCTCTCTCTGTCAAATAAATAAATAAAATCTTTAAAAAAAAAAAAAGACCCATTTTCCAAATTGAATAATATATAAGAATTGACATTGGGGTTGTACTTTTTTTTTTTTTTTTTTAAGATTTTATTTATTTATTTGACAGAGAGATAGCGACAGCAGGAACACAAGCAGGGAGAGTGGGAGAGGGAGAAGCAGGCTTCCCGCCAAGCACGGATCCCGATGTGGGGCTCGATCCCAGAACCCTGGGATCATGACCTGAGCCTAAGGCAGATGCTTAACAACTGAGTCACCCAGGTGCCCCTGAGGTTGTACTTCTATATAATTAACCTGGCATTTTATTTCTGAGAGAGAGGGGCACTATAAGAAGTGATAATATGTAGAAGTCACAGTTATCCTTCTTTGACTAACTTTAAATAATCTAATTTTACCTAACTGCTAGTTATAAATTTATTCATCAAAAATTCCTTTTAAATCTGTATTTTCCAATTTTACTACTCACAGGACAAATACCTTTCAGGGCTCTGTCTGACTCTGCAGTATTGTTGGAGATTCTGACGTGGCAAAGGGATTAAGAACACAGGCTCTGGAATGAGACCAGCTGTATTAAAATCCCAGTTTGGCCACATACTAACTGTATGACATTGGTATTTAATCTCCTTTTTCCCCAGTTTCCTCATCTAGAAAATGAAAATATGATAGTAATTACCATAAAATAAGATTGTTAGGATTAATATTTGGGGCGCCTGGGTGGCTCAGTTGGTTAAGCGTCCGACTCTTGATCTCAGCTCAGATCCTGATCTCAGGGTTGTGAGTTCAAGCCCTGTGTACCCTACTTAAAAAAAAATTTAAAAGGATTAACAGAGATGATGTCTGGTTTAAAGTAACCACTCAAATTTTAGCTATTATTTAGTAATAAAAATAATAGTATTTGCTTTTTTAAAAACAGCACTCTTGGAGCAGCATAGAGGATAGAATTAGAGAAGGCAAGAATAGGTATAGGGAGATCTGTTAAGAGGCTGTCACAATAAACCAGACAAGAAGTGATGCTAGCTTCAGCAGGTATGGAATGCCACTATAAGTAAATTTGATGGGGGTGCCTGGGTGGCTCAGTTGGTTAAGCGTCTGACTCTTTGATTTTAGCTCAGGTCATGATCTCAGGGTCATAAGATCGAGTCCTTCATCGGCTCTGCACTGAGCGTGGAGTCTGCTTAAGATTCTCTCTCTCCCTCTCCCTCTGCTCCTCCCCCTGCCCCACTCATATGTGCATGCACACATGCTCTCTCTCTCTCTCTCAAAAAAAAAAAAGGTTTGAGTGATATTTAGGAATTAAAATTGACAGAAAACTTCAAAATGGAGTAAATAGAAGGTCACTGAGAGAGAACAATAGATGTTTTCTTAAATTTTTGGCCTAATGGAGACCCAACTTCATGGGGCATGGAGGATGGGGCTAGAAGAGATTTTCATGATTTTAGTTTGGGACATTGAGTATTTTAAGTGCAAGGTGGGATTTAATCATCTGCATTTTTAAGAAGCTGCTGAATCGCTGGAACGTATACTACAGTTTAAGAACTGTTGGTATGAAAGGGCGCTTGGGTGGCTCGGGTGGGTGTCTGCCTTCGGTTCAGGTCATGATCCTGGGGTCCTGGGATCGAGCCCCATATCAGGCTCTGTACTCAGCGGGGAGCCTGCTTCTCCCTCTGCCTCTGCCTGATGCTCCCCCTGCTTGTGCTCTCTCTGTGTCAAATAAATAAATAAAATCTGTAAAAAAAAAACTGTTGGTATGAAGATAAAAAAAAATAGTTGTAGACATACAGTTGGATATTTGGTCTGAAGTTCAGAAGAGCTGGGGTTGGTATATATAAATTTAGAGGTGGTCTGCATATAGAAAGTAAATGAAACCACTGGTGAGGATGACCGTGTGTGGAGCAAGAAGAGAAAGGAATCTAAAATTGACCATGAGAATCCCAAAATTTAAAAGCCAGGAAGAGGAAAACAAACATGTATGGAGTGGGAAGTGTAAGACAGAAAAGTACGCAGTGGTAAGGCAAGAAGACAAAGGAAGAATGTGCTTTAAAAGGAGAGACCGGTCATGGAAAAGGAGCACTGTAATTATCCGTGAGGCTTCCCAGCATGGAGGTGTATAGGTGACCTTTTGAAGAGCTGTTTGCAGGATGCAGGTGGGTACCCACCTGAAGAGTGAATGGGGGGTAGTGAAATATAGTCATTTCTTAAGATGTTAGCTTTGATAGCTGGACAGGGAAAGGGTTTGAGGGAGGGATTTTTTTTTTCCCTAAGAGGGTGGAAACTTGATTGTGTTTAAGTGATTTACAGGATGGCTGGAACGGAGTGGGGTGTTGAATACCTGAGAGAGAGGATAATGGATAAGATCTCTAAAAGAGTGATGGGATTCAAAGCTTAAGTGGAGAAATTTGTCTTAGTTATGAGGGGAGGCAGGTTTAGTATAGTAGGAGAGAACAAAGAAAGGAGTGGATATGGATATAGAGGAAAAAAACACTGATGCATTGTGTGATTATGCAATTTTGGTGACCTGGAGTTATGTTATCTGTTTCTGGGGAAGTGATGGGGGTTTGGACAAGGGGCCGCATTCCTGTCCAGCCTGCTCTTGGGCCAGCCCAGCAGTGTGCTTGGCTTTTGTTCCCTTTGGTCACTAATCCTTTGGCCTCATGTAAGGCCACCCATCCCTTCCCTTTCTTGGGAGTGAGACCTGGGCCCACGTACCCCAATGCAGTGTATCAGCTTAGTTTCAACTTCTTGTCTGGATTTCTTTTACTTTTTCTCCAGGCAGGGAGATCAAAACTACAGTTATAGTCCTGATGAACTATTTTAGTAACCATGTAGATATACTGTTTTTCTTTAGAAATCTAATCTATAATTTTCATTTTTGACAACTGAGTTCTCTAATGTACATCAACTATAAGTCTGTTTTATTTATCAGAAATTTGTTAAGCTCATACTGTGGGCCAGGCACTATGCTAGGTACTTGTTACAATGGATTAAATAAGATATGGCTGCCTTAAGGAGCTGGGAGAGACTACTACCATCACACACAGCCCTGACTTTTTTCTCTTGATAAATGCATAGACTTTAGAATATCTAGATCTGAATCCAACTTCTTTTTGCAAAAAAAGGCCAAATTATTATCTCTTTGTTTGAGAATATCGTGAAAGGGATCTTTAATTTATGTATTATACAACCCAAATGGTCCCTTTTCCTTACACTCTGGTATTTTTTCATGCTGCTTCTATAATTAAAATACAGAACTTTCCCCTCCTGAAGTAGAGTGTTTTTACTGTACATCAGGTGGTCTTAACCTGGGTTTTGTCGATCTCAGGATTGGTGGTTTTGTGAGTTCATGAACCTTCCCAAATTATATGCAAAATTGAGTGTGTACATATGGGTTCTTAGAGTAGAAAGAGTCCTTAATTTTTTTAAACTCCCAAAGAATTCTATCACACCAAAATATTAAGAACCACTATATTAAAATCCTTATATAATAGGTTTTGTCCTATGACTATTTATACTGTTTACTATTTAGATTTTCTCACAAGAGGAAAGGGAAATTGAAGATGTAATATTTCATAATTGCATTTCTTAAAATTATTTATACAATTTTAATATACAATTATTGAAATTAGCATTTAAACGTTAGGATTTCTTTTTACATCATCTAACAATATTATAACCATGCTGCGGTTTTTGTTGCAAATATATTTTTTGTTTGTCTTTAGTACCAGGGCCCTCTGGTGATAATGGCATCAGTATTACCATGATCTTGATGGCCTGGATGGTTATTGCAGTGATCTTGTTTCTACTGAGACCTCCTAATCTAAGAGGATCCAACCTAACTGGCAAGCCAACCAGTCCTCATAATGTAAGTGTTGTGGATTAGAAATTCATTTGGGTAGGGGATGGGTGTGACCTGGAATGGAAGGAATTTGTTTTGACTGAAATACTAGAATTAGCAAAGGGAAGACTTAACTCACGGAATAAGTTCTTCCAGTGTAGTCCTTGTAAATCTTGCAACCCCAAATGGCTTAGTCTTCGTGCAGTTACATACAGAGAAAAGCACAGACCAGTAGCCCAAAAAGAATTTAAAATACATTCCAATCTTCACTCACATTCCAGTCTTTCTTTAATAAAAAAATGATCCAGTTCATAATAATCCATAGCAGTATTTCTCAAATCTCAGTCTTCCACTCCCTAGTTCCTCACAGTTGACCCCTCACTTCTCATGGTTCCAGCTCCCTAAATTCTCTTACTAGCTACAGTTCAAATGTTTTTCCCTCTACTTCGTTTTCTCCCCTTCTGTCCTAGCTATTAAATACAGTAGAGGCCCTGAGCCTGTCTGGTGAAATCCCATTTTCCTCTTGTTTTCCCATCCAAATTCTCTTAAACTCTTCCAGTTCTGCATCATAACAGGTCAGCTGAACTGACAGAGGAGAGGTAGGCTCATTCATGTTGGTAAATCTTGATAGTCATGATTACTACCATTTTTAGAACCTTCTAGATAAAAAATATGATAAATAAAGTGACCCAACAGGGGGTTTTTGGTGCTGTCTTTAACAGAAACTTCACTGAAGGATTCCTTGTAATTGTTTTGAGAACCTGTATTTATATTTTTTTCTTTTCTATTTGACTTGGGTGTTACCTCTTTAAAGATATTTACATGATGAATTCACTTGTCGAACACCAAATTATCCCACTAATTCCCTTCTCCAACCTTCACCATGTGGAATTCCTAAAATAATTTTTTTTTCCACAGTCTTGTATTGCTAATATTAGAAGTTTTAGTTAAACTATTTCCTTACGTAGGAGAAAGCAAATCTGGAATGATGATTGGTCAGTGCTGTGGTTTGTTTAGGAATAGAACATTTAGATATGTAGCCATGCTGACTTTATGAAAGAATACATCATTAGCACTATATAAAAATTTGCCTTAAATTTATTTTTTGTTTCTCTTGGAGAAGTTATCCATAAAACAGCTTATATATTGTCCTGATAAGATGCTTTCTCCTCAGTGTTTTTTCTTACTTTCTAGGTACAGTTTTATTACTTTCATATCAAAGAGCAACTTCCTCAACATTTGCATCTAAAGAAATCCAACTTAATAAGCTGGCCTAGAAGCCATCAAAAGGGACAGAAATTTAAGATGACACCTCCTAAACCTTACTTCATTGTAGGCCAGCAGTTCTTGGATAGTAGGCCCACTGCCCTAGGAGTAAGCAAGAAAACATACTAATTTCAAGTAGAAAATTGACCACCCTCAACCAGGGCCACATATAACATGTCAGAGTAAATAAATGGAATCTTCCTGAAGATTCCTAAAAGCTCTGATCTTTCCTTTCCAGTTCAAATACCTTCTCTTGCCAGTAACAAAGATCAGCTCCACCTGGTTTAAACAAGTGGCTGTATTGGTTTACACATTAGAAAATCCAGAGAGGTAGGGTCAGGGTTTTAGATTGTTTAACAGTATCATCAAAGACTGACTTTCTTTCTTCATTCCATCAGCTTCCTTCCAAAGTGGGCTCCCTTTGTGGTCATAGGATGCCTGCTGGTAGCCAACTGGAGCCACATGCTTCCTCATTGACATTCTGTAGTGAGAAGCAAAAGTCTCTTCTTTCACTTTGTAATGTGCCCAGTCACCTTAAGCAAGAGGGATGATACTACCTTTATTGGTTTAAATGTCATCTCTGGAGCTGTCAGGGAGAGCAGTTTCATCCATATCATTTTACTGTTACATAGTTTTCCTTTCTTCCATGCCACAGGGAGAAATAAGACAAACATTGGGAATTATAGTGTTAAGCTAGTGTTCCCTTGTGCAAAAACATATGAAAAATTCAAATAAGTATATGATTAGGGATTGGAGGGTGGGGGGAGGCATGCTGCTCAGTTCTTACTATATGTGTTAGATTGGTGGCACTGGGATTTAAGAAGTCAGTTCCATAATTTCTGTCTTTCTAATGCCAGGGACAAGATCCACCAGCCCCTCCTGTGGACTAACTTTGTGATATGGGAAGTGAAAATAGTTAACACCTTGCACGACCAAATGAACGAAGATGACCAGAGTACTCTTAACCCCATTAGACTGTTTTTCCTTTTGCATCTGCAATATGGGATGGTATTGTTTTCATGAGCTTCTAGAAATTTCACTTGAAAGCTTATTTTTGCTTCCTGTGTTATCACCATTCCTTTTTACAGTATATTTGAGTAAGTGATTTTATTAAAAAAGTTACATGGGCTTTTTTGGTTATCCTAAACTTAAACATTCCACTCATTCTGTTTGTAACTGTGGTCATAATTTTTTGTGATGATTTCTGGCCTGATTGAAGGAAATTTGAGATCCTGCCTTTAAATATTTTAAATAGTTTTGATAGGTTTTAAAATTACTTTTTTTTCATAAGGTATTTATAAAGTTACTTGGGGTTGTCTGAGATTGTATGAAAAAATTAGAACCACACTGTATTTGCATTTACCTTAATAGTTTATTTGTGGGTGGCAGTTTTTTCTAGTTCTTGGGACTGTGGCAGCCTTTGGAATATTTTACAAATCTGTGTCATCCACTACAGCTGGCTTGTGTGGCTAGAAAAAGAGGGGAGAAGAAATGAAATAGTTGTTTACTAAGTTTTTTATTCCCACAAAAATGTCTAATATTAGGAGAACTTTAAACATGATTTAAATATAGTGGGTGATTTACAGTCCATTATAGCCTTATAAGGTTCATGAAAGGAGGAAAAAAGTTAATGCTTTCTGCCTTTGCCAGGTATATTCTATACAGTAATAATTTAAGCTATAATTTATTTGTTAAATGGGTGCCTCTCAGGAACCTTTTCTGTTCTAACACTTCCCTGCTAAATGGAACTATCTTAAAGCTATATTGGGGGCCTATTTGGTTACTGACATTTGAATGCTATTTACTTATTTAGTCTGTTTTTTTCTGTGAAGAAAAAATTGAGTCTTTTGTTATCCTTCTGACTTCAGAAAATATTTGATGGTTTACTCCAAGGGAAAAGGAGGAAAATGAAAAAGCAATCAAGGATCTTTTTCTCACCCCTTATCTCATTCTTGTTTAGTAATAAGATGGATTGGGTTGGAGAGGAGCATTAATATAAGTAAAATTTTGAAATGTATAAAAAGTAAAAGGTTGCATTGTTTTGCTCAGTTTGAAAGAAAATGAATACAAATGGGATAAAGACAAGTCTGCATCACCTATGTGGTTGTGGAATTTTTTTCTTAGCAAGTGATTACAGGTGGTTTATGGGGGCTAGAAGATATTTTGCTATCAGTGTAAGGATTTCCCCCCCAGATCACTCTAGCTTTTCACTGTATCGATCTGAGAAATTACTTGTATGAATTAATAAACTTCTCTATATCATTTTACTGTTAATAGAGTCTCTGATAAAATTATGTGATGCTCCTAGGGTATTCTTTTCCCCTTTATTATTATATACATTTTAGGCCATAAACTTTTTAAGGGCATCATTTCATTATGTAATCCAATATTGACTGCTTGCATTCCTTCTGTGCATCTTAGCTTTGTACTCAACTTCTTGACATAGTATCACCTACTCTTAATTACTTGTGGGGTAATTGAGGGGTATCATAACACAGGTAAGTCAAATCTTGGATAAGTGAGCACTATAGATTTAAGGTTCTTCCTCTTGCTGTGGCCTACTGGAAGCCTTCCCAGCTTTATAGCTGTTAGAGTATTCAATGCAGAAAGGGCAGGGATGGCATGAAATGGAGTTAAATCTCTATAAGCATTCCCTTTTCTGCTCTTGGTCCCTGGACTTTGAAGGCTTGCACATACATCCTACCAGTCTGTTCTCTAAGCTGCTAGAAAGCCAACCTCTGGCAGAGATACTGATGCATTCACTGAATCTATGGCTCACAAGTAATTGAGAATTGGCTTTGGTTGAAGCCAGTTGGGCTTGACATGGAAACAGAATGTCTAGTGTTAGAGACTTACAAATCTAGGTTCTTATTCCTGGTTCTTCCTTTCTGTCACATACACTTAATTGACAGTACATCTAGTATATTAACCTTTTCTATATGGACCATCTATTTAATTAGCAACAAAAGTTCCTAGAGAAATATTTAGTTTTGGTTTTTTTGCTTGTAAAATTTCTCTACATTCCTGAGAAAGACCGCATACTACTGCATATAAAGTGTTCCTGTTAACCTAACTAGTAATTTATATTATTCTATTTAATTCCTAAAGCTTCTACATGTGGCCTTTTTATTGAGCACACTCTTATTCATTACTTGGCTTATAAACATTCACCGGAACTGTGGCTACAGTCATTTTTAAATAATCTGGAAAAAAGAAAGATAAAGCTTCATATTTTAATCACTTTTGGCTCTTAAAATAATCCACAAATAACATTAAGTTTATTTTGTTTTAGAGTCATGTAATGTCCCTTATGCAAACTAAGGTTTTCTTGCTTTCCATATGGAAAAAGTTAACATTGGAACAGTGTATAGTAAAAGATTTTATCATGTATCTATCCAAGCACTATCCCATGGCCAGCAAGTCATATTTTAAATAACTTGCAGAGATTTTCTGAAGTAACTGTTAGGTTCAGCTATTCCATTGTTACTTTTGGTGTCATTGTGGTATGTGATGTGATAGTGTTTATAGAATTACTGAATTCTTTTATTTTCAAAGGAACCTTGGAAATTTACCACTCTGAATTAAAGCCTGTCACTCTAAATAAACGTGCTAAAATTTGACCAGCTCATCAGCTTAAGACACAAAACAGCAACTTGAAGGAGAAATGAAGAGTTTACACATAAGGGGTTAAATTTTTGTTGTTGCAATAGTAGGTTTAGTCTTAACATAATATTTCTAAATGAAAAAGCATATGTATTTGTTACCATGTCTGATGATTACTTTGTTAAAAGCGAAAGTGGTCATGTGATTGTACTAAATATTAATTGCTGTTTTTAAATGTTTAAATCATGCCAAACAAATCATGTCTGTGCCATCCAGGGTTTATTGTAATCTTTTACTGAGTACTTGGACTGGGATAAAGGGCTTGTACTATGCACTTTTTATTAATGAATAAATAGAAAACGTTAGTAATGTATTGTTTTCTGTTTGGCTTTTGTGGGCAATGAAGCTAGCATCTTTTGCTTAGTAAAATGTTTACATCCTTTATTAAACAGTTTCTTTGTAAGACTTTTTACCCCTAACTAAAGGCCTTCTATAGAGAGAACTTTAAGTTACAAGAAAAATATGGATGTAATAGCAGCGGGGCCAATATTCAGAAGTAGGGATTCTGAGAATCTCTAGGAAATTAGGTTGCAATTGCATTGCTTTACTTATTCTTTTTTTTATTTCTTCCTAGAATACAGGGTTAGTAGACATTTGCTTTGAGGGAATAATATGCAACAGTGTTAATTATATATTTGAGCAGACCTGTATTACTTCAAAGGAGCTAGACGTGTAACTATACTGAACACATACAAAAGTAAAGATTTGCTTTTGTCTTATGACCTGGAATGCACCCAGATACTAAAGATCATTAATCCCCATATACATGTAAAAATGGTAAAATTGCTCTGGCATGGTCAGTGTCTCTGTGATACTTAAGTTTTCTTTAAAATAGCAAAATTTGTGAAATATATAATTTCCTGGAGATAGTTAATGATTTCAATCTAAAGTTTGTCATGTATGTCAGTAGATACCTGAACTCCTGTAAAACTAAGTTTTCATTAAATGGTTCTGCAATACTAGTTTCCCTCCCAGAAAGTAGAATTCTCATAAAATAAGGTTTTTTTGCTTCTTGCCATTTCATCTGATAGTTGTCTCAGTTCCAAATCTCAGTTTATAAGAGTCAGTTTTTCTGCCCACCCAGAAGTTCCATAAACACCAACTACGATTATCATGCTCACATTTTTTTTTTAAGATTATTTTTTTAATTTATTTTTTGACAGAGAGAAAGACAGTGAGAGAGGGAACACAAGCAGGAGGAGTGGGAGAGGGAGAAGCAGATTTCCCGCCAAGCAGGGAGCCCAGTGCGGGGCTCGATCCCAGGCCCCTGGGATCATGACCTGAGCCGAAGGCAGATGCTTAACGATTGAGTCACCCAGGCGCCCCATCATGCTCACATTTTTATTTTTTTAAAGATTTTATTTATTTGAGAGAGAGAGAATGAGAGATAGAGAGCACGAGAGGGAAGAGGGTCAGAGGGAGAAGCAGACTCCCCGTCGAGCAGGAGCCCGATGTGGGACTCGATCCCGGGACTCCAGGATCATGACCTGAGCCGGAGGCAGTCGCTTAACCAACTGAGCCACCCAGGCGCCCCGTGCTCACATTTTTAAAAACTGGAGTTATCAAAGTGATCTTTTCCCCTGAGCAACTTAACTTTTACTATCTTTTCTCAAACAAATGGACTATGTTGGTTCAATAAACATTTCAACAGTGTTTATATTTGTTTATTAACTTTCTGCTTTAAAATGGGTGTTATTCAGAATTATGTTACAGAAAACATTTTAAACCTTCAGATGCCAAATTAAGATGTCTTTCGAAAGGGAGGTGGAAGGAGATGTTTGGGAAGCAGGGAATACATAGGGATGAAGAATAATATGTGTAGTTTTAAGAATAAAGCCAACTTTCATATCAAAAAAGAATATTCCCGGGATGCCTGCGTGGCTCAGTCGGTTGAGTATCCAGCTCTTGATTTCTGTTCAGGTCATGATCTCAGGGTTGTGGGACGGAGCCATGCTTTGGGCTCTGCACTCAGTGGGGAGTCTGCTTGGGATTCTCTCTCTCTCCCTCTCCCTCTGCCCCACCCCCTCTAAAATAAATAAATCTTAAAAAAAATCATATTCCCTTGTATGACACTCTGCTTAGTTCCAGGAAATTTAGGAATGAGAAAAAAATATTTATAATCCCTGAAATACTAGAGGCCTGACCTCTTAAATATTTGGTTCCCATACTGCTCATAACCTCAGACACTCAGGCTGTGTTTTGATGATTAATGGATTTGAATTGCATTATTTTTATTCATTTTGAAGAACTGAGCAGAATCAAAGAGCACATGTACTACAAAGCAGATTCAGCATTATGGAATAAGTCTATGTTGTTTTTTATAAGATTTTATTTATTTATTTGAGAGAGAGAGGGAGAGCACAGAGGGAAAAGCAGACTCCCCGCTGAGCAGAGAGCCCAATGCGGGACTCGATCCTAGGACCCTGAGATCATGACCTGAGCCAAAGGCAGATGCTTAACTGACTGAACCACACAGGCACCCTTCTATGTTGCTTTTAAAGAAATGAATCTGTTGGGATCCCTGGGTGGCTCAGTCGAGTGTCTGGCTGAGATCATGATCTTGGGATTGTGAGATATAGCACCCCACCCCCTGCTCTCTCTTTAAATAAATAATCTTCCTTTTAAAAAAAAATAATCTGTTAGATAGTCACTCATTAATTCAGTGCCAAAGGAAGAAGCACTATATATACAAAAGGCATTACAGACTGAATGTAATTCAGAGAAAGCCTGAATGCAGCTTTCCCTGATAACTAATTAGTATATAAACATTAAACTTTTGAAGTCTGGGTGTCTTAAAGGGGATTCCTTGCAATTAATCCAGCAAGTAGAATTTTGTGGTGACAACATATAGAACAGATACAAATCTGACACCAGAACTCCCAACAAATGGATTAAGATTTATATCCTTGCAAATATGCTTAGCCTTCAATTTTAATCTAACAACCTTTTCTTAGAAACTACATTTTAGTCTGTCCTGTCTCACATCACACCTCTATCAATATCCTCTTTCCCGGAGGGTTTCACTAACAACAGCCTACTGAAAGCTGGTGTTCTCAAGCTTCAAGAATGATTCCATTAGCCAGAGCTAAGTCAGAAAATACGAGGCTTAAAGAAAGCTTAAATAAAGTATAATTAAAAATTATAATTTCTCCATTGAAGAATGGGTAGTAATTTTCTCCCTCCACAACATTAAAGAAATTCTTTTCATTGTGTCACAATAGTTTAAGAACTCGAAAGTCACATCAATAGGTATAAACTGGCAACAGTTAAGGTTGAAAAATTGTAGCAATATTCTTGTAATAAAAATAATCTTGTCGGGGCGCCTGGGTGGTTCAGTCATTGTCTGCCTTCTGCTCAGGTCATGATCCCAGGGTCCTGGGATCGAGCCCCATGTCAGGCTCTCTGCTCGGCAGGGAACCTGCTTCTCCCTCTCCTGCTCCCCCTGCTTGTGTTTCTTCTCTTCGCTGTCTCTGTCAAATAAATAAAATCTTTAAAAAAAAGAATTGGTTATTAACATTTAAAAAATAATCTTGTCATAAATTCCAGTGCTAATCTACAAAAGTATCAGTGATATTGAAAGGGTGTTTTTGTGTGAGATAGTTGACAATTGGTGTTCTTTATCACTTTTTCTGTAATTTTTGTCCAATTCTCAAACTACTATCTTAATTGTAGTGATTGTCTCATGTGCAATAAAAATATGTAATATTGCCAATAGTGTTTAACCTTGGGGAAAAAGTGCTCAAGTAGCTTTGTGTGAGGTGGGCTTAATGTTAAGGTAAAGAATTCATTCAGATCTTTAGCTTTTCTTACATCTAAAAGATAGCATATAGTTTATAGCATATAGCTTATAGTGATTCTCAAACTTTCTGGTTTGGAGACTCCAAAGAATTTTTGTTTATATGTATTGTTATATTTATCAATATATACTGTATCCAAAATTAAAACATTTAAAAGCATTAGGTATTTTAAAATAACAATAAACCCAATACATGTTAATATAAAGGTTTTTATGAAAAAATAGGCATTTTCCAAAATGAAAATTTAGTGAGAAGCGTGGCACTGTTTTACATTTTTGCACATCTCTTTAATAGCTGGCTTAAAAGAAGGCTGGGTTATCTTTTTTTTTAAAGATTTTATTTATTTGAGAGAGAGAGTGGGGAGGGGCAGAGGGAGAGAAAATCTCCAGCCTACCCCACACTGATTGGGGAGCCCCATGCGGGGCTTGATCTCAAGACCCCAAGATCATGACCAAGAGCCAGACACTTAACTGACTGAGCCACCCAGGCGACCCGGGTTATATTTCTACTTCTGCATTCAATATGTTACAACATGTTCCCTTCTTGTGAAACTGTGTGAATACTAGTGTTTGGTAACTAAATGACTAATGGTATTTTGAGCAGACTATACTAAGGAAAACAAGTTATGTGACCCTTGGGCAGCCCACTTAATTCGGAGCATTAGTTTCCTCATTTACTTATCAAATATGGTACTTTACAGAACGCTGAAGTAAAAAGCAAATGAAATGTTTGTAAAAACGTAAAGTCCTAAACGTAAAGTTATGTGAAGGCCCTCACCATCCCAACACACACACATACACATATACATACACATACACACTCTCCCTTTTCAAAACCTTAAGTTGTACAGAAACTCGATATTTGGGAGGTACTTCCATTGAATTTCTATTGGAAAGAATTCACTCTACTAAGAATGGACAATGGCACTTTAGGTCAGAGTCTGGCATAAGAAAAACATTAAAGATTAAAACATTAAAAAGAAGGGCGCCTGAGTGGCTCAGTCTTTAAGCGTCTGCCTTCGGCTCAGGTCATGATCCCAGGGTCCTGGGATCAAGCCCCACATCAGGCTCCCTGCTCAGCGGGGAGCCTGCTTCTCCTTCTCACACTCCCCCTGCTTGTGTTCCCTCTCTTGCTGTGTCTCTCTCTGTCAAATAAATAAAATCTTTAAAAAACAAAAAACAAAAAACAATAAATAGATTGTCACAGTTTCCAATCAAGATTTTAAAATCCTTGAAAAGTAAACTGGAAAGCAAATACATTTTGACTAATAGGTGACTAAATCCATTACCATAAAAGCTAAAGAGCAAACTAATTAGACTAATAGTTCTCAACTTTGGTTGCACTTTGAGAGCTTTAAAAACCTGGTGCTTTGGCTCCACACCTCAGAGATTCTGGTATGGGGTTTGACCTAAGCATCTACAGGTGATTCCAGTGGCAGCTAAGGGTAAGAACTGCTGGCATTAAGAATGCTAAATCTTGGGGCACCTGGGTGGCTCAGTTGGTTAAGCGTCTGACTCTTGATTTCTGCTCAGGTCATGATCTCTGGGTGGTGAGGTTAAGCCCCGTGGTCCAGCCCCTGGCGAGCCCTGTCAACTGACTCTGGGGTCAGTGGGGAGTCTGCTCAAGATTCTCTCTCTCCCTCTGCCTCCCCCTTTCTAAAATAAATAAATCTTTAAAAAAAATGCTAAAGCTTGTGTTTAGTTCTAGAGATGAAAAAACAAAAGGAAAAATTAATTTCCTTTATATTAGATGATTTCTATATATGGGCAGGGAATTAAGTCAAATCTTAAATTCTGCAGTAGAGTTATTTTTTTTTTTTAAGATTTTATTTTATTTGACAGAGAGAGAGACACAGCGAGAGAGGGAACACAAGCAGGGGGAGTGGGAGAGGGAGAAGCAGGCTTCCCGCCGAACAGGGAGCCCGATGCGGGGCTCGATCCCAGGACTCTGGGATCATGACCTGAGCCGAAGGCAGACGCTTAATGACTGAGCCACCCAGGTGCCCCTGCAGTAGAGTTATTTTTAATAATGATATTTCACAGTTTTTCCTGATGCTTAAAAATAATGCTTTTTTATTTTCTCAATTTTTTCTTGTGGGGATGAGGAAGGGAGATGTCATCCTTCTTCATGGATGGCCATAAAAGAAGCCTGTTCAGTTCATGAGAAGGCTCTATGTTAAAAAAAAAAAAAAAAAAAAAAAGGAAGAAGGAAGGAAGGAAAGAAAGAAGAAGGAAGGAAGAGAGAACAAAACATGCCAAGGAAGCAAACACCACTGTTAAGGAATAAAGGTGGGATTATTACTTTGTAAGGGCTTGGATCACAATTGTTTTTTGTTGTTGTTTGTGTTTTTGTTTTAAAGATTTTATTTATTTGACAGAAACACACCGAGAGAGGGAACACAAGCAGGGGGAGTGGGAGAGGGAGAAGCAGGCTTCCCACTGAGCAGGGAGCCCGATGCGGGGCTGGATCCCAGGATCCTGGGACCATGGCCTGAGCCGAAGGCAGACGCTTAACGATGGAGCCACGCAGGCGCCCCGATCACAATTGTTAATAGGATAAATATTCATTCTTCACATAATAGACTACAGCTTGCTTTAGGTATTCAGAACTCAAACTCTTATCTTGTTACTACACTGACTCCTAGAGCAGTGTTTCTCAAATGGCTGTTGTCCACCTGATGTTGTCCTTCTCTGCATTGTCAAAGATAGTTCACACAATACTCACTGGGTCAGTGCTCCAGCCTGAGGGGAGGTGGGGAAGGAAACATGGAGGGCCTACCTGTTCATTTAGGGGTTTGTCCTGGAAGTTGTACATCTCCCTTCCATTCACATTCCATGAGCCCGAACTTGGTAACATGACCATACCTGAAAGAGGCTAGATGTAGTCGATGTTCATCCTGGAAAATACCTGCCCAGTTAAAATTTGGGAATTCTCTTACCAAATAAGTGAAGTGTGGCTGTTGGGGTCAGCTGGCAGTCGCTGCCACAGAGGAAAAACAATACTTAGGTGTTGGCTGTGATGATTTTAAGGTGCATACGACACATCGAAATGGAGCTCTTGAGTAGGTAGTTGGATAGAGACATATAGAGCTAAGTAAGGTTCCATCATGAAGAGAGAAAAATAAAAGCCAACAGAATACAGATAATATTTGAATAATCTCTGGGACTGAATAAAGTTACTTAAAGAGACAGTAAGGCACAGAACAGAAGGAATCCCAGGACTGTGACTCAGGGTACTGCAATATTTAGAGCTCTGGTTTAGAAAGAGGAACCAACACACTGAGAAGGAGCATCCAGTGAGAGAAGAAAACCATGTCTGATAATGATGTCAAATCATGGGGACAGAGAATTGAACATTTTAGCAGAAAAGATTCACTGGTGAGCTTGATAAAAGATGTTTTGGTGGAGTGATGGGGGTGAAAGCCCATCTGGAGTAGTTAAGGAAAGAACTGGGGTTACAGAAGGAGAGAAGTACAAGCAGTTCTTTGGAGGAGTTTTACAATGAATGGGGGCAGAGCAAAGGGGCAGTTACTTGAGTGGGTTTTGAATCTGGGATGAGAGGGAGATGTTCTTACTGTTTTATTGAGTTGGAAGAAAAGATTATCTACAGACTTGTTAAAAGATACCCACAGAACACTCTCTGCCTCCCCACAGTGGTGTCACCTCTTTGTTGGTCTCAGCACCACTATCCTCATGTCTGAAAGGAAGACCCATTGAGATCTACATGTTTTTCCAAGGCTTCCCTCAACCCTGCCTTCCTATACTCTCCCTACACTCATGGCCTCGCTATAATTGGCCTTAGAGATTATCATGATTAATCCAATCACATCCTATACCCCTGTTTTTATTGGTGTTCACTAGAAGTCCAAGACTCCCAGGTCATCACTCAGCCATCCCCCTTAGCTGCTTCAATCTTACACCCTTTCTTATGCCTCAAACATCCTAAACTCAAAGGCCATCAGCAAAAGCCCCATACCTTCACCCTTTTTCTCTGAACATACCCTTCACCAAACTTGGCATCTCCTTATGCACACTGTCTCTCCTGTTGCCCTCTCAAATGGGAGTTGTTGTCTTTTCCAGACCCTATAACCAAAGAATGTCAAGGTAGGGTGAGCTTCTTCCCAGCTTCTCATTTTGGCTGCCAGGCTGTCCTCTCCTTAAACTTTCCAACTCTTTGAAAGCTCCTACTGGCAAAGCATTCCATATGATACTCTATCTTCCAAAGCCATAGACCCCTGGATCACTCCTCAGTTTTACTGGACTTTCTGCCTTTTCAGCACTTTTCCTATTGTGACTCTTGGGGATATCAATATCCAAGTAGACAATTCAATACTCAGTCCCCTCACCACTCCTCCAGCCATCTTGTTTTTCACACAACTGCAGCCACCCACCCCTGTTGGTATATTCTAGACCTGTAATTTCTAACTTTGCTGCTTGTATATTCCTAAAAGAATTGTGAAAAACTATGTATGGTCTTGCACATTTTTTCCTTTTAGATGTACAATTCCCAAAAAAAAATGCAATGCAAAGCAATCTTGATGCTCTCCCCTAATAAAAGTTCATATATATATTCCTCCCACTTCAGTCACTTGCGCAACTAACAATACTGTTGATGTCATTTAATTCTTTTCACTTTATTTGGCCAAAATATACAAGGAGGCAGAAGGGTATCTAAGCCTTGATTTGTATCTTTTCACCTAAATTCACTTGGCTCCATCAGTGAGCAAACCAAGTGGAATCTCTACTCCACGTTCAAAATTACCTCCATCTGTTTTAATACAATTTTTGGGTAAAGACACCTAGTGACAGCAAGAACACAATGCAGAAACTACAAGAGAATTTGCAAGACATTACACAAAACTGGATAGCTTCAAAGCATTAAAACAATCACAATCCCAGCTCCCGTCCAGAGTGCCAGAATCCATGTGATTAAACAGCTTGGAAATTTTGGAGAGTGGCTCTGACTTCAGTCAATGCCTCACACATTTTAAGTTGACATTTAATATGGTCCTATGTATAAGTGAGTATAATTTTGTTAATAAAAAGTATTAAACAGGGGCGCCAGGGTGGTTCAGTCATTAGGCGTCTGCCTTCGGCTCAGGTCATGGTCCCAGGGTCCTGGGATCGAGCCCCACATCAGGCTCTCTGCTCCACGGGAAGCCTGCTTCTCCCTCTCCCACTCCCCCTGCTTGTGTTCCCTTTCTCGCTGTGTCTCTGTCAAATAAATAAACTCTTAAAAAAAACAAAAAGTATTAAACATTGTATAAAATGAAGACTACAAGTGAAAAACATCTCTTAAGATTTGATATAACTAAGTTAAACTATTTTACTGAATAAATCTTGTAAATTTTCTCCATTTCAATTTTATCCAATATTTTTTGAAAATTTTAGTAGTCCTGCAAAATACTCAAGTTGCTTTTTAACTTTTTTATTTATTTTTAAAGATCTTGTTTATTTATTTGACAGAGAGCACAAACAAGGGGAGCGGCAGGCAGAGGGAGAGGGAGAAGCAGGCTCCCTGCCGAGCAGGGAGCCCGATGCGGGACTCGATCCCAGGACCCTGGGATCATGACCCAAGCCGAAGGCAGATGCTAAACCAACTAGCTACCCAGGTGCCCTCAAGTTGCTTTTTTAAAGATTTTATTTATTTATTTGAGAGAGAGAGAGAGAGCACATGCTCAAGAGTGGGGCTGTTGGTGGGGAGGGGATGTGGCAAGGAGCCCGGGGAGGAGCAAAGGGAGAAGGAAGAGGAAAGAATCTAAAGCAAACTCCATGCTGAGCACAATGCGAAGCTCTGTCTCTCGACCCTGAGATCAAGACCTGAGCCAAAACCAAGAGTCAGACACTTACTGACTGAGCCACCCAGGTGCCCCAATACTCAGGTTGCTTTTAAAAGAATCAAGGTCACTAATTTATATGGCATCTTCTGTTTGGAATTCAGAATATCCCAACATAGGCCAACATGTCCTGTTTCTCTGGACTTCAGCCTTAGCAAAAATAAGTATAAAGTGAAGAAAGATGGATTTGAGGTGTCTTTACTAACCACCATAGGGGACTTCCCCCAAACAATAATCCAGTTTACTTCTTTGGTACTCAGAAGTTTACCCCTGGGTAATGGATGGTAGTAGGTTTTACTTGGGTGAAAGGTAAGCCTTTCTTTTATAAAATGGACTAATTTAGCATATTTTAAGCTAGTTAAGATAATTAAGATAATTAAGCATATCAATTTTGGGAAAGAGTACCTGTGGAAGTTGAGGAGCTGGAAATTGATTTCCTTAAATATATCTGTGCAAGGCAAAACTAAAATATATTGTCAGAAATCAGGATAGTGTCACCTTTGGTGTGTGTTGGGGGGTGTGGGGGTGTTGGAGAATATTACCAAAGTCTTACTGCCTTTATTTCCTGATCATCTCTTGAATCCGTCCATTTCTCTGAATCTCCATGGCTACTACACTGGACATGCTATTTCTAATTCTTAATTACTGTAATTAGTTCTGAATTGTTCGCCTCATATTCACTCTTTTTATTCCTGTAACTACCCTCTTCATTTCCCCCAGTTAATTCCCATATTTCCTTTAGGAGTTCAATTATCACAACTTGAGGAAACATCCCTACCTACTATGTTAAATACTCCTATTGTATACTCTCATAAGACTATATATATATCCCACCTTAATAAAGTTGTAATTTTACATTTATCTGTGTGATTGATTGATGTTTCCCCATAGAGTAAAATTTATAAAGGAAGGGAATGTATCATTCTTTACTCAGTTGTATTCCTAGTGACTAGCACGTAGGAAATACTTGGAGAGAAATACTTATTCAGTGAATGAATCGATGTTTTTCAAGTTTGTAGAGGAACCCATGTATAAATTGAAATCGTACATAAAAAAATTGATATATAAAGCAGATTAAACAGATAAAAGTAGAACTGCTCTGATTTGGAGGAAAGGGGAGATATATGTAGGAGACCTAGAGCTCTGTTTTAACCTTCCACTCATCCACTCATTCTCTTTCCTCACAGAGTGACACACCACCAGAGAAACTTAGAGCTCCGTGAAACATAATTTGAAAATAATTGGTATCAAGCAGTTCTCAAGCTTTTTGTTCTCAGGACTCCTTAACACATTTAAAATTTGAAGGCCCAAAAAAGTTTTTTCATGTTGATTATAGATATTGGTATTTACCTTATTAGAAATGAAAATTGACAAATTATGAAAAATACATAAATTCCTTAACACTGACAATAATAAATCCATGACATGAATAAGAATCATAGAAAAGTGGTTTTTATTATGAAGCTAACTATAATAGGTAATTTAAATCTAACTATATGCCAAGTTCAGAAAGATAACTATTATAGCAGTGTATTTGTCACATGTATTGCAATTACTTGTTCACTTATCTCTCCTAATAGCCTGTGAGCTTTGGAAGAACTTGGGCCTTAATCCATTTTGCATCTTTGGTCTCTAGGATAAAGTCTAACACACAATAGGCACTAAATATTTGTTGGACAAATGAATTTACCTGCTTTGAATGTACAAACACCTACATATCATACTTTCTACAATCTATAGCAAACTGTTGAATCAATATTCAACAGTTTTCTTAAAGTTGTCATGATCCTGTCAAGAAAACCATCATCTTGGGGCGGTTGGGTGGCTCGATAGGTTGGGCGTCTGCCTTCCGCTCGGGTTATGATCCCGGTGTCCGGGGATCAGCGGGCATAGGGCTCCCTGCTCACCAGGAGTCTGCTTCTCCCCCTCCTTCCCGCTAGTGCTGTGTCTCACTCTCTCTCTCTCAAATATTTAAAGAAAAAAAAAAAAACCAACATCTCGGGGTGCCTGGTTGGCTCATTCGGAAGAGCATGGGACTCTTGATCTCCTGATGGTGAGTTGGAGCCCCATGTTGAGTGTAGAGATTACTTAAATAAAACTTAAAAAAAAAACCCATCATCTATGAGGTATTTTAATGTGTCTTTATAAACTCCTAATCACGTCCCTCATGACGTATTTAAAAATGTTCTTCAAGTACAGATTATGTAACCTGATGTAATTCTTAATGAGGAACACAAAAAAAGTCATGACTGCTTTTCTCTTAGATCTGAGATTTAAGATGACTTTGGAGAGAAGAAAGAGAACAGAACGGCCCTCCTCATTTAAAAAACAAAACAAAACCAAACGGGCAGCGTCCATACATTGATTTTACTCTTCCTCATACACGGAACTTGTATCTTGCAAACTCTCAGCACAGACAGCCCAGATCCCGAACTTGGCAGGAGTAGCTCTGGAAAATATGTCTGGAGGGCGTGGGTGTCATTTCTCCCCGGGATCAGGGCGGAGGCTCTAACTGGTCCAGTCCTGTCAAGACTCAGCATCCTACGGACGCTAGGCGCCTCCTTCCCAGAAGTGGCGAGGGAAGGGATCTGACTAAACCTTGGGCCGCCGGCCCGCAGGACGTGGCGGGGGCTGGTGGTGGTAAGCCGCCGGGCGGTCTCACCCGCAGGGTCTGGGGGGCCGAAAGACAAGGTCGGCCGTCGGGGCCCCTGGGGAGACCGGAAAGGGGGCCGAGACCTTCCGGTCCCCTCGGGCCGCAGCCGGCCCAGTATCCCCGCAGTCCTAGATTATGGCCGACCTGGCACTCAGGCGGTACCACCTCAGCGCTGACCGTCAGCGGAGGCCGCGACACAGGGAGGGAAGCGGGGCCAGACGACTAGACACGGGCTTCATGCCGGGAGACTATTCCCGGCCTAGCGGCACCTGGAACCCCACCCCGTGGGCCTCAGCCAACTCGCCGCGCACGCAGCTCCGCCCCGTGGCGCTCGCGGTAGGGGCGGGACCGCCGAGCTGGCTCGAGCGGATTCGCCCAGGGTCGGCTAGGGGCGGGGCCTCCTCATCTGGCTACGATTAGCCCCGCCCCGACTCCCCGCCCCTAGGGCCAGCAGGAAATAGGGGCGGGCCCGGGCCTAGGGTGGCGGGAGGAGCAGGGATGTGGCGGAGGGCAGCGTCCTGACGGGCCTGGCTGCGGGGGAATGAAGCCTCCGCCTCCTCGGGCAGAATCCTTTAAATACGGGCTCGAGCCCGGGACTCTGGGTGCTGTGCTTGGCAGCCTGAAGGAGGGGCGTACGGCGAGGGGAGGTCAGGCGGAGCAGGACGAGAGCGCAGAAGCTGCTGCAGCGCGGCGGGTAGCGAGGAACTGTCCGAGAGGTCGGAATAGGAGCGGCCGCTGCGCTCGGTGCCTGGAAGTGGGTAAGCGCCTTTCTGGAGCTGGCCCTGCCGCCCCTTTGGGAAGGTCCCGGGTCCCGGTGGGATGTGCGGGGAGCGGGGCGGGGGAGTGCGCGCTGCTCCCGGTTGCGCTCTGCGCTCGGTCAGGGGCTCCCAGTCTCAGGAGCCTGGTCTCCTCCTTTGGCCTCTGGGCGGGAATCGCCTTTTGGTCCGCTGCCCCGAGAATGGGATAGCTTGAGCTTTTTATTCTCCCCTCGCGAGTCTTCCAGCCACTTCTCTTTCTTCTTTTTCTCACTTTCTGACTTGAAACAAATGAGATTTTCCCAGGAAGCCGAACGTCCACCGAAGGAAGCGGTCCTCTGGTTAGGGACCCCATTTTGGTCTCAGAGTCCTGGTCTTTTGTTTGTGTTTGGTCTGCTAACCTGGAGAGCTGCTGCCTTCCTCCTGTCACTAACCACCCTTCTTAAGAAACTAAAGAGAAAACGGAGCCAGAAAGCCCTTGAGGGCGAAATCCTGACATTCTATCGTGACATCTGTACGGGCTGTCCTGGAATCCATTGTTGACTGCCACACCATGTAATTGCTTTATTTCATGTCAGGGAAGGCCTTTCTTGGGTACTTCAGAAGATGTTTGTGTGAGACCTTGAAAAATCATACTTCTTGGGGCGCCCGGGTGGCTCAGTCGGTTAAGCGCCTGCCTTGGCTCAGGTCATGATCTCAGGGTCCTAGGATCGAGCCCCGCATCGGGCTCCCTGCTCAGTGGGGAATCTGTTTCTCCCTCTGCCTCTGCCCCTGCTTGTGCTCTCTCTCTCAAATGAATAAATAATCTTTAAAAAAGAAAAGAAACAAGAAAAATCATACTTCTTATATATAGGAAGATAACTGAGCAGTCTTGAAAATTGGTTTATTGAAAAGAAGGATTCACTGGTAGGGAGCTTTTTACAGATATAGAGGAGTAGCTGTCCATTGACTGCCCTCAAAGACACAGTGAGTCTTTGAGTTTCTTCAAATCCCCTATGAAATGGAGAACAGTAGTCTAGTCTGTTTCTTCAGGGGGATTCTGGAAATGAAAGAGCTTACTGTCTGCTCTGAGATGTGCTTGTTAGTACCCAGCATCTAGTTAAGGTAAGTGGTAGACAAACCTGATTGAAAGGATCTCATTTCTTCTCCCATTGCTGTACTCCTTTCTCAAACATTAAGTATGTAACTAATGAGCATACTTCATCTTCCTTCTTATTTACATGGCTTTATATGATGCCCTTTAGATATAACATTAACAGTGCCTTTCTCACTGATAAAATATTTTTCCCCGGGTCAGGCATCTGTTAGTATTTAATTTTTGGAAATGACTGTGATGATGTGTGAAGTTGATGTATCCAACTACAACGTCCATTGCCTTAGCTACTGGTAATTATGCCGAGTATACTGAAGAGGGGTGGGGATGGATGGATTATATTCAGCTTAGATTGTAATAGGACCTTCAATATTTGTTAGCCACATCAAGGTTGAAATATTGATCTGAATTTATAAAATTTTAGATGAAGGGTAGTTTTGAAACAGTCTGGGTTATTGAGATTTTCCCAAAATACAGAGGTAAAAACTCATTTCAAACTGACACACTCAGTAAGCAGACATTCCCATTTCCCTGACAGCACAACAGAAGATCAGAAGGTACATAAAAGTAGAAATGGAATATGGAATCAGAAGACATCTGTGTCAGGGAAAGTATATTACTAACACTAATGCTGTATCAAACTCCATAATAAAGATTGAAGATTTTATTGAAACTTGCAAGTGACAATTTATTGGGACTTGCACAGTTCTTCAGTAATTTTCCCATTGTCATCTACAAGCCATGCTTCATGTGAAATAGCACCACAGGGACACCCCAAAACACATGTAAGTCTGTAATATAGGTCTATCAATAGTTTACCTAGCTGCTGTATGTAAGGCAAGCTGAATACAGCCTGGTGATCAAGGTGGATAAGAAGTATCTCTGAAAGGGCGCCTGGGTGGCTCAGTTGGTTGACTGACTGCCTTCGGCTCAGGTCATGATCCTGGAGTCCCGGGATCAAGTCCCATATCGGAGCTCTGTGCTCAGTGGGGAGTCTGCTTCTCCCTCTGACCCTCCCCCCTCTCATGCTCTCTCTCTGTCTCACTCTTTCTCTCTCAAATAAATAAAATCTTTGAAGAAAAAAAAAGTATCTCTGGAAAGACATGCCAAAGTTCTACATAAAAAAGAAAGGCTGATAGTATTCTGGACAATTTCAGCAAAAATACAGTGATCAGCCATCTGAGCTAAAGATATTCAAATAACAGTCTTCATCTCAAACAGGCCTTTATGGAGAGTTACTCATTCATTCAATTAGTATTTATTGAGAACCTACTATTCTAAGTGCTGAGGTAACATCAACAGATAAGAGCTGTTAGCCTGGGAGCACCTTATTAAATTATGAACTCCTTGAACCCAAGAGTTGCATTGTGTAGACATTCAATCTATGTTTATATAAGAATGTTGTAACCTCTTGGCTCTGGGATTCAATGGTAACCCTGGAAGATCCTCTGGTCCAAAAATACTTTGAAATTTTACTTTTTAGGTGTTCCAGATATACTGGTTGTAATTAGAGAGGTTGGCTAGCTGTTTAGTAAGGGGGTTACATTGTGATAATTCTTTAGGTTCATCACAGTTCAGAACTTCATCTTCAGCCTTGCAGATCTGGAAGGTAGATTTTTTTTTTTTTTCCTTCATGGGCCCACGGTTAATGAGACTTTAGATATTAACTTAAAATGATTAAACTCGTAAGAGATTAATGGCTACATTAGAATGAAACTTTGATATTATAGTAGGGAAATTTTATTGCAGTACCTGTAATACTTATATCTCAAATCTGAGTCATTCCTTTCTATTATGATTCCTGGGAATCTGAATTCATAAGGGAGAGTGGAATCATCGCAAAGAATCTTCGGAGAACATGCCATCTGAGCATTGGGAAAGCCTATTCTTACCCCACCTCTCTGAAACCAGAACACTTTTTTTTTTTTTAAGATTTTATTTATTCATTTGAGATAGAGACAGAGAGAGTACAAGCAGGGGGAGAGGCAGAGGGAGAGGGAGAAGCAGGCTCCCCACTGAGCTGAGAGCTGGGCGCTGGGCGCAGGGCTCGATCCCAGGACCTGGAGATCATGAACTGAGCCGAAGGCAGACGCTTAACCATCTGAGCCACCCAGGGGCCCCAACCAGAACACTTACGATTTCCAGATTCTGTGTCACTCTTCTCTAGACAGCGCTGAAGTAAACACATCATTTTTGTTCTTAACTCCCTCTTTCCGGGCTACAAGTTGATCCTCCCTTTTTTCTTCCCCTCCCTTTTAGCTACACAAATGCTATTGATTGTTATGGTTACTTTCAATTATGTTACCTTATTTTATTTTATTTTTTTAAGATTTTATTTTTGTGAGAGAGCGGGTGAGCGAGCACTAGCAGGGGGGAGGGGCAGGCAGAGGGAGAAGCAGACCCCTACTGAGCACGGAGCCTGATGTGGGGATTGATCCCAGGACCCCAAGATCATGACCTGAGCAGAAGACAGATACTTAACCTACTGAGCCACCCGGGAGCCCATGCTACCTTAAGTTATTAAATAATAGCCTCCTGAATTGTCATAGACATGCTTCCCTGAAAGGGGCATTTGAGACCCTTTAAATTCATTTCCACTCTACAAGACAGTTATTACCTCTTACCACTTCTTAATACCCATATCTTTATCCAAGTAGGCTGATCTTTACTTCTTTGGACTCATTTCTGTTTATGAGTCCTTACTTACTCCTTCCTCCCCCCAATCTGGAATGCTCTCCCCCACCTACCTTTTCTTTCTATATCCTACTTATTCTTCAGGCCAAGCTTAGATTCTACATTTCCCTTGTTTTAGATACCTTCTTATTTGTTTTCCCTCTGGACTTTCATACTCATTTTGTCATTTGATTGATTATACTGCCTTATATGTTACTTGGGTGTGCTAACTCCTTTTCATCTTTTTTTAAGATTTTATTTATTTATTTATTTGAGAGAGGGGAAGAGAGAGAATCACAAGCAGACTCTGCACTGAGTGAGCATGGAGCCCGACAAGGGGCTCCATCTCACAACCCTGAGATCATGAACGTAACCGACTGAGCCATTCAGGCACTTCTCCTTTTCTTTTTTAATTTTTTTAAAAGATTTTTATTTATTTATTGAGAGAGAGAGAATGGTAGAGAGAGAGCATGAGAGGGAAGAAGGTCAGAGGGAGAAGCAGACTCCCCGCTGAGCGGGGAGCCCGATGCGGGACTCGATCCTGGGACTCCAGGATCGTGACCTGAGCCGAAGGCAGTCACTTAACCAACTGAGCCACCCAGGCGCCTAAGGTACTCCTCCTTTTCATCTTTTAAGTCAGCCTACAAGTCACTTTCTCAGAGAGTCCTTCTTTAACTGCCCTATCTACAGTAGTTCTTTCCCCATAGACAGTCTGTCCCTCTCCACCTACATGTTTATTTCCTTTATATGGAATGTATCACAGCTACCATTATTTTGTTTTGCGTTTTCCCACTAGAATATAACTCTGTAAGAGTAGGAACTGTACCTGTCATGTTTACTATTGTATCCACAGTACCTAGAACATTAGTGGCTGTAACATAGTAGGGTGTTTAATAAATGTTTTTCAATTGAATTTTTCCCTAAGTAAATTGTTAAATTCTTGAGTGTGAGGACCTATATCTATGGCCAGAATCTCTGCTGTGCCCACAGGTAGACCCTTAAATTGGGAATATTAATTTTTCATGAAAGTGAACAAGGGACTAGGCCTGAAGCAGTTGAAGTAATTTTTCTGACATCCGATGCCAAGCCCTTTCTACTGTAGAGGTGGGGAGATCAGCAGCAAATGCTGGAGACACATCTATGGTAAGCCTCCTCCAGGCTCAACTGTCCCCCAGGTGGGAGCTTTTCAGAACATTCTCCTGAGCTTTAGTTGCTTGGCAATCCCAGTGCAGTCCTTTCCTCCTAGCAGTGTCTCTTTCTCCTTGTGTATAGGGCACTTGAAGCCTGGAGAGTAGTAAGTCAGAACTGAAGTGTAGAAGAAGGGTGAAGAAATGAAAGATGAATGGTTGCCAAAATAAATTTTGTTAGGCTTAGTATTTTTGCAGTGGTGAATTTTGGAACCCTAAAAGTTTAATAGGAATACCATGTTTGTGTGGCTTCACAGGTGATAGATATTAGGGAACTCTTAACCCATTTATTTAGGTTATTAAAGAGAGACTCTACCCAGGGCATATGGCTGGCTCAGCTGGTAAAGCATGCGTCTCTTGGTCTCAGGGTCATGAGTTCAAGCCCCACGTTGGGCATGGGGCCTACTTCAAAAAATAAGTAATTAGAGAGGATCTACCAGATTTAGCATGGTTTTAATATTTCCTGGTAAGTACATCCACACAATGGAATACAGTGTAACTGTTTCTAAAAGGGAGAGAGTTTTACCGGAAACAGAAAAAAATAAAAATAAAAAGAGAGAGCAAGAGAGAGGGAAATAGGTCTTAAGAATACATTAAGTGAAAAAAGCCGATTGTTGATAATAAATTATAGTATTCTACCTATTGGATTTAGAAAGAATGGATTATTAAGATATATACATGTATTTACTTGTACTTTATTGGAAACACTGGAAGGATACACAAGTAACTAATAAAAGGGTTGCTTGTGGAAGCAAAGTAGTGGGTAGTCAAGAGATAAGGATGGGGTAGACTTGAGGCTTCTTACTGTATACTTTGTTATACAGATTTAATTTTGAACCATATGAATTTATTACCTATTCAAAACAAAAAATAAATTTTATTTTATTTTATTGTTTTTAAAGATTTTATTTATTTATTGGACAGAGAGTGAGAGAGCACAAGCAGGAGGAGCAGCAGAGGGAGAGGGAGAAGCAGGCTCCCCGCTGAGCAGGGAGCCTGATGCGGGACTCGATCCCAGGACCCTGGGATCATGACCTGAGCCGAAGGCAGATGCTTAACTGACTGAGGCACCCAGGAGTCCCACAAAAACTAAATTTTCAAAATTTCTTTGTATATATATCACTGAGAATATTGCTCTCTTTTGTAGAATCAATAGATTCCAAATTTTGCTCATATTTACTGTTTTACCAAATTTTTTTTTTTTATAAAGTTTCTGGGGTCATTAGACTTTGAATTGATATCTGCTAAACATGGCCACTGAAGATTGATTCATAAGCTGACTTACTTGTTTCCTAACACAGACCAGGATACTTGTATGGGTTATTCAGCTTATTTTCTTCCAGTAGTAAAGTCTACCCAGAAAACCAGTGATTAGAACATTGTTTGATTAATACAGATTAAAACTTAAGGGAACTGGATCATCTTAATTATGTGGCTTGTGTATCTTTTCTCACAATAGGGTTGTACTCGCCAGGCATTATACCTTCTCTGACCCATGCAGGAGTATACTAACAAGTACTTAAACTCTTTGATTACCATTTTCCTTCTCTTTGGAATCCATGAATGGGTTAGATTAGATGATGTCCGAGGTCGGTCTTGGTAAGGACTAAAATTCTAAGAATCTCATCAGTTTGACAGTTCTAGTTCTCATTATAATGAATAAACTGACATTCATATATATATATCAGTACCTTGTCATTTGGATTAGTGTGAATCATTTCATCCAAATGGCTTTTGAAAACCCATCAAAATCTGTGTAACAGCTTTGCTAAATACAGAAATCACTTTCCTTTAGCCATCTCATAGTTTCTGATTAAAGTTGAAATGGAGTTTAAGATCATTGTCAAGTACCTAAAAATAAACTGCTGAAGCCAAATTGTATAGGGAATATAATCACAGAGGCCACTTCTGGACTTTCAAACTAGTCTTATTATCTGTCGTGTTAGTCTAAACCTGCCATAAGGCTGACCTTTGTAAACCAGCATTTATTTAAGCAAGAATTGCACTGGTTGTTCACCCTTGAGTTTTTCCTCACCAGTCAAAGTTATCCTAGTGGTCTGGGAGACCTAAGTATGGTTTTATTTTGCTTCTTGAATTTTTGAATATTAGATCATTATAATCTTTGTGACACTTCTTCAGTAATACCAGTTACTTTTTTTTTGTCCATGTTTTATGTTAGCGCGGCCGAGAACGGACATTCCAATTGGAATATTATATATTATCGCTCTTTTAATAATTTTTTTAAAAGATTTTATTTATTTATTTGACAGAGAGACATAGCCAGAGAGGGAACACAAGCAGGGGGAGTGGGAGAGGGAGAAGCAGGCTTCCCGCCAAGCAGGGAGCCCAATGAGGGGCTCCATCCCAGGACCCTGGGATCATGACCTGAGCCGAAGGCAGACACTTAACCTACTGAGCCACCCAGGCGCCCCTCTTTCAATAATTCCTTTTCAAATTTTATTTATTTATTTATTTTTTAAAGATTTTGTTTATTTGACAGAGAGATACACAGTGAGAGAAGGAACACAAGCAGGGGGTAGTGGGAGAGGGAGAAGCAGGCTTCCCGCGGAGCAGGGAGCCCGATGCGGGGCTCAATCCCAGGACCCCGGGATCATGACCTGAACCGAAGGCAGATGCTTAACGACTGAGCCACCCAGGCGCCCCTCTTTTAATAATTCTTAATGAGTATGAATGCAGGCAATCTTTCCAGATTATCTGTCACCTTGACAGTTTTTATAAAGCATGATAAATGTGCAATGTGATTTCTTTAAATTTTCTGTTTTCAATAGTAGAATAGTCTTACTGCTTTCCTTCTAGTTTAATCATGTTTGAAATTAAGAAGATCTGTTGCATTGGTGCGGGCTATGTTGGAGGACCTACATGTAGTGTCATTGCTCATATGTGCCCTGAAATCAGGGTAACAGTTGTTGATGTCAATGAATCAAGAATCAATGCATGGAACTCTCCTACACTCCCTATTTATGAGGTAAACCATTTTAAACAGCTCTTTGTTCTTATGTCTTTTGTTTTCTGTTTTTGTTAAATAAATTGCTATTAATGTAAAAATCTGTGACTGCAACTGAAAAGGAATTAAATGAGAAATCTAGATACACAATGTTGTGGACATCACATTTATAATTATGTCAAGTATGCCCAAGGAAAATGACTGGGAAGAAATATATTAGAATATTAATAATGGTTGTATTAGTGCAGTGAGAATATGGGTAATTTTTTCTCTTCTCTGTTTTCTACTTTTGTTAATATGGTTACCATATTGTACTAGTAAAATATTAGAAAGGTATTCTGTACAAAGAAAATAATAAAACTGTGGATGTTTATAATACTAATTCATATAAGTCCATTATATTTGGGGGTAATTGTACTGTACTTATAGCAGGTAAACCATGAGTGGATAAATGATGTCTTTTATATCTAGTGCTTAGTATCACAAATTTGTTTAATTAGAATTTGAAAATTGCTGTGAATTTAGATAATATATAGTTAGGAAAATATGCTTCCAGCTATTTTATTAAGATATGTGGATCCCATTTTGAAAAATTTCACTATAAAATGAGTTCATGATATTATGCTTTTGAAACCCAACAGAGAAGCCTTTGAAAATTTGTGTTGTTTTTTTTTTTTTTCCAACATTAATATATTCTTATTTTTTTTCCTTTGGGAAAGCCTTGTTATTTGTAAGACTGTTATCAACCATAGTCTCTCTCTCTTTCTTTCTTTCTAAGATTTATTTATTTTAGAGAGAGAGTGTGAGCAAGGGGAGGGACAGAGAGAGAGGGAGAGAAACTCAAGCAGTCTCCCCACTGAGCAGGGAGCCTGATCAGGGCTCCATCTCACCACCCTGAGATCATGACCTGAGCCAAAATCAAGAGTCGGTTGCTTAATCAGTTTTTAAATGTGTTAGTCCTTTGGAAGGGAAGTCTCAACCAGTTTTATAGGTATATGAAATATAGAAATCCATGAAAAAGCACCCACAGAGTAGTAGCTACCCAACATCATGGATATATTCCTCTCTGAATCAGACTTTGAATTAAAAAAAAAAAATCTCTCTGTGTGTGTGGTAGCTTCTGTTTGTGCTTTACCCTTTCTTTTTCTACCAGATGAGCTATCCATAATAGTTCTTTAAAGATATTTATTTATTTATGTATGTATTTATTTATTTGCGAGGGACAGAGCGGTGGGAGGGGCAGTGAGGGAGGGAGAGAGACAAGCAGACTCTGCACTGTGGAGTCCAGTGCAGTCCCTGTCCCATGACCCTGAGATCGTGACTCTAGCCAAAACCAAGAGTCTGTTGCTTCACTGACTGAGCCACCCAGGCACCCCCCAACCCCATAATAGTTCTTTAAATTACTTTAGTGCTATAGCATTTATTTTCCTGTTATAACATTACTACTAGATTTGGTTTTGGAGAATTAAAATTTTTTTGGAAAGATAACTTAATAAAAGTTTTATAAAAGGGCTGCATGTCATCTGAAATCCTGTAAGCCATATTTATATCCAATCATTCAGTAACTAATTCTGCCAGCAGTGTACTCTAGTCTTCAGAAACAAAGGACACTTATCAGAATGGCTAAAATTATTACTACTGACAATACTAAATGTTAGCAAGGATTTAGAGCAATTGGAATTTTACACAGTGCTGCCAGAATGTAGTCTGGTATAGCCACTTTCAAAAAAGTGCTCGGCGGTATCTACTGAAGCTGAAAATCTGTGTAGTCTGATCCAGCAATTCCACTTGTAGGTATATATCCAACAGAAATGCATACCTATGTGCACCAAAAGACAGGTATTAACAGTACTATTCATAGTAGACTTAAATAGGAAACAACCTAAATGTTAATCAGCATTGGAATGGATACATAAATTATAGCATAATCCTGCAATGAAATTCTATACTGCATTGAAAATCAATGAAACTACTCCGACATGCAAGAATTTGGTTAAATTCTCCCCAAAATAATGTGCTATCAGACATAAAGTAGTACATATTGTATAATTCTACTTGTATAAAGTTCAAATATAAGCAAATTGATCTCTGATGATAGAATTCAGCATGATGTTAATTTGAGCCATGGTAGTGACTTAGAGAGGGCAAACTGCAGGTTCTGATTTACGGTTAATATTCTAATTCTTATTACAGATAGTGGTTACACAAGTGTGTTCACTTTTGAAAATTGAGCTACATACTTTTCTATATTAATGTATATGCAATTTTATATATTTTTGTTTTATTTCAATAAAAATTAGCTTAAAAACAAAAAACAGAGGTACCCTGAGTTGGAAAAAAGGCAAACTAAGGGCACCTGAATGGCTCAGTGGGTTGAGTGTCTGACTCTTGGTTTTGGCTCAGGTCATGAGCCTGAGCTCAGTGGTGAGACTGAGCCCAGAGTGGGGGAGTCTGCTTGAAGATTCTCTCCCACTGCCCCTCCCCCCACTCACATGTGCACTCACGCTCGCGTGCTCTCTCTCTCTCCCTAAAATAAATAAATCTTAAAAAATACAAACTATAGGGGCACCTGGGTGGCTCAGTCGTTGGGCATCTGCCTTCGGCTCTTGTCGTGATCCCAGGGTCCTGGGATCGAGCCCCGTATCGGGCTCCCTGCTCCGCGGGAAGTCTGCTTCTCCCTCTCCCACTCCCCCTTGCTTGTGTTCCCTCTCTCGCTGTCTCTCTCCGTCAAATAAATAAATAAGTAAATAAAGACTTTATTAACCTGGGTGGCTCAGTTGGTTAAGCGGCTGCCTTCGGCTCAGGTCATGATCCTGGAGTCCCGGGATCGAGTCCCGCATCGGGCTCTCTGCTCAGCGGGGAGTCTGCTTCTCCCTCTGACCTTCTTCCCTCTCGTGCTGTCTCTCACTCTCTCTTTCTCAAATAAATAAATAAAATCTTTAAAAAAAACTAATTTAAAAAAAAGACTTTATTAATCAAATAAAAGCCATACCATATTTAAAAAAATACAAACTATAATGTATTGGAATTAGACATTTTTCTTGGAGAAAACAAAAAAATCAATTGGCCAGGCATGTTCCCTGGCCAGATTCTTATTGTTGGTATTACTATTTACATTGATTGACATCTGAAACTCTTCTTGCTAAGACTTCAGTGTTTTATTTTATTTATTTATTTTTTAAAAGATTTTGTTTATTTATTTGACGGAGAGAGACACAGAGAGAGAGGGAACACAAGCAGGGGGAGTGGGAGAGGGAGAAGCAGGCTTCTCCTGGATCAGGGGGCCCGATGCAGGGCTGGATCCCAGGACCTGGGATCATGACCTGAGCCGAAGGCAGGTGCTTAACGACTGAGCCACCCAAGCTCCACCTAAGACTTCAGTGCTTTAAATTTAAGATAGTATGTTCTACATTGACATTGAATCCAGCTGGGATATATAGTTAGATTGAGAAAGTTAAGATCTAAAATAATTTCTTTTCCATATCATACTTGTTTTTTCTCAATAACCTATCTTTTATAAACAAAGAAACAGAAGTGTTATATTTCATACTTTTATTTCATAAATGAATTTTTTCTTCTTTAAATCTCTTTATAAAGAATATAAAAGATTTGAAAGTCTAGCTGGCACTGTCCTCATTAGAGTCAATGTCTGAGTTTTCAAAACCCTGACATCTCATAATTGTATTGGCTTTATTTAATGGTTATAACTTATTTTTATCTCTCTCTCTTGTGCACGTGCTGTCTTTTTTTTTTAAATAAGTAATCTCTATACCCCACATGGGGCTTAAACTCACAACCCCCAAATTAAGAGTGGCATGCTCTTCCAGCCGAGCCAGCCAGGTGCCCCTATCTCATTTTTAATATGTTAATTCCAGGAAATTAGATAAACCATAAGCAGCTATTTTAGTTTTGCACTATTTAGTGTAGCCTACAAAAGAAATGAAATCTTTTTCCAAAACCCACTGGCTTTGGAGGTTAAAAACATGGCACTCGTACTTTAAAATTCTAGAAGGAATCATCTTAGTAAGTAGAATGATTTTCCTCTTAGCAAGTAAATGACTTTAGGCTTATAATTTTCCTGTGTCTTTCTTAGACATCAGTTAAGAGAAGCCTGCTTAGGGGCGCCTGGGTGCCCTAAATTGGTGAAGTCACCAATTACATAGAGAAGGAAAGGTCAAAATGTAAGAAGGGGCTAATTGATGGAATAAAGTCCAGAAAGAGAGTGAAAGGATGGAATCAAAAGCACAAGGATTGGCCTTGAAAGCCTCTTCCTTGGAGACTGGAGGAAAGTAAACAAGAATGGATAAAGATATGGGCAGTTTTGTTTGTGGGGACATGAAAGAAAGGTGACTGACATATTGGCAATTTCAATTGTCTGTTAGTAAGAGGTGAGATATTTTGAAGAAGATAGAAGGGGTCATGTTGGGTCAAGGACTTGCAAATAGTGGAGGTGCAGAGCAATAATCTCAGAATAGAGAGGACAAAGTAAAAGATTATCGGGTCACATTGAAAACCCAGCTAGGAGTCCCTGGGTAGCACAGTTAAGCATCTGCCTTCGGCTCAGGTCGTGATCTCCAGGTCCTGGGATCGAGCCCCACATCAGGCTCCCTGCTCAGCAGAGAGTCTGCTTCTCCCTTTGCCTCTGCCCCTCCTCACTCACTGCTTGTGATTTCTCTCTCTCTCTCTCTCTCTCAAATAAATAAATAAATAAATAAATAAAATCTTTAAAAAAAAGAAAGAAAACCCAGTTAAATATACTTAGGGTCCATGAGCTTGTTTATTGTGGTTCTTTCTAATTCAATATGTTTATATTTTATGGGCCAAAAGTAGATGAATAAAAAAATGGTCATTTTTACTGCTGGAAAAGGAAATAGTAATGATCATCAGATAAAATATGGTGACAAGATACTTAAGTGTTTACTCAGAAAATAGTATAGTAGAAAGTGTTAATATTTAACAATTAAAATATTTTATTTTGTATTGCCATATTTTTTGAACAGTCACTGCTTTTCTTTTTTTTTTAAAGATTTATTTATTTATTTGACAGAGAGAGAGACACACAGTGAAAGAGGGAACACAGCAGTGGGAGTGGGAAAGGGAGAGGGAGAAGCAGGCTTCCCGCGGAGCAGGGAGCCCGATGCGGGGCTCGATCCCAGGACCCTGGGATCATGACCTGAGCCGAAGGCAGATGCTTACTGAGCCACCCAGGCGCCCGTCACTGCTTTTCTTGTTAACTTTGTAACAATAGCTACTTTTTAAAAAGTAAAATGGATAATTTGCTTTACTTTTTCTGAATTAAAATGAATGATAATTTTACCCTGTGAAAGGATTTGAGTTCTTCCATAAAAAGTATCCTATAAATTCTCAATACTAATTGTGATAATTACATAATGAATTTAATAAGAGGTAGAACCTATATTATTAACTACTTCTGCATCAGTTTTGGAGATCTACAAATATCCCATTGATTTTAACAGAATAATATAGTTGTTTGTTTTGAGGTATTATTAAGGCTTAGTTAGTATAAATCCTGCATTGCTCTGATTTTAGGTTACTTTAAATATTAGGGGATTATATATAAGACTAAATTCAGTCTTCTCTGCAAAATCCCTACTCCATAATCTTTTACTCTCATTTTCTAGAACCAAGGAAATGGTTTCTATGACCCATGGGCTCCCTCTCCCTCTGCCCCCCCCGACATGTGCTCTCTCTCTCTCTCTCTACCTTATCTCTCTCTCTTTCAAATAAATAAATAAAATCTTGAAAAAAAAAAGATAATGGGGCGCCTGGGTGGCTCAGTCATTAAGCGTCTGCCTTCGGCTCAGGTCATGATCCCAGGGTCCTGGGATTGAGCCCTGCATCAGGCTCTCTGCTCTGCGGGAAGCCTGCTTCTCCCTCTCCCACTCCCCCTGCTTGTGTTCCTTCTCTTGCTGTGTGTCTCTGTCAAATAAATAAATAAAATCTTGAAAAAAAGATAATAGGGGCGCCTGGGTGGCTCAGTCATTAAGCGTCTGCCTTCAGCTCAGGTCGTGATCCCGGGGTCCTGGGATCGAGCCCCACTTTGGGCTCCCTGCTCGGCAGAGAACCTGCTTCTCCATCTCCTGCTCCCCCTGCTTATGTTCCTTCTCTCACTGTCTCTCTCTTTGTCAAATAAATAAAATCTTTCTAAAAAAAAAAAGATAATTATTTTAAAAACATAAGCATGTCACCTGGGGCACCTGGGTAGCTCAGTTGGTTAAGCATCTAACTCTTGATTTCCACTCAGGTCATGATCTCAGGGTTGTGAGATCAAGCCCCACTTTGGGCTCTGCACTCTGCATGGAGTCTGCTGGAGATTGTTTCTCTCCTTCTCCCTGTGCCCCTCCCCCTGCTTGCTTGCTCTCCTGTGTTCTTTCTCTCTGAATAAATAAATAAAGTCTTAAAAAAAAAAAGTAAACATGTCACCATTGTTACTACTACAAATTTTAAGAATAGTTTCTTTATATCAAGAATTCTTATACGGGTCCTTCTTCCCGTAGTTTATTTAAATCAACATCCAAGTAAGATCCATAAACTGCAATAGATTTTTATCACTTGTGTCTTTTAAGACCATAGTATTTTAGGGTGCCTGGGTGGCTCAGTTGTTAAGCGTCTGCCTTCGGCTCCTGTTATGATCCTGGGGTCTTGGGATCGAGCCCCGCATCAGGAAGCCTGCTTCTCCCTCTCCCACTCCCCCTGCTTGTATTCCCTCTCTCGCTGTGTCTCTCTGTCAGATAAATAAATGAAATCTTTAAAAAAAAAAAAAGACCATAGTATTTTAATCTCTCTTTCTCTCTGTTTTTCTCTTCAGTTTATTTGTTGAAGAAACTAGGTTGTTTATCCTATAGAAATTCTCAGTCTGGGTTTTGCTGATTGTACTGATCTAAGCAGATTTATCTTTTATTTGTTTAAAAGATTTTATTTAGTTATTTATTTATTTGAAAGAGAGAGCACAAGCAGGAGGCAGAGGCAGAGGGAGAGGGAGAAGCAGACTCCCTGCCGAGCAAGGAGTCCGATGCAGAACTCGATCCCAGGACCCTGGGAATCATGACCTGAGCCAAAGGCAGGTGCTTAACCGACTGAGCCACCCAGGTGCCCTGATCTAAGCAGATTTAGATCTGATTTTTTTTTTCTTGTCTTCCCTCCCTCCATCCTTCCCTTCCTTCCTTTCTTTCTTTGGCAAGGATACTTAGGTGGTTTTGTACAGCTCAATATTCTTTTTTTTTTTTTTAAGATTTTATTTATTTATTTATTTGAGAGAGCGAGAATGAGAGAGAGAGAGAGAGCACATGAGAGGGGGGAGGGTCAGAGGGAGAAGCAGACTCCCTGCTGAGCAGCAGGGAGCCGATGCGGGACTCGATCCCAGGACTCCAGGGTCATGACCTGAGCCAAAGGCAGTCGCTTAACCAACTGAGCCAGCCACCTAGGCGCCCTGTATTTCCTGTTAAACTGTATGGGGAACGTAATAAAATTTTCAGTTAAAATGTTTCTTACATTAGGACTTAGAAAAAATATATATTTAGGTATGCATGAAGTAAATGTTGACTGTTTGACAACCAGTTATATGACTTGAATTCTTAGGGGTAAAAACCTGCGTTCATGATGATGACGCAAAATCAAATGTTTGCTTGAAATCACAGAAGACCTTGAATTTTCTGATAATTGTATTGATACTCAGTTAATTGTTAACTCTTATGAAACAAACACATGGTAAACAATGAGACATTAAAGTGAGCTGGTGCTTTTATTGTGGCAAAGTCAATTTTGCTCTATTTAGTATTGTTACATAATGTACACTTTTGGCCTTTGGTGTAGGATCCTAGATTTTTCTACAGAGGTGTTATTTGAGAGCAAGTCTAGACCTTTAAATTGTAATATAACTTTCTCTTTTAACAAAGGTAATTCTATGCTATTAGGTAATCTCATATGATGGGTAAACTGTATATACAACTCTTTTTTTTTTTTTTCTGTTTAGCCAGGACTAAAAGAAGTGGTAGAATCCTGTCGAGGAAAAAATCTATTTTTTTCTACCAATATTGATGATGCCATTAAAGAAGCTGATCTTGTATTTATTTCTGTAAGTATTTTCTTTTGCTGTGTGAGTTTTAATGCGTTCTTTTCTATACAGAAGTTTCATTGTATTTGAATAGTAATCTGTTGGTATCAAGCCACATCATTACTTAGTATAGGGTTGTCCAGTTGAATTTTGGTTGTTACCTTGCCTAACACTTCACCATACCCTGTAATCACCTGGTCACATATATCACTGATCATTGATCAAATAAATTTGGAGGAAGTTCTAGTCTGGGATCTAGAATTAGGAAGTGCTGATGTGAGTTCATGTGGTAATAGTATATATATTTCATCATTTCTTGTTTTGACCACTGCAAAGCATGTGTGCAAATTTATGGGCATCTCCTATCTAGATGAATTATGTTCCAGAAGTCATTTTATTTCTTATTTTTTGAATTTTTAAAAAAGATTTCAGGGCTCCTGGGTGGCTCAGTCGTTAAGCGTCTGCCTTCGGCTCAGGTTATGATCCCAGGATCCTGGGATCGAGCCCTGCATCGGGCTCCCTGCTCAGAGGGAAGCCTGCTTCTCCCTCTTCCACTCCCCCTGCTTGTATTTCCTCTCTCTCTGTCTCTCTCTCTGTCAAATAAATAAATAAAATCTTTAAAACAAAACAAAACAAAAAATAAAAAAGATCTCATTTTTAAGTGATCTGTACCCCTAACTTGGGGCTCGAACTTGCAGCTCCAAGATCAGGAGTCTCATGCTCTACTGAGCCAGCCAGCTGCCCTAGCAGAAATCATTTTAAATGAACTCTTTGCAGTTTGGCTTGTGTTCATTAGGTTACAAGCTAGTCCACAGGCACCTTTGGCTCATAATATGGCTCATAATATGATGTACCTTTGTAATGAAAAAATAGAACCAGTACTTGGGAGTTAAACTCTGGTAATCTAATATTTGAACCAAGGTAACTTTTGCTGTCCTTGTAGCCATTTACTCAAATAGTCTGTGTGGGATCAGTATAGTAATCATCAATTTGTGGCTGAGCTAGAGTGTTCTATGACTCTATGACTCAAGACCTTCAGGGCCTTAAAGAATAAAGGGAAAGCAGGTGGCATGGGCTTTCACCGAGTCCCATGAACTTAAGAAGAGAAATATCATAGGGGCCCTAGAGGGTAGATGTTGTTGAATTGATTATGCATGTTGTTGATGATTGTAAGTTGTTGAATTAGGGGTTGTTTTCTGACTGATGAGACAAAAGCAGTACCATAAAGATAACTCCAGAAGAAAGTGGTAATGACGCCAGTGGTGAAACCATAATGAATTCATTCTCTTTTTTGGCATTCTTAATTACTTCAGAGAAATTGGTACAGCTTCTGTGACTTGCCTGCCCATCATCTACTTAAGCTTGGGGAAGGTTAAGAGACAAGGCATAGAAAATGAGAAAAGATTTTGGAGTAGCCAGGTACTTGGAGAAAATCAAGAAGTTATCTTAGTCCAACTTTTAGATAACGAGAGTCTGGAATGGGAGTAGTGGAATTTTCCATAAAAAATATTTAAAAAGATCTGTTCTCGGGCAGTAGAGTCCACCGTAGGGTGGTCTGGCCAGACAGCTAATTTTACACTTGCCTCTCTGTGGATCTAGCTGAGCTGTCCTGAATCTTTCCAAGCTATTACTTTGCGTACCTGTTATGGTAATTTATTACTGTATAACTCACATCCACTTCCCATTATTCTCTGGATCAGCTTTTTAAAATTTATTTGTTGTCTACTTTTCATTATGGAAAATATCAAATTCATACAAGGGATGAAGACAATAATACAATGAATCCTATTTACCCATTCTCCATTGTCAGCAGTTACCATGGCTGATCCTGTTTCATTTACTACTTCTCTCTCTTTCCTCCTACCCCAGGCTATTTTTAGGCATATTCCAGGTAGGAGTAGTTTTATATGAATCAGTGTTCAGTTGTCCCCTTCAGAGCATCTTTACTAGGGGAGGCTGTCTGCTCCTCTCTCATCTTTAGCATGTTCCACCGTATCCTATTAGCGGTCTTGGCCCTTCTGTGCTCCAGTGCACCCTGACTTCCACGTCGAAGGCTTTTCCTAAGTTGTTCCATGCAAATAAACAACTTTTGTTCTCCTGATTTTCACACCTCAACAGTCTTTGAGTTTTGATTTATTTCACCTTCTTCCTTTATTTAGTCTCCCATTAGGTTATAAGCTTGTCAAGAGAAGAGAATTGATACCACTAATTATTGGTTCAAAAACTCTTCCTGTATAGGGGCACCTGGCTGACTCAGTTGGCAGAGTTGACAAGACTCAATCTTAGGGTCCTGACTTCAAGCCCTACATTGGGTGTGGAGCCTACTTAAACACACACACACACACACACACACACACACACACACACACACAGTTCCTGTATAGAATTTTGGGCTTTCTGGAGTGCTTTGATTTTTACCAAAGCATTATAAAACCCACATGTTAGATTTTAGAGCACACGCTATCCTCATTTTCCAATGAGGTAATTGGAGCAAAGGCAGCTACGCTTCTCCAAGGTTACATGGCACAGCTAAGCCAAAAGTAAATGCCTAGACTCTGGACTCATGATTTCTTTTTCTCTCTATTTGATAATCGTCTACATAGTATTTGAGTCCTGAAGATGCTATATAATGTCTAGCTTTAATGATCTGAGAAAGCCATTTGTGAATGATACTGCAAATATTTTTGAAAAGCTATTGATATAGGTCTATTAAAAAGGAGGATAGAAAAGGTTTTAAAGACCAAGGTAATATATTACATACAATAAAGAGAGGAAAGAAAACTTACATTTCATTTCAGACTTTGAACTCCTCGAGGACAGCAACAGTCTCATTCATCTTTGTATCTCCAGGGCTTAGCTTGGAACCTGCCTGCCCTAATATCTGTCACTATATAGTAGATTCTCAACAAAAATTTGTTGAAGGAGTTCCCCAGATGCTTCAGGATGTCCTGTCTGATGATTATATTATTAAAATGTATCATTTCCATGAAATTAATAGGGGGGTTAAATTTCCCGCTTAACTAGTTAATTGATGGTTCAAGATTCATGTTGAAATCACTGAATCTCTCACAGACACTTCTTGTTCATAATCCCATATGCTCTCATCAGGTGAACACCCCAACAAAAACCTACGGAATGGGGAAAGGTCGCGCAGCAGACCTGAAGTATATCGAGGCTTGTGCCAGACGCATTGTGCAAAACTCACATGGGTACAAAATTGTGACTGAGAAAAGCACAGTTCCAGTGCGGGCAGCAGAAAGTATTCGTCGAATATTTGATGCAAACACAAAACCCAACTTGAATTTACAGGTATAAACGAAGCATTGGAACCTGATTCTTAAATAAATATTGATGCCTTATAGTTGCCAACGGTTAATTCTAAGTTTAAAACTTTGCTTTGCATTGGAATTCTAGGTGCTGTCCAACCCTGAGTTCTTGGCGGAAGGAACAGCCATCAAGGACCTAAGGAACCCAGACAGAGTACTGATTGGAGGGGATGAAACCCCAGAGGGCCAGAGAGCGGTGCAGGCACTGTGTGCAGTGTATGAGCACTGGGTTCCCAGAGAAAAGATCCTCACCACTAATACTTGGTCTTCAGAACTTTCCAAACTGGTTGGTACATAGCATTGGATCCTCCATTAAATTTAAAGCTAAGGACTTATTTCTCTTAAGCCTGATAAGCCACACAGGTACTTTCTTAATATTAATATTTAGAACATAATATTCTTGTCCATTATGAGATAATTTTCACAAGGGAAATCAAATATCAGGGTATAAAATATTCTGGAAAATTCTCAATTTTTAATAAAATGCAACATAAAGTGGAGGGTGCATTAAAATAGTAGTTTTTTTTTTTTTAAAGACTTTATTTATTTGAGAGAGAGAGAGACGGAGACAGAGATTGCGAGAGAGAACACAAGTGGGGAGGAGAAGGAGAAGCAGGCTCCCTGAGGTCAATGCAGGACTTGACCCCAGTACCCTGGGATCATGACCTGAGCCGAAGGCAGACGCTTAACAACTGAGCCTCCCATGCGTCCCAAAATAGTAGTTTTTTTAATGGGGCTCTTGGGTGGCTCAGTCGGTTGAGTGTCTGACTCTTGATTTCGGCTCAGGTCATGATCCCAGGGTCATGGGATCTAGCCCCAAGTCAGGCTCTGTGTTCAGTGGAGAATCTGCTTGAGATTCTCTCTCCCCCTCTGCCCCTTCCCCACCCCTGCACTTGCTTGCTCCCTTTCTCTTTCTCTCATATAAATAAATCTTTTTAAAAAAATAGTTTTTAAAATCACTCTATCTTTAATCCCATTCTTAATCATCTTTCTTCTCTAAAACATTTTCCTTGGGACGCCTGGGTGGCTCGGTAGGTTCTGTGTCTGCCTTCCGCTTGGGTCGTGATCCCAGGTCCTGGGATAGAGTCCATCATCAAGCTCCTTGCTTGGCGGGGAGCCTGCTTCTCCCTCTACCTGCTGCTCCCCCTGCTTGGGCTCTCTCTCTCTCTCTCTCTTTCTGTCTCTCTGACAAATAAATAAATAAAAATTAAAAAATTTTTTTTTCCTTTACCAACACACCCATAGCATCCTCAAATTGAGCCTATCAGTAACTTTTATATCTCCCTCAGTAATTTGTATCAACTCAATGAAATATAATCCAGACATATAAAATTGCTATTTAACTCATCATAATTTTCCTTCCCCCCCCCCAAGGCAGCAAATGCTTTTCTTGCCCAGAGGATCAGCAGCATTAACTCCATAAGTGCCCTCTGTGAAGCAACAGGGGCTGATGTAGAAGAAGTGGCAACAGCCATTGGAATGGACCAGAGAATTGGAAACAAGTTTCTGAAAGCCAGTGTTGGTAAACTGAAATTTTTCTGTACATAGAGTAGATTCCTTTAGCTAGGTCTTTAACTTTAAGGAAGTCTTTGTATAACTTAATGCCCTTAGAATGATTCCATGATACATGTAACCTTCAACCTATCAAGAACTTGCCAAGTGAAGCAGTAATTAAACTTATATTGTTTTAATAATTACTGATTGATTAGTAAGATAAACATAGTTCACTGTTTTAGGAGGATTAATTAACATTTAAGTAGAACATTTAGGAAGAGTAAGTTCGGGAGACTACATAGGACATAACTCAGTACCTTACTAAAGCCAATGGGAAGAACATCCCCTATCATTTGCTTTGCCTACTACAGTAGGCACTGTATACAGTGTATGTATTACAATGTAATACAGTCGGTCCTCATTATTTGCCAGTTCTGTACGTATGAATTATCCTACTTGCTAAAACTTATTTGTAATCCCCAAATCAATGCTCATAGTGCTTTCATGGTCATCTGCAGACACACACACAGCAGCAAAAAATTTGAGTCACCCAACACAGACGTTCCCAGCTGAATTTGTGACAGGCAATGCTCTTGTTTTCTCGTTTCAGCTCCCATTCTGTAAACAAGAGCTCTTTTTGTGGTCTATTTAGTGTCACATTTTTTACATTTTTGTGCTTTTTGTTGGTGATTTACCTTTTTTAAATTGCCCCCAGGTATATTGTGTGTGAAGTGCTAGTGTTATCTAGTGTTCTGAAATGCCAGGAGGCTGTGATGTGTGCCCCTCAGACAAAATACATGTGGTTAGATAAGCTTTATTCAGGCCCGAGTTATAGTGCTGTTGGCTGTGAGTTTAGTGTTAATGAATCAATAATATATATTAAATAAGGTGTCTTTAAACACACAAAAATAAAAACAGGGGCACCTGGCTGGCTCAATTGATAGAGCATGCAACTCTTGATCTCGGGGTCATGAGTTTGAGCCTCATGTTGGGGGTACAGTTTACTTTAAAAAAAAAAAGCAACACAAAATGATTATGTATCAACAAAACTAAAATACAACCTACTGAATGAGAGAAGGTATTTGCAAATAACATATCCGATAAACAATATCCAAAATATAAAAGAACTTATATAACAACACCCAAAAAACTAAATAATCCAATAAAAAATGGATACAGGGCACCTGCCTGGCTCAGTCTGTAGAGCATGTGACTCTTGATCTCAGGGTCATGAGTTCAAGCCCCATTTTGAGCATAGAGCTTTAAAAAAGGGTTGGGGTGGAAGACATGAACAAACATGAACAAACATTTCTTTAAAGAATACATACAGATGGCCAGCAGACACATGAAAAGACTCAACATCACTCATCATCAGGGAAATACAAATCAAAACCATAATGAGATACCACACCTGTCAGAATGGCTAAAATCAAAAACACATGAAACAACAAGTGTTAGCAAGGAGGCAGAGAAAAAGGAACACTTGTGCATTGTTGGTGGGGATGTAAGATGGTGCAGCCACTGTGGAAAACAGTGTGGAGGTTCCTCATAAATTAAAAATAGAATTACCATATGATCCAGTAATCCCACTACTGGGTAGTGGAATACACACACACACACGTGTGTGTATGTGTATTAGAATATTACTCAGCCATAAAAAAAATGAAATGTTGCTATTTGCAATAACAGGAATAGATGTAGAGTATAATGCTAAGTGAAATAAGTCAGTCAGAGAAAGACAAATACCATATGATTTTACTCATATATGGAATTTAAGAAACGAAACGAAGGAGAAAAGAGACAAACCAAGAAACGGACTCAACTATAAAGAACATAGTTAGAGAGGAGGGGGGTGGGGGATGGGTGAAATAGGTGATGGGGATTAAAGAGTACACTTGGCCGTGGCTATTTTATTACACGTTGTCTGACTGCTTCTGAGCAAAGGCAGAGTTAATAGTTGTGCCAGAGACTGTGTGGCCCATGAAGGCTAAAATATTTACAATTTGTCCCATAAAAGTTTACCAGCCCTGTGCTAAAGTAAGAGATGTAGGGCAGTGATACCAGATGAATGAGAGAGAAAATAGAAAATGTAGCCATAATAAAACATTAACGAGAAGATTATCTGGAAATTATTTATAGAGTTTATTAGTTGCTTGAAGATTTCACACAGTCTGTAAACCCACTAAATTTCCAACATCTGAATTTTAGTATTAAAAATCCTAGGGGTGCCTGTGTGACTCACTTGGTTAAATATCTGACCCTTGATTTCCTCTCAGGTTGTGATCTCAGGGTTGTGAGATCTGCCCTGGGCATGGAGCCTGCTTAAGATTCTCTCTCTCCCTCCCCCTCTAACCCCCCCCCCCCCCCCTTCTCTCTAAAAAAAAAAAAAAAAAATCCTAGCATAGGGCCATCTGGCTGGCACAGTCAGTAGAGCACGTGGCTCTTGATCTCGGGGTTGTGAGTTCGAGCCCCACTTGTGGTATGGAGTTTACTTAGAAAAAAATTCTAGCATAGGCCCTCAAATTTAGTATGACAGATTTGTCACATGATTCAGTCGTGGTTCTTAAATGAAAATATTGTCACTTTTTTCTTCAGGTTTTGGTGGAAGCTGCTTTCAGAAAGATGTTCTGAATTTGGTTTATCTCTGTGAGGCTCTGAATTTGCCTGAAGTAGCTCGTTATTGGCAGCAGGTATTAATCTTGATAGTCAACAACTTTTGATTAACTTCTAATTAAAACATGTGACCCTTTGTCTATAAGGTGCTTTTGATAGGATTTATTTATTCCAGGAACTCTATAATTATATTCGTTTATTTTATTTTTTAAAAGATTTTATTTATTTATTTGATGGAGAGAGAGACAGCGAGAGAGGGAACACAAGCGGGGGAATGGGAGAGGGAGAAGCAGGCTCCCTGCATAGCAGGAAGCCTGATGCGGGGCTCGATCCCAGGACCCTGGGATCATGACCTGAGCTGAAGGCAGACGCTTAACGACTGAGCCACCCAGGCACCCCTATATTCATTTATTTTAGTTTTATTTCTTAGGCTTCTCTGTTTTTAATTGTCTTTTTTGCTAATGAACTCTGATGGTAATTCTGGTAAACCATATTTCTCTAGTTTTATAACAAGTTTGCTCCCAAAATAAAGCAAGAACTATTATTCTTTTTGTGGGGGAAAGGGCAGAGGGAGAGAAGATCTTAAGCAGACTCCACACTCAGCCCGGAGCCCCACATGGGGCTTGATCTCATGACTCTGAGACTCTGAGATCATGACCTGAACCAAAATCAAGAGTGGGATGCTTAACCGACTGTGCTACTCAGACATCCTAAGAACCATTATTCTTAATTATAACTCTTTTCAGGCACCTGGGTGGCGCAGTCAGTTAAAGATAGAACTCTTGGTTTGGGTCCGAGCCCCACCTCGGGCTCCGCGTTCAGCATGGAGTCTGCTTGAGATTCCCTCTCCCTCACCCTCTCCCTCTGCCCCCTGCCCCACATTCTCATTCACTCTCTTTCTAAAATAAATGAATAAATCTTTGAAAAAATTATAACTCTTTTCTGGAGTGCCTGGGTGGCTCAGTCAGTTGGGCATCTGCCTTCCGCTCAGGTCGTGGTCCCAGGGTCCTGGGATTGAGCGCCTGCATTGGGCTCCCTGCTCAGCAGGGGGAGTCTGCTTCTCCCTCTCCCTCTGCTGCTCCCCCTGCTCGTGCTCTCTCTCTCACTCATTCTGTCACTCAAATAAATAAAATCTTTTAAAAATAAACAAATAAAAGAATATTTTTTTAAAAAAGAAAAAATTATAACTCTTTTCTATCTTGAAAGGCAGAAAATCAAAATGAAGGAAGAACCTGTATTGTAATGCTTTCAAGTGGCTTGTGTGTGTTGATATCTGTTTTGTCCTTTTGAGATTCACAGAGCTAAACTTAGAGACCCTTCCCAAATTGAAAATAGAGTTAACACCAATTGAGTGCTTTCTCTGTGCCAGGCATTTTTTTAGGTACTTTGCATGTAGTATTTCGTTTAGTCCTCATCACTAATGTTATCCCCCATTTATAGGTGAGGAAACTGAGTCTTAGAGATGTCAAATAATTTGTCCAAGATACCAGCCAGTATATAGATCTTCCCCCAAAATTTTCCTCCAAGTTTTTAGTTTTATAGATTTCAGCAGTGGGTGAGAATATAGAAAAATGCACATTTTTAAGAAAAATGTAGTGTAAAAGATGGTTTCACTCGATCCAGCAAGATGACCCTATCTTCCTGTCCATCATAGCAAAAATGCAGATGAATGCTTGATTTGTAATATTTTGGGCTCATTTCCCAAGCTCTCAAATTTTGTGACAGCCGCTAGAAATCAGAGCCTTAAAAAAAAAAAAAGTAAAAACCAGTCTCTTTCCTTATATTCATCTGGTCACCAATATGAAGATTGTTTATACCCTTAGGAGAGTAAAGGATTAGGTGATCAGAGACTTTTACTCTTATAATATCAATTTAAAAACTTTGCCAAGGGAGAGGGGCACCTAGGTGGCTCAGTCGGTTAAGCTTCCAAACTCTTGATTTTGGCTCAGGTCATGATCTCAAGGTCGTGAGATCTCATTGAGCCTGCTTAAGTTTCTCTCTCTCTCCCTTTCCCCCTCCCTGCACACACACTCTCTCTCTCCAAAAAAAAAAAAAAAAAGTTTGCCAAGGGTTAGTGGTATTATGGTTCATCCCGAGGGCAACTATAACTCTGTGCATTGTTCAACTGTTCTCTGTCCACTTTCTACTCACTGGTGAGGGCTGAGGGGTAAGCATTGGGATTTTATTGCTTATAGCTTTGCTTCCACAGGGTTTGGGGAAGTTGGCTAAGGAAAACACTTGTTTTCTATGTGCCTTTTTTAGGCTGTTCTTATAGTAGATCTCTAGTGGGGTTGAAACTTAACTGTACTCCCCATCTTTATATTCATTCCATCCCAGATTGGTGCATGGAGAGTTAAGCCAAATGAAAATTTTCCTGATGGCTTTAAGTGGTAGCGTGCTAATTCTTTTTTTTAAATCAGTAGATACTAAAGAGGTTGGTTAATCTTTGCCTCCTGTTACTTTATGAGGCTGGTATTCATACAATAGTACTGTAAAACTGTGAGCAGTGTATGGCATAGGCTGTACTTCTTTTAACTCCACTAACTGTACACGCAACATTGCATAATTGTATGTGTAATTTCAGGTTATAGATATGAATGATTACCAGAGGAGGAGGTTTGCTTCCCGGATTATAGACAGCTTGTTTAATACGGTAACTGATAAGAAGATAGCTATTTTGGGATTTGCATTCAAAAAGGACACTGGTGATACAAGGTATCAGTTCTTTAAAATATTTCTGCCCCTTTGCGAGTGCTAACTCTTCATCTCATTTTGATTTTTAATGGTGGATGTGTGCATGTGAAATATATACATATATATATAGTATAAAGAATAAAAATAAAGTGACTATCTGTAGCCTCACAAGAAATACAATCTTAACCTCTAAAAACTCCTAGATATTAGAATATATGCCATTTCAAAGCTTAGCAATACTGGGTTTTTTTTCCTTCAGAGAATCTTCTAGTATATATATCAGCAAATATTTGATGGATGAAGGTGCACATCTCCATATATATGATCCAAAAGTACCAAGGGAACAAATAGTTGTGGATCTTTCTCACCCAGGAGTTTCACAGGATGACCAAGGTAAGGTTTTGAGTCTCATGAATCACTTTGAGTATGGGCCCTAAAACCTGTTTGTTCTCTAGAAACCTTTGGTTGTTCTGTCCTTGTGTGTGTGTGTTTTAATGAAATGCTGCGTTTAAAAAAAGTTTTAATTCCAGTATAGTTAACATACAGTATTATATTAGTTTCTGATTTACAGTTTGGTGATTGAACAATTATATACATTACTCAGTGCTCCTCATGATAAGTGTGCTCTTTAACCCCCATCACCTGTTTCACCACCACCCCCCCACCTCCCCTCTGGTAGCCATCAGTTTGTTCTCTATAGTTGAGTCTGTTTCTTGATTTGTCTCTCTCTCTCTCTCTTTTTTCCTTTGTTTTTTGTTGTTGTTGTTGTTGTTGTTTCTTAAATTCCACATAACGGAAATCATATGGTATTTGTTTCTCTGACTTAACTTCACTTAGCATCATACTCTCTAGCTCCATCTATGTCATTGCAAATGGCAAGATTTCATTCTTTTTTATGGCTGAATAATATTCCATTGTATATGTGTGTATACACAATGGAATATATATTATTATTTATACATATATATAAAACATCTTCTTTACCCATTCATCTATTGATGCACATTTGTGTTGCTTCTTTGGTCGTTCCATTTATATCATTGGTAGGCCCTCTTTTCAGCCTCATTTCTCTAAAATTAAACTCTTAGACATTGTTCCATCAACTTTGATTTGAAGTGATCGGCAGTGGGTTAGTCTAATGGTTTTTCCAACATATTCTAAAAAGCCTCAGAGGTTCCAAGGAGATGCTGCTAGGGCAAGGTGCAGGTGCTCCAGGCATCCACCATTCCTCTCATTCTCACTTCAACCAGACCATTCCACTTCTGTCAGACCCTCAACTCTGCCTGCAATCCTAGTAGTAAAGTGCATAATTTCAGATAACTCCTTTCTTACTGCCAGTATCTCGTGGCTGTTGTCGTTATAGTGTCCCGGCTCGTGACCATTTCCAAGGATCCATACGAAGCCTGTGATGGCGCCCATGCTGTGGTTATTTGCACAGAGTGGGACATGTTTAAGGTGAGGTGACAGAAGTCATATTAACGAAAATTTTAGAAGTATTCTGGTATCATTTGGGGTTGAGTGTGTGTTCATGTATATGTTCTAATTGTTTTGTTTTTTTTCGTTCTGTCTTTATAGGAACTGGATTATGAACGCATTCATAAAAAAATGCTGAAGCCAGCCTTTATCTTTGATGGGCGACGTGTCCTAGATGGGCTCCACAATGAATTACAAACCATTGGCTTCCAGGTAATTATAGTCCCAGGCTGGTTTGGTTTTGTTTGTTTGGTCATTTACTTTTTAGTGGGTTTGAGTTTTAGTATTTTAATATTCCCTTCTTTAGCAATAACATAAATTGGGGCAACGTGTTCTCTGGGAAATCTCTATGTGATTTTTGTAATTACTTTATTCCCTCCTTAATTTGTGATCTAAAGATCATTCAGTATTGGTCTTTCTTATGTAGTACCTAGGATTCAGCAGTTGCCTATTATATAGGGATAGACTGTACCTTGCCTTACCTCATCTAAAGATCAAGTAAGAAAATATACAAACTTAAAAGTAAATGTTTTTCGGGCGCCTGGGGTGGCTCAGTTGGTTGGGCGACTGCCTTTGGCTCAGGTCATGGTCCCGGGGCTCTGGGATCGAGCCACACATTGGGCTCCTTGTTCAGCGGGGAGCCTGCTTCTCCCTCTGCCTCTGCCTGCCACTCCCCCTGCTTGTGCTCTCTCTCTGTCAGATAAATAAACAAAATCTTAAAAAAAAAAAAAGTTAATTTTTTTCTTCCCAGAGCTACTCAGGCTGCTCTGCCAAACTGCAGCACACTGACCCCTCAGAGGCCAGGTCTCTTATTCCTATATGAATGTTTTGAAAACTGCAAAATGGGGACACCCGGGTGGCTCAGTCAGTTAAGCGTCCGCCTTTGGCTCAGGTCATGGTCCCAGGGTCCTGGGATCGAGCCCCGCATCGGGCTCCCTGCTCAGTGAGGAGCCTGCTTCTCCCTCTGCCTGCCACTCCCCTGGCTTGTGCTCTTTCTCTCTCTTTTTCTGACAAATAAATAAATAAAATCTTAAAATGAAACAAAACTGCAAAATACAGTATAGTTGTCACATGTTGTATAGGATCCTATACCTTCTGAGTGTTCAGCACTGTTCTAGCACCTGAGAGGTCTGAGTGAAAAGTATGGGAGCTTCAGTGGACTGGCCCTTTTCAATTCCAAGTTTGTCAATTAATTATGGAATGTTTAGAAAGCTGACGGTAACCAGACCAGTACATTTTATGTTGCATCTATTTCAATTTCCCCCGGGAGTCCCAAGAGTATTAATGAGAAGGAGGTACTTTCCATTTCCTCAGAGCAGTGTGTATGTGGGGGCGGGAGGCTTGAGGTGAGGTTGAGGAGGATAAAGAAACATGCCAGGAGATTGCAGTCAGCATAGTCCTTGAGCAGAGCAGAGCGGGGCAGGGGTTAGAGCTGGCCATGTGCGTCTGCTCAGCACCAGCTGTCTTGCAGAGGCACTGCTAGGGCCTTATCTACTGCTCAGAATATGTGATCTGGTTCTCGTAACCTGTCACTGAGTTCTTGAAGGTCCTTCTTATTTAGAATTGGTGCTCATTTCTCATTCATGAGAGATTCACTTGCAACAAGAATCAGATGACATCCTTGTCTGTTAACACTCCATCAGGGACCTTGGGGATTCTTCTATCCTGCCCCTCCTTAGTGAGTAACAGCATGACTACTTTTCCCAGTCATGACTTAAACGGAAGCAATGTTATTTTTTAAAGATGACTTCCAAGGCATAGACACATTTTCTCTTCTACTTGTATGACTCATCTAAGGGAGAAGAGATGTAAAGATATATATATTCTTTTTTTTTTTTTTAAAGATTTATTTGTTTATTTGAGAGTGAGAGAGAGAGAGCATGAGAGGGAAGAGGGTCAGAGGGAGAAGCACACTCCCCGCCAAGCAGGGAGCCCGATGCGGGACTCGATCCCGGGACTCCAGGATCATGACCTGAGCCGAAGGCAGTCGCTCAACCAACTGAGCCACCCAGGCGCCCTATATATATTCTTTAATACATATATATTTCATGTGAGTTTGGGTTCTTATAAAAGTTAACTTTTTGTGGTAGGGATTTTAAAAAATAGGGAAAAAATTTGGAATGGAATCACTAAATAAGGGCATTTATAAGTTACTGAGACAATTGATGAATACAAAGCAGAAGCCCTTTGAGTCAGAATTAAATATTAATTTTTAACTCAAAAGACCTTTATGAAAATTGTATAGTATATTTTTGCTGTAGAGAGGAGCTCAATTTATGATCATTGAAGAAGCAGTGCCTTTAAAAATTAGTGATTTTGGATATGTGAGGAAAAGTTTAAGATGTAATATGCAAAATAAAAATTGACTACCATTTATTTATTGAAGGCTGACTTGTCTGCCAGGCATAGTGCTGAGCACTTTATGTAATTTAATCCATACCACAACCTTTTGAAGTAAGTGGTAGTGACACCATTTACAAATGAGGAAGAAAGACCTAGAGAGCTTAGGTGACACAGTTATCAGTCAGGAATCCAGCTGGGGCCTTTCAGACTCTGAAGCCTGAACTCCTGAAATCTGTGCTATGACAGCTTATGCTAATTTTTTAGAATAAGGGAAGCAGACATGAGAAGAAAGTTTGAGAGAAAATGTGATTTCCCTGGAATCTGGTCTGTGAGTTGCTTCCATCCATGTGCTGAGACAGTGGTGGCATGTGAGCCAGTTCTGTTTGAGGGGGCCTGGAGTTGGGAGGGGCAGGAGTAAGAATCTCTAGACATGACTGGGAAGAGTGGAGTGTCGATTGACTCTAGAAACATAAAAAAGATGGAAGGAACCGAAGATCTTTCATAGCAACCCAGCCAACTTGAGACCCTCTTTTGCTTTTAAAAGGAAAAAAATACTCTAGATTTTCTTTCTAAAATCTTTTTCTTTCCCCCCTAGATTGAAACAATTGGGAAAAAGGTGTCTTCAAAGAGAATTCCGTATGCTCCTTCTGGGGAAATTCCAAAGTTTAGTCTTCAGGATCCACCGAACAAGAAACCCAGAGTATAGACATTGCCATTTTTTTTGGTAATTTTTTTGGTACTTTAGGATAGCAGATATCTATCTGATATTAAATGGTAAATGAACCAAGTGTTTTTAAGGAAACAAAGCTATTTTTTTAATAATCAAATTTATCCTAGCTGTATGGGAATTAGCATATCTGGTATTATGAATCTAGTATATTTTTTACATATTTTTATAATGTTATTACCTCAGTGATTGGATGAGTGGTAAATAATCATGTTGGTTTTAATGGTGTCAATTTTTGTAAAATAAAAATTAAACCTGAAACACTTTTTACTTTACAAAATGTCCATAGGCAGCACTTTAATATCATGTTGTAAAGGAAAAGGCACTCTTTGGTTTTTCTGATCACTGGTTTATTTACTTGTCTTTAAATAATGTATTTTAAACCATGAGATTGCTGTCCTAAATACTGGGCTAAACCTGCTAACCTTTCAAAAAGTGTCCTGGAGACTTGGAGGTTTCTGGCTTAATTGGGTAAGGTGTTTGCCAAGCCACTTCTTGTCTCTTTGAACCTGGAAGGAAGATGCAGTGGACAGAATGGGGCCTTGTGTACTTTTCTTTTTCTTTTTGGATGTGCTTAAAACATTTTCCCTGTGCTTCCATGTTACTAGTGACCCTATAAGTTTGGTTTGGGAGTTTGCTCCTTTTGTTTTAAGGAGCTGTGTTTTTTTTTTAGCCCAAGAAGATCATCACTGCTCATTTCCAATCAATCCAAATAAGACTAAAAGGCAATTTTATTTTTAACATGAATAGAATATCAGTATTGGTCTAGTTTATGCTTCACATCTCATTTTTTTTCTCACTGATCATTATTTTTTTAGTTCAAGAGCCAAAAATATTTGTTACCTTCATTTTACATTTTTATTTCTGTAACTCATTGAAGTTTCCCCTTTTTCTTTAAATAAGAAAACCAATATAATCTCATGTATGAACTTAAGTAGATTTTACAAATTACGTATAGCATAATTCTAAAATAAGAATTTTTGTATGTTTCCATGTGCTTTTTTCTTATGGCTTTTATTGACTTATATTTGATTTTCTCTTGTACTTCATCATTATTGAAATATGTCAGATGTCCATTTGATGCTTGTGCTCTGCTGAGAATGTACATATCAAGTTAAACAGATACAAGTCTCATTCTTTAGGAATTTTGTAGCTCAGTGAGAATGCAGAGACAAATATAAAGATGAGGACAGACATCTGTACAGATGTCAAATACATAAATAAAATATTCTGTGTCATCAATTGCATGGGTGTATTTTTTGTCATAGTGCAAGTAACAAATGAGTCATGACAGTCTGACATTCGATAGAAAAACATTACTCCTTTTTTGGGAAAAGGGTATTACATCATTCTTTCAAATGTTGTAAAAAAGGGTGGGAATTTAGCAAATAGATCAGATTTTGGCAAACCAAAGCTCATGGGCCAAATCCGGCCAGCCACCTGGAAGCTAAGAATGGTTTTTATATTTTTACGTGATTACATTTTATTTTATTTTATTTTATTTTTTTAAAGATTTTATTTATTTGAGAGAGAGAGAATGAGAGATAGAGAGCACGAGAGGGAAGAGGGTCAGAGGGAGAAGCAGACTCCTTGCTGAGCAGGGAGCCCGATGTGGGACTCGATCCCGGGACTCCAGGATCATGACCTGAGCCGAAGGCAGTCACTTAACCAACTGAGCCACCCAGGCACCCCTACATGATTACATTTTAAATGGTTATGTAAGTCCCCAATTTTGCCCCTTGTCCTGAAAAGCCTAAAATATTTGCTATCTGGCTCTTTAAGAAAACGTTTGCAGATCAGAGTGAAAAAAACAAAATATCAGAAAAACACCAGAGTGATTCAACATAAAATAATTCTTTACTCATAAGACCCTGAGGTGAGAATGAGCTTATTAATTAGAATTTGCTTTACATTCCTGCTTGAAAATATTCTTGTATCCTGCTTAATAATCTTATATTCTGTTAAGGGGATTATAACCTAAAGATTTCCTGTGAAAGCAGATAGAATCAGGCACTGATTTTAAGTTGCAGGACACTTCAATGCCTAGGATTGATAAGTAAATAATTTGTGTATAGTTATTGACTAAAAAGAAGGAAAAAAGGGCAAGAGATAACTCATAGAACCATGTATATTTGCTGTTTGTAATGGGGAGGGAAAAAAAACCAGTAACTGGGCAAGTAACCTAACACAGCAATTTGAGTCCTTTGTGTGAAAAGTCACAAGAAGGTGATTAGCATTTTTCTCCCTACTAAGAAAATTAAAGACTGTGTGTGTGTGTGTTTTAAATGACATAAGGTTTCTATTTTTATTAGCTGGTATAGTTTTGATTGGGGCAATGAATACTGGTGAGATTATTAACTAGGATTTACAATTGAAAATAATACAGGGACAGCACCCGGGTGGCTCATTTAGTTAAGCGTTGGACTCTTGGCTTTGGCTCATTTCATGATCTCGGGGTTGCGAGATAGAGCCCTTTGTTGGGCTCCATGCTGGGCTTGGAGCCTGCTTGGGATTCCCTCTGGCCCTCTCCTCTTCCCTTCCTATAAAAAGGAAAGAAGGAAAAAATAAAAAAATTAAAAAAAAAAAAAAGGAAGGGAGAGAGGGAGGAAGAGAGGGAGGGGGAAAGGAAAGGGGGAAAGAAGAAAGAAAACAATACAGGGACATGGTACAAAACAAAACAAAACATTCAAATAGATACAAAAATATATATAGAAAAGTGAAATCTCTCTCACAATTCTCACATTCTCCAGAATGTGTCATTCCACTTAAGCGTTAAATCCTAACTGCACTACCTATTAGCATGTGATACCTTGGCTAAGTTACCTGAAAGCCTTATTTTTCCTCTAACCTTATTTAACCTCTAACACCAAGAGTTGTTACAAAGATTATGTGAGATCAGTGTTCATGCAAAGATCTTACTGCACGGTGGCTGGCGGGTGATGGACATTGCCATTAGACACCGTAACAAGCTGGTCCCACTGAACCAGAGCCACGTGGAGGCTCTGGAATCACTAAGAGTATAATAATTAACACAGCTTACAAAGGCAGGCTCTGTGCCAAGCCCTTTAGGTGCATCTTCTCATCTACTCTTCACATAAGTCCTCTGAGATAAGTTCTATCCCCATTTTCAGGTGAAGGCAGGAGGCTAGGGAGAGTAAGTCATTTGCTCAAGGTCACAACAGTTTGAATAGGAACTTTTCTTGGCGTTGAAAACATCCTAATTTTAGAGGTATTATGAAGAGTGAGCCCCTGTGGCCTTAGGCAGACTAAAGGAATAGCACCCCAAGGAGAGAATCAGAAGGTGGATAGGACAAAAGAGCCTGAGCAGCAGCTGAGAAGGATGTGAGTCCCTGCCCTTTATCGATAACTCTCGGAGACTCCCAACTACCAGAAAGGGGTCTGAAGTCCCACTGCAGGCTGAGGACAGAAAGGGGAGACGATTAGGACGGCGAAATTAAGGGCTGGCTCTCTGTAAATCCACTGTATTCACATTCAGGTAGCAATATTTAAACTGTTTCAAATTCAGTGTCTGTACCCACTATAAAGCAGATGCCATGAGGTGCTGTAAAATGGAGGGCATAGGTGAATGAGAAGTCTTGTAGAGAAGCTAAGACACATAGAGAAATAATCGATTAAATGTGAGAATTGCCATACATGATAAAAACAAAATGCTATGTGGGCACAAAGGTAACGTTCACTCCAGCTGAGGAAAACAGGAAGGTTTCCTGGAGGCAGGATGGCATTTGAGGTAGGTCTTATTGGACATGATTTGGAAGGAAAGGGTGGGTAGAATGAGCACATCAGTGGCAGAAGCAATGGAAGCAAAAAGATGGACTCAGGAAGATTCAGACTGGTTTTCGGGAAAGCAAGTTGCCTTTTCTCTAGAGTTGAAAGGAGAATGAAGAGGAAGAGCTGATCTGGAAGCTTACACTAAGAACAAATTGTAGGAACCCTTGAACGACAAGCTGAGTGTGGGCTTCATTTTGTTGTCAAAATGGAGACATCAATAGCTACACAACACTGTGAATGTGCCTAATGCAACTGACTTGTACACTTTAGAATATGGTTAAAATGATAAAACGGAAACACTGAAGGTTTTCTTTTTAAAATGTAGTCACTTTCTTAAAAACAAACAAAAATTAAACCAGATGTTACCATCTAATTTAATCATATTCTGGCACTGAATTCAAATTTTAGACCAAGAAGAAATACATTAGCACCAGCCTTGTAAAATAATATTTATTTTTCTTAAAAGATTTATTTATTTATTTTAGAGATTGAGAGAGAAAGAGAGCACAAGCAAACCAGGGGAGGGGCAGAGAGAGAGAAGCAGACTCCCCGCTGAGCGGGAGCCTGCCACGGGGCTCGATCTCACGACCCTGAGATCAGAACCTGAGCTGAAATCAAGGGTCAGATGCTCAATGGACTGGGAGGCACCCAAGCACCCCTATAAGTAACCTTTAAACTTCAGAGGATAAATTGGATACAGTGACCTTGCTTCCTTCTTCCCTTCCTTTTTTCTAAATGCAGACAGATAAAAGAGAGTACTCATTGTAGATCTGCATTTTACAATATACCACTACTACCATGGGAGATTAATTTTAGGTGAATATACATTTTTTCTTAATTTTAATAGGAATTTATTTTGAAGGTGTTAGAATAAACATCATTTACAAATTATATTAGTTAGTATATATACTTGGCTGCTCTAACAGAGACCAAAAAGTACAGTGTCTTAAACAGAGCAGAAATACATTTCTCTCTCATACAGAAGTCAGGGGGAATGGTCCAGGGCTGGTAGAGCACTTTCATAGAGGTCTTGGCATATTCACCTGGTTGCCCTGCCATCCTTGACACAAGTCTATCTCAGGGTCCACGATGGCCGCACCAGCTCCAAAGTCATGTTCTCATTCTAGCCAGCAGGGAGGAGGAGAAAGAAGGGAAAGGTATGACCCACCCTTTAAGAACAAATTTAGAAGTAGCACAAATCATTTCTGTTCACCTACTGCTGGTCAAAACTTAGCCACATATTCACAACCAGCTACAGTGGAGTCTGGGAAATATAATTTTTAGCAGGACTACCAACTATGAGCCAGCTAAAAATTCTATAATCATAGGAGGCTGATAAAAATTGGGAACAATTAGCAGACTCTTACACATAAAATCAACATTTTCTTTGCTATTGCTGATTTTTCCATTATGGTAGGGGGATATAAAATTTCACTTTAAAGGGATTTAAGTTTAGGGGCACCTGGGTGGCTCAGTCGTTAAGTGTCTGCCTTCGGCTCAGGTCATGATCCCAGGGTCCTGGGATCGAGCCCCACATCGGGCTCCCTGCTCAGCAGGAAGCCTGCTTCCCCCTCTCCCACTCCCCCTGCTTGTGTTCCCTCTCTCGCTGTGTCTCTCTCTGTCAAATAAATAAAATAAATAAATAAAATCTTTAAAAAAAGGGGGGGATTTAAGTTTAGAAATTCAGTTGTAAAAAAAAAATTAACACTGTAGTTCCCATTGAGATAGGGCAAAAATTGTAGAGGTTGTATATGAATGAGTAGAGTTTAAGAAATACCCTGGCCGTTTTAATTAGTAACACTAAACTTAGGAGGCTACCAGGGATGATAGTTTTTCTTAACACTTAAAGACCATGCCTACGTAATGGCAAACATACAGATGTAAAGTGAAAATTCGGTGTTAATAGTTCTGTAGCAGTGATTTTCAAACTGTGACCCAAGCATCTCTACAGAGGTGTTTCAGGGAGCCTGCAAATGACTGATTTAAATATAAATACATATATACACACACAGATAATTACAGTATAAATGTAAAACTACCTACAAAGCTATTATTAAAATGTAGACAGCAAGCAGAGCTGTCAGCCTGGTATACTGAGCACACACATCCTCTGCCTTCTTAGAACCCCATTAAAATTATAGCAAGAGGGGGAAAAGGCATAATCCAATAAAACAAAGAGAATAGGAAGGGGCCATCTGTGGTCAAGAGATTTAAAGAAATTCCTGGAAAGCATTGAGCAGATGGATGTATATTGACTAAGAAGAGCTCCTTCCTGGATTACTGGCAGAGGAGGAGGCCCCGCCCCACGGAACAGCAGACCCTCTACCCAAAAGGATGTGGGAGAGAGAGGGATACACATAGGGGGCTTAACTGAGGGTCTTTAACTTCTCACCCAGTCCTCCTCTAGAAGCAGAATGGCAGGCAGCCCGGCGCATTTACCACTATGTGACTACATCTCTCAGCCCCCGGGGTCCAACCAAAACCAAAACCCAAACCAACAAACTGGGTAGAGTTAGGGACAGGGTTCTTCTCTAAAGAAATTGATTAAACTGTTTGGGGAGCACTAGAGCGATGAGAATTGTCCTGCACGAGAACTAAGCCTTCTTTCTGCCTTCTGAGTCCAACACCACTTTGCCCCAAAGGAAAGCCAGCGAGTCAAAAGACTGTCTGGACTTCCAGTTACATGTGTTGAATTAAACACATGCACTATTTTCATTCTCTCCTAAATGAGAGAATGAGCCCTTACTCGAGCTTACTTACCAACATGACAGTAAAGGAAAAATAAGATAAAATGGCAGGAAAGGAGTGAGAAAGCTAGAAACAGACAAAGAGAGTGAGAAAGGAGGCACGCATGGATGAGAGATGTCAACAAATGCCTAGGTGGAAAGCAACGGGAACCTAAGTAACTTAGGAAGAGTGAGCAGAAACATCAATGCCCATGTAAGGGACTGTTTCTTGGTGTAGGTAAATGGCTCCTTAGAAGATCTCAAGGAGGGGCGCCTGGGGGGCTCAGTCAGTTAAGCGTCTGCCTTCGGCTGGGGTCATGATCCCAGGGTCCTGGGGTCGGGCTCCCTGCTCAGCGGGGAGCCTGCTTCTCCTTCTCCCTGCCCATGCTCTCTTCTCACACTCTGTCTCTCTCTCTCTCAAATAAATAAAATCTTAAAAAAAAAAAAATCTCAAGGATTGGAAGCACCGGGTATCACAGAGGATGGAGCCTAAGTGTGGGGTGGAAACAGAGGACTTCTGTGGAAGACCGTACATGTAAGGAAGTTCGTTGCACCCGGTCTCTTTCCTGCCTTATAAGAAGAAACTACCTTTCCCACCCCTCACTCTCATAGGCTATTAGAGGTTTATTTTCAGGAAGACTAGAGTCAGAAAGTTTCAGACGTAGGGAGGGTGTTAGTGAGATGCCATCCTGGAAACAAGTGAACTAATTAAAAGGCTGCACGCTGAACAGAGACCCACACCCCCCTATCATCCTCCTTGCTGTTCTTCACCCGGTTCTGAGAAAGTCAGCCCCCAAGTTGGTAACCCTTAAGGCTATTTTAAAAAATATTCTTTTTAAACTTGAATGGCTTTAGAGAAATAATCCAAATATTTGGGAGTTCCTCACTGAGGAATCCAGCTCCCCCTCCCAAACACTACAGGGGGCTCCCCCACCCCAGCTTCCTGGCAGCTTGAGGGCGGCTCATCACTCAGTGGGCATGTGCCGCCAAGGATCACGAGATAGTTGAGGAGACCCTTCAACGCAAAGGGCAGAGATAAAACAAAGGAAACAGAGACAGTGCTCAATGTGGAGAAACACAACTTCAAAAGACTAGTTATCCTCAGAGAGAAAAATAGAAGAACTTGCAGCTAGGAAACAAGAACAGGATGCTATTTTTAAAAAAAGAAGAAGAAAAAGGAATCATCAGAGAACTCTTGAAAGTGAAAATGCGGTGGCCAAAATTTTAGCAAGGGAATCGTTGTCAGAGGAAATTTTCACGGAAGCCCAACTTAAAATAGATTGAAATGGTATTTTATTAGCACAAATGTACGTGAAAGCGTGTGTGGCTGGATCCTCGGGGGGGTGAAGGGCATGTTCTCACATCCCTCTCACGGCTGGTCCTGTTAATTTTGTTCTGCTTACATTCTGAATCCTTCTTTGGGATGTTGTTCCCATTTTTCTGCAAAGCCACTGGTGCGCGTGTTTGTTAATGTAATACCTCTGATACTGATAATATCTCTGAAGTTACATGCTTTCAGCTTCAAGTAAGAGAAACTCCTATTCAAACTGGTTTCATTTTTTTTTAAAGGCTTCATTTATTTGTCAGAGAGAGAGAGAGAGAGAGAGAGAGAGAGAGAGAGAAAACAAGCAGGGGGGAGGGGCAGAGGGCTTCCCGCTGAGCAAAGAGTCCGATGCGGGGCTCGATTCCAGGACCCCGGGATCATGACCTGAGCTGAAGGCAGACACTTAACCGACTGAGCCACCCAGGCGTCCCAAACTGGTTTCATTAAGATTTTATTTACTAGAGAGAGAGAAAGTGAGCACGTGAGAGAGCACAAAGAGGGGGAGGGGCAGAGGGTGAGGGAGAAGCAGACTTCCCACTGAGCAGGAGCTCCATGCAGGGCTGGAGCTGGATGAGGGGCTCAACGCGGGACTGATCTCAGGACGCTGGGATCATGACCTGAGCAGAAGGCAGAGGCTCAACCGACTGAGCCACCCAGGTGCCCCAAAACTGGTTTCATTAATGAAGATATTTATTATCTCACCAAACAGAAAGTGGTTTTCAGGGTTGGCAGATTCAGTGGTTGGAAAAGGAGCTGGGACTCTTGTATTACTTGATATCTTAAAAACCACGTGCATTTATCACTTTCATTTTCTTTTTTTTAAAGATTTTATTTATTTGACAGATAGAGACACAGTGAGAGAAAGAACACAAGCAGGGGGAGCGGGAGAGGGAGAAGCAGGCCTCCCGCCGAGCAGGGAGCCGGATGTGGGACTTGATCCCAGGACTCTGGGATCATGACCTGAGTCGAAGGCAGATGCCTAACGACTGAGCCACCCAGGCGCCCCTCGATCAACAATTTTTATATAGACCTCCTGTCCTGTCTGTGCATTTAAATGTGCTTATTAATGCATCATTGTTTAGGAAGGTCAAAGCTCTGCCCTGGCTTTTTAAGATTCCGGCCTGTCCATTCTTGTACAGTTGTGCAAGGGAGTATATCTCTACACACGTTAACCACACTCAAATGTCCAGCAAGACCCAGGTATTCGGTCACATGGTCTAGTCACAGCATAATGGCCAGTTATGTAATAAGGAGTGAAGAAATAAATTCAGAAGATAACAATTTGTGATTCCACTTTTTTTGTTGTTGTTGCTGTTTTGTTTTTCAAGATTTTATTTATTTGAGAGAGAGCATGAGAGAGAAAGCTCACAAGCAGGGGAGGGGGTAGAGATCCCACTTTGGGACTTGATCCCAGGACCCTGGGATCATGACCTGAGCCGAAGGCAGACACTTAGCCTACTGAGCCACCCAGGCGTCCTGTGATTCCACTTCGAAACAAACATTTCCTGCTACTCTTCTTTCAATTTTTGGCACTAAGTTTAACTGGAGAGTATCCTGAGATTGCAAGAGTAGGTGTTTTAAAATTTTGTCTAATTCACTATTATTTCACCCTATCAGTTTTCTTGATACTGTGCTGCAGCTGACCAAAAACTGCAAAAGTCATCCATGACTCCCAATGCCGCATTTGTATCAAAATAGCTTCATTTTATCATTTGCGTTTTTAGATACAGTTCCAAATATGTAACTGTATGAAACTAACATGTATTTGCACTAATGAAGTGCTGTTTTAATTATTTTACATTGAAATCCATAAAAATTCGTTAGACAAAATTCTGCTGCTGCTAAAATGTTTCATTACCATTCACCTACATTGTGCAAAATTAGGAAATATCCAGATTATGTCACAGAATCAGAATCTGAAAAGTAATCCATTTTTCCTGTGAAAAAAGATTTTTGAAAGCTTTATTTTATTCATTTAAGGATTTTATTTTTAAGCAGTCTCTACATCCAGTATGGGGCTCAAACCCACAACCCTGAGATCAAGAATCATACGCTCCACTGACTGAGCAGCCAGGCGCCCCTGAAATAACAGATTTTAAGGAGGGTGGTTGCCTGAGATGTTTAAAGTTGGGGTAATTTTACAAAACAAAATTTATTAGGATCTATAAAGTAAGCCAAAGTATATATGGCTCCTTCGAGTTAAATTAAAATGTAACTCATGTTCAAAGTTATGCATTACTTTTATAAAAAAAAATTAGTTCGCCTATTTGAAAATTCAAAATCAAACTGGCCTTCTACATTATATATTTTATGATTTTAACCATCTAAAAACTTCCTTTGCAAGAATGTAGTAGAAAAACAGGATTTAGAGTCAAAAGATGAAGTTGAATTCTAGTACCTGGGAAAGAAAATCCTCCTCAGGTCATTACCATCACATACAACCCCCTTACCGGAGTGGTGTGAAAAATAGAAGGAATCAATGGGATAGTACACGTGGATGTAGCAAACTACTGTAAAATGAGGGTTGACACCCTTTTTCTTAGGTTCTACTTCCCTGTCTTCGGATACCATCATGATCTTGGTTTCCCCGAGGTCCTACCCAAGTAACTATTGTGAAACTATTTTGCAGGTCTGAAGCAGTCATCCCAATGTAAAGAATCAACATGCAAACTCATCAGCCTTTCTAAATTATTCCAGCGATGCTGCAGTATTCTGTAAAGGACAGATGCCGACTGTAAGGAAGCAGATCACAGCCTCGAGCTGTTTCTGTTCCATCACGGTATGTCATTTTTCACAAGTGAAATGTGACGATGATGTACAGGTAATAGGATTGGAAGCTTTTCTAGTAGTTTTTCATGTATTTTTATTTATACTGTTAACAGTAAAACTCTTAAAAGATATTTTATGATTATATCACAGCAAGCAATTGTTTAATAGAACAAAGAAGATACGCTAAAAGGCAAGTGAATTAATTAAATATGCACAGCTGTCGACGTGTTTTTTTTTTTAATTTTATTTATTTATTTCAGAGATAGAGAGAATGAGAGATAGAAAGCACGAGAGGGAAGAGGGTCAGAGGGAGAAGCAGACTCCCCGCCGAGCAGGGAGCCCGATGTGGGACTCGATCCCGGGACTCCAGGATCATGACCTGAGCCGAAGGCAGTCGCTTAACCAACTGAGCCACCCAGGCGCCCTCGACGTGTTTCTTAAAACAAAGAGACTGAGGTATGTCCACTGGAGTCAGGCATTCTGGTACCACTCCTATTAGCCATTGGAATCAGATATTCACAATTCATGTGATCTTGAAGGTCTTGTTATATTTGAGAGGACTTTTTTCTTTTAGCCACTAGATTTTTCAGGAAAAATTCACCTATTTAGGAAAAATGAAAACATATTACTACCAATTTAACGTAAATTCAGAATTACACTTCAGTGTTTCCCTTCTATTTTTTAATTATTTTTTTAATGTTAAGGTCTACACCCAATGTGGAGCTTGAACTTGCAACCCTGAAATCAAGAGTTGCATGCTCTGCTGACTGAGCCAGCCAGGCACCCCATTAGCTTTATCTTTTTTTTTAAGTAAACTCTACCCCTAATGCTTACAAAAATTTTTTTATCACTACAGTCTCTGTTATTCTTTCTAGTAACTCAACATTTTAAAAGGGTAACCCTATCGTATCTACGTACTATTGTATTGTATGCTTTTGAACATTTATTCCACTTTATGTGCACTATCTATTCCTCACCACTGACAAAGTATTGCTGTTGGCACAATCCATTTCAGAGAGCAATTCTGCTACATTATTAGCCTGGATCTGATGTTTATAAAACAGACCTCATTGCAGTTGAGCAGACTCATCTGATGGAATCCCTTTAGCTTATTCCCCTCTAGGGAAGCAAGAGCTCTTCATTTATAATGGGCTTTCTCCCCACCCCCTCAGTTGTGCCTGAGCATTAAGATAGCTGCTCAGAGGGGGCACATTTCCTTTTCAGGTCATTAGGGTTCCATTTAGTCTCTCACTGTTACAGCACAGCTCAGTGCTTATTGGCAGAGCCCAGCACCGCAGGCCTGGTTTTATGAGTCTGGTGAACTTTGCTATGTCATCTTATATACACGTATAACTGCAATGATCATATGTGTACCACAACCACTAAGAATCCCAAGGTTCACAACCCAGCCAAGTAATGGAGAGTTATCCATGCTCCTCTAGACCTTATCTAAATCTGGCAGGAGCAGAACCAACATTACCAGACCCTAACCCATCATCTGAGTCTAATGCTCTACATAGTAGATCTTTTATTAGTAACTTTAAAAGCATTAAAAAGTTCATAATTCACTTTCTTATAAATGTTAAAAGTTTTCCTTAAAAAACAAAATAAAAACTCCTTGCAGGTGATTTTACTTTACTCTAACCACTCTGGAAGCTGATGTTAGTTCTATTCTTTACAGAGGTTTTCAGCTTGCCAGCAGAATTCTTCTTGCTTGAAGAATCACTTTATTGGCTTCCAAAGCCTCCACATCCTGTGAGTCAGTGTTGAATCAAAGTCTTGGGTTTTATAACTAGGATAAGCTGTTGTTAGTTCATTGAAATGTCCTGAATTTCTTTATAGGAACACACTGAACATCACTAATACATGAACATTAGTTTTTACCAATAGAATGCATGCCTAATTTAAATATATCCATGATTTAAACCCAATATATAACACAATCATCTAAAAGATCATTTACAGTAATCATGTAGTTTGGATTGATCCAAAAATAACTGCTTATTCTTCAAGATATTGTAATTGTTATGTCCAACTGACAGGGAAAACATAAACATTTTTTGGATTAAATTCAGGCTTCAGATATGTTCTCATAGACTTTTTGATGGCCATTATCACATGACTTTTTATCCCTTGGAAAAGGCTTTTCTTTTCATAAGTCAGCTCAAGCTATTGATCAAAATAAGAGCTGAAATTACAAAGGTGAAGAACTGCAGTGTAGCTAGTAAAAACAGTAACAATTTCTATAAGGAAAATAACCTTACGAATTTTTTTCCCCGTTGCCTCTGGGAGGAAAACCACAGAGATATTAAGAGAAACAGCAATGCAGTCAAACAGCTACTTCTCAGGATTTAAACTGATCTGAAATTAGGAGTTTAGAGATGCAGCAGGCATGACAGCGAATGAATACACATTTTTCAGAAAAACCACATTATATACTTAACTGGTATTTGTCACTTCTGAATAACCTACTATTGAAATCCACACAAAGAATAAGCTGATTCCTCCTGCTTTCGTCACAGTAGCTGAGCTAGAAAGGGGGAGCGGATTCTTTATTTAAAGAAAAAAACAGGCTTAAGAGAAATTTTTCCTTAACATGTCCTCTATGGAGCAAAGTTCCTAAGGAAGTTCCAGAAAAAAACTTATTTTTTCCTACAAAAGGCAACCACAGCTATTATAAATTTAACATGGAAAGTTATGGTCTAAATAAAACCATGCCCTGCAGTCTAACTTACCTGCTTTATATGAAGAACGCACCAGAGGGCCACTAGCAGTGTAATGAAATCCAAGTTCATTTCCTACTTTTTCCCAGTATTTGAACTTTTCAGGAGTAATGTATTCGTCAACCTACATTTAAAGAATTCATTCAGATAAATATTAGAATTTCCCTAAATCATTGTGATTCTGTAGAAAATCTATGCTCATGCATTCAGGATGGTTTTCACTTCAGAATTTACCCAGTTGCCCAGAGGCTTTTCTCCTCTCCTTCCGCACAGACGACCTGTCTACTGGTTACTGGGCCCCTCTATCAGTACTCGATCACGGGGAATTAGAGAGGAGGGAAAACATCAATTTTGTAGTACATTAACTATTCCAAAAGATGAGAAAGACGAGATTATCTATAGAGATTACATATCTGTATTACTCCTTCACTGACTAACAGGTATAATCAAGAATTAATCACATCTCTAAGGTTCGTGAGGACCAGACTTCCATGTCTTGTCTCGTCTTTGGTGCTCAGCCCTGTGTCTGGCACACAGTCACTACTCGACAAAAGGTTCTTGAACGAACGAATGTCCAATACAGAAATAAGAAGACTGACTTTTCCTTTTTACTTCACCTCTGGCTCTCATGTCACTCTAAAACAAATCACAAGATGACCAAGTGTGAATGAATGCCATTTCCCAACTATTTAATTCTTTTCCTGTACATTCACTGAAGTCGTACAATTTTCAGGGCAGCAAAAAAAGTGCCAGTATATCTGTTGGCTTTATGCAGATAATAAAAAGGAAACTGGGACTTGGAAATATACAGGGAACATTACAGTAGAAAGTCAGCAGCTTCTTAATTGTACCTATGGACGACAAAGATCTAATTCAAATTACCAGTGAACGTTCGGTAATTCAAGATAGCAATACCTTAAGGTGGCGCTTTGTTGGTTGCATATATTGTCCTAAAGTCAAACAGTCCACATCGGCTTCACGAAGTGCTGTAGAAAAAAGGCACACATTACATTAACAGATTGTTTTTAAAGATTTCTTAACTTAGAAAAAAAATTTATTTTTAACTAATCGCTACACCCAAAAGGGGGTACGAACTTATGATCCCGAGATCCAGAGTTGCATGCTCTATAGACTGGGCCAGCCAGGCGCCCCAAGATTTTTTTATTTTTAAGTAATCTCTACACCCAAGGTGGGACTCAAACTCAGAACCCTGAGATCAAGAGTCATATGCTCCACAGACTGAGGAAGCCAGACGCTCCATTGGCAGATGTTTTTATGATGCTGTAATTGTAGATTTAAGCATAATTTCCCTGGGCATAATTTTACTGCAGAACAGTGTGAATTTTACACTGTCCCAAAACCCTGATGTTGGGGAGTAAGACTATATCTATCCATTTAAAAGTGCCAGGGAATATGAAAAGGATTGGAAACATAGGAATGAGTAAGACAGTCATGAGGGGCTGACAGAAAGAAGGACAAATAACTCTAATACTATGGAATAAATGCTAAAATATGGGTTAAGGGTACTTCGAGCAGGAGTCTGTTGGGCAGAAAAGAGGAAGGGAATGGTATACAAAAGGCCTGAAATCACTCATATTATAGACCAGACATGATATACTCAGTTTTAGTACCTGTGCAAGATATGCTTGGAGGATGTGATTTGACCTCTCATGTATCGGAATCTTTCTAGTACAACTGTAATTTTACTCTAGTAAAGAGGAGCTTTTTTTTTTTTTAAAGATTTTTTATTTATTTATTTGACAGAGACAGCGAGAGAGGGAACACAAGCAGGGGGAGTGGGAGAGGGAGAAGCAGGCTTCCCGTCGAGCAGGGAGCCCGATGCGGGGCTCGATCCCAGGTCCCTGGGATTATGACCTGAGCCGAAGGTAGGCACCCAACGACTGAGCCACCCAGGTGCCCCAAGAGGAGCCTTTAATTACTATTTGCACTTGTTACTCTTAGAACCAATAAATAACTGCAAGTAGGCAAAGGATCCTCATGTAAATAACAGGGTTTTTTTTGTCTTTGTTTTGTTTTGTTTTTTACAATTTATAAAGCCCAAGAATCATAAAGCAGATGGGGTTATGAGACTAAGATTCAGCAAAGTCCAAAGCACATCATATTATGTGACGTTACCAGTAAGCTCTTCCTCAAAGGCCTGGCTTCATCTTATTCAACTTGTCACTGCCTGTCAGAGCTCCTGGTACCTGGCGGGCTCTTAAAACTATGCAATAACTAAATAAGAAATCTGGATAAAATATTATTTTCACTTGATTAAAGGGTACGGAATAAAATGGGATACAAATTTCATATCCTTTCTGCATAACATTCCATAGTGTTCTAAGAAAACATACTTCTGGGCGCCTGGGTGGCTCAGTCAGTTAAGCGTCTGCCTTCAGCTCAGGTCATGATCCCAGGGTCCTGGGATCAAGTCCGTGTTGTGCTCCCTGAGCAGCGGGGAGTCTGCTTCTCCCTTTCCCCACTCTCCCTCTGTGCTTTCCCTCTGACAAATAAATAAATAAAATCTTTAAAAAAAGAAAACTACTTCCTTACTTTTTATGCTGCTATTATAATCATATTCTGTACTTTGTTCTTATTGGCACTTTCGCTGAGACTATGGAGGAAGCATAACACGGCCTTCAAAATGGAGTTCCTGCTATTACTCAAATTAAATGAAAAAGAGTTTTCATTTTCCAATTTCTTTACCTTTCATTGTTGCATATATTTGCTCATCATTTTCGCCTAAGCCCAACATTATAGATGTTTTAGAAATCACACCAGGCCGAACCTCCTTGGCGTGTTTCAGTACGCGCAGAGACTGGTTGAAATTGGCCCGGGGATCACGAACTTTCCTTGAAAACAGCAGGGCTGTTGTCAGCAAGAATAACCACAAGCTCAACTGAGTACATAGTTATGCAAGCAAGTTAAAAGACCGGGAAAGGACATTCTGGACATTATATTACATCATGTCGCTCAATCCTAGCATTTGTGCACAAATATCTAGCTGTGACTTTTGTGAAGAAAATCAGGCTTCACTGGGCCCCGTAGTTCTGTCTACCTTTAAAGCCTTTCAAGCCCAGGGCAGAGAAAACTAGAATGGAAGTAATTCGGTTTATGAATTACTCATTGAGAAACCAAAATTCGAAGCCGAGAATGAGTGATTGTAAGGGATAGTCAAGAGAGAAGAGAAAAAAGAGTGGAAGAAAATCTCAATACCGAACAAAGGAAAAACTGTTTAACATGTACCCACATTTCAGAGGTCTGAAACTTTTATGTTCAGTTCTTTTCTAAAGACCAAGCTGCCCTCTGCTGGTCAGTATACGACACTGACATCTCTTAGGTAAAAATGCATGGTTCTGGAATTTTCACTGGAAAGGATAATGTTTCTTATGTGAAACCAGGGAAATTGGCACCCACTGGTGGTAGTATCATGAGAAATGACAGCGCTGGAATAGGCCGTGTGTCAGACTTCAACAGCAGCCAAACCACCACGTTTTAAATGGCGAGAAGGCCAAAAGGAAGGAGTTGCTTCTCAGCTGACGTTAATCCAGTATATGTCTGAATCCTAATGCACCTTTATTTTGTGTAACTGACTTGCTGTTATTTTTAATCAGAGACCAGTTCACAGGAAGAAAGGAAACCAATTTGTGAATTTAAAAATAACCACAAAACCCGACAATACCAAACATAACTACTCTAGAAAGTATTTCTCCATTGGCTTTGTTATGCTCCCTAATGTTTATGATTTAGTGGAAAGGCTGGTTATTGTTTATCATACTTTTTTCAAGTTCTATAATACAGATAATGTGTAGCAGCTATTAAGATCACTGCCAAATATACTTTACTAAAATTAAATAAACACGTTAATCTTGCCTGAAGGTTAAATTTTCATCTTTCTGAAATATGAATATGATCATTAATGTGGCATAACAATCTGTAAAGTTTCCTATTAACGTTATTAGAAAGAATAGTACCTACCTTTTAAGAGATGGAAGATACATCTGAAAGATAAGTGTTCCTTTTGTATCACTTATTGCATATTTTAGTGCCAAATGTATTTTTTTTTTAAGATTTTACTTCTTTATTTGACAGAGAGAGACACAATGAGAGAGGGAACACAAGCAGGGGGAATGGGAGAGGGAGAAGCAGGCTTCCCGCGGAGCAGGGAGCCCGATGCAGGGCTCGATCCCAGGACCCTGGGATCATGACCTAAGCTGAAAAACGACTGAGCCACCCAGGCGTCCCCAGTGCCAAATGTATTTTTAAAAATCTTTTCTTGGGACGCTTGGGTGGCTCAGTTGGTTATGCAACTGTCTTTGGCTCAGGTCATGATCCTGGAGTCCTGGGATTGAGCCCCACATCGGGCTCCCTGCTCAGCGGGGAGTCTGCTTCTCCCTCTGACCTTTCCCCATCTTGTGCTTTCTCTCACTCTCTCTCAAATAAATAAATAAATAAATAAATAAATAAATAAATATTTTAAAAGTCTTTTCTTTTTAGAATTACAATCATTCTTTGAAAAAATAACTCATCGGCACTTGGCAGTATGATACTATTTAAAAAAAAAAAAGATGCTCATGATGTATATGTGCACCAAAACATACACACATGCACATAAATATATACACTTAGGTTATGGTAATTGATATTACTGGGTGGAAATATTACGGGTGATGCTTATGCTCTTTTTGTTGGCTACATTTTCTGATTTTTCTATAATACGTATATGTTGCTTTTGTTAAGAAAAGAAACAGAGCTCATTTTGTAAAAGTCAAATAGAAAGTTCTCCCCTGCAAAACATGAGAGAAGATAGCAGATTCTGGCCCTCCAAACTTGCCAATGTGACTCTGTACATGAAATCACCTCTGTAATTCTGGAACTGTTTCTACATTATGTGCATACACATCCAATCCTGACAGAGCAACTTTTTCTATTGCTTTTAGATCTCCTCTGAAATCAGGGGTGAGACATTCCACAAGAATTTTTGGATTCCTATGAGGGAAAAAAAATAAGTATCAAACTGAGGCAAAGAATTCACATAACTATTGCTCAAAACAGAAATTACCAGTACTCGTTTGGTATCAGTTTCAACACAGTTATCTTTAGAATCTTGCCAATCTGGGAATCATGCTTTAGAAAGCATGAACATACAAATGTTCATATATAAACTGTTATATGAAAAACAAAACAAAAAAAACCCTGAACATCAAATATTACATACATAGCAGTTACAACAGATCTGCTTGCAAATAATGATCAGAAAAAATTTTGAGATTAATAGATTTATACTTTATTGAGCAGTATTAAGTTGCTCGGGCGCCTGGGTGGCTCAGTTGGTTAAGTGACTGCCTTCAGCTCAGGTCATGATCCTGGAGTCCTGGGATTGAGTCCCACATCAGGCTCCCTGTTTAGTGGGGGGTCTGCTTCTCCCTCTGACCCTCCCCCTCTCATTCTCTCTCACATAAATAAATAAAATCTTAAAAAATAAATAAAGAAAAGAAAGTTGCTTAAAAGAATTCAAATATAAACATTAAAACATGAAATATAAAATATTTTTTTATTCTTTGGAAAGTAAATTGGGACAATTCTTTTTTTTAAAGATTTTATTTATTTATGTGAGAGAGAGAGAATGAGAGACAGAGAGCACGAGAGGGAAGAGGGTCAGAGGGAGAAGCAGACTCCCCGCTGAGCAGGGAGCCCGATGTGGGACTCGATCCCGGGACTCCAGGATCATGACCTGAGCCGAAGGCAGCCGCTCAACCAACTGAGCCACCCAGGCGCCCCTACATTGGGACAATTCTTATGTGAATGCAAATAGTATTTGATTGCTTTAATTCTGATTTCTTTAAAAATTCATCAAATAGTGACATCCTCCTTTCCTCAGGCAAATATTTCACAAGTGCTGTGGGTTTTAAAAACTGTTTTCTGAGTTGCTGAGTCATAAGCTTTGCTTAAATGAAATACAAGTTAAACATTAATCTTCTTATTTATATTCTGGCTATATCTATGCATTCAAGCATTAAAATGTGAACTAGGTCATAGTGCTGTTCCCTCTGACAGCAGTAGAAATGACTAGGACAGCTGATAAATTTTTTCACAAACCCAATGGCAAAGTTTCTGGACCTGTTTCCTGAGAGAACAGATGTAAAAAGGACCACATACATACCCTCTCATAAGATAAAAGAAAGGTTGAAAGAACATAGCTTATAACTCACTGTTTTTTTAATTGTAAAGGTGAGACACATCACCTTTGTTTGTGAAGTCAATTTAGTGGGTTGCAACAGAACTTTTTAAAGTAAACTATTAAATAAAATAGAAAACACTAGGGGAATCATTAAAAAAAGGATCTACTAAGTGCTAGGTGCTCAACTAGCACTAAGCTGTACGAAGCAAGCATAACTCCTTTTTTAATGCTTTTTAAATAGATGGAACTGAATATTAATAAAATGTGGATCATGGGTAAATTTCCCAGGGCATATGAATATGGATAAAATCTATATCAAGCATTGCATACTTTAACAATGTGGGAGCTTATCTCATTCTATATACTTCTAGATGATGATTTATTCAAAATTAGTGCCGGGAAGACTGCAGTGTTATACATCTCTTAAAAATTACTCAAAGTTTAAACTGACACTCAAATATGAAGGACAGGTTCTATGGCCTAAAGGTCCGTTAAGTCTTTGCTGCTGAATCCCTAAAATTTTATGCAAATATGTATCTGTATGTTTGAATATACTTTTTCTGGAGAAAAGACCACATAATTTCCAGGAGGTTATCAGAAGGGTTTATAATCCCCTAAAAGGTTAATAACCTCTGCTTTAAGGTAAACACCTTAAAGAAACTGAATTTATATGGGCTAAAAAAAAGTCCTCAAATTACACAAGCAAATGCAAAAACAAGTACCTTTCCTTTAAGTATGATACAGTCTTTGCAAAATGCTCAGCTCCTCCATCAGGCAAATCTAGAAACAAAAGAGTCCACTGCTCAAGATGATGTCACAACTTATTAAGGGCCAATTTCTGGAAGAGGCAATGATGACGCACTAACCATCTCGATCCACAGATGTCAAGACAACATAATCCAGACCCCACTCTGCAATTGCCTTTGCAGTATTGTAGGGCTCACTGGCATCCAGTGGAGGCGGATTTCTTGCAGTTTTCACAGAACAAAATCTGCAACCTCTTGTACATGTGTCACCCATCAACTAGAACAGAAATGTTATAATTTAAATCACATAGATGGATGACCCGAAAGAACATATGCTGACAGAATAAAGCAAGTTACGAAAAATGAATATAGTTTGATTTTGCTTATAGGAAATTTGAAACATTCAAAGGTAAACAAAATACAGTTAAGAAATACAAATATATGTAATAAAACTGGAAAGAAAAGAAAATGTATGGGGTGCCTGGGTGGGTCAGTTGTTAAGCGTCTGCCTTCAGCTCAGGTCATGATGCAGGGTCCTGGGATCGAGCCCCATCATCGGGCTCCCTGCTTGGCAGGAAGCCTGCTTCTCCCTCTCCCACTCCTCTTGCTTGTGTTCCCTCTCTCACTGACTCTCTCTCTGTTAAAAAATAAATAAAATCCTAAAAAAAAAAAAAGAAAAGGAAATGGTAAGCTCAGGATTAAAAATGGTGTTAAAGGAGGGGCGCCTGGGTGGTTCAGTTGGTTCAGCTCAGGTATTGATCTCAGGGTCAAGAGTTCAAGCTGCATGCTGGGTTCCATGCTGGGTGTGAAGCCTACTAAAAAAAAAAGTTAAAGGAAAAAAAAAAGGTGATGCGATCAGGAAAGGATGTACAGGGAGGTTCAAAGATAATATTAATGTTCTACTCTCAAACTGGAGGTATCAGGCTGTCAACTATACTGTTACTCTTTAAAACCTACATATAGTTTATAAAGATTCTTTTGTACCTATTTGATATTAATAAAAGTGATTTTATTTTTTTAATGATTTTAAAGGAAATAAAATATTCAATTAACATATCAACATGTAGGTCTCTGTAGGAGTTAAACAGAAGGTGCAGCTCCTTGTTAAATAGATGAAACAGAAAACACATAAAATCTGCTTCCTTTGGCTTATTCTTCAGGACACTGCTTCTGCTGCTACAGGTAACTACCATGTTCTGGCTCCTGCCAAGCATAGCCATTGCAGATGTTCTGGGGCCACTGGAGTTTCAAACCTGCAAAGTGATGGGTTGAGATTTTGGAGGAAAAAGCTCCTCTTTATGTTTAATGCCCACCCCCCCGGGGGAGGGGGGTGAACTCATTTCTATGGTCCCAACATCCCATAGGGATTTACTGAAACAATGAACTCTTCCCAGAAACCAGTCATGAGTCAGTGGGGAAGGGCCAGGCAAGGGATGAAACCAGAGATTTCCATCATGGAGTGTTCAAAATCACTCCTTCCTTCAAGAACTGAGGTTCTATAACTTGGATAAGCTCTGCAGCCGGCTCCATTTCATAAGAATCCTTGGTTCCTCAGGTAAACAGCCTCCTACTGGTACAACACAGACATTCCCAGACAAGTATGAACTTTCAGTTGCACACAATTAGATTTAACCCCAATACCTCAATCTCTAAGCCCCTATGGATAAATACGGTAGTGTGCACAGTTAATACCAATTCTGACTCCACCATATTAAGATTATACATCTCACTCTTTTTCATTTAACTTTCAGGGCCCTCCTACTGAGGAGGGGGGAGCTTATATCTCTACATCCACTGCTGTTCGGCTTGGCCATGTGATTTACTTTGGCCAACAGGATGAGAGCAGGCATGACCAAGCAGAGGCCTCAAGTGTGCATGGATGGTTTGCTTGCTCTCTGGTGCTTTCCATTCTTCATGATAAGAATATGGCTTGGAGACCTGCTGGTCTAAGGAGAATAAAGCTCTGTGGAGCAGACCTGGACCCTGAGACCTCAACCTACTTCCTGCAGTCCATTTTCAGCCCCCTTCAGTTGCCTCAAGTACCCCAGGCAACTGAAGGGCCATGAGAGAGAAAAATAAATGCTTATTATTGTTTAAGGGGAAAAAGTTAAGCAATCATGAATAACATTTCCAAAAATTAACAGAAGAGGTATCTCAATGCAGCACATGATTAACTGTCACATACATGGAAAAATCAGTAATAGATTTATTCAGAGAAGGATGAGAGCGTATCAGCCTAGATTATTTTGTCAGGTTTTTTCTCTCATATTTCTCATAAATTCATATGTAACAAAAAATCTGGCCAGAGATTCAGAGTGCACATTTTTAGGAGAAAGACGTAAAATATCCCTTTCAGTTTCTAGACTAAAACTCTATTGGCTGAGGTTGTTCTTACCATGATTGTGGCTGTGGCAGTGGCGTACTCCCCACCTCCCCAACATTCCCCAATGTTGGGACATCGAGCTTCCTCACACACCTGTGAGTAAAAAGGAATGGAATACAATCAAGTTGAAAATATTAACCAACTGAGCAAATTAGTCATCAGGCATTTTAAACTGTCCATTCTTTACAATGTATTTATGAAGAAAGTCACTATTCAAAAATGCTGTTAAACTGTCAAACTGTATATATATTAGGATCCCATTTTTAAATTAAAAACAATAAGAATGGATATATTTTATACGTGCAAAGAAGGTCTGGATGGAAATATGCTAAAAAATAAAAATGGTGTAGTTAACGTTTGCAATTGCATATATTATGCTTCACATTTAACATTATATTCTTTCCAATAAGCATGTATTTAATTTGTAATATAAAACATAGAAAAAACCTCTCATCTCCTACGTTGCAGGGGAAAAAAATCTTTTTTTGTACTATTAAGTGTGAAATTAAGAAATATTAATTACCTTTTGTTTCTTTTGCAAGGAAAATGATTTAAAAAATTTTTTTTTAAGATTTTACTTATTTGTCAGAGAGAGAGAGAGGGGAGAGCGAGTGCACGCACAAGGAGGGGGAGCAGCAGGCAGAGGGAGAAGCAGGCTCCCTGCTGAGCCTGGAGCCTGATGTCAGATTCGATCCCAGGATCCTGGAATCATGACCTGAGCTGAAGGCAGACACTCAACCGACTGGGCCACCCAGTCGTCCCTAAAAAAAAATTTTTTTAATTTTAATTTTAAGTAATCTCTACACCCAACATGGGGTTTGAATTCACAATCTCAAGATCAAGAGTTGCATGCTCTACCGACTGGGCCAGCCAGATGCCCCGGGAAAATGATTTTTAAATGTATTTCCAGGGGCACCTGGGTGGCTCAGATGGTTAAGCGTCTGCCTTTGGCTCAGGTCATGATCCCAAGGTCCTGGGATCAAGTCCCAGATCGGGCTCCTGGCTCAGCGGGGAGCCTGCTTTTCCCTCTGTGTCTCCCCATGCTCATGCTCTCTCTCTGTACCTCTGTGTCTCAAATGAACAAACAAAATCTCTTAAAAAAATGCATTTCCATTACTGATAATAATGCATCCCTAAACATCTTTATTCACTTTCCTTGCTGTTTTTGATATGTGTTTTATTAAATTTTAAGTTACACATATGCAGAAACACTACAACTTTTAATTAAGAGGGACATTTAACACTTTGAAACTTACTGTATGGAGATTCAAATTCCGCAATGTATTTTTAAGTTTATTGTAATTCTTCCCCATGGGAATCTCTGTCTTTAGCCAAGGAGGTAGTCTTAACCTGAGGAAAGCCAAACATAACTATCCATTAACAAATATGTTCCCAAATAATCACACAGCTTTGAAGTTACTTTGCTCTGTAACAATTCTTAGTGCAGAGTTTTTTTTCCATAATCCTGGGGTTAACTCTTACAATTTCTGTCATAAGAACAGAGACTCAAATTTAGGTTTGTTCAAACCACTTCAGAAAACCCTCGTAATCGTGTCTAACAGAGCACTATGCTCATGTCTACCTTTTGCAAAGTCACAAAGTAATGCTATCTTAATGAAAGAATGAGGAAGTTTTTGAATATCTCATTCCCCAGTGAATAATACTGACAAAAGTTATCTATTTGTTCAGAGAAAGGAGAGATCCCACAAGTGTTCTTTCTGCTCTACATTCCAAATTTATGACGGTTATTAAATGAAAAAAAAATCTAAACGTTGGAGTGAAGACTATGTATCCTCAGGTTCCCCCTGACTTACATCCACTTGTGAACTAGAAGTTGTTGGGTAAGGTATCTCCCAAAACAATTTGTCTTCTCTGCAAAATTCCCTCATCATTCTTTTGAATTAAGGCAAAGTATCCATAGGTCATACGTACATTGAATAGGAGAAGCAACAAGTTAGATCATCAATACCCAGTAACAATGAAAAATTTATCAAGATCAAATCGACTAGAAGCAAGGTGATGTTTGTTCTCTGAAGAAATTTTATGCTGAATGCACAAAGGGAGATGGTAGTATAGGATGGGTAAGTCCTAGGAAGACTGAAGAAAAACTGTCAAGAGGATTCCAACAATTTCAGCTATTTACCTGTTCTATGTCTGTTATCTCTCTCTCTCTCTTTCTCTTTTTTTATTAACATATAATGCATTATTTGTTTCAGGGGTACAGGTCTGTGATTCATCAGTCTTACACAACATACAGCGCTCACAACAACATACCCTCCCTAATGTCCAGCACCCAGCCACCCCATCCCTCCCACCCCCTCCACTCCAGCAACCCTCAGTTTGTTTCCTAAGATTAAGAGTCACTTATGGTTTGTCTCCCTCTCTGGTTTCATCTTGTTTCATTTTTTCCTCTCTTCCCCTATGATCCTCTGCCTTGTTTCTCAAATTCCACATATCAGTAAGATCATACGATAATTGTCTCTCTGATTGACTTATTTCACTAGCATAATACCCTCTAGTTCCATCCACGTTGTTGTAAATGGCTGTTATCACTTCTTTCTAATGATTTTTAGCTAAATATACCAAGTCTGATTAAAATTATAATTTGGGCTTGGTTATATCTGAAAATAATGCACAATGAAGGAATTTATCTCAAAATTTCAATTACCTTTCTCCTTTCTGGCGTTTTAAGTTTCCTTTATACTCATCCCACTTGCTCTTGTCCGCAAGATCACCAGATACAAAATCTTGAAGGTCTGGTCCATTTTGTAAGAATTCTTTTTTTTTATCTGGCAAGGAACTTACTGCTCTGACTGGACTGCATAAATATCTTCCAAATACCTAAAGACAGAGTTCGGTAAGACATGTATATAGTGGGGTTTGAAATAACTTAGTTTTAACCTATTTAAATACCTAAAAAGAGAGAGTAAAACCATAGAACTGATAGAGAAATTATACTGAACAATTTTCAAGCTCTGTGTAGGAGCTCAGAATCTAGGATTAAAGTCTCTTTTTAAGAACAAACGAAACCTAAAAGAGAATGGGAGCTAAATGTTTACTGCTAGAGGTACAATAGATTTGGAAACCTTTGGACCTGGCTCACATATGTCACACTTTCATGTAACCCACTTAACTACTAAAAGTCTGTCTTTCATAAAGTTTAAACTGCAATAACGAGATGCCACAGCTTTCAATTTTCCACTCCTGAGTTGAGTCAAGGACGTTTAAAAGGAAATTTGCAGTAAGTCTCTCTTATTTGGGCTTTGGATAGACATAGGTGTTAAAATGTAGAGGTAATGCTCAGTTGGTTTCAGAGAACTGAAAGGAGGGAAACCAAACCTAATGTTTTAATTTTCTATATTACATTCTATGTTTGAACACGGTAGTCACTCAATATACATTTGCTGACCGTAAGAAACCACTGGCTTCTAGATCTGAACACAAACGTGTACGATAGCCAAAACACTAAAATTCACGAGTCAGTACATGCAACGCAAGAGAACCTTCAACAATTAAAAAAGAGTGCCTGTTAGGGTGCTGCGGGACTGCTACTGCATTTGATCACTCTGCCGCTAAAGGTAGAGCACAGGTTTTTGTTCTCATAGCCCAGACTGGTGTCTAGTACAAAGTAAGAGCCCATCACAAGTAGGAATTTGGCGTGCTCAACGCAGTGCTCCTATAATGCTCCAACTAATACAGGGTTCAGATCACTCTGACAGCAGGAAAAAAAGCCCTCATCACCTGCCAGAGACCTACAAACCAATACCAGAGACTCTACCCGATCGTGTGTCGGGAGAATTAAATGAGATACTACATGAAAAATGTTAGATCAGCGCCTAGCTAAAAGTCAACGCTCAGTAAGTGCTGGCCTTATTATTGGGCGCTCTGAAGAGATGGGAGCCCTTCCACCCCGGCCCGCACCCTGCTCGCCCCGCCGCTCACCCAGGGCCCCACGGCGCAGGCGGCGCCCCCGCAGCGCAGAGACATCCCTCTCTTTTTTTTCTAGCAGGGTCGAGGGATCGCTAATTCCCGGGAAAGACAGCTCTACAAACCGTCGCTCGGCTTATGACAAGGCACCTGAGCCACCACTGACCCTGCGGGACTTGAGCTGCTCCGCGATTGGCTGCTTTCGCCTGGTGGTGTCGCGCGCTCATAACGTCATACGCAGGGGCCTTACGGCCTACAAGAACGTGATGACGAAAAACGTTCTCTCTTTGCCGCATCTACTGCGAGGTGAGGTTGATTCTTAACTTTGTGGGTTCTGGGAATCTGAAGCCATCGGCTCGGGGAAAGTCACGGGCGGGAGTCTGGCGCTCGGAGCGTCTATGTTGGTTGTTCCCCAGCGTGGCGAGCGCCATATGGATCTGGTGGCCCTGGGATTCGAGCGCTGTATTGGACTTGTTGGCCTACCCCCGCCCCTCAGCCTTGCCGGGCTGGCGCCGCCGTAATAGGGCTGCTAGGGTTGCGCCGGGCGGGAGTTCGCCGGTTGTGCTCATAATACCTGCTTAGGAGCTGCTCTTTCCAGGCCGGGACTCAGCGGGGGCTGCTCTCCCGGTGGGTGTTCCTGTGTCTGCCCCCGGGTTTCTGCTTGCCAGGCTCCCGGAGGAGTGGAGCTCCGCGCAGGGTAGTGCGGCCGCAAACGGGGGCCGCGCCGGCCTCGTAACCCCAGGTGTTTGTGTTTCAGAATGAAGACCATTCTCAGCAATCAGACTGTCGACATTCCAGAAAATGGTATGAGACCTGATGTTTATGTTCTTACGTCTTTACTGCCTGCTTTGTACCTTGTTCCGAGGCCTCACAAATACGTTCTCTCGTAGTCGACATCACTCTGAAGGGACGCACAGTTATTGTGAAGGGACCCAGAGGAACCCTGCGAAGGGACTTCAATCACATCAATGTAGAACTCAGTCTTCTTGGAAAGAAAAAGAAGAGGGTGAGATACGGGTTTTTTTTTTTTTTTTTTTGACGCATTCATTGTTTCTTTGGAAGGTACTGATTTAATAGCACCGAATTTGGTTGCTGTAGGAATTAATAGAATTGACGGTCAGTGTTTTAGCTTAAAATTGGGTGTCCAAAAGTGGAGCTAGTTTTGGTGGTACTGCTTTAGTGAAGTTGGGAAAACAAATTCTGAATAGATTATAAACCTCAGTATTAGTACCAAAGTCGTCATTAGCGTCAGGGTTATATACTGTTCATACTGTATATAGACAAGTGAAGTATGATGCAACTTGAAAAATCAGTATTTCTGGGTTGACATTCCGTTGTGAAATGGGTCCTGTGATGTATAGTAGTAAAAAGTAATAATTGAGGGCTTTATATGTGGTTGCTTTAATTAGGGCTAATAGTTGAATCTAGAGTAATTCCATGAATAAGTGGATTTTTCTTTTCAAGCCGAGTTATTACTGGAAAGAATTATATGAAGTTTTTGTTCCGTTACAGCTCCGAGTTGACAAATGGTGGGGAAATAGAAAAGAGCTGGCTACTGTTCGCACTATCTGTAGTCATGTACAGAACACGATCAAGGGCGTTACACTGGTAAGCAGATTGATCAGACTGCTTCGTTTTGGAAGGGGAAGTTTTTCAGCTGTAATGTATATATGCAACATAAATGTCTACTGCAGAACATAGATTATGCCTGTAATTTATTGAGGTAGTTGGGAAAGGTGATCTTGGCAGTTTATAATGGGCATCCGTGGGTCTTTAAGATTAAGTGATAAATGTGAGTAAAGACCATATGGTCTTAATACTAGACTGATGGTGGGTTTTTTTTTTTTCCACACAAAATTCACAGCTTCAGGATGTGTGGTGTTGAGGTTTTTTGTTTGTTTTTTAAAAGAAAATGTAGCACATAGGGTAGGCTTTGATTTCTTGTTGGCATGCTGCTCCTTGAAGGCAAAGAAAAAGCTGGATCTCCTTTCTGTGCTCCTTGTCTACTTCCCTAAAAGCATATTTGATGTCACTATTCTCTTTACAACTCCCTCTCCCCCCCAGCCTTTAAGATAAAGTTCATGCTGCTGTGTCTTTGCTGAAATGCTTTTCTTTGCATTAAAAGTCAGTCCTTTCAGAGTGCACCTCATAATGGCACCCTTCAACTCCATTATAAGCCTGTTGGGTCATGTTTCCCCTATTTACCCTTGCTACCAGGCTAAGTTCCTTGAGGGAGAGGGCCTGTCTGAATTCTTGTCATTTGGTATACCTTAGTAACTCAGTAAATGTTAGTCCAGTGTCCAAGATGAAGGGCTTTGGGGTTCTCATTTTTAAAAGCTGGCATTGTTTACTGTGGTCATAGGAAATAGTAAAATAAATGCTTTCTTAAACAGCCTGTGAAAAGAGTCAAGCATGTTTATACAATTTGGAAGGTTTGGTGCAGGTGTCCGTTGTTACAGAATCTTGACAATGAGTGCTATGTGAGGACTGTTTCATTTTTAAATTATAAATAATGTAAGCATCCTACAAAATTTGAAAACTGGATTTGTCAAATTGCTCAGCTCTGCTAATAGTTTGTTTACTTGACAGGGCTTCCGTTACAAGATGAGGTCTGTGTATGCTCACTTCCCCATCAACGTTGTTATTCAGGAGAATGGTTCTCTTGTTGAAATCCGAAATTTCTTGGGTGAGAAATACATCCGCAGGGTTCGGATGAGGCCAGGTATGTGCATACCTTTTAGGTACGGTTTAGAAATGTTTACTTGTGAAGATATGTTTTGGGTTGGCTATAAATCCATGTTTACTTCAGAATTGTCCATTTTGATTATGCTTGTAATAACTCTTGGTGTTAAGGTTTTATATCATATTCGTACTGATTGTGATTCTTAAAGGCTTATGCATTGGAGTAGTTTCAGGAGGTGTTAGCTGTGTTTAATTCTCTTTGCAAACTGAGATCCTAAAAAAAAGAAAGTGTGAATAGTGGTTAATAACATAGACTGCCTAGGGGCGCCTGGGTGGCTCAGTCATTAAGTGTCTGCGGCTCAGGTCATGATTGGCGGGAAACCTAGTTCTCCCTCTCTCACTCCCCCTGCTTGTGTTCCCTCTCTCTCGCTGTGTCTCTCTCTGTCAAATAAATAAAATCTTAAAAAAAAAAAATAGACTGCCTAGGTTCAAATCTCAGTCTCCTACCATCCTTGGGCAAATCATCTACCTCTCTAGCTCATTTTACTCATCTAAAATTGGGAACATCTCATGGTTAAATGAGTTAAAATACACTTGGAACAGTTCTTGATAACATAGTAAACAACCACATTTTGTTTTTAATCTTTTTTAGATATTAGAAAGTTGTATTTATTTAAAAAAATTTTAATCTCCACACAATCCCGAGATCAAGAGTCAACATGCTCCACTGACTAAGCCAGCCAGGTGCCCCAACGTTAGAAAGTTTTAGAGCTTAGTGCTCTCTTGATGCTTGATTCCATTGGGGTGAGAAGAAAGAATTCTTAGTACCATTTAATGAGTTTACAAAAATACTATGTGGTATTAGCTATGGTTAACAGCATTTAATGGGAACCCTTATATAAAAAAAGAAACTTCAGAGGTACCAAATCTATAGAGTCCTAGGAATAAGACTTGATAAGAAAGCTGTGAACAGCTAAATTGCATTAGCTGAATTACTGTCTTCTCACTCCTTGACTGAATCACTGAAAGTCTTAACTACTCTGGAACAGATTCATTCAAGCAGGAACACAAGATTTTGCCCAGATTAAGTTAGGTCCTGTAAAATCAGAATCTCAGAAGTTTCATTTGTTTTGTGGAATTGTAAATGGAATAAAGTGCTACTTTAATAAATTATATTGTACAAATTTGATTTTATTTTTACACTATGTGAATGCCTTCTCCCTTTTTTAGGTGTTGCTTGTTCTGTATCTCAAGCCCAAAAAGATGAGTTAATTCTTGAAGGAAATGACATTGAACTTGTATCGAACTCAGGTTTGTATGTTTACTATGCCTAATTATGCCTATAAAATTTTGTTTAAATCTTGTAGTTGAATACATTGTGTTCTTATTTGGTGAGCTTTTTCATTTGTGGAATTAAGTAAAAGACTACCCCAAAGATAATAGGCTTTAAGTATGGCATGTAATAAAATCCTTTTATTTTAAAATGAGTTCGGCTGGTAATGTAGTTTCCTTATCTTTTTTACTGTTAATAGCTGCTTTGATTCAGCAAGCCACAACCGTTAAAAACAAGGATATCAGAAAATTTTTGGATGGTATCTATGTTTCTGAAAAAGGAACAGTTCAGCAGGCTGATGAATAAGATCTGAGGTAGGTTCTTGCAGTGTCTGTAAGTTTCCTTACTGCTTTAGTTTCAGAGGTCTTAATTTATTAAGTCTGAAACTGGAGTTGTAATGGCAGAAAATGAGTTACATTCTGGAACACAGTAAATGGCAGAATAAGAATAGTGACATGCATTTTTACTATGAACTAGTAAGTCAGAATCCTAAACTTGTTTTAAGATTATTTAGAGTAGAACTTGTTTTGGAGGGTATTGGTGGGAATTGACAGATCTTTTTATTTCTTTTTACAGTTGTCATCTACAGAAACAGCAAAAGATGCCGGGTGATTTTTCAGACTTGTGATATTTTAAATATGCAATAAAAGCTATACTGATTTGGGCCTTTTTCTTTCTTTTTTTAAAGATTTTATTTATTTGGGGGAGACCGTGTGAGAGAGCGAGTGAGGGGGAAGGGGCAAAAAGGGAGGGAGAAGCAGGCCCCGCGGAGCAGGGGGCCCGGTGTGGGGCTCCATCCCAGGCCCCCGGGGTCACGACCCGAGAAGGCAGGCGCTTAACCCACTGAGCCACCCAGGCGCCCCTGGGGCTTTTTCTTAAACCAGTAATCCTTTCCAACTATGAGGCAGTTAAACCATTCAGAAGCAAATTGCAGTGTGCCAAGAACAGTAACAAGGAATAAAACAGGAGTTTTTTCTGGTAAAACTTAATGGGAAAATTGGCTTGAATTTGGTTTTTTGAAGGAATATCAAGGGCATTTCAGGCAAGAGAAATATAGTACGAGTGACAGCACCATGTGACTGTTCATCATTAGATGTAGAACTTTTGGGAGAGATCCTGAGGGTATCTGATTTTGCAGAGGCATAAATTTGAATATTTGTGTGGTAAGTGTGCTTGAGTCACTTGTCTGTATACCGGTAACTTGTGGAAAAAGCGGAGGTGTGGCATGAAGTGATGAGGTTAATTTGTGTTTGTGATTAATGTCATTGTGTCCAAGATGCTCTGAATTTTCACTCTCTACCCTACCTCAGCCATTACTCCAGAATCTCTTAATTCTATGTGTCACACTTTTAAATGTTACCATATAAGACTAACTTAGCACGGTTGCCCCCAATCTCTTCAGTTTTCCCCATCTCATTTGATGGAAACTCCAGCCTTCCGATTTCTCAGGCAAAACATTCAACCTTGATTTCTCTTGCATGCTACACATTAAATCCATCAGGGAAGTGTAGGCTTTGCCTTCAAAGTAAGGTATGTTTAAGGACTTAGAAGAGGAGTGCCTGGGTGGCTCAGTCAATTAAGCATCTGCCTTTGGCTCAGGTCATAATCTCAGGTCGTGGGATTGAGCCCCACTGCTCAGCGGGGAGCTTGCTGCTGCTTCTGCCCAACCCCTGCTTGTGCTCTTCTTGCTCTCTAAATCTTAAAATGAGCAACCATTTGGAACGTATGGATCTTACCGAGATCTTGATTTTAAATGAACCAACTAGATATTTTGAGTTAATCTTTGGTCAAAGTTTTTAAATACAGGTGTAATGATCAACTATATTTTGCTCTGAAATATTTGAAGGGTTGGAGAGAGCATTGGGTTTCTAAGTGAAACATTACCTGTAAATTGATAGTTGTAACTAAACTGGGAATTCATTGTACCTACTTACATAAAGTTGAAATTTTTTTATAACATAGAAAATGAAAAATACATTTTGCTTGGGTTACTATAATAGCTTTTTTACTGATCAGCTTTACTCCAGCTTTGCTCTTCTCCTGTTTTCAGCAGTAGCCAGAATGCTTTTCTCAAACTCCATTCCCTCTTTAACCTTTCTGATCGACTGGCTGAACTGACCTTGCTGTTCCTCCGTACCACTGCCTTAAAACCCTTCCTTTAGAAGTTCTGTCCCTTTGGAGTGGCAACTTAACCTTCAAGTCTGTTGTCAAACATTTTCAGTGAAGCCTGCCTTCAGCCTATTAATGGTGTTCACCCCTAACCCCCATCCTAGCGTACATACCCTTAACTCTGCTTCACTTGTTTTTGTCCATAGCATTTAGAATGTAATATAGTTTACTTTGTTGTGTATTGATTGTATGCTTTTTTTTCCTGTTAGAATGTAACCTTTGTGAGGATGGATCTTTTCTCACTGGGTTATTCCAAGTACCTGGAACAATAATGCCTGGCATATAGCTATTTGTTGAGGGAATGGTACCCAGATTGTTGGAGATTAAAGTATAAAGACTCAGTAATACCAATGGGACTGGAAAGAAATGTTATGGAAGGTATTGATTTCAAAACTGATACTAAGCGTTGAGGAAGAAGTTTCCAAATGGCAATATTATAGAGGGATGAAGGTGTTATAATTGTGAGTGTCAGTGCACAGGCAGTGGTAGCTGTGGGAGTAAGTGTAATTTCTCACAGAGCAAAGTGAGTTGTGATGGGTGAGACTTCACAAGATAACATTTAGAGGCTGGTTGTAGCTAAGGAGTGATTTTCACTTAAGTTGGATGTGGTAAGGGAAAATCTAGTTTCCCCTGGGAAGAATTCCATGTCTTTTGTGTCTACAATGGATAAGTACTTGTATGTTTTCCCAACTCTGAAGTTTAGATACCACATTTTCTAATGAGAAAACATACTCCAAAGAAAGTTATCCAGGATGCCCACACCTTGGGAAGATGGACAGAGGCAGTATTGGGCAGAATCCAGTCATACACCAGACCCATTCATATTTTATGGTTCTTATAAATGACCAGATTGTTAGTGAATATAAATCGGCATAAACTCAGTTTATTTGGAATAAATTACATTGAGAATTCAACAATTAGTCAAAATGTACTGACCACCTAATTTTACAGAGGATCTTTAAACACCATGGTTATGTTGTAATATTTTTCATATGTACCAGACTTGCTAGAGACAAGGTTGTTACGTTGAATATACAAACATACCACACACAAAATAGAACACAAGTTAACCAGAGTTTTAAGAGGTTCCCCCCTGCCAGCCCAAGCAAGTCCCAGGCCTAAATTCTGAATACATTATCCTGTCAAAAGCTATCAGTTTAAAATGACATTTTACAATTTTTTCAAAATGAGTTTGGGATAAACCTGAAGAGTAAGTATAATTGATCATGATTTATATTATTTACCTAAGGATTCTTACATGATGATGGCTTAAAAACATACAGTTCCCAGGTGTTAGGACTGTAAGCATTGGTTTGGAACTTGACTATTTGGGGGAGTTTATGGCGGGGTAACAAATTTGAAAAAGGACACAAGTTTTAACTTCAGCCCTAAATATAAAGGCATAAAGTATTGAAGGTTAATGGTAAACTGAATACAAGATACTTTTTAATCAGAACACAAAGTAATATTTAGACACCAGAAAAGCAAAACCTTAATTCTAAATCTTCGTTACTCCTATGACTGAATATGCAGCCCTTTTTCAAGATGTTGGATATTAAAGAGAAGCTAAAAAGTTGGTAATAAGTTGTTCAACTGAAAATTCCTATAAGAATATTACTGAAACTTGGGGGTCAGTGAATCCATGCGGCACAAAGAACAAAAACCCAGCCAAGTGGTGGTTTTAAATGAGTCTTCCCACATAGTTAACATTAAAACAACCAGTTGTAATTGTGGATAGCCTTAGGCCAACTATGTGAGTTTTCAGAGGAAATAAAATTTACTTGAAAAGATAAAAAGCATCTAAAAACCACCAAAGCTGGGAGAGTGGATACAGTGGGGGCAAAGAGAATAGAAAACCGCAATTACTGTTTGAATTTGGCCAGCCAAAAAGCAAACTGATTACCCATCATCTTTGCATTTACTTGACCAATTATGTTATCTCATTACAGTATCTTTGAAACTTCCTATTAGAATCTCCATTACCTACAAACTTTGGCTTCTGACATATAGACCTGAACAGCAAATCACAATTGACTTCATTTAGGGTAGTTTCCTACCAAGGTCTTTTGAACAATAAAAACCTTTCCTTTGACTCAGTAAATTCTTGGAGAGTGTGGGCAGTGATTAGCTACTATGTGAAATGGGTGATTATTTAAATGTTGACTAACCTAAAAATGGGTGTGAATGGGTTTACATTCAGGTTTTTTTCCTCTAAAATTTAGAATACACTGAATGAATCTTATAAGAGTTCAAAAAACTCAACCTCCTAGTTCAGATTTAAGAATCCCAGCTTCAAAAGACACAGTGGAAAAAGTTTTAACTCCTTCAGACCATCAACAGTCTGAATTGTATCCAAAGAGGCACAGTTGCAAGGTCAAGATAGAGCTGCATTCTATACCTTTTTGAGAGGTCCCTGTATATACATGGTGTCAGAACAGTGGAGCTCCACAGGAGACAGCAAGTCTTATGGAATAATATGGTAAGATCCTTGTTGCCTCACAATCCAAGTGAGGAAGAATGCTGTCAATTTGTCTAAAGAGGAATTTGCTGTACTGTGAGGCTGAGTGACTGTTGTCTCCACAGGCAGTTGGGTCTAGCTCTTTTAATCAGTCCTGTGATCTTTCCATGAGTCGAGTTACAGAAGTTCTGTTTTTAAATCAGATCTGATAGAAGGAGGGACCTCACAAAATACCATGTTTTATAAGTGATGGTTTTTATTTCTATTGAGAAAAACTAGGATCTATGTGCTTAAGAGTCTATGCTGGAGCTGATGATGAACAAGCATTACTTATGTATTTTCTAAAGGGGAAAAGCATCTTATTAGAAGTGACAGAATAATCACTATCCAGTGTTAAGAGTTTTAAGTTTCTGCTGTGGAGTCTAGCAAAAGTTGCACTTTTTTTTCTAAGTAATTTGTTATAAGTAGCTATTGGTATTTATAGAAGAAAGAGAAGAATGATGGGTAACAGTTCATTAAACTTGAAGCAGTGTATCAGATAATACTCATAGTTTATAGGTAAAGCCTTTATCTTCAGATCCAAGAACTGAATTCAGTGATGTGAATACCTAATGGAAAATTCATTTGGACTACACAGCAGAGACCTTGATTGTCATCACCTTGGTTACCACTAGTATTTCAAATTGTCTTCTATAAGTTACCAGTATATGGACCTGGAGTGATTTTTTAGACTTTCTATCATGCAGACAGAAATAGGATCAGTTTCACTAAGAACTTTGTGTGGCCTTACTTTAATGGTATGTGTTGTAAGTTCTTTGCTTTCCAAATTTTTCTTCTCTTTCGCTTATGAAAAATGGTAATTGATAAAAGTAGAACCAGGGTGGAGAAGAAGCAACAACCAAAGAATATCAATGGTTTCTTTTGCACAAGAAATAAGCAGACCATGCACTCTGTGTTTCTTTGAGTCTGACTGCACCTAGGACTCGTGTTCTCAGAAGGGAAGCCGCTGTTGCTGATCAGTTTGTTGTAAAGCTGAACTGAGGATTTAGCTTTGAATTCAGATGTGAAGAATCCAAATCTGGGTTTAGATTTTTCTTCAGTCAGTTTGAATGCATAATAGCCTTTGATTTTGACTTTATCAATTAGGTGTGCTGAAAAATATCAGAAATGAACATTAATCACAAATGAACTACAAAATATCTGAGTAAGAATTTAGTTTCCGTTCAAATAAGCTAAACTCAAAGTAGCAATTGTCATTAAAGGGCTTTCTGACATTCTTTTATAATTGATAAAAATGTGAAAATATGTGTAATTAAGCTTAAAAATTTTTGAAGTAAAACTTTGATCCATAAATAATACAAAAACACCTGGGGGTGGGGGCAGGGCTTAAAAACAAATTTAAGAACTGGAGCCACGAAAGTGTAAAAGGACTTATTGTCATTGTGTTCATTTGGTCACAAGCAGAAAAATCTTGTCTATTTGGCCTGATTCCAGACCTCAGATGTGCTCTTGGTGCTGCCCAATAACCATACTTGGTTTCCCCTAGTCACTTGACTGATACACACCTCTCAAACTGTCATCCTTGCTTTGAAGGGATGACTTTCTTACCTATTTCACTTAAAAACAAGTACTCAGAGGAGAACTCTTCAATTTCCCACCATCACTTCTATCCACCTACTACCATACTTCTGTTACTATGGATGACCTGTCCATGTTCCTGAAAGAGGCTGACTCTTCACCTATACACTAAGTTTATTCTCTCTTGTTTACTCAAGGACATCTCCATCTGTTCTCCTCTTCTCTCATGTATTTCCCCTCACTATTGAGTCATTTCCATATGAACATGCTATAACTTCTGATATCTTTTTTTTTTTAAGATTTTATTTATTTACTTGACAGCACAAGCAGGGGAAGCAGCAGGCAGAGGGAGAGGGAGAAGCAGGCTCCCTGCTGAGCAGGGGGCCCAATGTGGGGCTCGATCCCAGGACCCTGCGATCATGACCTAAGCCGAAGGTAGCCGCTTAACAGACTGAGCCACCCGGGCGCCCCTAACTTCTGATATCTTAAGCAAAAAAAGCTCCCCTTGATTGCATTCTCTCCTCTAGTTATCTTTACAGCACTGTCTCCTATTCACTCTCACTGGTTTCTCATCTCTCTGACCTCTGAATATTGAAGTGTTTCAGGGCTCAGCCCTCTCTGCTTGCTCCCTTGTGATATCATCCAGCCTTATTGTTTCTAAATATTATTCTTGCCCCCCCCTTTTTTTTGAGATTTTGTCAGAGCACACGCAGGGGGAGCTGCAGGCAGAGGGAGAGAAGCAGGTTTCCTGCCGAGCAAGGAGCCCCATGAGGGTCCTGAGCCAAAGGCATATGCTTAACCGAATGAGCCACTCAGGTGTCCCACCATTTTTGCTCTTAACTCCGAAATTTGTATCTCAGCCCCAGACCTCTCTGCTGAACCTGAGACTCCAATTAGCCTATTTGACATCTCTAATTGGATGTCTAATAGACATCTCAAACAACCTGTGCAACACCAAACAACTCCAAAAATCTGTTCCACCAGTCTCCTCCGACCTGGTAAATGGCCACTCACCCTTTAGTTGCTCAAACCAAGACAGATTGTTTCTTCACTCCACTCTCACAACCCCCATCCAATTCTGTTGACTTTACCTTCAGAATAATCCCAATCCTAGCCTCTTCTCACCATCTCCACTTTTAATAACCTAATCCAGTCCCCCATTATTTCTTAGACTACTCCAACCCTCCCTGATTCTGTTCTTGCTCCTTTACAATGTATTCAAAAAGCTGCCAGAGTGATTCTTTTAAAGTGTGAGTTAGGTCATGTCCCCTTCTGTTTAAAACCTTCCATTGCCTGCCGATTTCAGAGTAAGAGCCACAGTTCTTACAATGGCTTACTAAGCCCTGTCTGATCTGCTTCTATTTCCTTGACCTCATCTCTGATTACTTTCCCCCGTTGTTCATGCTTCCACCACTTCTACCTCCTTCCTGAACCTCAAACAGGCCAGGCATGCTCCCACATTAGGTTTTTTGCAATTGCTGTTCTCTCATCTGGAACATTTCACAGATAACTGCACAGGTTTGCTGTCTTGCTCCTCCAGGTCTTTGAAGACTTCCCCAACCACGGCTTAGAATTGTAACTACTCCTATACCCACTCCTGGTTACCCTCTTCTCTGCTGTTTTTTCTCCATAGAGCTTTATATCTTATTTGTTGACTCTCATCCCACAAAAATACAGGCTTCATGAGGACAGTAATTTTTACTTTGTTCAGTGGTGATACAGTGCCCGGAACAGTTTCTGCCTATATTAGGTGCTTAGTAAATAAGTATATTTCAGGGATCTTTTTGCTGCTTCAACAAATCTATTATGAACATTTAAAAATATTTTTAAAATGATACGCAATACTGCAAAGATTATGTAAGATACTCTCAAACACTGTTGTTTGCTTCCATCAAAATAGATAAAATAGAAGAATTTTTAAAAAGTGTTAAAAAATTATAGCTTGCTTGGGGAGGGGGATGAAAACCGCTGTTTGTAACATATGACCCAATAATTCCATAGTGGGCAGTCCTTCTTAGGAAGATAATCAGAAATGAAGACAAAGATTTATATCCAAAGGTACTTGCTTCTTAGTATTAAAAACCCCATGTCAAACAGAGGAATGCTTACATGCATAAAGATATGTCTATATGATGGGATATTAAGCAACCATTAAAATGATATTAAGGCGGGGCGCCTGGGTGGTTCAGTCGGTCAAGCATCTGCCTTCGGCTCCAGTCATGATCCCAGGGTCCTGAGATCGAGCCCCACACCCCCCCCCCACCCGCTCAGCGGGGAGTCTGCTTCTCCTTTTCTCTCTCCCTTTGCCTCTCCCCCTGCTCATGCTCGCTCTCTCTCCCTCAAATAAAGAACATCTTTTAAAAAAAATTAAGGCAATTTTAGTGAGGTGGAACACTAACAATGTGATATTAGAAAAAAATTGGACAAAATTTTCACTTGTACTAAAACTGTCTAGCACACATGCTGGGAGTAAATAATCCAAAATACCAACAGTGCTTAATTGGGGGAGCTCACCTGGGCCTCAGGTGACTTGTTTTTGTTTTGTGTTTTTTTGATTTTTTAAACATACTTTTCTAAATTTGCCAAATTTTCCCTAATGAGCTGGCACTGTCACTAACGCACCATCTCCCTTCATTCTTTCGTTCACCTGAGCTGGTAACGTCATTTCACACTATGTGATACGGCCCGAACCTCACCTTTCAAAGCCTCCTGAATGTATTTCTCTAAGTAGTATTTTCTGAGTTCATCATTTTCCAGAGACTGGTCATCGATGCCACTGGCCGTGATGTAAACATCCACGTCTCCATAGTTCTTCTGGATCCACCTCAGCACCTTGCGCTCCCCCCAAGGCAGGACAGCCAGGCGGCTGGGGGAGCTCAGGCAGGTGATGTCCTGCAGGAACTGGACGTCCCTGTCGGCGTCATAGCGGCTGCCGTTCTGGCGCGCGTGCATCACGAACCGGGTGGTGAAGTGGTTCAGCGCGTAGAAGTCGGCCGCGCCCTTGACCAGCCTCCTCTCCTCCTCGGTGAACCGAGGCAGGGTGGAGCGCGAGAGCCCCTGCCTGTTCTTGAGCGCGATGTACTCCCTCATGGCCAACGGGTAGTCCCCCGTCTTGAAGAGGGGCTCTGCGAACCAGGCGATTTCGAACTGGAGGAAGCGCTCGGCCGCCTGCCAGTGCGAGTCGGCGTAGGGGTTGGCGGGTTCGGCCCAATCCGAGTGCAAAGACAGCGACACGGCCCCGCGCTGCACAGGCCTGAACTGCCTGTCGTAGAGGCGCCAGACCAGCGCGTGGGCGATCAGCAGGTTGTGCGCTGCCCGGTAGGTGTCGTTACCAGCGTGGCTGTAGATGTCACTCAGCCGGTTGGGCTCATTGATGGTGATCCAGAGCTTCACCAGGTCCCCCAGCTCCTGGAAGCACAGCCCAGCGTAGTCCTGGAAGGCCTGGGCTGTGGATGGGTTCAGCCATCCCCCGCCGTGCAGCAGGGGCGTGGGGAGGCCCAGGTGGGCGTGGGTCGGATAGTACAAGGTGACCATTGGGGAGATGTTGAGCTTTAGCCCCTCACTGACCACACACCTGTAGTACCTCAGAGCTTGTCGGTTAACCACGGACAGGTTGCCGGTGGGGAGGATTGAGGGCCAGTCCAGAGCAAACCTGTAGTGAGTGACTTTCAGTCTTGCCAACATCTCCAGTTGTCTCTTGATGCTGACAAAGTCCGTGCATTGAGCGGGCCGTGTTTTCAGCCTCACCCCTTCCACTCGGCGCAGCAGTCTGTTGCCTGTCACATTCCACACGTACAGGTGAGGGTCACTGAACTGTGGGGAGGAAGCCACCACCTTGGGCTGTGAAAAACAAGCACATTCAAGATTTTATTTATTTATTTGTCAGAAAGAGTGGGAGGGAAAGAGAGAGAGAGAGAGAGAGCACAAGCGGGGGAGGGGCAGAGGGAGAAGCAGACTCCCCGCTGAGCAGGGAGCCCTATGTAGGACTGGATCCCAGGACCCTGGGATCATGACCTGAGTGGCGGCAGACGCTTAACCAACTGAGCCACCCAGGCATCTGGAAAAACAAGGCCATTCAAGTAAAGCACACCCGGCAGACAGGCCCTTGGCAGGCATCCTCTAAGAGAAAGAAGGGCCCCGTGCTATTTTGCCTCTTCCTGACAATAGAGAAAATAAACGAGGCATGTAGCCTTCATAACGACCTGCATGTTCTTGCAGTTCTCCTGGTGATACCATAGAAGAGGCCTGCGGGATGAGCCTCCCTTCTAGCTCTTGAAATCTCCCAGGGAGACCAGAAAACAGGGAAGGAACCACACCCAGGGCTTGGCTTCGAAGACAAGTTGTTTTTCAGAAACCCCTGAGAAACAGTTTTCTAGTTCGTTTGTCCTAAAAACAAGTTACATAGTGGGGTCTCACATGATTCTGTTCAAAAGCATCAGGAAATTTGGCTTGGTACCCTCAGTTAAAAGGAATCATGAAAGCTGGACCTTCCAAACCCTGCCACAACTTGACTGCAAAGTTAAAATTCTAGTTGTAGGGGATTTCACTGAGACCAGGACTCGGAGTTAGAGGTGGCTGGTTGACCCAGCCACAGTTCCTAAAAAAGACCATTGGGAATGGCGTAGTGAATGACCTCTTGCATTTGCTGAATGCAACTCTCTAACACCTTATATTTGAGAAGTCCAAGTGATATCACATGTGCATCATTATGTTGCCCCCACCCACAGGCCTATGAGAACACCGAATTTCTTCATCCAATAGGACGATACCGAACACCCTCTTTATGCAAGATACTTGGATTATGACTGGTAAAAACAGTAAACTATCCCCCAGGAACTCCCAAATTGACTCTTGGATCTGATGGTGTGTCATACCCTGCCCCCCACTAAGGAGCTAATCCTTGACTCTTGTCCTCATTCCACCCCTTTGAAACTCGGGCTTGGCAACTCTGTCTAGTGACAGAGCAATCTCACCCACCTCACAGGTGTGTTGTGATGAGTCAATGACTCTGGGAAAATGCTCTGTCAATTCTAAAGCAATCTACAAACATAAGGTAGTCATGACTTGGGCTTAGTTTTCCGTGGTTATGGTGATTGCCTGCTAGGCCCTTGAGTCTAAATTAAAACAGAAAAGGGCTTAAGAAAAAACATTTCCAGAGTCAACATTAATAAGAGAAAATAAAAGTTCTGTACTTGTTTTAAACTACCTTTTCTTCCTATGGCTAAATTTAAATGCACCTGGAAAAAAATGATAATTAACCTTTGGTAAATATGTTCCCTCTAATTGTTTTCTCGTGTGTCATCCTTCATAGTCCAATTACAAAACCGTATCACTGCCCACTTACCATCTGCCAACCAGTTATCTAGAACATTAAACTGAGAGAACATTGATCATGTGAGCATGAAGTTAGATCTGCATATAATTGAGTAAAATCCTGCTAGCTTAGATTGACAATCTCAGTGTTTTGAAACCTCAGAGCATCTTAATACTGAAAGGGTGTTTACAAAGAGCAATCTTGCTATGAGGTAAGACAAGATCAAATGAAAATCTGTCTTTTAAAAACCTCCAACAACAAAAGAAAACAAACAAAAAAACCTCCAACAAGCATTCGGTTTAGCAAGTGGGTGTGATTAATCTGCTAAGAGAGCTAGTTGGAGGTGGTGAACCATGATCTCAACCCTAGTTCCTGAGAACTTAGTTCTAAAATTCTGTTCCCCGCTAAGAGGATCCTGGACTCCTTGGAGAAATGGCTTTTTCCATTCTGGGGAAGGAAAAAAATGAGGTGATGCTGGTACATCTTATGCCAGAAAAGTAAGGATGCCCTTAAAAACTGAAAAGGAAATGTCAAAAAGACACAGGAGCAGTTTGAAGGAGTCCCATCGGCCACCTTTGAGATAATCTGAGCATCAAAAGGACTAATGAAACAATGATAGTAATGAATTATAATGCATTGAAATTAAGAGAATTACCTGATATATGTAGAAGGAATAATATAATTAGAAATTCACCATTTTGCAATCTACAAAATAATAGTTCAGGTAAAGTTAATGAATCAATATTAAGACCACTAGTGACATGTTGGGAAGCAGGATATGTATACGGATGGTCTCAAAGTGTCACCAGCACATTACTTCTTTTTTTTTTTTTTTTAAGATTTTATTTATTTGACAGAGAGAGACATAGCGAGAGAAGGAACACAAGCAGCGGGAGTGGGAGAGGGAGAAGCAGGCTTCCCGCTGAGCAGGGAGCCCAATGCGGGGCTCGATCCCAGGACCCTGGGATCATGACCCGAGCCGAAGGCAGACGCTTAATGACTGAGCCACCCAGGCGCCCAGCACATTACTTCTTAATTACAAATGGAAAAGGTACGTTCCAATTAAGAGATCTTGCAAATGCTACCTTAATCAAGAAATGTGGTAACTACTACTTCAACACATTAACATCTTCCATAATGAAACAATGACATCATGTGCTTCCTGATGCGATATATTGGGAAATACACAACCTCATCGAATCCAATAAAGAAACAAAGAAATCCAGAACATGAGACATTCTACAATCAATTGGTCTGGGCTCTTCAAATATGCCAATACTATGAATTTGGGGGAATTATTCTGAGTTAAAGGAGGCTAAAGATGAAGGACAACCAGTGTGTCATCCTTGTTTGTATTCTTGATCTAAAATTTTTTTAAATCTATAAAGGACATTTTGGAAACATTTAGGATAATTTGAATATGGAATGTATGTTAGATGATATGAAATCAATATTAAATATTATGGGAATGATAATTTAATAATGATATAGGAGAATGTCCTTATTTTTCGGAGACACATTTGAGTAGAAATATTTTGGAGTGAAGTGTAATAATGTCTGCAACTTTTCACTGGTTTATAAAAGAGAGATAAAGCAAATGTGGCAAAATGTTAACAATTGGTCAGTCTCGATGAAGGGAATATGGGTGTTTATTGTACGAGTCTGAAACTCATCAAAACAAAATGTTAGAGGAGAAAAGAATACTGAGAGGTTGGGGGCAAGTAAGATAGGCATGTTTGTAGGTAGGCACACCAATATTTTTAAAGTGTTACTTTCATTTTGTCAGTCTTCCTATAGAGGACATCTAGTTTTTTGGCATCTATTCATACATCCTCTGGCTGATTTTTTCAAAAAGCACTCTAATTTTCCTTGACAAATAATTCATCCTCACTCTCAGTCCAAGGTCAAGGGAAGCTGATGCCTCACTGGGCTCCGGGAGAAAGCATGAAACTCAGAACTTGTTGATCACAGAATTGCTCCCCCCTGACCCAAGTGATTCACTCCTGCTCCTCAGAGTAGGGATAGGGTCCCCCCATGGGGTAGACATTCACAGTCTAGTCAGACAGTCACTGGGGCACAAATAGGTCTTCAGATGAAGTAGAAACTTACAGGTTGGGTCATGTACAGGCAGGAACTCTTATCTCTCCTAGGATCTTTCTTTTCTGGGTGTGGAATTAAAGAAAATATAAACCCATTTAAAGCGGTATGTGCATCATTATGTTGCCCCCACCCACGGGCCTATGAGAACACTGAATTTCTTCATCCAATAGGACAATAACCAAACACCCTCTTTATGCAAGATACTTGGATTATGACTGGTAAAAACAGTAAACTATTTAAAGTGGTAGGGAAAAGATGGCCTGCCTTTTCCATGTGGAGGAGATAGGAACTGGGTAAGTAGTCGGCTCTACAGGGGACACAAGTTGAAGATGAATCAGTTCTGTATTTAGGTTACTCTGTATCCTTTCCACCGTTATTATCTCTGAGCCTTTACTAAATCATGTTTAAGTATCAACAGAGATTGAGATTCATGACCCCTGAACTGTGTTTACTCATGGTTTGAGCCCTTTTGTCTGGTCCATCCCTTGTAGATCTTACTGTCTTTCCATATGCTTCTAGAATACAGGCCATAATGTGGTATTGTGAGGTCTTATCATGGTGTCAGGAAATGGACAGATCTGGGTACCCTGAACAAATTAGAAAACCTCCCTAAGCCTCAGTTTCCTTGCTTGTAAAATGAGGGTTTTAAGATTTAGGAGAGAGAATATGCATTGTATACAACAGCTATATGCTTGGCACATAATAAGGGCTTAAAAAATTAGTTGCTATTATTTTGAAAAGAGCACTGTAAATACAGGGGCTTGCAGGCTGCCTGTTACAGTCTTGCCACTATTGATGTTACCTTGGACAAGTCACTTAGGTCTCAATTATGAACGGATGGGTCTCATTTTCCTAATCTGTAAAACGGAGGATTTGGAACAGGAGGTCTCTAACAGCCCATCTGGCTCTAAAAGTTGACCTTAACAACTTCACTTTGCATGGTACATGGCTGGTGCTCAGTTGGTTCGTAGCTGACGCTGCCCTAGTAAGGCACACAGCAGGGAGCAAAGCCTCAAACATCTCCACCCTTAGGTGTAGAAAGCTTGCATTCTAGTAAGGGGAAAACATGATCAATAAGAAAAATCCGTAAAGCAGTTACCAGGGGCTGGGGCTGGGGCAAATGGGGAGATAGTGGACAAAGGGCACAAACTTCCAATGATAAAATTAAGTTCTGAGGATCAGATGTACAGCATGGTGATTAGCTAATGATACAGTATTACACACTTTAACGTTGCTAAGAGAATAGATCTTAAATGTTCTCACCGCAGAAAGAAATGGGAATTTTGTTATGGTGGTAATCGTTTTGCAATATATAAATGTATCAAGTCACCATGTTGTCCACCTTAAACTCACACAATGTTCTATGGCAATTATCTCTCAATAAAGCTAGAGAAAAAAAGAAAAATGTGTAAAGTACATAGTGGTATATTAGCTAGTGATGAATAGGATATATGGCGGGAAAAAAGGAAGAAAGGAGAATGAGAGGATTGTGATTCTTTTTTTTTTTTAAAGATATGTATCAGGTCACCTTTATTATTTTGGGGGGGGATTTTATTTATTTATTTGAGACAGAAATAGCCAGAGAGAGAGAGAGAGCACACAAGCGGGGAGGAGAGGGAGAAGCAGGCTCCCCTCTGAACAGAGAGCCCAATGAGGGACTCGATCCCAGGACCCTGGGATCATGACCTGAGCTGAATGCAGACGCTTAACCAACTGAGCCACCCAGGCACCCGAAGATTGTGATTCTTTTTTGGAGTAGAGAGAAGCCTTACTGAGAAGGTGGCATTTAAGGAAGTAATGTGATGAAGGTGACGAATGAGCATGGGAGACCCCACAAGGATATGGAGATCTCATAAAGCAAATTATTCAAACCTATCAAATAACAGGAACCACTTAAATCAAGGGCCACTAATAATTGGCTTTTGGCAAAACAAAATCTATAAAAACAATTTTATAATTTTGATGCTACTGACCAAATGCCTCTTTCAAAAAGGACTGTAAGTTCCCTCTAGACCGTATGCTTCTTGAGGGCAGGCTCTCATCTCAGAACTCAGGATAAGTTCTGGCACATGAGAGGCTCCGGGTAAGCACTAATTCTCATCTTCCTTCCTCTTTCCCCAACTCCCCTCCAGAACCTCCAAGTAATCATATTTGCTCTTGTCTGACAGCTGTCATTGAGTCCATGAAATAAAATACTACGTCCTGTCTGCACTGGTTTATAGTTACTTTGTAAGCAGTCACTCACCTTAAGGACAGACTCGGTGACGCCCCATGAGAAGTCACAGGGAAACTGCCCCTGCACATCCGGGGTGGACTCTTTGAAAGTAAAACCATTTTCCTGGATGATCTGTTTATAGTAATGTGCTGAAGACTTGGGCTTTCTTTCTTTTTGCTTACTATTCAAATCCACGTAAAATAATCCTCGGCGAGTGGTGTAAGCATCCTGCCATTCAAAGCCATCCAGGAGGGACCAGGCAGTGTAGCCAAACACTTGTATTCCATCCAGCCTTATAGCTGCACAGAGGAAGAAAAGCAGAGATGTTCACTCTGGTTCGTGTTTTTAATTCGCGAACAATCTGCCAGGGGACGTGTTGCCAGGAACATATGGTGGAACTGGCTTTTCTCCTCATTTGCAGGCTTGTGATGTACAATAGAAAATTCATGTTGATACTTGAAAAATGACAGTTATTTTCATCTGGGATGGTCCTCCCCCTTATCCGCAACAGGGGAAAGACGCAGTTCAAGGATCCAATTTCAAATATTCCTGAGAATATTAGGGGGCAATCTGTGCCAGAAGGCATAGGAATCCCTAGAACCCTCTAGGACCCAGGCAGAGGTCTGCTCTTGACCAAGAGTGTCTCATTTCAAGCTTGGGTTAGGTCCCATTTGTGGAGAACTATCTTCTATGAAACTACCCTTTAAGGACTGAAAAATCAGCTTTGAGAATGAACAAAAGTGAATGTACATATAAGGAGGAGAAATAAGTACAGTACTGTGGGAGAACGGGCCGGCTGAGGGGCAGGGGCAGGAGGCCGCTATTTTCCTGGGATGGTGCTACTGGACAAGTTTCGGAGCAGAAAAGGTTGGAAAAGATCTCTCAGGACCTTTCTAGCATTAAAAACCCTGATTCGGTAACTTTTTTTCTTTTAAGATTTTTTTTTTTTAAAGTTATCTCTATACCCAATGTGGGGTTCGAACTTACAACCCCACGATCAAGGGTCACGTGCTCTGCCGATGGAGCCAGCCAGGTGCCCCTGATTCAATAACTTTGAGGAATCGGGTAAAAATGAAATATGGAAATCAATAGCAGCAATAAAAGCACTAAGTCCCCAAATCAACCACAAACTATTTTTCTTCTCTTAAAAGCTTTCATTTCTCTCACAGAAATGCCTCATTTCTGCATTTTTGGCTTTTTGTCACTGATGGTCTTTTCCTAAAAGGTGGAGAATCCATCCGAAGAGATTCTAGGGAGAAAAGTATGTTTCAGTAGGCCCTGCTTCTAGTGCTTTTGGTGTTGTAGGGCCCTCAGGGGAGAGGGAATGGTGACACCCAGGGAATGGATACCCCTTCTGCCCGACTGCATGGTATTTGGCTCAGGCTCTGTAGGCTGGGCCCTTTGCTCTGGAGGCCCCCAATATGCACCTGGCCATGGCTGGGTGCGGCTCTGTTCCATGCTGCTCCTTCCCACAGTTTAGGGGCAACAAGATCTTACTCTTCCGGAGGACCCTCCCTGAAGGCTCTCCTGCAGAACCTGCCTTTCCTCTAGGCTTGTGACTTCTAAATTTTAATTAAGTAGTTAATTAATTAATTAGTTTATTTATTTTTAGTTTTTTTTAAAGATTTTATTTATTTGAGAGAGAGAGAGAGAGAAACAGCATGAGAGGGGAGAGGGTCAGAGGGAGAAGCTGACTCCCCGCTGAGCCGGGAGCACGATGCGGGGCTCCATCCCAGGACTCCGGGATCATGACCTGAGCCAAAGGCAGTCACTTAACCAACTGAGCCACCCAGGGACCCCTAGTTTATTTATTTTTAAGTAAACTCTATCCCCAACATGGGACTGGAACTCAGCACCCCAAGATCAAGAGTTGCATGCTCAGGGGCGCCCGGGTGGCTCAGTCTGTTAAGCGTTCAACTCTTGGTTTTGGCTCAGGTCATGACCTCGGGGTCCTGAGATCGAGCCCCGTGAGAGGCTCTTGTGCTCAGTGCAGCGTCTGCTTGTTCCTCTCCCTCTGCTCTGACCCTAGTTACGTGGGCTCTCTCTCTCTCATAAATAAAATCTTAAAAAAAAATAGTTGTGACTTCTAAAGAAAGCTACAAACTTTTAGAAAGCTCTGCTGAGAATTTCTTTATATTTGGTGAAATGGAGCCCAATTCTGCAGGGGACAGACCTATCACAATTTGGGCTTGTCTATCGCTCCATTATTTCAATCAGCCACCTGTAGATGTCACTACTTGAGTAGTGGAAAAGGAATGAGGGGATTAGTAGGGGTCAGAGGAATATCCAGGAGCAATAGAAATTACTCAGCTTTGCCATTCATGGCTCATTCTTTGTCTTCAGAACTTTTCACCGTTCAGTCATGTAATAGAATAAAAAGAGCATGATTTCTTTTTTTAAAATTTTATTTATTTACTTATTTATTTGAGATAGAAATCAAGTGGGGAGAGGGGCAGAGGAGAAAGGAGAAAGAGAGAAGCAGACTTCCCGCTGAGCACGGAGCCCGCCACAGGGCTCGAACCCACAACCCTGAGATCACAACCTGAGCCAAAATCGAGAGTGGGACACTCAACCGATTGAGCCACCCAGGTGCCCCTAAAAAGAGCACAATTTCAGGAAAACCTTCAATATCTTAGACTAAAGTACTACTAGAAAACTTTGGGACATATCTCTTGTAGCATATGTTCTTTTAAAAAGAATGATAGAGCATCAGGGCTCCTGGGTGGCTCAGTTGGTTAAGAGTCTGACTCTTGGTTTTGGCTCAAGTCATGATCTCAGGGTTGTGAGATGGAGCTCAGCATGGGGCTCTGTGCTCAGCACGGAATCCGCTTGAGAATCTCTCTCTCCCTCTCCCTCTGCCCCTCCCCCAGCTCTCTCTCTCTCTCTCAAATAAATAAATAAATTTTAAAAATCTTTTTTTTTTAAGATTTTGTTTATTTGACAGAGAGAGACACAGTGAGAGAGGGAACACAAGCAGGGGGAGTGGGAGAGGGAGAAGCAGGCTTCCCGCGGAGCAGGGAGCCCAATGCGGGGTTCGATCCCAGGACCCTGGGATCATGACCTGAGCTGAAGGCAGACGCTTAACGACTGAGACACCCAGGCGCCCCTAAATTTTAAAAATCTTTAAAAAAATAAAAAGAAGAATGATATAGCACCTTGTTGCCAATTAAGGATGTGTATCTACAGTCTAGTATTATTTTATTGTCAAACTTTTATTTAAAAAGGACATGAGAGTAACACAAAAACTCTATCAACATGGGTCAATGGGAAAGCCCAGCAACAATAATCATGTTTGAAGATGACTTTAAGTGTCCTATAGGATAAGTATTCAAAGGTTTAAAAACTTGAGCTAATGTGTAACCAACCTTGAAGAACCTGGATGAGGAAATTCTTCATCATGTAGATGGCTGTGGTATCTTCTGTTTTCACATGACTGTCTGTGAACCAGCCATTCTCAGCAATCAAAATCCGGGGGTTGTCATATTCCAGCTTAATCCAATTCAGCACTTCTCTTAAGCTGAGTGACACATTTTGTCCCATTTTAGCCATGGTGTTCTGGGGCTTGAAATTGTTGGGTCCAAAGGAAAAGGCAAAGAAATCAGCAGTGCCCCTCACGTCCTTCTTCTCTGCTTCAGAGAAAAGGGGTAGAATGGAGAGCAACTTCTTTTTCATCACCTCTGGATAGTCTCCATCCCCGTGGATAGGGTTGGCAAACCACCCAAGCACAGAAACCATGGATTGTTGACACTTGAGTATATCCATCATGTTTTCTGATCTGTTTGGCTCAATCCAATGGGATCCCAACGTGATTGACACCAAACCCTTCTGATGTGGGCGGAAATTTGTGTTGTAGTTATGCCAAACTTTCGAATGAGCCTAAGAAGAAGAAAATATTGTTAATCTTTCTTGTCCTTACTCACAAGGGTTGTAATTTTGGCTGGTAGAAGGTCTTTTCAGGGACAAATTAGTGATGCACAGGGTGATGCAGGGGAGAGCTGTCAGGGAACCCTGATGATCTCAAAGTCTGTTCTCCGTCTGCTTCTCTTATGCCTCCAACCTAAAGCCTTTCCTATAGGATTGCCAAGGGGCAGGCAGAGAACTCTGGTCCAAGCTCCATCTTCTCTTCTCCCTGGCTCCCTTCATGGGCCCTCTAGGGGCTGGGTGCTGGTGACATATTATGTGGATTGTAGAGTTTCTTCCCCTACATAAAAAGACAAAGCTCAGTGATCCTTCTTTGTTCTACAGAATCTCCTTTTAACCCTTAGAAGTCCAAGAGAATGCACTCTCAAAATCCTGTAAATGGATAATAGAGCCCATCTTCTAGGCCTGTGAAGATTGAATGAATTAATATATGCAAAGGACTTTAGAACAGGGTCTGGTACAGAGTAACTCCTCTATAAGCCATTATTATTACTACTATTACTATTATTTTTATAACGTATTATTAAGATAATGATTTTATTTTTATAACTATTCTTTTATAACCGTATTATTTTTTTGATATTTTAATTTTTTATTGTTATGTTAATCACCATATATTACATCATTAGTTTTTGGTGCAGTGTTCCATGATTCATTGTTTGTTCATAACACCCAGTGCTCCATGCAGAACGTGCCCTCCTCAATACCCATCACCAGGCTAACCCATCCCCCTACCCCCCTCCCCTCTAGAACCCTCAGTTTGTTTTTCAGAGTCCATCATCTCTCATTTATAACCGTATTATTATTAATATAAGTTATTATTACTGTTATTATAAAAGGGTGGCAGGGACTACACAAAGCAGGAAAGAGCGTGGGTTTTGGGTTCAGCACTCTCAGGCTTGAAGTTCAGGTACTTACCGCGTGGCCTTAGACAAGGTTAAGACATGGTTATTCATTTAACCTTTCTGAAATCTCTTAGTATCTTCAGCTGTAAAATGAAGTTAATAAAAATGCCCTTTGTAAAGTTGTTAGATGTGATGCTAACGTATATATTAAATATGTAGCATACCATAAGGCATATAGGAGGTACTGCTCAAAGATGCATGTTACTACTATTGGTCCTCCCAGAATTTACATTTCCAGTTGAGCTTTCTGATAACAGAGCCTCAGGATGGGTTTCCAGTCTGCTAATAGGTCCTCACTGAGCGCTTACCTGATGCTTGTTTTGCCCTGCCCCGAGAGACTGAAATAAACGGCATGGGAATGTGCCTTCAGGAGCCAATCATCTTATTGAGAAAATAAGACTGAATGTGCAAAAGAAAACATATAAAATGGCATAAAATAGGTCATTAAGTGACAAAATAATTAAAAGTTTGGTAAAGAGCCACGAGCTGTATCAGGAGGAGCAAATATCAAGGCCTACAATTAAGGACTCTTGGCCAGTTAATGCTCAAGGTCACTTTGTGACCCGGGCAGCCTTAGAATTGTCCTTTATCTGTGTGACAGCATCTCTTCCCCTCAGACTTGCTTGCCTCCTGATGTCTCTTCCCAGGTGTCCCAATTTTTCCTCTGTTTGGGTGTTTCTAAAACAAGTGCACAAACCCTTACTATTTTTAACCCACAATATCTGCTTTTCTGTTCTGCTCCTTAGCTTGTCTTTCGCTCATTAGAGGTATTTTATATTGGGTCGAACGATCTGAAATGCATTTTTGTAGGCCAAAATTAGTCAAATCTGAGCAATGGTTCAACCTAATAGGTCCTGGGGCACCTGGGTGGCTCAGTTGGTTGAGCGTCCGAAGCTTGATTTCAGCTCAGGTCATGATCTTGGGCTCCTGGGATGGAGCCTCACGACCGGCTTCCTGCTCTGGGAGTTGGCTTGTCTCCCTCTCCCTCTGCCTCTACCCCTGCTCCTGTGTGTACACGCGTGCGCTCTCTCTCTCAAATAAACAAATAAATCTTTAAAAAAAAATAACCTAATAGGTTCTGTGGACACTGATAATGTTCCATAAATTGGGTTAGGATGGGGAGAGATAGGTGTTAACCTAGGAGGTAAGAATTCCAGGACTGATGCCTCCTTGCTTTATGCAAGAATAGCTCATTTAAATCCCCCAGTGGAACCTGAGTTCCAGCTTCTGGAAGGAATCACAGGGGAGCCTGGGACAGACTTCATCTGAAGTGGTCTTAGTTGCTCCTTCTGGGTTTTTGTGGGGCTGGAATCACAATAGAAAGACTTGAGAACTGCTTCTTTTTTTTTTTTTTCTGATTTGATACCAAAGCAATCACGCATGACTAGAATTCAAAGGCAGCATTCTTAGAGCTCTCTTCCGTCCCTTAATCCCTTGCTCTCCTCAGTAATTTCATTCACAAAACCCGCAGTGAACAGTACACCTCTTTAGGGCTGTTGTGCACTCTGATGTGTAAACCGTAAAGCACTGAACACGCAAGATTCCAAGTCACAAACTAGCTGCCTCGCAAATGCGATGTCCTCAGACACTAAAGAGAGAGATGGAATCAGGGTGCATTTATCAAATCAGTCCTCATAGGAACAAAACAAGGAGAGGGCAATTTCTTTAAGATAGATGTTCTAAGGCCTAGTTCAGTGACTATATGAAAGTGATGTAAGCTGCAATAAAATCTTGGTTGCATCAGCATTGTAATGAGAACTAGGACTGCTTAGGAGACGACAGACACGTACATTTGCAATTCCCTTCCAAGCAAGTTTCCTGGAGATAGTATATATAGATACATATACATGTGTGTGGTCATGCCCCAAGGTGACCTTCGTATTCCACAGTGTCTCTTTCCCCTTTGCCGCTATTTGCATAGGCTATCAAGGTATCTAGGGTTATCTTTGCTCTGGACTGAAGACCGCTCTCTACTCTCATGTGGGGAATGTGGGGGAGGTGCTTTGTGTGGCACTTACGGTTATAACTTGATTCTGTTTGCCAAGTAAAAAGGTAAAAAGTATTGCTCCAAGAGAGTGAGGTTTGACATAAATCGTGAGGAAACAGAGATATATCTAGGTGTGTCCTTTGGTCTGACACTCATAAAGAAGGTCTACTGGGAAAACTAAAATGGGGCGCATGAGTTCTGCCTGGGCCCTGCAACCTTGCACAATAGTCCTTGTGCGATTTTCAAGGTTACCCTCTATCTTGTACAAGGCCATCTACCTTTGGAATGATTGATTTAAGGGAGCTTCAACCTTTGTTCTTTAGATTCAGTAGCTTAAAGGGGAAGTCAGCAGCTTTTTCTTTCTGAACCAGCTATCAGGGGCTGATGTCATTGAGAGACAGCCAGGGGCCGAATATCTCGTTCTGTTCCCTCCTCTAGTCTAACGTAGCAGCTTTCTTTGATGCCCCTAGAAGACCAGACTCAGATAAGTTCTATGAATGATAGGAAGCAAATAAGATAGCGGGTACAACTTTAGAAACAAGATGAAGATTGGGTCAGAGGTCAGGAAGACATGGTGGGATGCTGGTGGAAGGCAAGGGTTGAAGACAGATGAGCAAACCCAGCACATCACACGTGTCTGTATTTAAGGAACCCCCCATCGTTTGTCGAAAGCTAAATTTCCAAATCTGTACATGATTTTAGTCACATTGTGGTGGAAATATCTTCATGTAAACTCTAAACTTGTTTATTGTTAAATTTTTTTCATAAAGTATAACATAAAACCTGTTAAAGAAAATTTATTTTAAAATTCCACAACCATAGCAAACTGTTTTCATATTTCTGTGTTCCCTTCCAGCTTTTCCAAATATGTTTCCTGGCTAAAATCACTTCGAACATTTTCCATCTTCTTACTCTTCATAACCATTCGCCAATTTGATGAAATATGGTTCACTTAGTCATCTCTCTTTTGATAGGAATTAGCTTGTTTTTCTTTCCTTCCTTCCTTCCCTTCATTCCTTCTTTCTCTTCCTTCCTTCCTCTTTCTCTCTTTTTTTCCTATCATAAATAATGTTGTAATAACTAACTTTGGGCATATAGCTTTTAATTTATTTGAATTATTTCCTTCTGTTAATCCCAGGAATAGATTACCTGTTTTCAAATTTGTTTTACATATTTCTAAATTGCTTCTCACACATTTTGTCCTTCGGTGTGAGTGTTCTTTGGCCATCTGCTTCAAAACATTGATTGCTCTATTTGGGGATACACGTTTAGCAAGACTGACAGGAAACTGCTACTTACCTCCATGATACTATAGGGGAAAGGACCCGGGTCTTGAAAGCAAGAGACACAGGCTCTAGTACTGGCCCTGTTGCTAACTGGTTTTATCATATTGGATAAATCATCCCCTCTCCATAGCCTCAGTTCTCCCTCTGTTATTCTAGCTAAAAAGAAACTCGCTAGAGAATTGCTATGAAGATTGAATGAGGTAATACATGTGACGACCCTATGAAGACTACACAAATATAAATTTGAAGTACTTCAAAAGACGAAGCTGAAAATAATTTAACTTGCTGTGGAAAACAATGGTTTTGCATTGTGTGGACAGGAAGAGTGTTCTGCAGCTAACTCTCCCTTACCTCTTGAGTTTCATGCCTAGATAGGTGTGTTCTCATTTATTTTTTGCAGCTGGTTGAGTTTTAGTCATTGTCCATTTGAATTGGGATTAATTTCAGTTTGATTGGATGGAGCTAGAGTGTAATATGCTAGGGGGAATAAGTCAGAGAAAGACAAATACCATATGATTTCACTAGTATGTGGAATTTAAGAAACAAAACAGATGAACATGGGGGAAGGGGTAGAAAAGAGAGAGAGGGAAGCAAACCATAAGAGACTCTTAACTAAAGAGAACAAACTGAGGGTTGATGGATGGTGGTGGGTGGGGGCTGGGCTAAATGGGTGATGGATATTAAGGAGGGCACTTGTTGGAATGAGCACTAGGTGTCATATGTAAGTGATGAATCACTAAATTCTATACCTGAAACCAAAAATAATAATAATTTCAGTTTGATTCATTGATTCACTTGTTTCATCTACTCAGTACTTCTTTACATTAGTCTCAAGTTTTCTGCTACTTATAATCGCTGCCCTTCCAGATTATTTAACATTCATTCATTCATTCCTCATTCCACAAATATTTATTGGGGGCTTAAGGGATGCAAACTTTACTGTTCGTTGCTAAAAAATATGTGACTATTATTTCATTACAAATATATTATGTGGGGGTACCTGGCTGGCTTGGTCAATGGAGCGTATGACTCTTAATCTTGGGGTTGTGAGTTCGAGCTCCATGTTGGTAGTAGAGATTACTTAAAAATAAAATCTTTTAAAAAATAAAATAAAATAAATTATGTGACTGTTATTTCTTTAAATTTTTTTTGAATCTTGAAAATCTTGGAAGCAATATCTTACCCTCTTTATTCTTAGGAGAGATCTTAAATATTAACAAAAGTTCCCACTTTTCATAAAGAAAATGCTTACCTATGCTATTTTTAACAGTTCAAATTCATGTTTTCTTTTCTTTTTTAAAAGATTTTATTTATTTATTTGAGAGAGAGATAGAGCCAGCATGAGCAAGGGGAGGGGATAGGGAAAGGGGAAGGCAGGGTCAGAGGGAGAGGGAGAGGGAGAAGCAGGCTCCCCGCTGAGCAGGGATGACTCGGACTCCTCCCAGGACCCCAGGATCATGAACTGAGCCAAAGGCATACGCTTAACCGATGGATCCCCCCAGGCCCCACCCCTCCAAAAAAAACCAATATGCTTAAGAATTATGAGAACAAAAAGGAAATATGGCTGACAAGATGTGAATAGCCATAACTGACATGTTGAATATTTTTTAAGTTAACAGGACATGGAGGAATTGGGAAATTATTCATCTACTACACTTGGTGTTGCTTATATTCTTAAACCATTCGTTTCCAAGAGCCACCCAGGCACCCCTCAAGTTCATGTTTTCTATAGTTGGAATAGCTTGGTAATGATCATATTAAAATTTGTTTTAATGAATTTTCCTCCTATTTTCTTTTCAATCATCATATTTTCAAATGATTCTAACAAATCTTTGCTTGTTATCAGTTTGTACAGTTTCAGGATTTTCCCATGGGAATCATGTAAAAACTAAACTCTAATATATTTGTTTCTTCAAAAACATGGTTTTACTATTATTATAGAATTCTAATTCCAATGATAATATTACTAAATTCAGCTAACGCTTGAGTCAGAATCTAAACCTGGTATCACAGAGGGGGGAAAAAGGTCTAGAATAAAGCTCATAATTAATTAAGTGAATCATCTGTGGGTTTCCCCAGATATTGGAAGGGAGCTCAGAAGAAATCAATAGTAGCAAATTGATGCTTAACTGAAGTTCAGTTTCCTTGCCCAAGGAGAACATTTGCATGCCAACTCTGTAGAGGTTGGAATGATATTTTAAGCTTCCTGTTATTATTACATTAACAATTGGGATCCTGTTGGTAATTTTTTCATGCAAAAGGACCATATCTCAGAGTATAATCGAAGCTAAAATGGCCTGGGTGAGTGACTTGAAGCCTTTCCTCAGGATTTAGGAACAAAGAGGTAAAGACAGTCAATATAGAAACCACTCCAGAAGTTACAAATAATACAATTATTACAATAACAAAAATAAGACCTACTAATTTTAGGCCCTGCAACAAAGGCAGATTTCCCATGAACCAAAGGAAGCTGAAGCCTCAGGACCCCTCACTTGCATGGGTCCCTGTAAAATACTCTAGGTGGGTTGAAAGCCAGGTTGTATTTAGAAGCATTTCTAGGTAAGTATTCCTGATGAATTCCCTAAAGAGACCTCAGAAAAGAAGGAATCTGAACCTCTAAGATTACAGCCATCTGTTGCAATATTTTTCTCATTCCAAATAAATGTTCACTTTTGTACCAACTTTTGTGTCCATAATTTTGGGGGTATTTTTCTCACAGAAAGTCCCCTGGATTGTCTGTCTCAGGTCCATGCACTGTAGAACCATGCCTGGCCTACGAGCTCCTTGAGTTCAGAGACTGTATCTATTTTGTTCACAGTTATACATACAGAAGCCCAAAGAAGAGCCTGGCATAGAATACTTGCTGAAAGAATGCCCACTATGGATCAGCTAGTTAGCTGGTCACCTGACAGACATTGTGTTAGTAGCACAGCCCCTGCAAAACAGATGTCATTTTTTCCATTTTAGAAAAGAAACTGAAGTTCATAGAGTCTGAACCCTGGTAAAGTTAGGATTTGAACCCAGGCCTCTCTGATCACTTTACTAAACCATCCTGCTTTCTGTATGTCCCATCAGTTCTTTTTTTTTTTTTTAGATTTTTATTTATGTACTTATCGAGAGAGAGAGAGAGCAAACATGAGATAGAGAGAGAGAGAGCATGAGCAGTGGGGAGGAGGAGAGGGAGAAGCAGACTCCCCACTGATCAGGGAGCCCGATGCAGGGCTCGATCCCAAGACCCTGAGATCATGACCTGAGCCGAAGGCAGACGCTTAACTGACTGAGCCACCCAGGTGCCCCTGTCCCATCAGTTCTAAATTTTGAAGCAGTTGGGGACCATTTGCCATGAACCACAACATACTGTTTTAAAATTATATGTTAAATTCGTTTGTGCTGTACTTGATTATCATTGATTAAAAGAGCTAAATAGTGATAGAATGAAGGTATTGTAGCCTACTCTCGCATGCTGAGGAGAAAATATCTATGCATGTCTGAAATTCAGGATCCTCTAGAAAGGTCAAGGAGGACTTGCTGGAAATTTGGGGTTTTCTGAAAGCCATGTAGTTGTCCAAGTGCCTAGCACAGCGGAACACTCGTGTGTAATTCCCTGGGCCTCTTTCCTAGAACCAGCAAATTTGGCATTAGATATTGTCCTCATTGGTGTCAGAGGCTAAATGAATCCTTAGGGACCATGTCCACACTTGACCATCTCTTTATACCACTGTGAATGTTTAGACCAAGACAGGAAGGATCTGCTGTGGTTGGATACCATTCCGCACAGCACAATTTTCAAACAAATCACAATTAAAATGGTCCTTAAAGATGAGTGACTTTCATGATCAAATAGAACAGAACAGTGATTAAATTACAGAACCATATCTTTCCGCCATCTTTCCGTGCGGCCATAATGGTGCGCATGAATGTCCTGGCAGATGCTCTCAAGAGCATTAACAATGCTGAGAAGAGAGGCAAACGCCAGGTTCTTATTAGGCCGTGCTCCAAAGTCATCGTCCGGTTTCTCACTGTGATGATGAAGCATGGTTACATTGGCGAATTTGAAATCATTGATGATCACAGAGCGGAGAAGATTGTTGTGAACCTCAAGGGCAGGTTAAACAAGTGTGGAGTGATCAGCCCCAGATTTGATGTACAACTGAAAGATCTAGAAAAATGGCAGAATAACCTGCTCCCGTCCCGCCAGTTTGGTTTCATTGTACTGACAACCTAGGCTGGCATCATGGACCATGAAGAAGCAAGACGAAAACACACTGGAGGGAAAATCCTAGGATTCTTTTTCTAGGGATGTAATACATACTTGCAAATAAAATGCCTCAATGGAAAAAAAAATTACAGAACCGTAGAAAAGTAATGATATAAATAGTAATAAGAAGTAACACGTATCTAGTGCCAGGTATGCTGGGCACTGTTCTTAGTGCTTCCCATGTACTCTCTCATTTAATCCTCATTTAAGAGAATTAAGGTAGGTACTCTTAGCATTCCCACTTTAGAGGGGAGGAGACCAAGGGGTCTGTCTAGTTTCACAGACTAAGTCAAGCCCAGGCTGAATTGCTCTAAGCTCAGCGCTCTTGCCGGCTAAGTAGGGGTGGAGGATGGACCTTGAGGCTACTTGATCCAGTCTTCAAAAATCTTCTGTTTATAGATGAGATGCTGAAGCCCAAGACATAAGTGACCGGCCCAAAGTCTCAGTGGCAAAGCTAGAATTAGAACTAAGTCTTTCAGCTTTCTCAGTTGCTGTCATTTCCAGGACATTATGCACATTAATTTATATGCCTTTGAAGCACACTTTTACGCCTGAGACCCAGAGGCGATTGAACAGGCGGAGACAATGAGGGGTATGTAGCAGACAAGGCCCAGAAACATGGGGCCTCCACGCTGTGAAAGCCAGGTGACAGTTTTCAGGTGCCATCGACACTCTCAGGAAAGAGGTGAGCTGGGAGTTGGGGCTTTGATTACACCGTCATCCAGCCTCACCAGCTAGGGCAGCACATCAGTACCCAATCAAACCGAGAATTCACCAGCATTACTTTCTGTTTAATTTTTTCCCCTTACAGAAATTGTACACATCAGCAAAAAGAAGTTTCAACAAATCATTTCATCTCTTTCCTTCAACCCACAGCTACTATGATGTCCTTTTCTTCACTCTTCATTCATTCACATTGACTAATTGCTTAAATTCAAGTCTATAAACATTTAACAAACACAAGGCACTTTGGCAGGCGTTCAGAAAAAAAAAACACTGACATTAACAGACAAAAAACACCAACAAGTTGGCTTCTGCCTTCAGATGAACTATAACCTCCAATAGGAAAGAGAAGCACAGGTATATAAGTAGGTAAAAGCAGAATACTTTTGCATTTCAATTAATCAGAGATGATCATCAAAACTTAATGTAATAATATGATGCAAATTTTGTAAAAGAAGTGACTATACGTATGTGTTCATATACACATAGAAAAGAACTTGGACATTGAATAAGCTGCCAACAGTTGTTAATCCCGGCCGGGGTATGGGGTTGGGGAGTAAGGAAAAAGGAGAGTGTTCATTTTTGACTTTATGTCTCTCTGTATTGTTTGAGTGTTTTGCAGTAAAAATGCATTATTTCTGTAGTTTATTTAAGATTTCATTTATTTATTTGTCAGAGGGAGAAGCAGGCTTCCTGCTGAGCAAGGAGCCCGATGCGGGACTTTTTCCCAGGACCGGAGCCGAAAGCTGACTGACTGAGCCGCCCAGGTGTCCCTATTTTTATAATTTAAAAAAGTCAAGAGAATTGGTTGAAACAAATGGTTTCTGTCAGCTAATTTATTTGTTGTATGCTGTTACCCTTTAGTTTCTCCAATTTCCAAAAATGTCAAAGGAAAAAACAGAAACTTAAATAAAAAGTTGTTATTCTAGATTTCATTATCTATTAAAGAATGCCTTTTGGGGGCGCCAGGGTGGTTCAGTCGGTTAAGCATCTGTCTGCCTTTGGCTCGGGTCATGATGCCAGGGTCCTGGGATCGAGCCCCGCATCGCATCATCGGGCTCCCTGCTCAGTGGGGCGCCTGCTTCTCCCTCTCCCTGCCGCTCCCCCTGCTTGTAATCTTTCTCTGTCAAATAAATACATAAAATCTTTAAAAAAGGATGCCTTTTACTCCATAATAGTATGTTGATATTCAAAGGGAAGAGCAGGAGACATACAATACATACATGATTAACATGAAAGAAGAACGATAGCCGTAACCTCTAGCCCTCTTTTTAAAGACTCAGTCACATAATCTCTGGTCAAGATATGACGCTATGAGGAACCCATCAGTATACTGCCCCCAATACTAAAGATCTGGTTTTCCCGGACCACAAGACGTCCCCCAAACATTTTCAGGTAGATCACCCAGGAACCACTTTAATTACTTCCGTGATTCACTCTTTCCTGGTGAGTAAGTTAGAAGTTTCGGATCTTTTCTCGGCCTTCCTACTACTTTTCAGCAACAGAATCCTTCATTCATGTTCAATGGTTTAATGACTCCCTCTTCTTTAAACAGACTAAATGAGTTTTGAGTTTTCTCAGTAAGATTTTTCATATGCAATTAATTTTTTATATACAATTTTTATATACAATTAAATGGCTTATTTTACTCTACAAATGAATGTAAAGTTTTCCTCGGTTCATTTCTTGCAGCATTATCTAGCACTGCTTCCATTGCTTGCAGTATTTTCTGATCCTTAGTTGGGCCGAATTTTCCACGTATGAGAGTGTCTGTAACAAATCAAGCTGTTTAAATAAGATCACAATGTTATTCTCTGAACATTTATAATTATATTTATTTAAACTCTTGTTAATCATTCACTGATGTATAACTTTTTCTACTTAATGATTAGAAAAAAGTAAATATTGCTCTCTTGAAGGTTTTAGAATACCAATTGTCTTCTATAAATAGGTTTTGTTTTTTTTTTTTTTACAGGACTCACATCTAACAATGGTATTTTGGTTATAGAAACTGTCTTTGGCAATTCTTACCCACAAGCAGTTTTATCTTTTTATTCAAATTTGATTAGAAACCCGCTAAGGATGTTAATCTTAACTTGTTGGATCCATTATTTCCGTATTGTTAGAGGTGTCTTAGATCCTAAGGGAGATGAATTGGGATTATAAGATAGGTATCATGGATTGGCTAATTCAATGAATAATTGTGTTAACATTTATTTAAACTTCAGATGGTTTTGCCAAGGACACACACATATGATTGAACATTAACGGGACACTAAAGTTGTGAGCAAGTAAATCTTTAGAATCCTGGGGACACATGGGAAACCTCATGGTTCATGTATGAGTCAGGGATAAATTGTTCATAGATTTTGTGGACAAATAAAACATGTCGATGGATGGTTCTGGTCTTTAAATAGGCAAAGTGAAGTTAAACATCTGTGAGTCAGCATCAATGCAAGTGCCTTCCATGGGCTTCAAGATGGTAAATTGTTCTTTTTCACTGAAGCTAGGTAGCTGATTCGTGTCATCAAACCTTGTTAGCTTGGATTCGGATGGGTAAGATTTGAATTTTGGCTCAGACAACTACTATGGAGTAAAAAAAACCAAACAAACACATACAGCTGCATAACCCCAGGGAAATTTCTCTGGGCTTCGGCATCATCAATGTGAAATGGCTATGAGAGTAGCCTACTTAGCAGAGTCGATGTGCAAATTAAATGATATAATATGTGAAACTAGCACAGTTGTGGTATGCAATATTCTTCTTATAATAATAATTATTAAGAGTAGTATGATAGGATGTCAAAAAGTTATCTGCAGCAATTGCCTCAATCCTCCACTTTAAGAATGAAGACCAATCTCTGTCCTTTCTCCCCACCCCACCCCGTTTCTGTGTCCTTTTTTTTTGGTTTGTTTTGTGTGGGAGAGGAAAGTGGTGGAAGGTAGCAAGTAATCAGGCTTTTTTCTTTTTAACTCTTTTTCCGTCCTTCATTGGCACAAAAGCTTGGGCTAGTTTTTTAACCACAGATTTAGCACAAATTATTTTGGGTTCATTGTTGTCTTGTAACCCAATTTTAACAAGGTGGTTTTTAAACATTCCTTTATTTTTCTCATGGAAAAAAAATCATTTCAGATGATCGTTGGAGATTTTGTTTCTGTCTGATCAAGCTAAAGAAGGCTCCTGCTAGTATTTCCATTTCAAATATATCACACTTACTCCTCAAGCTGTTGGTGGGGGTTTGGGCAGAAGAGGTTTAAAAATGACATTTAATCTACTTAAATGTGCCTCTGAAACACCAAAGCCCTCTTGTTCAAGAAAGCCATTACGGGGACGCCTGGGTGGCTCAGATGGTTAAGCGTCTGTCTTCAGCTCAGGTCATGATCCCAGGGTCCTGGGATCGAGCCCCAGGTCAGGCTCCTGGCTCAGCGGGGAGCCTGCTTCTCCTTCTCCCCCTACCTCTCCCCTTCTCCCCCTACCTCTCCCCTTCTCCCCCTACCTCTCCCCTTCTCATGCTCTCTTTCTCTCTGTATCTCTCTGTCTCAAATGAGTAAATAAAATCTTAAGAAAAAAAAAAAGAAAGCAGTTGCAGCATCCTGTTGGCAAAGAAGGCTTGGCTATTAATCATGTGAATGGTGGCTTTTTCACATCATAGCTGGTGTGTGTGTGTGTGTGTGTGTGTGTGTGTGTGTAATCCAATTTTATTCAATTGCAGCTTTAAATCCTTTCTAGGACAAGGTCGATCTTCCTTAAGTAGAAAATAATCAATTGAATTATTTATTGAATACTTAACACACACCCAGCCTGGTGTGAGCTTCTCTGAGGGAATGATGCCAAGAAATGTTAAGACACCATTCCTCAAAGAGGTAGAAAAACAGGGAATAAATCAAGTCATATCCGAGGCTCAAGAACAAGTTGGTGAGTCCTCGACCTTGAGCAGAGTTTCCCAACATTTCTTGTCCTGAAAGCCTCTTTCACAGTATTAAGCAATCTCTTGAACTCTTGAGGAATTTGAAAAATAATTTCATCATTTTTGTGTGATATACAAAAAAGTGTTGACATATTTTATTTTATATAAGGCTATTTTATTAAAAATTTTATTGATAAGTTCATTTTAAATAAATTGAAAATATTCACAAAATAAATTATGGATGTTTAAGATGCTCATACACATACATATAAATATTGGCGTTTTCCCATTTAATAGTCTTACATTATTCAAATTATTTTAATTACATAAGTAAAAGCATTTTATGACACATTTTAAAATGGCGCACTGTATTTGGCTTTAGGACCAAATGTAGTTTAAAAATGACATTTAATCTATGTAGTAACATGGTGTTTTCCAAGTCTGATACACCTACCTCTTTTTGCATGGGAGATGACATTAGGTGTAACAAAGATGAAATTTTTTGTTTTAAATGTTACGTATTTATTTTAAGGGTACTTGACTGGTCTCATGTATTGTAGGAATAAAATTTCCTTTCAAAATAAACATTTTAAAGAAAAACATTTTAGTAAATAATGGTACACATGACACTTGGATATGCAAACAAACCAAAAAACAAAACAAAACAAAACAACCCAGCAAAAAAAAACAACATGAAGTAATGCACAAAAAAGCAAAATTTGTGAAACACGATGTTGTGGCATCAAAAATGGATAAAAATTGCTTACATTTGTTTGAATCCTTGAACTTTGCTTTTTAAAAGGTACAAGCTTTCAAAAAGTACGGTTAGTGTTTTGTTCACAAATAACTCTATGAGAGAAACCATTTGGGGCAGCTTTTACAAGTATTTCACAAATAATGCTGAGCTAGTAGGGGCAGTTCTATTCTCAATGTGTGAAAAGCCAAACCAGATATAAACTAATTTAGAATTTATCTATGCAACTTACAGTTGTGGTGAAAATCCTGAGGCAATTTTCTAAAATCAAGGCAACTGGGCGCCTGGGTGGCTCAGTCGGTTAAGCGACTGCCTTCGGCTCAGGTAATGATCTTGGAGTCCCGGGATCGAGTCCCGCATCGGGCTTCCCGCTCAGCAGGGAGTCTGCTTCTCCCCCTCTGACCCTCTCCCCTCTCAGGCTCTCTATCTCATTCTCTCTCCCAAATAAATAAATAAAATCTTAAAAAAAAATAAAATCGAGGCAACTTTATTAGGTCCCTCATACTAGTTATATTTCAACGTCCTTGATCTTTATGCTTCATGTCTCCAGCCAGTTGTCTATTATAGGTTTATATCAGTGGTTTTCAGGAGAGGAATTTTGCCTCCCACTTGCTGGGGACATTTGGCAATGTCTGGAGACAGTTTTGGTGTCATAACCCTGGGGACAAGGGTGTTACTATCATCTAGCGCGGAGAAGTCAGGGATACGGCTAAACATTCTACAATGCACGGAACACCCCACCACAAAAAAGAATTATTTGGCCCAAAGTGTCAATAGTACCGAGGTTGCAAAATACTGATACCATGTAAACAGTACATGTCTGTGAAAGATAAAAATTAAAAGCAATGGGCGCCTGGATGGCTCAGTCGTTAAGCGTCTGCCTTCGGCTCAGGTCATGGTCCCAGGGTCCCTGGGATCGAGCCCCACATCGGGCTCCCTGTTCGGCGGGAAGCCTGCTTCTCCCTCTCCCCCTCCCTCTGCTTGTGTTCCCTCTCTCTCTGTGTCTCTCTCTGTCAAATAAATAAATAAAATCTTTAAAAAAAATTAAAAGCAATGCAGTCAAAACTATCATGGAAGCTATTTTGTGGGGTAATAAACTGAATGACTTACCCTCTTACAAGCAAACTCATCTTCCCCAACCTCTGTGCATGGTTACTCAGAGGCTCTCAGATGTTCCCTTTTAAGGGGGAGGGGAACCTACAAATTTAAATTATCATGCATATTTATTGACTTAAAAATAGAAAGAAAATGGACACCTTAACTGCCTTTACTAATGTGAAACCCTAGGGCTTTGCTGATCTGAAGACTGACAGCAATAGGCCACACAGGCTGGAGTCTGTCTCTGGGATTTTAAAAACTGAACTTGAAAGAGAGAAATCTTTCCTCTACAAAAGAGAGAATGATGCCAACCCCCAAGAAGAAAAGGACATGAGAGATCGAGATAAAGGGCGACTGACAGTGTCCTCATTACTGGGCCCATTCATCCCCGTGATTTGGTTACTGAGCCAGGAGATTGTTCATTTTTGCCTAAGCCAACTTGAAATAGGCTTCTGTCACTCACAACCCAAAAGTTCGGACTAACATACCAGTGGATCAACATAGGCAATATTTCAAGAATCAGCAATAATGCAATGAAATATGAATTTTGAACTTGAGATTGGTTCTTTGATTGCAAAATTTAAGATAGAAATCCTAAACTACTCACTCAACAAACCTTTCTACCTAGCATGTACCTAATATGTTGTGCTCACTGCTGGAAATACAAAGACAAAGAATAGTCTCTCCTTTCAAGGAGCTCTCAGGCTACTTGGGGAGACAGAAGAGTTCCATACGGTATGAGTGCTATGGTAGAAGCAAGCACATCTCATACTGGGACCCCTTAGGAGGGACACTAGCCCTAACAGGTTAAGAATAACTTAGAGGTGGTGACTGCCTAAACTGAGTCTTAAAGGACATGAGATGGGTAAAGTAGGGTGTACAAAGGGCATTCTCACTGGAGAGAATGATAGCGATGGCGAGGTAAAACCAAAACACTTCTAGTCATGCATTATAATGGAGCATGGTGTGCAATGGGTTGGCATTACTGATGGACACGGGAGAGTGGCCAGGAAGGAGGCTGGAATGGAGGCCAGGGGTTGTGGGTTGGGTATCTTGGTGAAAAATCAGGACTTTAGTCCCAAAAGCTTTGGAGAGCCATTTACTGGATTTTATGCAGGGCAGGAACATGATGCATTTTAGAAATAATCACTCTGTGGTAAAACAGAGATGATAATCGTGGGTACCTGGCAAGGTTGTTGTCAAAATTGCAGATAATATTTAAAGCCATGATTACCATGCTTAGAAATGGCCAAGTTAAAAAATGTACTCTCTTTCTGTTCCAAATACTGGCTCAAAACTCAGAGTGGAGCATCCATTAGTAGGTATGATTAGGGCAGTTTTTGTTTTGTTTTGTTTTTTGTTTTTTTCACCTGAGGCTTAGATTCAGTGTAAGGTAATCACCAAATCTGCAATAAAGTTGGGATTTAAATCCCGGGTCAGTCTCAGGACTGGCTAGGCCATTCAGGTTTCCTCCAAACCAGGATACTGCCGACCGATACGGAGTTTTCAAGATTATCCTGGAACTAGAAAGACTCCAATAGCCACTATGAAATCTTTTCAGTGTCTGAGGACTGGGGAATAAAGTGAATTGAATTTTATATTAGGCTTTTTTAACTCAGTAAATTGTGTGAACTTGGACTAAAAACAAATCCTCAAGAATGCTGCTTCTGGGTCACAGGTGGCAAAATAAGGAAGAAATAACCTCATTGCAACATAAAATATCAAATTAATCTTGTCCATGTTAAAGGAAGAACAGAGAAGGAACAAGTGGGAAAAATGAGTTCACATCAGGCTACCAAACCATTGCAAGATTCTTTCTGGAGTTATACGTCCCTGGGCTAAGAAGCTTATTTCACTTTCTGACTGATTTCAAGGGACCCCTTACACTCCTTTTTTGGTGAGTGATTTAGAAATTTTAAAGAGATAGAAGAAATTATTTGGGAAAGACACTAATTAAAAATGTAATCCCTCAATTTAAAACAATAAAATTTATTTCACTATCAGAGAGTGCTAATTTTGTGTTAAAGGCAGAGTTTATCTTGAATTAGGAGAAAATGAAAAAACATCTGAAAATACAGCATTTTATATGCTAAGATTGAAAGCAATGTCTATTTGTTAGTTACAACTTCTTCCTGTGTATTTTTTTTATCAGATAGCCAGTTTTCAAGGCTTTAAAATAACCACTAAAATATATTGTTCATGAAAATTCCAATTGTTAACATTTTTCCAGGTAACTGAAAACTTTTCAACAATTGAGAACATTTTTCTTTATAAGGTTAAATAAACATATATGTACATGTATTTGCCTATTTAACTTTAAAAAGACTATATAAAAGACCACCAACAGTAGCTTCCTCGAGGTTGAAATTGTCAGGTAGAGAGGGAGAGAGGAATTTAACTTTTTCACTTTATACCCTCTGGTACCATCTGATGTTTCTCAATCTACACAAGCATGTAGTATATATGAATGCATACATTTTAATAATTTAAATAACTAGATAGAAGGAATATTTTTCTAACTTATATATGCATAATCTTCATAGTAAATAGCTATAAGTTTTCTCCCCTTTAAGGTCCTACTTGCCAAATCACAGTACACCCTCACGTTAATCATATGTTCTATAGACAACTCTAATCAAAGGTATGTAAATGACCTTGAACTCATAACGCAATCTGTTTACTGCAAAGGCAGATGTGACTGAACCATAGTACAACACACATGTATAATAGCCCAGAAAGTTCAAAAAGAAAAGAAGGGTGGGTAGATATTTTTGTATGTGCAAATTTAGACACGGAGTAATTTTATGTTCCTATACATTTTTTCTACTTCTACACATTTCACATTTGATTATCAAAAATCAAATTACTCCTCCTAACACATTATGAAACACTACTAATAAAGTGTCTTCATTTTCAAAATGTAACAGGTGTCCAGAGTAATTTGTTTTCCCCAAGGAAACTGTTTGGCTCAAGAAGTTTAACCTGATTCTAGATATTAGCTTCAATGTGAAGTGAAGTCTCTTTAAAATCCCTGAAAGATTGCTCTTTTAAAAACATTCTTAATAAAGACATTCGGTGTTTAATTATGTTGTCCTTTATAAATTAATTCATTTAATCCCACTTAGCTTCAGTTTCCTTATCTTTAAAAGGGGGATACTAATAGGACCTAGTTCATAAAGTTATGATGAGGATTAAATGTGATAATGCACACAGAATGCTTAGTATAGTCTGTGGTACATAGTAAGCATCCAACCAATATTTGCTATTATTTTGCTTACATTTTCACCATTGTTTTAGTAATTTTAACATCTTCCAACATTAACTCCAGTTCTTAAAACATACTGAGTACCGCATGTTCTTCCCAGTTTTTATATTACTAGTTTAATTTTAACTCTTAGAACAGTTAGCCTCATCTTTTCTGCCATGTAACAGATAAAACCAACTGTGAAATACATTTATCTCAATTCCTATATTTAATATGTATCAGTTAGTTAACATGTCTTTAGCTTATTATTGCTAAGTATCACGAAGAATAGCAATACAAACAACAAATGGTGATTAGAAAAGGTCATGCCATAAAATAATTCTGAAATGGCTGCACATTGTCGGAAAAAGTTTTCAGCAATTAGATTTCTAAAGTACTGGTTTTTCACCGAATGAAAGTAAACTCATATTCTCACACTCTAATGTATACTTGTAGATTTTAAGAGTTAAAAAATTGTAAAATCGCGACCTTGAAGGAAAATAATTGGCTTAATACATTATCAAGAGCTTAGACAAATAAAACACGACCTGAAGGGTGAAATTCGAGGCTAGAGCTTGTGAGTTAGACTACAATTAGTTGAGTTGATATCAATAAAAAGAATTGTTTAAACACAAGATACATTTCTTAGTGTTTCTTTTTAACTCCTGCTCCTTAACATTCTGAAGCTATTACAGGAAGCCAGCCGTACAGTACCTTGATTAGGTTGTGTCCCACAGTGTAGACAGCTGCTAAGTTTCCCCTCTCTCCAGGCGCGTGCATACCTGTCCCATACCCATGCCAAGCAACTAGATATGGATTGTGAATTGTAATCCAATATTTGACACGGTCCCCAAACATCTGGAAACAGTAGGTGGCATAGTCATTGAAGATATCTGTTATGGTTTCATTTTTCCAACCCCCATATTTTTCTTGTAGCGCCAGAGGCAAATCCCAATGGTATAAAGTCACCACAGGTTCAATGTTCCTAAGTACTAAAGCATCGAGAAGAGTATTGTAGTACTGGAGACCTTTTGCATTGGCAACTGCTGCTATCCCATCGGGGAAAAGCCTTGGCCAGGAAATTGAGAATTGATAAAAAGAAACTCCGATAAAATCCAGGGCTGATAAGTCTTTTTCCAGAAAAATGTAACTGTCACTGGAACTATTCATGCTGTTGACATTTTGAAGGTGTGTTTGGATGAAATGATCCCAGATAGAGGGTCCTTTTCCATCTGTCTTCCAATTCCCTTCCACTTGAAATGCTCCAGTCCCAACGCCCCAGAAAAAGTTTTTAGGAAAAGTGTCATAGAGAAACAGCTGACTTTCATTTACCGGACTAAAATGAGGAGTTTTAGACCATATAGCTCTTCCGTCTCCAGTGAATCCAGTAACAGCTCTTAGGAGAATAAATGCCGACAGGATGACAGATCTTTGCAGCCCGCGGTTGCACATTGTTTTCCTATAGTGTGTGTTTCTTTCATCCGTGCTGAGGAAAATCCATTCATTCCCTGGAGATCCAGCCGCACAGCCTGGCTTCATTTGGTACTAACTGCTCGCCTGTCTTATCATCGCTTCAGTAACAGCTTGTGATTGTAAAGCTCTGTCAATGATTAGCTTGAACTGTGAGACTTAGGATGGGTCATGGAGAGCAACGTAATTTGAGGGAGGTTTCCTTCCCTCTTACTATGGGAAAAATGATATGAAAAACGCATCACCCATAGTAGTCTGAATGCGTAACTAAAATGTAGATAAACAATGAAAAATGCCGTATTCCCTCTGGAGCCTTTCATATGGACCCAAATCTTTTCTGAATGTTGGAACGTTACTGAATAAAGTTTATACCTTTTCTATGTTCCTAGTTTTTGAGTGGTGATTTTATTATTTCACGTTTCAGGAGAAGCAAAACAAATAAGTAGCATTCCTATGTGCCGATAACCCAGAATTAGAAAATACAATAAGGTGTTACACCTCCACAGAAATTATAACACATCTAAGAATAATCTTACCAAATGCTACCCATGTGAAGACAATTATAAAAATGTATTGATAAATTTGAGAGAAATGAATGAAGAAGTATATAGCACTTTCTGGGTGGAAACACTGAATATTTTCCCATTTAATTTATACATTTAAATGCACTTTCAACCTAAATCCTCTCATCCCAAATTTGAGTCCAACAAAATTACTGAGAAGGTTCACTTGACAAATAGTCAATATTTACCAATAAAAAAAAAGAAAAGAAAAAACCCTGAAAAAGAAAATAGTGAAGGCATAGAGTACCTTTAGATATGAAAACATTAAAAAAAAAAAAGCACAACTTAAACAGCATGATTCTGGAATAAGAAGAAAGAGAAGGAAAATACTGTACAGAATCCATAGCCTCCAGACAACTTTCTAAAAATTTAATCTTTTAAATATCTGAAGTATCCCATACTAATGAAAGGCAGAGTGGCTAATAGTTTGGCCTCTGGAATCAGACTGCGGGTAGGTTTAAATATAGCTGTATGACTAGGGACAAGTTACTTAACCGTTCTGCACCCCAGTTTCCTGTTAAGTAAGACAAGGAGCAATACTGGCATCTACTGCATGGATGATTGTGAGAATTAAGTGAGTTAATACAGGTAAAGCACTTAGAAGAGACACTGACCCATAATCAGTGCCCAATAAACATTCTTATTTCTATGTGAAAAGGAAGGATTATTCAGAAAGTGATGCCAAGATTCAGCATAAAAGATGCTATATTCTGGCTCCTGCCCACATCTTAAACTTCACTCCTCTTCAGTTAACTACACGTGGTACGCTTCCCTTCAGCCATAACAAACCACGCTGAGTAAGTTGGACACACGTGGAGTGCTCACATCCTGTGTCTTGATATTGTGCTCTCTGCGTAGGATGTGTCCCCCCCTGCCCCTTCAGATTCTAGCTCAGGTCCATGTGTTCTTCAAAATGGCAGTATCTCCTCAAAAAAAAAAAAAAAAAAAAAAAAAGAAAGAAAGAAAGACTTTCCGGCTTCCTAATTTGTTTTGAATTACTTATTTATTTAAATTAAAAACATTTACAGTTTATTAATCCTCTTGTGAAACATCTGCACAATCAGTGTAGATAGTCACTGCAGAATCTTTGCTCCTTCTGCGTCTGATCCCCAGCTCACTTTTTACCAGCACCAACATTCGCCTTGGCAGTCCCCCTGACTTTCTTCATTCTGTTTTGCATTCCTTTCACTGCTTCCTTGACGTCTGTTTCTTCTCATACTGGCCAAGTCTATATCTGGGTTCATTTTTGGAGGTGTAATCTAAGAAATCATAAATCAGGCTAAAGTCAGTTGTCTTCCCATCACCAAAATAGGCTCTGGATACAAATACAAAGATGATATCTGGTGTAGTCTTGTACATTTTGGCTAGTTTTTCCCTGAATTTCTGTCTGAGGTACTGTTGTATTCCCTGGGTGAAGTAGTCAGTTGGTCATGAACTTCCTGGTCTGGATAGTAACCATGTCGTTCATGATGGTGGTTGATCCTCAGGCAGCCAGAGAGGAAATCAGACAGTTTGATTTGATATATCAAATCTCCTTGTTCCGTGTTCCCATGGCAGCCCATACTTTCTCTGTTATGACACTTATCACACAATAAATTTATCTAAAGATTTTATTTATTTATTTGACAGAGAGAGAGACAGTGAGAGAGGGAACACAAGCAGGGAGAGTGGGAGAGGGAGAAGGAGGCTTCCTGCTGAGCAGGGAGCCCAATATAGGACTTGATCCCAGGACCCTGGGATCATGACCTGAGCCGAAGGCAGATGCTTAACGACTGAGCCACCTAGGTGCCCCTACAATAAATTTATCTATAACTCCTGTTTGACTTAAATTTCTCTCTCAGTCTCTCTTTTCTAAAAACGAGGGCCATGACTGGTCCCTATAGAATATGTGGGCTAGTAGTCACTAAAGTTGAATGAATGTGCCTATAGTATGTATACCTCTATCACTGCATTTATCACATAATCCTGGAATTGTTTGTCTCCTCCACCAGCCTGTAAAAATGTCTCTTATCTAAATTTTTATCATCACTTATCTGAGTAAATGCTTAATCATTAAATGAATGAATGGAGTTGATGCAATTAATTCACTATAAAATATTTTTTCCAGATTTGTTGAGATGTAATTGACATGTAACATTGTATTAGTTTAGATGTACAGCATAATGATTCGATATATGTATATATTGTGAACTGATTACCAAAAATAAAATTTTTAAATGTGATAATTTACAACCTCACAAATATATTTAATTAAAAAATATATAGCTACAGAAAGCTAGGAGAAAAGTGGAAGCAAATATTAAATTACATAAATATATCATTTATATAATGATATTTATTTACTTATATATGAGCTTATATAAATAATTTAACTATAATTAAAATATATGGAAAAAATTGAAAGGCAAATAACAAACTTGGAAAATATTAGAGCAAATCTAGAAGGCAAACGGCCAACTTTTTATTATATAAGTAACTCAGGCAAATCAATAAGAAAAACACTCTAAATTAGAGAAATGGCCAAACATGAATAAAAAATATGCAAAAGAGGAAGTGTAACTGTCTAGCTAAAGAAAAAAATTTAAATAACCAGCAATTAAAAACACATATAGGGTGCCTGGGTGGCTCAGTTGGTTGGGCGACTGCCTTCGGCTCAGGTCATGATCCTGGAGTCCCGGGATAGAGTCCCGCATCGGCTCCCTGCTCAGCAGGGAGTCTGCTTCTCCCTCTGACCCTCACCCCTCTCATGTGCTCTCTCTCTCTCTCATTCTCTCTCTCAAATAAATAAACAAAATCTTTAAAAAAAAAACACATATAAAAATAACTCTAGGAGTGCCTGGCTGGCTAGGTGGTAGAGCATGCAACTCTTGATCTCGGACTTGTAGGTTTGAGCCCCACTTTGGGCAGAGATATTACTTAAAAATAAAATTAAAAAAAAAAACAACAACCAAACTCCAAATATTTTCTCTTATTAAATTAGCAAGAATAAAAGTAAGTGATGAAAATTGCAGTTAATGAGATTGTAAGACATTGCTGATTAGAACATGAATCGGTACAATACTTAAGGAAAGCAATTTTCCAATATATAATTAACCTTAGATTTTTTTCATGTCTTAATTCAATGATATTAGAAATTTATCATAATAAATTATTCTAGGGATACCTGGGTGGCTCAGTTGTTGTGCATCTGCCTTTGGCTCAGGTCATGATCCCAGGGTCCTGGGATTGAGCCCCGCATCAGGCTCCCTGCTTGGCGGGAAGCCTGCTTCTCCCTCTCCCACTCCCACTCCCCCTGCTTGTGTTCCCTCTCTCGCTGTGTCTCTCTTTGTCAAATGAATAAATAAGATCTTTAAAAAAAATAATAAATTATTCTAAATACATAAAATGCCATAGGTGCAAATATTTTATAGTAGTGTTATTTATGACAGTAAAATTTTTAAATAATTTATTTATGAGATTTTATTTATTTATTACTATTTTTAAAGATTTTATTTATTTATTTGACAAAGAGCAGCACAAGCAGGGGGAGCGGCAGGCAGAGGGAGAGGGAGAAGCAGGCTCCCCACTGAGCAGAGAGCCTGACACATGGCTCAATCCCAGGACCCTGGGATCATGTCCTGGGTTGAAGACAGATGCTTAACCAACGGAGCCAGCCAGGCACCCAAAATTCGAAATGATTTAAAGATTCATTCAGAGGGGAATAATTACTAAGGCATGGAATATCCATTTGCTAAAACATCATAGAGTCATTAACATTTTCTTTGTTTTTTAATATTTATTTACTTATTTTAGAGAGAGAAAAAGAGAGGGAGAGACAGCATGAGCAGACAGAAGGAGAGGGAGAGAAATCATCAAGCAGGCTCCTCACTGAGTGTGGTGCCCAATGGGGGCTTGATCCCAGGACATTGACATCATGACCTGAGTCAGATGCTTAAGTGACTGAGCCACCCAGGTGACCCTATCCTAAACATTTTAATGTCACTAAATATTCTTTGAAAATGTAGGGGTGCCTGGGTGGCTCAGTCTGTTCAATGTCTGACTCTTGATTTTGGCTCAGGTCATGATCTCAGGGTGGTGAGATCCAGCCCTGTGTTGGGCTCCACACTCAGCATGAAGTCTGCTTCTCTCTACCTCTCTCTCTTCCTTGCCTTTACCCCCATTTATGCTCTCTCTCTCTCTAAAATAAATAAATAAATCTTAAAAAAAGTGTTTAGGATAAAAAACTAACTGGGGGCACCTGGGCGGCTCAGTTGGTATGGAGCCCTGTGTCCGGCTCCAGGCTTAGCCCAGAGTCAGCTTGCTCTCCTCCCTCCCCCTTTCCTTCCCCCTCTGCCTCTCTGCACATACATGCATGCTCTCTCTGTCTCTGTCTCTCTCTCTCAAGTAAATAAATAAATAAATAAATAAATAAATAAAATCTTTAAAAAAGAAAAAACTAACTGAAAAAAATCCAGATAATAAATCAAATAATCAGTATGATTATAATTATGTAATAAAAGCAATAACCAATATATAGAATTGTAAGAAAATACCCACATTTTGCTATATTGTGTTTGGATAATGAACAATAGGTTATAGTTATTCTCCTTCTTTTACATATTTAATTTTAATTTTTAATAAAAATATTTTTTAACTCGATTTTTTTTTTTTTAGGTAAGCTCTATGCCCAATGTGGGGCTTGAACTCATGACCCCGAGATTAAGAGTCACATGATCTACCAACTAACCCAGACAGGTGCCCCTAATTAATTAATTATTTATTTATATATTTACTTTTTTCAGATTTATTTATTTATTTGAGAGAGAGAGAGGGAGAGAGAACATGTGAGTGGGGGGAGGGGCAGAGGAAGAGAATCTTCAAGCAGACTCTCCACTGAGCATGGAGCCTGACACTGGGCTCGATTTCATGACTCACAAGCTCATGACCTGAGTCGAAACCAAGAGTTGGATGCTGGGTGCCTGGGTGGCTCAGTTGGTTAAGCGACTGCCTTCGGCTCAGGTCATGATCCTGGGGTCCTGGGATCGAGCCCCACATCAGGCTCCTGGCTCAGTGGGGAGCCTGCTTCTCCCTCTCCCTCTGCCTCTCTCCCTGCTCATGCTCTCTCTCTCTCTCTGTGTATCTCTGTGTCTCAGATGAATAAATAAATCTTAAAAAAAATAAAATAAAAATAAATGTCTAAGAAAAAAAATAGTATCTACCAGGTACCAGTGAGTGGGACAGACATATGAGCTCTAGGAATTCTATACCCAAAACATCTCTTCATAAGACTTCATACAGATGACAGAAGTTTACAGCAGGAAGGGTCCTTAGAAATCATCTAGTTCAGTGTTTTATTTTAAAAATAAGGGTTTAGAGACTACTATAGTACAGAATTCATCCTTCATTTATTCATTTCACAGATCTTTATTGAGTATCAATAAAGTGAGTGGGTCAAGCACTTTGTTGGAGGTTGGGATTTAAAATTGAAGATGTTGGTGAGAAAGTGGAGAACAGGGAACCCTTCTGCAGGGTTGGTGGGAATGTACATTGGTGCAGCCACTGTGGAAACAACATGAAGATTTCTCAAAAAATTAAAAGTAGAAATACCATACAATCCAGTAATTTCACTACTGGATATTTACCCAAAGAAAACAAAAACACTAATTTGAAAAGATATATGTACCCCTGTATTTATTACAGCATTATTTACAATAGCCAAAATATGAATACAGTCCAGGTTTCCATCAATAGGTGAATGGCTATTCACACACACACACACACACACACACATATACACACATATATATACAATGGAATATTACTCAGGTATAAAAAAGGATGAGATCTTGCCATTTGTGACAACATGGATAGACCTGAGGGTATTATGCTAAGTGAAAGAAGTCAGACAGAGAAAGACAAATATCACATGATTTCACTTATAAGTGGAATCTAAAAAACAAAACAAATGAATAAACAAACAAAAAGCAGAAATAGTCGCATAAATACAGAGAACAAACTGAAGGTTGCCAGAGAATAGGAGGATGGGGTCTAGGGAAAAGGAGTGAAGGGAAGTGGGAGATAGGGGCTTTCAGTTATGGAATGAATAAGTCATGGGAATAAAAGTACAGCATAGGGAATATAATCAGTGTAATACTGTTGTGTGGTGACAGATGGTAGCTACACTTGCGATGAGTGGAGCATAATGTATACATTTGTTGAATCACCATGTTGTACACCTGACACTACTCTAACTACTGTGTGTCAACTATGCCTCAATTAAAAAATAGAAATAGATAAATAAACAAGTAAATTGGATATGTTACAGTATTCACAAATTTTATAGAAAAACATAGGAGGGATATATAAGCCAGTGGGATGTGTGCATGCGTGCATGCATGTAAGTGTGTAGGTGGGAGATGGAGTAGAGGTGCCTGAAAACTCTTAAGTCCTAAACAAAATGAAGAATGATGAGATGTTAGCCAGAAGAAAGAGAGAAAAAGGAAGGGAGACTATCCCATATAGATGGAGTAGCATAGTGGAAGTCCCTGAGATGAAGAAGTTTGACAAGTGGTTCAGGACACCCAGGTCTTAAGAGTTAGTAGGGAATGGCAAGAAATGATTTGCAGAGATGGGCAGAAGCCAGATCATAAAGGACTTCATGAACCATGTTACTGGAATTTAGGCTTTATCTTGAGGGAGATAGGCCACCATTGAAAATATTTCAAGTATGTAAGTTAGTGTAATACTGTACAAATAGACTCCAAAATATGAAGTCGAGGCCCAAATAGAAGGTCATTTGTCACACATTTGTCTGAAGAAGGAGTTCCCTGTTTTCCAGTGTCTCATCTCCGTGATTCAGAGACCCAGGGCACTTATGGCTGTAGTTCTGCTACCCCCGAAGACCTCACAAGAGTCTTACCCCCTGAGCTCAGCAGGTAGAAGTGGAAATCTTCCGAAAAGCGTTGGCCTGGAAGTAGTGTACACAATTTCTAATTACATTCCACTGGAAAACACTAGTCACGGGGCCACCCCTAGAGGCAAGGTAGGTGACACGAATTCCCTGCCTGGGCAATCACCAATCAATCTATAGTTAATGCTATGGAAGGGGGAGCATACATTTTAGTGTTTAGCTGGTGTTCTCTGCCACAAGAGAGTGACACGATTAGATCTGTTTTTTAAGAGAATCACTCTGGCAATGAGTGCAGGGAGTGGGTACTGTTGGAGGTGGGGAGCGTGTGTTAATCTGAGTAAAAAATGATGTGGCTTAACAAAGGTAGTACCATTGTAGATGGAGAGAAAGAGACAAGTTCAGGAACTAGTTGGAAGAAAATATCACCTGGCCTCAGTAACCAAATGGATGTTGAGACTGAGTTTAGGAGAAGAAAGAGTCAATGATGACCCAGATTTCTGACTTGGGCAACTGGGTGAAACTGAGAACACGGTAGACTTTGAAAAGGAGATGGTAGGGTGGGAGGATGGTCTCGGTGGCTCAGTTGGCTAAGCATCTGACTTTTGATCTCAGCTCAAGTCTTGATCTCAGGGTCATGAGTTCAAGCCCCGGGCTGGCCTTGTTGGTGGGCATGGAGCCTACTTTAAAAAGAAAAAAGAAGATGGTATTTTAAATATGTTAAAACTGAGTTTGGGGTATTAAGTATCCAATGTGCAGGTAGCTATTTGAGACTAACGTTTGAGGAGAGATCTTTTTGGAAAGTATAATGTGGACATTATCAGTATATAGACAATGGTTGAAGTTCTGAAAATAAATGGAGATTAATCATGTAGTAAGATGTAAAAATGTAATTTTTCTCAAGTTTTTAAAAACATTTTTTATTGTATAAAAATATATAACATAAAATTTACCATTTTAACCTTTTTCAAAAAGTAAACTCTACGTCCAATGTGGGGTTTGAACTCGTGACCCCCAGATGAAGAGTTGCATGCTCTACGAACTGAACCAGCCAGGTGCCCCCCATTTTAACAATTTTTATATGTACAGTTCAGTGGCATTAAGTACATTCACAGTGTTGTGCAACTGTTACAACCATCCATCTCCAGAACTCTTTCATCTTCCCAAACTGGAACTCTGCCTCCATTAAATGATAACTCCCCATTTTCCCTTCCCTTAGACCCTGGCATCCACCAATCTACTTTCTGTGTCTCTATGAATTTGACTATTCCAGGTTCCTCATGAAAGTATAATCATATTATACTTGTATTTTGTGTCTGGTTTATTTCATTTAGCATATGAAAATCCATGTTGTGGCAGGTGTCAGAATTTAATTCCGTTTTAAGGCTGAATAATATTTCATTGTATGGATACACCACATTTTGTTTATTCATTTATCTGTTGATCATTTGGGTTGTTTCTTCCTTTTGGCTATTGTGAATAATGCTGCTATGAACATGACTGTTTAAGTATCTGCTAGGGTTCCTGTTTTTAATTCTTTGGAGTATATAACCAGAAGTGGAATTGTTAGATCATATGGTAATTCTATGTTTAATTTTTGAGGAATTGCCATACAGTTTTCCAGTCTCCATTTTTGTTGTGCATCAGAATCACTTCTTTTTTTTTTTTAAGATTTTATTTATTTATTTGACAGAGAGAGACACAGTGAGAGAGGGAACACAAGCACGGGGAGTGGGAGAGGGAGAAGCAGGCTTCCCGCTGAGCAGGGAGCCCGATGTGGGACTCGATCCCAGGAACCTGGGATCATGACCTGAGCCGAAGGCAGATGCTTAACAACTGAGCCAACCAGGTGCCCCTCAGAATCACTTCTTGAGCTTTAAGAAATACCACATACTCAGTCTCCATCTCTGGAGACTGATTAGATCTGAGTAGATACCTGACTTCTGTTTCTTTTTAGAATTCATATTTTATTTTATTGTTATTATTCGTTTTTACAAAGATGGCGTTTCTTTTTTTTTTTTTTTAAGGTTTTATTTATTTACTTGACAGAAAGAGACACAGCGAGAGAAGGAACACAGCAGGGGGAGTGGGAGAGGGAGAAGCAGGCTTCCCGCGGAGCAGGGAGCCTGATGCGGGGCTCGATCCCAGGACCCTGGGATCACGACCTGAGCCGTAGGCAGACGCTTAACGACTGAGCCACTCAGGCGCCCCGAGTCTGTTTTTCAATTTGTCTCTTTTTTCCTTTGTTCATTTGTTTTGCTTCTTAAATTCCACATATGAGTGAAATCATATGATATTTATCTTTCTCTGACTGACTTATTTCACTGGCATTATGCCTTCTAGATTCATTCATGTTGTTGCAAATGGCAAGATTTCATTCTTTTTTTTTAATTTTTAATTTTTTTAAGTCAGTCTTTTTTTATGACTGAATAATATTCCATTACCACGTCTTCTTTATCCTTTCATCCACTGGTGGACACTTGGGCTGCTTCCATATTTTGTTTATGATAAATTATGCTGCAATAAACATAGGGGTGCATATATTTTTTTGAGTTGGTGTTTTTGTATTCTTTGGGTAAATACCCAGTAGTGGAATTACCGGATCATGTGGTAATTCTGTTTTTAACTTTTTGAGGAAACTTCATGCTGTTTTCCACAGTGGCTTCATCAGTGTATGTTCCCACCAACAGCGCATGAGTTTTCCCTTGTCTCCACATCCTTGTGAATACTTGTTGTTTTTTGTGTTTTGGATTTAGTCATTCTGACAGATGTGAAGTGATATCTCACATGGTTTTTTTATTTGCATTTCCCTGATGATGAGTGATGTTGAGCATCTTTTCATGTGTCTGTTGGCCATCTGTATGTCTTCTTTGGAAAATTTCTTTCATGTCTTCTGTTATTTTAATTGGATTATTTGTTTTTTTGGTGATGAGTAATATAAGTTCTTTATATATTTTGGATATTATTAAGAGGTGGTTTTAAAAGAGTAAAAACAAGAGAATATGGAGCAAAATGTTGAGATTCCCCCCAGTTAACATTTAGAGTGTATCCTTACACACACACCTACCCCCACATGCCACACACATTTTTCATACTTTTAAAAAACATAAACATGATCACACACCACACACAGTGTTCCACAACATGCTTTATTCTCTTAATAATTTATTGTGAAGATCTTTCACTGTCAGTACACATATGTCTAGTTTAATCTTTGCAATAGATGCATAATATTCCATGGTATCGTGCACCATATTTTATTTATTTAACCATTTACCTACTGGCAAAGACTTAAGTTTTTCCATTTTTTTCTATTACAAACAATTCAGCAATTAACAACCCTGAATTAAAAATTTTGCATATGTGAGAGAGACAAGAAATTGCTAAAATTGGAATTGCTGAGCTAAGGGGTATGTACATTTTCTATGCTTATGGATATTTCCTTACTGCCATTTGGAAAGCCATAATAAATAGCTCCTACAATTAAGTGCATGAGAGCCAGTTTCCCCTACTCTCCTCAGTACTAAGTGTTACCAGTACTTCTCTTTATTTTTGTCAGGATGGTAAAGAAGACATTTCATTCTTGTATTCATTTGGGTTTCTCTGATTACTAATCTTATCATATCCTTATTGGTCCTTTGTACTTCCTCTCCTGTGGGTTGCCTTTTATCGCCTTTTTAAGCTTTCCTATTTTTTGCCTTTTTCTAATGAATTAGAAGTTCATTATAAATAAAGCATTAAATCTCTTGTCTGATATATATGTTGCAAATATTTTCTTTCTACATTTTGTCTTTTAACTCTTTTAAAACAGCTTTATTGAGATACAATTCCTATACCATACAATTAATCCACTAAAAGTATACAACTCAACCATTTTCAGTATGTTCAGGGTTGTACAACCAACAATACAATCAATTTCAGAACATTATTTAATGTTATTTTAATGTACTTACAAGTGAAAAAGTTTTTCATTTTTGTGCAAATTTACTATTCATTTCCTTTATGGTTTCTGGGCTAGGAATGCAGTCCCCACTCTAAAATTATAAAGATATCAATCGGAGAAAGACAATTATCATATGATCTCACTGATAAGGGGAATTTGAGAAACAAGACAGAGGATCATAGGGGAAGGGAGGGAAAAATGAAACAAGACGAAACCAGAGAGGGAGACAAACCATAAGAGACTCTTAATCTCAGGAAACAAACTGAGGGTTGCTGGAGTGGAGGGGGGTGGGAGGGATGGGGTGGCTGGGTGTTGGACACTGGGGAGGGTATATGTTGTGGTGAGTGCTGTGAATTGTGTAAGACTGATGAATCACAGACCTGTACCCCTGAAACAAATAATACCTTATATGTTAAAAATAAAAAAATTATAAAGATATTCTCTTATATTTTCTTTTTAGGACTTTTGTTTTCCATGTGTGGTCTTGTTAAAATTAATTTTTCTATTTATTAAGGTATTTATTCCCAAGTCCCCTTCCCCTCTTTTAACTTTTTAGTTGTTCTAGAATTTGTACATTTCCGTATTTATACTTTGCATAATATTCAGGTACTGGTATCTTTCAGTTCATGAATTTTAGACTACCTATTGATTTGCTCTTATGGTAGATAAAGATTTAGGTTTCTTATATTATCATTTCATGTTGGTAAAAAAATTTACCTTTTTGGTTAAACTGATATATAGGGTTTACCTTATCTTTACATGATTATTCATTGTGGAGTATTGTAGTACATTATGATTATGTTCTCTCGCTTTTGGGGAAGCACATTCTCCAGCAATTTCCTGAAAAAAAGTTACACAGGGAATACATTTTGGAGGGAGGGGAATTACAGGTCTTTTTCCACCACACGTTTGTTTGGTTGCTTGGTGGGGTTTAGAATTCTAGGCTGGGGATCCTTTTCATATAAATTGTTGAAGGGAGACAGAGGTGGTAGAAGCTGATGCAGCACCTCCTCCCACATCACAAGCGTTTGTAGCAGCCAGCTCCATGTTCCCTGGACTGGTTCCAAGTTCATAAGTGTGGGAGGCTGTGGTCTTGGCAGTGGTAGAAACAGCAGCACCAGCAGTTACAGTTTCCAAGTGTGACCTTAAAGCCAAAAGTCTAGTTACGGTGTCTGGCTTCATCTCTTCAGCCTTCGGCTCGTGCCCCTCCAACATACTAAGTACCAAATTAATTCCCTGTTAAAACAACATCAACAAAACCCTTTTCTGAAAAAACTTCCAGAAGGATTTCTGTTTCCTATGCTGAAGTCTAACACACATGATGTTACTGGTTGTGATTATGTCGGTAAATACTCCACACACAGCTGTTCTCTATTTTGAATTGCTAATTATCTGGAATTTCAATCTGCTTTATGTTGTTTCTGCTGACCTGCCCCTCACTTGTGGTGCTGGCGCTTAGTTATCTTTGATTATGAGTACAGGTTTCGCAGTGGTGAGGGATGATCCATATGGCTATCAGGGGGAAGAGCACTCTAGGTACATAATGAGTAGTGAGTGAAGAGTCCTTGAAACAGAATCATGTCTGGGATCTTCCAAAAATAATGAAGAGCTGTGGCTGGAGTGGAACCATTGTGAGTAGGAGGAAGTAAGTACAGAGGTAATGGGACCAGGTGGTGCAGGGGGATGGGGAGGAATTTGTTTTATACTTTTTTTTTTTTAAAGATTTTGTTTATTTATTTGAAAGAGGATGAGAGAGAGCAGAGCGGAGGGGTAGAGGGAGAAGCAGATTCCCCGCTGAGCAAGGAGCAGGATCTGGGACTCGATTCCAGGACCCTGGGATCATGACCTGAGCTGAAGGCAGACGCTTAACCGACTGAGCCACCCAGGTGCCCTTGTTTTATACTCTTACCAAGAAGAGGAGCTCTGCAAAGTTTTCAGCTGAGAGCGACACAATCTAACCACATTTGAAAAGAATCTCTCTGGATGCTGTGTTCAGACTGTTCTGTAGGTGGAACAAAAGCAGAATCAGGGCGCTCAGTCAGGAGATGATAACCAGGGGAGACATGATGGTAGCTTAGACCTGTCTGGTAGTGGTAGATGTAATGAGATTTGTTGGGGTCTGGTTGGATTTTGAAGGTGGGGCCAACAGAATTTGCTGATGGTTTGAATGTGTGTGTGGTGGTGGGGGGCTTGAGGGGGAGGATAGATAGAATGTAGAGAGCTTGAGAGTGAGCGAGCAAGAGAGAGAGAGTCAAAGATTCCTTCAAAATTTTTGGCCTGAGCAGATAGAAGGATGGAGGTGCTATTAGTTGAGATGCAGGTTTGTGAGGGAGGGTCAAGAATTTAATTTTGGACATACTAACTTCCATATATCTATTAGACAGCCAAATGGAGATGTGAAGTTGGAAAATGAATACATAACTCAGAGGTTTATAGGAAAAATCAGCAGTTGATAGAAATTTGGAAGTGTCAGTATTCAGATAGTATATAAAGTAAAGCTATGAGATTGGTTGAAGTCACCAGGTAGTGAGTAGAGAAATGGGCTCTAGGACAATCAAGTGTTAAGAAGACAAGAAAATCAGGAGCAATGAACACAATAGTCCTAGGGGTGGATGTTGAAGAAGGAAGAAACCTGGAAGACTACAGATGTCTTTGAAACCAAGTGAAGAAAGTATTTCATCAAGAAATACTTCTAGAGAGGGGCACCTGCGTTGCTCAGGTGGTTAAATGTCTGACTCTTGATTTTGCTTGGGTCGTGACCTTGGGGTTGTGAGATGGATCCCCACATCGGCTCCACACTTGGCGGGAAATTTGCTTGAGATTCTCTCTCTCGCCCTCTGCCCCTTCCCCCCTGCATGCTCTCTCTCTCTCTCTTTCCAAAATAAATAATCTTTTCTTTTTTTATTTAAATTCAATTAATTAACATATAATGTATTATTAATTTCAGAGGTACAAGCCTGTGATTCATCAGTCTTATATAATACCCAGTGCTCCTTGTATCACATGCCCTCCTTAATCTCCATCACCCAGTTACCCCATCCCTCCACCCCTTTCCCCTCCAGCAATCCTCAGTTTATTTCCTATGACTAAGAGTGTCTTATGGTTTGTCTCCCTCTCTGATTTCATCTTGTTTTATTTTTTCCTCCCTTCCCCTATGATCTTCTGTTTTGTTTCTTAAATTCCACATATGACTGAGATCATATGATAATTGTCTTTCTCTGATTGACTTCCATTTTGCTTCATGTTAACTTACATAATCATTTACAATGATCAAAACCAGGATACTCTTCTATGCTACTATTTACTGAGTATGGACCTTATTCAAATTTTACTCATTTTCCTTCTAATGTCCTTTTTCTGTCCAGGATCCCACATTGCATTTAGTTAATATGTATTTTTAGTCCTCTCCAATCTATGACAGTTCCTCAATCTTCCCTTGTCTTTCATGACCTTGACACTGTTGATGAAACCTGGTCAGTTCTTTTGTCGAATGTTTCTCAATTATGGTTTGTCTGATGTGCTCTCATGATCAGATTTAGATTATGCCACATGGTGGAAGAAGGGAAAAGTGGTGAAATTCAACTATAGTAGTGATCTTCAACATATAGTAATATTAAGTTTTGCAAATCCCACTCAAACTAAAAGAAACATTTTATAGAAAATGTCTAAGGAATCCTGGGTATTAGTGATCTGCTGTATTTACTTTACCAATTACAGTGCTTAACACCATCCTAGAGCTAATGATAATATTTATATAAAGGCATCAAACCAGGTATATTTTAAATGTTGAGTCCAAAGCACTTGACCTCATTTGTCTTAAAGCAAGATTAACTCTTTCTATAGCAGCTAGCAGTTTAAAGGTTTATTTATTTATTTGTGAGAGAGAGAGCGCGCGCATGAGTGGGGTGAGGGGCAGAGGGAGAAGCAGACTCCTGAGCAGGGAGCCCAATGTGGGGCTCAATCCCGGGACTTGATCCTGGGACTCTGGGATCATGACCCCAGGTGAAGGCTGCCCAACCAACTGAGCCACCCAGGCACCCTGTAGCTAGCAGTTTAAATGGATATGTTAAAAAGTACTGCTTATATCCTTTTTGTGGCAATGAATTAGACTTTATCTGAGAAAGATTTTTGCTGTATATTTTATGGAAGATGCGAGTTTATTGGAATTCCCTATTCTGACTCATGTTTATTTACAAGATTATTTTTTTTTACTTCTCATATACACTACTCCGTATAAACAGTGACTATATTCAATACTATTTAAATTGCATGTCAAAAAAGATGATCTGTGAGATTTCCACGGAAGTTAAAAACATTTTTATTGCAAACATTGTTGGAATATGAATGAGGGTTCTGGGTATATATTATGGAAGCTCAGATTCTCAAGAGTCTTAAAGGTCTACAATTTACAGGTATGTGGTCATTCTTACTATAGCAGCAATTTTCAAATAACTGATGGTAGTTTCCTTTATTTGCTATGCTTCATATTATTTCTATAAGGCAACAAAAACAAAAATTCTGGAATTACTTTGAGTTAAAGTGTTTGGAGAATGAAAGATTATCCTAATCATAAAATCTTTTATCACTACAAAATGCTGTTAGCATTCTTGTTGCTCTATCTATAAACACTCTTAAAATTGCCAATGAATATTTTAGGAAATGAATCCACAACTTGAGATACAGTATGTATATAACCAAGTGTGTATATCACCAGTAAAATTATATACTTTTTGTTAAGTTTGGTATTTTAAATGCAAATGTTTCTTTTAATTTAAGTGAAGATATTGATATACTTGGGAGAAAATTTTTATTATAATAATTTATAAAAATCATCAGGCAAGTTTATAATAATTTCGATTACTAAAGCATAATCAGATTAAGAAGGCTAATTGGGATATCATCCAAGAATTAAGATAAATGACATAGTGCCTAATTTCCTAAATTAGAATATATGCACTATCATGGTGACAGATTATGACTTAATGATTATGCTCATAAATGGCTTACAAGGTCAACATCATGGGGCTGAATCCGCAGTCATCATAAACACAGAAAGGGATAAGCTACCTAGTGGAATGTTTCCTATAAGGAATATGTTCCAATAAACCTTGACAAAGCAGGACATGCTAATATTTATCCAGAGGGCAGAAAGTCACATTTGTTGTTGCACAGTGAAAATTCGATTGATTTCTGTTGACTTATAAAAATCTATGTGAAAGACAATGTAATAATTGTGCTCCTGGAAAGGATTTTAAAGAGACTCCAAGTGAAGAGTTATTTCTATCACATGGATAAGTTAACTAAGGCAGTGGCATTAACACTGAGAATTTACATTGAACAGTTGTTTTCCACTTACATGTGGCAGTGGTTAGATTATAAAGGATGACCAAAATTCAGTCAGGTACTTTCTAACTAATACACAGTTTTTAGTCATTTCAGGAGGACAATGATTTATATGTTACCGAAAAAGAGTCAATTATTATAATCTACTTACAAGTTTAGAAACATACCAATAAAGATGTTAATGTCAATATTCTAACTTTTGTGGTAAAGGGTTCTTCGTTGAATGGAAACAATACTTTCACCAGTGATATACCCCTATGTGGGGGAGGGAAAGAGATCCTTGATTTTCACAAAATTCGCTTTGTTGACAAAGTTTTCCCTGAAGCCCTTTCCTTTAAGAATGAACAAGGCCAGTGAGCATCAGATAATCAGATCCAATATATAGTACATCCCTTAAAAATGTGTCTTCTTTGTGTTAGGTCTCAAATCATTATTAAAAATATTTAAGGGGTGCCTGAGTGGCTTAGTTGGGCATTTGCCTTCAGCTCAGGTCATGATCTTGGGGTCCTGGGATCAAGCCCTGCATCAGGCTCCCTGCTCACCACGGAGTCTGCTTCTCCTTCTCCCTCTGCCCCTCTCTCTCTGCTGTGTTCTCTCTTTATCTCAAATAAATCAATAAAAAAATTTTTAAAAAGTACTCAAAAATATTTTAGGCTTTCAATAGATGCCCTTAATCCTGGAAACTGCAGTGCTTATCCAATTGCTGTATTATGTTACCAATGTCACTTTACAATGAATTAATAGTCTTATTTATTCATCAGCTGGTTTGTGAAATATTTACACAAAGAAGAACTGAACTAATACCTAAGGAGAGCATGAGGAAAAACTTGATGAAAATACTTTTAAGAAAACATGCCAAGAATCTTGGTTAGCTAATGTTTTACCTCACCAATAAATGACTTTTCTATGTCTCTCTGAAATACTACCTAAAAATCAGCAGCCCTAGTGTGTTATGTTTTTTGTGTATCCTCAATTTCCTGGAAAGGCATTATTGCAGTCTTTCAATTAATACTGAGACATGGAAGTAGTTATTATCATTTTATTCTCATTGTCAAAGAGATGCCACAGAGATGGAAGGTGCACATAGGCTGGTCTCTTGCCTGGAACAAACTCAAACTAGATACTATAATCGAATAGTGCCCAGTAAGGGTTAAAATCCAGATGCAGTTATTATGGAGAAACTAATTTAATAAGAGACAGTTGTTCCCCTATAGACAAGTAAAACAGATCATATTTGGTAATGTTTTTAGCACTCTTCAGATTTCTCTGCCATGGAAAACAAATGGGTATCATATTTTGCCATAAAACACATAGTAGTCTTTTTTTTTCTTTTTGGTCAAAAAATACCAAGTGTAAGGGTGATACTATATGTTGGCTAACTGAACATAATAATAATAAAAAAAAGAATGGTGGGATCATAGCAATCTCAGGGGTTTAAAATCTTACAAAGCCTTCCCATTACACTTAGAATAAAAGTTAAACTTCTTGCTAGGGCCTAAGGCTCTGGAGGATCTCTCCCCTCACCTCCGCCCAAATCAATCTCCTATCCCTTCCAGTACCACTCATAAAACTGGCTTTCTGGCTATTCCCTGGATACGTTTAACTCGTAATCACATCAGGGCCTTTATACTTGCTGGCCCCTTCTCAAATCCATGTCCCAGCTCAATGTCTCCTACTTAGGTCACTTATTTGCAATACTTCCACACCTTCCTCCTCAGCTAGCCTCTGTCTCATTAGGCTTTATTTTCTGTGTAGCACTTACCGTTATCTGAAAGTACAGACTTTATTTTTGTCTACTTTTCTCTTTTCCTCAAAGATATAAACTTCAGGAAATCTGGGACTGTCTTATTTACTATGGGTTCCCAGCAAGCACATAAAAAAGTACTGACACACAGTAAATATCAATAAATAATTGTTGAATGATGCATCAGTAAAAACCACCACAGTGGAGAAAATAAGCATGAATATTCTGTTCATGCTTATTTTTGGTTACACTCTGGGTTCTGTTCTGGTTATTTATCACTTCACAACAAACTACCCCAAAACGTACTACCTTAAAAGAACAATCATTTTATTATGCTTACACTACTGTCAGAGAATTTAGGCAGGCCTTGACTAGGTGATTTTTCTGTGCTAAAGTGTTGATTGGGTTCATTGAGTAGACTAGTAGAATTTCGCCAGCAGCTGGTATGGTGGGTTCAAGATGGCTTCACTGACAAGCCTGGTATCTGGTGGAGATGACTGTAAGCCTGGGTTCAGCTGGCCCCTTCTCTTGCTTTACATGGCACCTCAGGGGTCCAACAGAGCAAGCTAGGAGTTGCCAGTCCACTTAAAGTTTATGTCTGGAACTGTCAAATTAGACACAGGCTAGCTCAGATGAGGGGAGGAGTATCAAAGCATACACAGCCATTTTTAATCTGGTACATTTCTGAGATAGAATATTTCCAAGTAAATGTTCCTCAGGAAAACAGTCCAACAAATTCAGTTCAGTATCTTCCTGGAAGTTACAGGCTTCTGACTTAAGGCTCACCTAAATTCAAGGAAGACTCCACAAACGCTAAAAGAAAAATACAGAAGTTAAAAGTAACATAATATAAAAGATATGGAGAACTTTGAATATACATCTTATTTACCTATTTACAACACCATGAATGTTGGAAATTGGTTTAGATCCTCCGAGATTATAAGCAAAAATTATGTGATGTGTCTGCTGTGTACATTATTCTGGAGAGTAGGTTCATAGTTTTTATTGATTTTTCAAAGGTTTTAATGACTCCCCTCCTCCCCTATCAAGTATTTCCCTAAGCGAAATTATGGAGTACATAAGTTCATTTTTAGAACTATCTCCCTTGATGATACCCAGCCTTGAATAATAATAATAATAGTGGACTTAAATTATTTTTTTAAAATTTTTTGTTATGTTAATCACCATACATTACATCATTAGTTTTTAATGTAGTGTTCCATGATTCATTGTTTGTGCATAATACCCAGTGCTCCACGCAGAACGTGCAATAGTAGACTTAAATTATTATCTTGTGTGCCAGGAATAACGTTCTATAACAACCCTATGAAGTACTACTATTATTATTTTAACGTTGAGGAAACAGGCTTCGTAACTTGCCCATGGTCACTCAATTAGCATGTGGTGGAGCTGGGAACCCTACCATACTGGTTGCAGGAGGTCCAATGCAATGAGGCCCTGTTCATGAATAATCGTTTATTCCTTTGTAAATTAGGGATAATAATAGTAGCCAGTGTCACTGTGGGTATTAGATGAGCTGAACCAGGATAGTCCGTATCTGCATGCCTGGCACATATTGCATTGGGCATTTAATAAACACAAGCTCTCCATGCTTTGCCTTTGTTGTATTCCAGAAGGCTTTGCTATCTTTCATTGTAGAGATATTGGTATGATAAAATGCAGGACCTAAAAAGGGGAGGGTGGGCGGGTAAGCTTCTGAAAGTCTAGGACCAAAGCTGGAGATACTGCTCTCCCCACTAAACTCCTTAGGGTCTCATGTTTTCTCTTAAAATTGTATGCAATTCTGTTCCACAATTCAGTAGCTTATCTACTGGGGTGATTGTTTCTCTCTAGGGATACACCTTGTTTATGACTTGGCTTCACACACACCACGGCTCTGAGGAACTTAGTGCAGCTTTGGGAATTTAGAGGCCTTAGATTCCTAGCCTGGACCCCTCAGCTTGTTTGGGCCTTATATTTTTCACTGATAAAATAGAGTGGGTGTTGATGACTAGATAATTTTACCAGAATCTTTTCTGCTCTGGAATTACACAACATAAAATTGTCCTTTAGTAGCCTGGTTTTCAAACTGTGGGTCTTCATTTAGGAGGCAAAAAATCCAATTCGGTGGGTCAAACAGAAAAAAAAAAAAATCAGGGTAACTGCTCTTTGGTGAAACTCTTGTTAAACAATAGATATTTAAATGTAATATGTGAAAAAAAGATAAATGTAAGATGTGAAACCTACATCTGAAATGCGTATTTCCCCCGCGGGTGGTGGTCAGAACACTTGAAAGCTACTGCAGGGCAGTGCACCCCTCCATGCGTGTTACCGCGAGGAACCCGGTTTGCCCGCCTCGGGAGATTAACCTCGGAACCACCACTCGAGCGCCCCCACCAAAAACCCCGGGCGCAAACCTGCGCGCGGGCCACGCTCCCGTGGCTCCTCGCGATGGCAGAGGCCAGCAGGCCTACGGGGCGTCACCTGGGCCGACGTCGCACCTCCTGCCTCCGGCCGGGGCCGAAGTGAAGCTGCGCGCCTTCTGACGTCATCACCGGGCGCCGCGGCTCCCACCTCCTTCCACTTCGCGGGAGAAGTTGTTGGCGCGAATGGATCTCGAGTCCCGGTAACGGATTCCCCAGCCGACAGGCCTGCCCGCCCGCGCCTTAGTCTGTGGGCTGCGATGGTGAGCCCCTGGGGGAGGCTGTGCGGCTCGGGGGCTTGGGAGAGTTTGCAGGCTGGGTGTGGACCGGGCACTTTTGGTATGGAGGGTGGGGGAGGATGGCGGTGCGGGGCTCCGAAGGGGAGCGAAGGCACAGAAGGGGCCACAAATCGGGCACTGGTCGTACGGGTTTCCTTGGACCACGGGGTTTCAGCTCTCGGCGGCAGGCTGCGCGCAGGGCTTTTGGTGCTCCGCCGCAGTTTCACTTTTTTTTCGCTCTTGGGGGAAGGGAGGAAGGAAGGGAGTAAAGAAGGTGATTTGGGGGCTTAGTGATAAAGTTGTTTTCCTGTTTGGAGTTGCCCCAAACCTCTGTTTGCGTCCTGCCTAAAGCATTGATTTCAAGCTTTGGTTCAAGGCGGAGAAAAACGTAACAAACTTTCCTTTCTTATGAGTAAGTTGTTTTAGGCCTTCAACTTTCGTCATTAATAGCGCGATGAAAAGCTCATCACAACCGTTTTGGGACCGAGGGTATAGGGAGGATGCTTTATTTTGTTTAAAGGAGTTCATAGAAGTTAAAGGGATAACACGGTTTACCAGGAAAAAAAAAACACAGGAGGTAAAAGCAGATGTAATATATTTGACAGCTGTCATCGCTTATCACCTGATGTTAAAAATCTTTAAAAAAAACCACCTCTGTATGATTCTGCATAAAGCATGTAAATTGTGAAGTGATTATGCAGCCATCAAAACAGACCTTCAGGCTTGTGTGGCAATAGATACAGGTATGTGTTTGAAATATTTATTTAAAGGACAATTTATGATGTTCCATTAAGCCAGAATCTACTTCATAATCAGACACAATTTTCTAGCTATTTTTTTTTTTTAGCTTATCTGTCACAATGCCAGCATTCTGCAGGGAAAATTTTTATGCCAAATTGGGAAACCTTGCAGCCCTTTGTGTTTCTTCTCAAAGAAGGATAAAATAATAGCCACCTTGTACCAAATACCAATATGTGAGCTATTGGTTTTATATACCTTTTCTCATTTAAACCTCACAGCAACCTAGTTTTACAGATGGTAAAGGAGGCTTTTAGAGTTAAAACAGTTTGTCATACAACTAATGAATGGTTGAACTAGAATTCTGACCACTACGTTCGTTATACTGCCCTAAAATGATAATTACATTTTGTGGGGATTTAAGGCACTACGGTACTGTGGAAAGTTGATGAGGTTTGGAGTATTGAAGGTAAGAGTGAGGCGATGATTTAGTCTTGCTCTGACATTTAGTAGTTATGTGGTGGTGGGTTTTATTTGGTTTAAATAAATAGCTTAACTTTAACTTTTTTAAGCCTGTGTTTTCCTTAACTGTTAAAAGAGGCGAAATATAGCTGCCTTAAGTGATTGTCTTCAGGATTAAACAGGATAATATAGGTAAAGCTTCTATTGTGGAACCTGGCACGTGGAGGTATTGTACTACTATGTGACTACCAGTGATCTAATTTTCTTAGGAAGGACTCTGTGGAATGTTAGTTTAAGGGGCATCGGAGATGCCCCTGCTGTCAGTTGTGAAAAATATCTTGTATAGTCAACTTTTGATTAGAGACTTTAAATTTTGGTTCTTTTCTATCTTGGTACTCTTGTTTACAATGCAGATGAAAAATAAAGCCCTTCTTGGAAAAGAAGTAGGAGTCAGATGGGTCAGTTTTGCTGTTTGTTAAAGGGAAAAGGTTCTATAATGTAGATAAGAATTTTTGATTATATTGGTATTTAATTTGGTCCTTTTGTCTCTAGTACAAAATTTAGCAAAACCGCAGATTAAAATTCTGTTCAGCATAGGTTTTTTTTTTTTTTTAAAGACTTTATTTGACAGAGAGAGAGAGGGAGAGAGAGAGCACAAACAGGGGGAGCAGCAGAGGCAGAGGGAGAAGCAGGCTCGCCGCTGAGCAGGGAGCCTGATGCAGGACTCTATCCCAGGACCCCAGGATCATGACCTGAGCTGAAGGCAGACGCTTAACCGACTGAGTCACCCAGGCCTCCCTGTTCAGTATAGGTTTATTGAACATCTGTGCACAAGTTATATTGTAGTATAGTCGTTCTTTGGGTCAGTTATAATGTGATGAGTGGTATGCAAATTTTCTGCCCACAGAAATGGGCATATCCCCAGCATGTAGGAGGATTTTGCACATCTTCTGAGACCCTTCTGTAGATGTTAACAACTTTTGCCTTGGGAGCTACATTTTTTCAAATTTTTTTTTTTTTAAAGATTCTATTTATTTGACAGACACAGCGAGAGAGGGAACACAAGCAGGGGGAGTGGAAGAGGGAGGCAGGCTTCCTGATGCGGGGCCCGATGTGGGGCTCAATCCCAGGATCCTGGGATCATGACCTGAGCTGAAGGCAGATGCTTAACGATTGAGCCACCAAGGCGCACCTCTCAAATATTTTCTAATTGAAGTTATTAATAAAGGAATAAATGTGTATCTACAAAATGGAATACTCTGCAGGTATGAAAAAAGAGAAAAGTTTATATCTTGTTATAAAGCAAATGTCAAGATAATTCAGTGAAAAACAAAGGTTTGAAACAGTATGTAAAGTGTGTTTCACTTTATGTAGAGAAAGAGCGAAAAGAATATATACATATTTGCTTGAAGTCTGGAAGGATACACAAGGAACTAACTGATAACATTTGTTGCCTCCAAAGATGGGAAATAAATGTCGGAGAGGCAGGATGGGAGGGAGACTTTTTACTCTTGAATTTTGAACCATGTGAGCATAATGTCTATTAAAGGAATTGAAACAAAATTAAAAATAAAAAGATTAAAAAAGAAGCCATGTAAACAGTTTGGGTTGCTATGAGAATTAATTAATTAATTAATTTATTTATAAGATTTTATTTATTTATTTGTCAGTGAGAGAGAGCACAAGCAGGAAGAGCGGCAGGCAGAGGGAGAAGCAGGCTCCCAGATGAGCAGGGAGCTCAATGTGGGTCTCGATCCCAGGACCCTGGGATCATGACCTGAGCCAAAGGCAGATGCTTAACTGACTGAGCCACCCAGGTGTCCCTGCTCAAAATGTGAATAAAACCTGAGCAGCCATTTTAAAGAAGTCAGCATATATAATTCATTGGCTGGTATAATTTATTGAAAATATGCATAAGGCTGAATTAAATGCACATGAGACCTAGAGGATAGCCCTGTTTGAAGAGCTGTCAAGTCTAAATACATCTGAGCTGCTTCATGCCCCATTCTAGGATGATACCCTTTCACATTGTAGTTTACTATGTGAATGCTCCCCCTGGAGTAGTGCTGTCACCCCATTAAAATGTAGCTTTTGCCATATATATACTAGTAGTTGTCCTCTAAGGCCCCTACCTACCTCTCTTTCTGTCTTTTGAGTATGTTATGCTGAATGGTTCTGACCCAGCTGTTGTTCTTGCTGTTTTCTCTCCTTGTTCAGATCCTTCCTTGCATATCTACCTTTTTCTCATCATTCAAGCTTCAATCATCACTTCCTCAGAGATTTTGGTGTTACATCTAAGAAATCATTGCCTAATCCGAGGTCATGAAGACTTATGCCTGTCTAAGAGTTTTACCTCTTACATTTAACTTTGAAACATTTTGAGTTAATTTTTGTATAGGGTGTGAAGTAGGGGTTCAAATTTATTCTTTTGCATGTGGATATTCAGTTGTTCCTGCACCATTTGTAGACTGGTCTTTTCCCATTATATTATCTTGTTTCTCTTGTCAAAAATCAATTGACTGTAAGTGTGAGGGGTTTTTTTTTTTTTTGTATTCTCTGATCTATTTCCCCTGTGTATCTTAATGCCAGTAACATATTGTCTTTATTACTGTAGTTTTGTGGTAAGTTGTCTCCCCCCCCTTGTTTGTGCTAAGTTTTGAAATCAGGAAGTATTAGTCATTCAGCTTTGTTATTTTTCAAGATTGTTTTGTATTCTAGGGCCCTTGAATTTCCACATGAATTTTAGAATCAGCCAAGAAGCCCGCGGGGATTTTGATAGTGATCATGTTGAATCTGTAGATCATTTTGGGAAGTATTGCCATCTTAACAATAAAAGGTCTTCTGATCCATGAACATGGGCTGTCTTTCCATTTGTTTAGGTCTTCAATTTCTTTAAACAATGTTTATAGTTTTCAGAGTACGGGTTTTACACTTTTTATTAAGTGTATTATTTAATAAACTTTTTATTAAGTTTATTTCTAAGTATTTTTTTTCTTTTTGATGCTGTAAATGAAATAATTTTCTTAATTTCAATTTTGGATTGTTCATTTCAAGAATGAGGAAATACAGTTGACTTTTGTATATTGATCTTGTATCCTGCAACCTTGCTGAACTCATTTAGTAGTTCTGATAGTTTTTTAGTGGATTCCTTAGGATTTTTTCTATATAAGATCATTTCGTCTGTAAATCGAGATAGTTTTGCTTCATCCTGTCCAATCTAGGTGCCTTTTATCTCATTTTTTTGCTTAAATGCTTTTGCTGGAACCTCCACAGGGTTGAATAGAAGTGATGGGAGTGGTTGTGTCTTTTTCCTGATCTCAGGGGAAAGCATCCCAACAACTAACTTTGCTTTCAAAGTGTAAGGCCTTATTGTAGTTTTAAGTACTTTATTTCATAATTTGTTTCTGCTGTGCTGCTACCAGTTAAATCGCTATGTATATTAGTCAGATATGTAATTTTGTATTTTAGTGTTTTTCAGGATAAAAGATTCTTTTTTTTTTTTTAAAGATTTTATTTATTTGACAGAGAGATAGAGAGCACAAGTAGGCAGAGTGGCAGGCAGAGGGAGAGGGAGAAGCAGGCTCTCCGCTGAGCAGGGAGCCGGACATGGGGCTCAATCCCAGGACCCTGGGATCATGACCCAAGCTGAAGGCAGCCGCTTAACCGACTGAGCCACCCAGGCGCCCCTCAGGATAAAAGATTCTTACATTTGGACAGATTTTGTGCATTTGGTGATGATAATCAATTTCTGCTTGTGGATTTGGTGGGGGGTTGAAAAATATTAATCAGATATTTATATTTCTTTGTTACTTTCAGAGTAGAGAAGTAAAGTCAACATATAATATTTTGGCAACTACAGAGCACTGCAGTACTTATTTTGCATAAAATCCTATACCCTCCAAAGATTAGTGAATAGAGTGACATAATTTGCTTTCTTTTTGCATTTTTGATGGACAAATATAACTTGTTTCTTGGTTGAGCTCATCAGCAGTGGAAATAAGTAATTAGAGGTTTTTGGTTATACTTCAAAGTAAATATATAGCAGCTTTTGTACTTTGACCTTTTAAAGCTAAAGGTCGTTATGAAAGCTTACTTCTCTGTGGGTTTAGGAGTGTTTATTGCCAAAAAAAATTTTTTTCATCTCTAACTCTACTAATAGATTTATAACCAACCAAGTTGGAAACTTCTTGGTACAGGTAAAGGACTCTAAAAATACATTTTTTTCTTTTTTTGAGTACTTGGCAAAGTTTGATACTTTGTCTTGACTTATGTATATTAAAATAGCATTTTGGCTGCCTTCTAGGTGATGCTTTTCTCTAATAAAGTTGTAGAATTGTTAGTTACGCCTAATGCAAGAAGTCTTCTTTTGCTTACATTTAAGAGCATCTTAAATTTCAAAACTTTTACTAGAGAACATCTTGTTGGTATTCTCAATTTTTTCATCTGTGAATTGAAGTTAAAAAACTTCATAGGGTTGTTATGAGGATTAAATGAGTTAATATTTTTAAAGGGCTTAAATTATTGCCTGGCACAGAGCAAGTCCTATATAAGGGTTTATTAAATAAGTGAATAAATGAAGCCCTGAATCTGGGCAATGGCAATAGAAATAGAGGGAAGGGGACGGCAGTATTTGGGAGATAGGTTAGGTGGGATAAATAGGTGGAGAGTCAGATTGAGGAGGAGAAACAGTGTCCCTTTTTCTGTTTTGGGCAAATGGTGGTGCTCTGCATTAAGGTGAGGAATAAAAGGAGAAAAACAAGTCCCTGAGGAATATGAGCTTAGTTTTGGACTTTATGAATTGGAGGCATCTTTGGGGCATTTGGACAGAGATGTATCTGGTAGACCATTGGCTATGTGGATATGGAGCTTAGAGGAGGAGTGGAGACACAGGACTGAGAAGGTATCAGTGTGTATATAGGTGATACTGAGGTTGAGATGGATGTGTTAGCTTGCACAGTATATGTGAATCAGAAGTTTTTAATTTCGGGTTTGTGGGGAACCATTAATAGGTTTCAAGTGAAAATCCTGCATTTAAAAAAAAGATTTATTTATTTATTTATTGAGAGAGAGAGAGAGAGAGAGCGAGAGAGAGCATGCGTGATTGAGTGAGTGAGCAGGCGGAGGGGCAGAGGGAGAGAGAGAACCCTGAAGTAGACTCCCCGCTGAGTGCAGAGCCCGACGCAGGGCTTGATCCCAGGATCCTGAGATCATGACCTGAGCTAAAATCAAGAGCCAGCCAAAATCAAGAGTCGGCCACTCAACTGACTAAGCCACCCAGGTGCCCCAACCCTGCATTTTAGGTTACGTGCAAAGTTTTGTGTGTATGTGTGTGGGGTGTTTTTTGACACCAATCAATTCTCTAGTTCTGTTGACACCAACTGGGTATCCTACAATTCAATTCAATTCTGACACTATTCAGAGTTAGTGCAGACTGTGCAAGTTAAGGGGCTCAGTCCCATTGACTGCTTCCACTTCAGAAGCCAAGTGCGAGTCGTGGGCCACCTATACTTCTGATTGACTGGCTCTAAATTGGCTATTCAAGACCTGCTCCTTGGGTTTGATAATTTGCTAGGATGGCTCACAGAATTTGTGAAAACACTTGACTTAATATTTACCAGTTTATCATAACGACACAATTCAGGAACAGCCAAATGGATGGAAAAGATCTGTAGGGCAAGATATGGGAGGTTCGGGGACACAGAGCTTCCATTACATCTTTGGGTACACCACCCTCCCAGCAACTTGATAAGTTCACCAACCCAGAAGCACGTCAAACATCAAACCTTGCTTGTTCGTGAGTTTTTATAACCGGGTCTTCAACCTTCCTCTTCTCCTTGTAGACCTAGGAATGGGGTGGAGAGTTCCCATCCTTGGCCTTTCTAGTGACCAGTCCCCATCCTGAGTTGCCTCATTAGCATAAACTTAGATGTGATCCAAGGGGCTGATTGTAATTAACAGGACACTCCTGTCACTTAGGAAATTCCAAGGGTTTTAGGATCTCTGTGCCAGGAATATAAAGACCTTATATATTTTTGTATTATAGTGTGTTTTTGCATATATCTATGGAAAATATTTATAGCTTTTGTCAGATCCACAAAAGCATTAAAAAAAACCTGGTATGTTTAATGTTTCCTTGGCACATATTTTGGATATTGATAGATAGTCAACCTGTTATTGACAGCTTCTTATACTAGCATATAAATTTGTCAAGGATTGGGGCCACAAGGATAGAGAACTGCTGTATAGTGCCTTGCACATGGTACATTTTCAATAAGTATTTGGTGAATGAAGAAGTACAAATAAACTTTGTATTTCCAATAAAAGTCGACTAGAATAAAATTTACTGGTATGGAAACATCTTCTCTAGTCCTTTTTACTTTATATCTAATCTATTGAACATTTAATGACAATGAATAATATAGGCTAGAGAAATACAGTATTTATTATGAGATATGTCTATTTCCTTTTTTAAAAAATTATGTATTTTTAAAATTAAAGTATAGTTGACACACAGTGTTACATTTGTTTCAGGTGTACAACATAGTGAATTGACAACTCTGTACTTTATGCTGTGCTTACAAGTGTGGTAGCCATTGTTTGTCACCATAAAACACTATTACAATACCATTGACTATATTCTCTATGCTGTACCTTTCATCCCTGTGACTTATTCATTCCATAATTGGAAGCCTGTATCTCCCACTTTCCTTCACCCATCCCCCAAACCCCTTCCCTTCTGGCAACAACCAAGGCTGTATTTATGGTCTTTTTATGCTTTTGTTTGTTTTTTATATTCCACATATAAGTGAAATTATGGTATTTGTCGTTCTGTCTGACTTATTTCACTTAGCATAATACTCTCTAGGTTCATCCATGTTGTCATAAATGGCAAGCTCTCATTCTTTTTCATGGCTGAGTAATATTCCATTGTGTGTGTGTGTGTGTGTGTGTGTGTGTGTGTGTGTGTGTGTACACACACATCACATCCTTGTGTATTCATCTGTCAGTGGACATTTAGGTTCGTAGTTCTGTTTTTTTTTTTTTTAAGATTTTATTTATTTGAGAGAGAGAGAATGAGAGAGACAAAGCACGAGAGGGAAGAGGGTCAGAGGGAGAAGCAGACTCCCCACTGAGCGGGGAGCCCGACGTGGGACTCGATCCCGGGACTCCAGGATCATGACCTGAGCCGAAGGCAGTCGCTTAACCAACTGAGCCACCCAGGCGCCCTCCGTAGTTCTATTTTTGATTTGAACTTAATTTCAGTGTTCATTCAAGTGGGTTAAACTTGATTTTTTATTTTATTTTATTTTTTTAAAAGATTTTATTTATTTATTTGACAGAGAGAGACACAGCGAGAGAGGGAACACAAGCAGGGGGAGTGGGAGAGGGAGAAGCAGGCTTCCCATGAGCAGGGAGCCCGATGTGGGGCTCGATCCCAGGACCCTGGGATCATGACCTGAGCTGAAGGCAGACGCTTAACGAATGAGGCACCTAGGTGCCCCAAACTTGATTTTTTAGATTAGAAGTCAGTTGTAAGAAGTTAACTTCTGGATGAATAAAAACCATAATCAGACTACATTATGGTGAAAATGTCAAAATGTTGAAACAGACCGTTAGATCAGGCATAAAGAGTTTTAAATGTTTCAGTTAATTATGCAGGTTTGGAGGAGAACTTATTTTTTTAAAAACCTAGATTATTAAATTCCATTTTCTGTTTAATTTTGCCAGTGTTAGTATTTTTGGGTCAGGTATATTTGAAAATGTTTTGTGATACAGTATTTTATTGAAAGAGTAGTCTAAGGCTCATACACATACTATGGCTTCAGAATTTTACACATCTTCCTCAACACAACTAAGAATGGAAATGGGTTTTTTTCACTGTCTTGGGAGCAATTTCTCAGGTAGACTGAGTTGATTCCAGAGCAAGTGGGAGAGCCAGATATTTCCCCTAATCATATATTCTCCATTTCTATTCCCTTGCCGTACTTTGTTTTGTCTGCTATTTCCCATGTTACACTTTTTTTCCCCTAAAGATGGAAAGACCCAGAGCAGAAGGTAGAATGAAAGGTCCACAAGAACAGACACTTTTGTCTGTTTCGTTTATTCCAAGCACCAAGAATAGTTCTTGGCTCATAGAAGGCTCTCAGTGAATATTTGTTGAAAGAATGAAAGAATGAATGAATGAAGAAAAGAAGAAAGGAAGTTGATGCAGGTTCTTAAAATTCTTCCTGGTTAGAACCCTGTTATTTAAAACTTTTTCAGACCACACTTTCACTCACTGGTATCTCACTCAGAAAATTTCTTGAGTCCTGTGCTAGACTTGGCTGTATCATTAACATCAATTATATATAGAGATATATGTGATATCCAAAAGATATATGTGTTTGGCTAAAAGCAAATTGGAAGAAGAGAAAATATTGCACCAAAAGTGAAAGTACTTTTTTTTTAGTAGCCATAATATTATATGACAAGAGAGTACCATATTATAAGGGTCAATTATAGAAGTCAACTTTACTTGGGTATTCATCCTTTCTGATGGCTGAGTAATATTCCATTGTGTATATGGACCACATCTTCTTTATGAAGGTCAACTTTAATAATTTACTTCAGAAATAATATACGATAAGTGTTACTTTAATATCCACTTAAAATTTCTTTTTCTTAAAGATTCTATTTTTTGAGAGAGAGCGAGAGCACGTGTGTGCATGAGCAGGGGGCAGCTGCAGAGACAGAGGGAGAAGCAGACTCCTGGCTGAGCAGGGAGCCCGATGCAGGACTTGATCCCAGGATCCTGGGATCGTGAGCTGAGCTGAAGGCAGAGGCCCAACCAACGGAGCCACCCAGGTGCCCCTCCACTTAAAATTTCTTAAAGCCAAAAGCAATAGGTAAAGTCATAGCAACAAATTAATTTCAATTAAAGATTATTTAATTTATTTATTTATTTTTATTTTTTTAAAAGATTTTTTATTTATTTGAGAGAGAGGGAATGAGAGACAGAGAGCATGAGAGGGAAGAGGGTAGAGGGAGAAGCAGACTCCCTGCTGAGCAGGGAGCCTGATGTGGGACTCGATCCCGGGACTCCAGGATCATGACCTGAGCTGAAGGCAGTCGCTTAACCAACTGAGGCACCCAGGTGCCCTAAAGATTATTTTAATACTCAGTCTTCAAAAATAAATCTACCATGAGTTTCATTTTACATAATCAAGAACCTCTTTTTTGGAGCCCAGGTGTGAATATCAGTGACCTTAGAAATAACTACTTATGTGTTCAACTGATTTTTTTTTAAGGTTTTATTTTTAAGTAATCTCCACAACGAACATGGGGCTCAAACTTATAACCCCAAGAGCAAGAGCTGCATGCTTCACTGACTGAGCCAGCCAGGTGCCCCATGCGTTCAACCAATATTAATTAAGCATCTACTTATCTCTGGTGTTGGCCCTGTACTTGACATAGAGTGGTGAGATAAACAACCTGCTGTATGGAACTTAGCAGTGCCTTCAAGCTCAGATTTATAGGACTGTTGAAAGTATCTCATACTGGGGTGCCTGGCTGGCTCAGATGGTGGAACTTGCAGCTCGGTCTTGGGGTCACGAGCTGGAGCCCCGTGTTGGAGGTAGAGGTTACTTAAAAAAAATATATCTCCTACTAATCATTTTAGGACTCAGTTCAGATGTTGCTTCTTTTAGGCAGCTGCCCTGGAGGGCTCTCTGTGTTAGGTGCTCCTGGTGCTCTTTTAGTTTAGTGATAAGCTTTTTCTTAGCACTGTTTTGTATCGAATTCTTTATATACTAATTTGTCTCTCAGGTAGCTTCATGAGGGTATTTTCCTGTTTGTGTTCTAAGTCCCTGGCACAGTGCCTGCCTGTAAGCATACAAATGTATCAGGAATGAGAAGGGAAAGGCCATACTGCTAATTGTGGGGTATGGCTACTATTGTATAGATCCTTAGAATTACAGGGAAACTATATGAAGGGACAGTCATGGTCAAGCGGAAAACTGTGAAAGAGATTTGGAGTCAGAGGACCAGGTTCCATTGTGGAGGTTTTTGGTGTACCATCTTAATCCTCACAGGAATTTTATGAGGCAAGTGGAATCTTGAGGAATCTGAGGGGCAGAGAAGTAATTCATCCAAAGTGACCAGTAGTAAATGGCAAAACTGACGAAAAGCCTGTTTGACTTAATTCTACTTATTCATCTGTAAAATGGAGATATTCGATTTGCCTTGCATACCTCATAGAGTCATCAAAAGAGATAAATCTGTGTCCAGTAGCTGTAAGTAAAAGCATGAAAAACTTACTTGTTATTATTAGCTATGTGCTAAAATTTGTTTTAACTTTGATGTGATTTTTGCCTAAATTTTTGCCTTATTTGAACTTATCTTTTTGTTCAACTAATGACTGTTGAATAAGAAAATAAGGGCGCCTGGGTGGCTCAGTTGGTTAAGCGACTGCCTTCGGCTCGGGTCATGATCCTGGAGTCCCGGGATCGAGTCCCGCACCGGGCTCCCTGCTCAGCAGGGAGTCTGCTTCTCCCTCTGACCCTCTCCCCTCTCATGCTCTCTCTCTATCTCATTCTCTCCCTCAAATAAATAAATAAAACCTTAAAAAAAAAAGAATTAATTACTACTTTTTTTTTGGTTTTCCCAAATAAAAATAATGTTACGTTCTTTTATCATTTTTTTAGAGATGGAATTCCTGGATAAAGGGTATGCACATTTAAAATTTTGATAAGTGTTGCTGATTGTCCTTCAGAACAGTTTTTATCTTCCAATATGCCAGTTTTTGCTTTTATCCAGAATTCCTGGATAAAGGGTATGCACATTTAAAATTTTGATAAGTATTGCTGATTGTCCTTCAGAACAGTTTTTATCTTCCAATATGCCAGTTTTTGCTTTTATGGCAGTGTAGCGTGTGAGCATCTGTTTCCCCATATCTTTGACAAATCTGGGCATTATCAGTCTTTTAACATTTAGAGAAAAATAATCCAGTTTCAGCTTATCTGTTTGTTTATTTTTAAATATTTTATTTATTTATTTATTTATCTGAAAGAGAGCAAAAGCGAGAGAGATCACAGAGGGAGAAGCAGACTTGCTGCTGAGTAGAGAGCGTGATGTGGGGCCCCTTTCCCAGGACCCCGGGATCATGATCTGAGCCGAAGGCAGCCACTTAACTGACTGAGCCACCCAGGCGCTCAGTTTATCTGTTTATTATTTGTGAAGTTGAACATCTCTTATTGTTTGTTGGTTATTTGCATTTTTAAAATAATTTGCTTGGGCACCTCAGTGGCTCAGTCAGTTAAGTGTCTGCCTTTGGCTCAGATCATGATCTTGGGGTCCTGGGATCGAGTTCTTTATCTGCATTGGGCTCCCTGATCAGCGGGGTGCCTGCTTCTCCCTCTTTGTCTGCTGCTACGCCTGCTTGTGTGCTTTCTCTCTCAAATAAATAAAATCTTTTAAAAAATAAAATAATTTGGGGCGCCTGGGTTGCTCAGTCATTAAGTGTCTGCCTTTGGCTCAGGTTGTGATCCTGGGGTCCTGGGATCGAGCCCCGCATCGGGCTCCTTGCTCCGCGGGAAGCCTGCTTCTCCCTCTCCCTCTCCCTGTGCTTGTGTTCCCTCTCTCGCTGTGTCTCTCTCTGTCAAATAAATAAATAAATAAAATCTTTAAAAAGAAAAATTTGCTTTAGTAGTTTTCCATTTTTCTACTCAGCTATCTTTTATTGATTTGTAGGAACCCTTTTATATATAACATATGTTGTAGATATTTTCAAGTTAGTTGTTTGTATTTTAACTTTTGCTTATGGCATCTTTTATTTTTATGTAATCAAATCTTTTTTATGGATGGTTTCTAGCCTTAATGCTCTTCTTAGGCTTTCCCTTTGCCGAGATTATAAAATTAAGTTTAAAAATCTGTTCCTTTTTCCATTTGTATACTCAGCAAGAATTTTTCTGTGCAGGGAAAAGTGGTTTTTAGATCCATTGTTTGGGAGTATGATTAGCCACTAGACCTGTACATCATTTCATGAAATCTTTGAAAACTGGGAATAATAGACAGGGAATGTTAAGGAGTAAGGTGAAGTCCACTCTCTAAATTGAGGCCAAATTAGTGACCTTCAGATATTTATATACATGATGGCTGCTCATATTAGAGATAATTCTGAAAAGGTAGAATAGACTGGCTTTCATTCTGATGAAAATTCTTTTCCAAAGGTTTAGATTTTCAGTGTATATTGAGTTAGATCACACTGTAATTTCTTTAACTGTTCTGCTGCCGTCAGTATAAGAGTGTGGTAAGTGAGAGAGTAGGGTAGCCTAAAGGAAAGGAGGGGTGCCTGGGTGGCACAGTCAGTTAAGCGGTTAAGTTTCTGACTCTTGGTTTGGTTCAGGTCGTGATCTCAGGGTTGTGAGATTGAGCACTACATGGGGCTCTGCGCTCAGCGTGGTGTCTGCACCCCACCCCCCACCTCCTAGTCTCTCTCTCAAATAAATAAATCTTTAAAAAAAATAAAGGAAGAGAAAGGGGATGTGAATAGAAGGGATTACTTGGGAAGGAAAGGGTAACAATGCTGAGGAGTGGCAATATGGAACAGACAAAAATCAGAGAGCCTCAATATAACCAACAATTCCATTTCCTGAATTATGTTTTGTTTTCTTTCTCTGTGTGGTTTTAAGCATTTGTTGTCCTAATACAGATTGAAAACCAGCACTGACTTTAACCTGATTGTTAATACTCAGTTTTGGTATTTCCATGGCGCACGTGCCATGCCATGCTGTGCAGTGTGCGTGTGCAAACAATCATCACTATTTGAATGAAGAATCATTTGGTAATTTTAAAAGTGAAACTCCGATGTGAAACTTTCATTTCCTCCAGAAGCAATAAAGTAAGTGGTTGTAAACCTCAAACCCAATTTTTTGCAATTTATACGGACGACTGTGGCTTTCTTTAGCACCTGACACAGATGTCTTAGTTTCAAAGCTGAGGTATCTGCTTCATAAACAGTATTTTTAGACTTAGATTTTATTAGGATGGGTTTATGACTTTTGTATATTAAGATATTTACAAAAGATTACATAAAACCAGGAAAGTCTATAATCTTATTAAAAGAAAACTTAAGGTGTCTGTGTACCTCATTTATCTGCTTTGTTTATTTGCTTAGACACAAAGCTATTTGTGTGTGTGGGGGTGTGTTTGTGCACACATGCATGCGTGTGGATAACACTTATTTGGGATTTTTGACATTTTAAGAGTATGACATTTACCGCCAGGATCTAGGAAATAATTGTTAACTTTCCTATACTTCACAAAGTGCTTTTAACAGGCATTTTCCTCCCTAAAATAGATAGGTTGGAACAGGTAAAAAGGATTGAAAACTCAAGACTATAACCATTAAGGGTAGGAAGAGCAGAACACCTGGTTCTTGAACCCCATTCTTAGGAATTCAGATCCTTATTCAGGTTTCATTATTCTGTGTTCCTTATATCCTTGCCTGGGAGCAGAGATAATTGAAAATAGACATGTGTCAATGATATGAAGGTATAATAGTTCATAAATGAGGGGAAGGGAAGCTTTTTACTGAGCCCAAATTAAGTAATTCTCATAAAGCATAGGTAGTATTAGTTCCACTTTACTGATGGGAAAACAGATTAAAGTAACCTGCCCAAGGTCACACATAAAAATAACTACAGCAGAGATTCAGACTGAGGCTTTCTGATTCTAAGGTCTCTTCCCATTCTCTACACCATACTTTCTTCAAAGCTAAAATCAAAAGTAGGGAAGGATATGTATGCAAAAGATAAAAGTGAGTGATTTAAATTGTAAATTAGATTGTAAATGTTTCATTATGATTGAATTTTAATTCAGCAGCATAACAAGGGGATAGAGCAATTAAAGAGATTATTGTAATAAGCATCAAAATATTTTTTGAGAATTTGGAAAAATCATATAAAGAAAAGTAATTTCTAAGGTTTTTAGTTATTAAGGTCTTAAATGATCAGGGTTGTGAGAGTTATCTTTCTCTCAAATTGGAGTATAAATCCCATGGTCAAGGATTATACTCTTCAACATTTGTCTTCTCCCTCACTCTGCCTGGAGTGGTGGGATGAGCATATGCATGTATGAACAATAAATACTTGTTACTTGCCTCTTTAGTAATTGTGCTGTTGTTAAGAAAAATTTCACTTGCTTATTTCTGTCCTGTTTTTGGCCAATTCTGAGAATTAATATTATTTTTCCTTGGGCAAATTATTTTTAACTTAGGTAATTTTATCAGTTAATTTTTGCATGTGAAATGAATGCTGTTGCACACATGGAACTATCTGATTATGAAGAAATTATTGAAGGTAAACCAGTGTGTGTGTAAAGCCGTCCCTTTTTGTAGTTGAAATTCAAATTTTGTGCAGTTAATGTTTGTTTACGCATGTCGTTTTTTTGCTTTTAGGATATTCGGAAATTCTTTGGGGTTATACCAAGTGGAAAGAAACCTGTAAGTGAAACAGTAAAGAAGAATGAGAAAACAAAGTCCGCTGAAGAAACTTTAAAAGCAAAGAAAGGAATAAAGGAAATCAAGGTCAGTTTTCTAGATGCAATACTGAATCGTGTAAAAAGTTAAATTCAGTTCCTAGACTTGATATGTTGGGAGCCTGAGGTAAATACAGATTCCAACCCCTTTTGCAGAGGAAGAAGATAAGTGTATTTCTAATTAGTGTAGCTCACTGCATTCGTTGCTTGTTTTTCTGAAGTAGAGATGGAAGCCTTTTTAGTTGTTAAAACTTTGCATTTTGTGACCAAAGTTTGTTCTTAGAGACCTGAGCCCCAGGTGAAAGGTGTTGGGCTTCCGGTGAAGGAAGGCTTTGGAGGAAAGCTTTATTCTTTTCTCTGTCTTCCTTGGGCCTCAGAATTTAAGGTACAATGTCATTGTAGGAAGCAGGCGATGGCTACAATAGGGTGTCTGAGTTAATATTATTCCACTTTGTGTAAAATGTAAGAATTTTGCAAATCTACAGGTCTGTTTATCACCACTTCATCTTTTATGTTTTACTTGTCATATATATTATATTTACATTTGTTAATACTCCACATTCAGTGTAATAATTTTTGCTCTAAACAGACACATATTTTAAAGAAATTAAAAGGAAAAATGGTCTTTTATGTTTACCCACATATTTGCCATTTCTGGTGCTTTTCATTTCTTAGTGAAGATAAGAATTTCTGAATTTCTATGTCATATCATTGTTTTTAAACCTGAAGAGTTTTCTTCATCATTTTTTTTAAAGATTTTATTTATTTGACAGATAGAGACACAGTGAGAGAGGGAACATAAGCAGGGGAAGTGGGAGAGGGAGAAGCAGGCTTCCCATAGAGCAGGGAGCCCGATGTAGGGCTCAATCCCAGGATCCTGGGATCATGAGCTGAAGGCAGATGCTTAATGACTGAGCCACCCAGGCCCCCCATTCTTTATCATTTCTTGTAGTATAGATCTTTTGGTAACAAATTCTGTTAAGTTTTTGTTTATTTAATAATATATTTTGTTTTCATTCTTGGAGGATACTTTTGCTGGTTATAGAATTTTGGATTGACAGTTTTTTGTTTCGGCACTTTGAAGATGTTTCATTGTCTTTTGGTCTCTTTTTTTCTGGAGAGATATTAGCAGTTGTTTGTATTGTTTTCTTTTGTACATTATGTTATTATTTTTCTTATGCTGACTTTAGGATTTTATCTTTGGTTATTAGCTTTGACTGTGGTATGCCTGGGTGTGGTTTTCTTGTGTGTATCCTGTTTATGGTTTCTGAGCTTCTTGAATCTATAAATTTATAAATCTCACCAAATTTGGGAACTCTTTGCCATTTTTTCTTCAAATGTATTTCGGCCTCATTCTCTTTCTCCTCTTCTGGGATTCCAGCTATACACATATTAGAATCTTGATATTGTCTCATAGCTCATTGAGGCTTCTTCATTTTTATCCTTTTTTTCTCTTCGGATTGTATAATTTCTCTATTACTGTCTTCAGGTTCACTGATATTTCTTCCTCTCCAGTTTGCTGTTACACCTATTTAGTGAATACTTTATTGTGAATATTGTATTTTTTTCAATTCTAGAATTTCCACTTGTTTCCTTTTCATACTTTTTATTTCTCTTCTTTATGTTCTTGAATGTAGTTATAATAGCTACTTTAAACTTTTGTCTGCTAATACTAACATATTAAGATTGGTCTCAGTTAAATGCCTTTTCTCTTGAGTCTGTGGCTTAAATATTAGTTCGGGCTCCTGTGACAAAATACCATACACTGGATTGTTTAAACAACAGGAATTTATTTTCTTACAGTTCTAGAGACTAAAAGTCTATGATTAAGGTTCCAGCCAGTTCAGTTCCTGGCTAGAGCTCTTTCTGGATCATATATGGCTACCTTCTTCTGGGTCCTCACATAACCTTTTCCTGGTGTGAGCACATGGGGAGAGAGAGAGCTAGTGAGTGTGTAGACACATGTGTGTGAGTGAGCTCTCTGGTATCTCTTCTAAGGATATTAAGCTTATCAGTTCAGAGTCCCATCCTTATGACCTCATTTAACCTTAATTACTTCCTAGAGACTCCATCTCCAGATACAGCCGCAATGGGGGTGAAGGGGCTCAGCATATGAATTTTGAGGGATACAAGCATTCAGTCCAAGCATTTTGCCAATGGCCCCCCAAATTCATGTCCTTCTCATATGCAAAATATGTTCATTCCATCTTAACAGCCCCCAAAAATCTGAACTGATTGCAATATCAACTCTAAAGTCCAAAGTCTTATCTAGATATCATTTAAATCAGATATGGGTGAGACTCAAGGTATGATTCATCCTAAGGCAAAATTTCTCTTCATCTGTGAACCTGTAAAACCGGACAAGTATGTGTTTCTAAAATATAGTGGTGGGACAGGCATAGAATAGACATTTTCATTTCAAAAGGGAGAAATCACAAGGAAGAAAGGGATGATGGGTCCCAAAGAAGTCCAAAACCTAGCAAGGCGAATTCTCTTAGATCTTAAAGCTTGAGAAAATCTTCTTTAGCTGGATGCCCTGCCTTCTGGATCCACTAGAGCAGTGGTCCCATCCCACAGCTCTGCAGGGTGGTCCCACTCCCAAGGCTTCTGGATAGAGGCTGATCTTTGAAACAAGAAATAAGACAGCCCTGATGATCTGTGAATCACCTTCATCTCCCTTTTGGAGAATAGTGCAGGTTTGCAGTTGATTCTACCAGCCTTCCTTCATTTTGTCTCTTTCATTTCAAACTAGCAGTGTTTTTGCTTGTGTAATCCCATCATCTCTTTATTGAGTGATAGTCCAGCCACACTTTTGGTGTTCTTTTTAGAACACGCATTCTCATTTTTTGCAATATAGACAAGTTGAGTATTTTCCAAATCTTTTAAGTCTTGGTTCGTTTTTGCTTAACAATTCAGTTCATTTCTCTCCTCTTGGATTTTACTGTAGAGGACCCAGGTTTTACCTTCCAACATTTTACTTAGAAATCTCCTCAGCTAAATATTCAGTTTCATTGTTCATAAGTTCTATCTTTCACAAAGCACTAAAACACAATTTAGCCAAGTTCTTTGCCATTTTATAACAAGCATTGCCTCTTTCTCCGATTTCCAACAATCTGTTCCTTATTTCTGTCTGAATCCTTACCAGAATGGTCTTTCATGTTCATATTTTACCAACATTCTATTTATGATACGTATATTCTCTAAGATGATAGAAGCTTTCACTATAGCTCTTATCTTTTCTCCCTGAGACCTTATTGGAGTTGCATTTAATGTCCATATTACTACGAACAGTCCCTTCACAGGAGCCTACATCCACATTTTACAGAATTTTTCTTTTTATGTATTTATTTTGTTTATTGAAGTACAGTTGATACTGAATGTTACATGAGTTTCCGGTGTACAGCATCATGATTCAACAACTCTGTGCTATGCTATGCTCACAAGTACAGCTATCATCCATAACTATACAACACTGTTACAGTATCACAGACTGTGTTCCTTATGTGCTATACCTTTCATCCCCATGCTTGATTCAGTTCATAACTGGAAGCCTATACCTGTCACTCCCCTCTCCCCTATTTGCCCATGCCCCCAGCCTCTGGCAACCACCAGTTAGTTTTCTGTATTTATAGGTCAGTTTCTGTTTTGTTTGTTCATTTTGTTTTTTAAATTCCACTTATAAGTGAAATTACACAGTATTTGTCTTTTGTTGTCTGACTTCACTTAGTGTAATACTGTCTAGTTGTCACAGATGGCAAGATCTCATTCTTTTTTATGGCTGAGTAATATTTGTGTGTGTGTGTGTATGTATGTTTATGTGTATATCTCACATCTTTATTGATGGACATTTATTTAAGTTGCTTTCATATCTTGGCTATTGTAAATGCAGTAAATGTAGGGGTGTATATTTCTTTTTGAATTAGTGTTTTTGCTTTCTTTGGGTAGATAGTAGTGGAATTATCAGATTGTATGCATTTCTATTTTTAATGTTTTGAGGAGCCTCCATACTGTTTTCCACAGTGGCTACACCAGCTTGCATTCTTACCAACATTGCATGAGTGTTTTTTTTTTTCCTCCGCATACTCACCAACACTTGTTTCTTGTCTTTTTGATTCTAGATATTCTGACAGGTTTACTGTGATATCTCATTGTGGTTTTGATTTGCCCTAATGATGAGTGATGTTGAGCATCTTTTCATGTGTCTGTTGGCCATCTGAAGGTCTTTTTGGGTTCTCTGCCCATTTTCTTAATCAGATTATTTGGGTTTTTTGGTGTTGAGTTGTAGAAGTTCTTTATATACTTTGGATATTAACCCCTTATTGGATATATTGTTTGCAAATATCTTCTTCCATTCAGTATGTTGCCTCTTCATTTTATTGATGGTTTCCTTTGCTGTGCAAAAGCTTTTTGATGTAGTCTCAGTAGTTTTATTTTTGCTTTTGTTTCCCTTGCTGAAGGAGGCATCTAGAAAAAAGGTTGCTAAAAGGTTGATACCAGAGAGATTACTGCCTTTGTTTTCCTTTAGGAGGTTTATGGTTTCAGGTCTAACATTTAGGTCTTTAATCCATTTTGAGTTTATTTTGTTTATGGTGTAAGAAAGGGTCCAGTTTCATTCTTTTGCATGTAGCTATCCATTTTCCCAGCACCGTTTGTTGAAGAGACTATCTTTTTCCCATTGTATATTTTTGCCTCCTTTGTTGTAGATTAATTCAGTATATAAGTGTGGGTTTATTTCTAGGCTCTCTATTCTGTTCCATTGATCTAGGCATCTATTTTGAGCCAGTACCGGACTGTTTTGATTACTGCAGCTTTGTAATATATGTTGAAATGTGGGATTATGGTACCTCCAGTTTTGTTCTTCTTTTTCAAGATTGCTTTGACTATTTGGGATCTTTTATGGTTCCATACAAATTTTAGTATTTTTTGTTCTAGTTCTGTATATGTGCTGCCGAAGCGAGCACTTTTGTTGTAGTTCTGTGAAAATTGATGTTGTCGTTTTGATAGGGATTGCATTGAATCTGTAGATTACTTTGGGTAGAATGGATGTTTTAATAATATTCTTCCAATCCATAAGCCTGGAATATCTTCATTTGTGACATCTTCAGTTTCGTTCATCAATATTTTATAGTCTTCATAGTACAGATCTTTCATCTTCTTGATTAAATCTGTTTCTAAGTATTTTATTCTTTTTGGTGCTATTATAAATAGAATTGTTTCCTTAATTTCTATTTCTGATATGTCGTGATTAGTATATAGAGACACAGATTTCTGTATATTTTCTATCCTGTGACTTTACTAAATTAATTTATTCTTACGTTTTTTTGGTGGAGTTTTTAGGGTTTTCTATGAATAGTATGTCATTGGCAAATAGTGACGATTTATTTCTTTACCAGTTTGGATGCCTTTTATTTCTTTTTCTTGTCTGGTTGCTGTGGCTAGGACTTTCAGTACTAGTACATTTATTTTTTAATTTCTTCTTTGATTTCGTCATTGACACATCAGTTGTTTAGTAGCATGTTGTTTAAACTCCACATCTTTGTGGGTTTTTTCCCAGTTTTTTTCTTGTAATTGATTCTTAGTTTCATACCATTATGGTTGGAAAAGATGCTCGATATGAGTTTAGTTTTCTTAAATTTATTGAGACTTATTTTGGGGCTTAACATGTTATTTATCTTGGAGAATGTTCCATGTGCACTTGGAAAGAATATGTATTTGGTTGTTTTTGGATGGAATGTTCTGTATATATCTGTTAAGTCCATCTGGTCTTATTGCTTCCTTATTGATTTTCTGTTTGGCTGATCTATCCACTGATGTAAAGGGGTGTTAGAATTCCCTACTATTGTCGAATTACTGTCAATTTCTTCCTTTACATCTCTTAATCTTTGTGTTATGTATTTAGGTGCTTCTATGTTTGATGCATAGATATTTACAATTCTTACATCCTCTTGTTGGATCAATCTCTTTATCGTTATATAATGCCATTTTTTTTTTAATTTTATTTATTTGACAGAGAGACACGGCGAGAGAGGGAACACAATCAGGGGGAGTGGGAGAGGGAGAAGCAGGCTTCCCCGTGGAGCAGGGAGCCTGATGTGGGGCTCGATCCCAGGACCTGGGATCATGACCTGAGCCGAAGGCAGATGCTTAATGACTGAGCCACCCAGGCGCCCTTGTAATGCCATTTTTTGTTTCTTGTTACAGTCTTTGTTTTAAAGTCTGTTTTGTCTGATAAAAGTATTGCTACCCTGGATATGTTTTTTTAGTTTCCATCTCTTCACTTTCAGTTTGTCTGTGTTTTTAGGTCTGACGTGAGTCTGTTGTAGGTAGCATATAGATGGGTCTTGTTTTTTTCCATCCACTCTATCACCCCTGTCTTTTTTTTTTTTTTCTTTTTTAACCCCCTGTCTTTTGATTGGAACATTTAGACCATTTATGTTTAATTATTATTATTTTTAAAAATTTTTATTAACATAATGTATTTGTTTCAGGGGTACACGTCTGTGATTCATGAGTCTTACACAGTTCACAGCACTTACCATAGTACATACCCTCTCCAATGTCCATCACCCAGCCACCCCATCCCTCCCACCCTCCTCCACTCCAGCAACCCTCAGTTTGTTTCCTGAGAGTAAGAGTACATTTAGAGTAATTATTGATAGGTATGTACTTATTGCCATTTTCTTAAATAATTTCTGATTATTTTTGTAGTTCTTCTCTGTTCCTTGCTTCTCTTGCTCTCTTTCCTTGTCATTGATAACTTTCTTCAGTGTTGTGCTTGTCTTTATTTTTTTGTGTATCTGTTACAGGTTTTGGCTTGTGGTTATTAGGTTCCTATATAACATCCAAGTATATGGTAGTTTATATTAAATTGATGATCACTTAAGATCAAACACATTCTAAAATAACTTCATTTTTACTACTCTCTGTCCACCTTTTCTATATATGTTATTAGATTTTACATCTTTTTATTATGGGAGTCCCCTTAACTAACTTTTTAAAATATAGTTGATTTTATTACTTTTGTTGTTTGACCTTTATACTAGCTTTATAAGTGATTGCTCTACTACCTTTACTGTGCTTGCTTAATGAAATTTTTTTATTTTCATAATTCTCTTCTAATTAGTCTTTTTTATCCACTTAAAGAAGCCCTTTAACATTTCTTGTAAAGGCCAGTTTACTGGTGACGAAATCCTTTACTTTTTGTTTATTTGGAAAGCTCTTTATCTTTCCTTCAATTCTAAATGATAACCTTGCTGGGTAGAGTATTCTTGGTTGTAGGTTTTTTCCTTTTAGCACTTTGAATATATATGTCATGCTTCTCCCTTCTGGTGTATGTAATAGTTTCTGCTGAAAAATCAGATGATCGCCTTATGGGGTTTCCCTTGTAGGTAATTATTTGCTTCTTTCTTACTGCTTTTAAAATTCTTTATCGTTAATCTTTGACATTTTCTTATTATGTGTTGTGGAATTCCTTGGGTTCATTTTGTTTGGAACTTTTTGGGCTTCCTGAATCTGGATATCTGTTTCCTTCTCCAGGTTAAGGAAGTTTTCAGCTATTATTTCTTCAAATAAGTTTTTTGCCCCTTTGTCTCTCTCTCTCTCGCTCAGCTTCTTCTGAGACCCCTGTAATGTAAATGTTTGTTTGCTTGATGTTTTCGAAGAGATCCTTAACCTGTTCTCATTTTTTAAAAAAAATTCTTTTTCGTTTTTGCTGTATGGCTTGGGTGCTTACCATTAGTCTGTCTTCCAGATTGCTGATCTGTTCTTCTGCATTCTCTAATATGCTGTTGATTACCTCTAGTGTATTTTTCATTTCATTTATTGTATTCTTCAACACCTGTCCTTTTTAATATTTTCTCTCTCTTTGTTGAAGTTCTCACTGACTTCATCCACTCTTCTCTCCAGTTGGTGAGCATCTCTATTCTATGATCATTAATTTTTTTTTTTAAGTTTGAAATGTTTAGCAGATAGCTTGGTTATCTCTGTTGCATTTAGTTCTTTTTCTGAGGCTTTGTCTTGTTCTTTCATTTGAAGCATATTTCTCTGTCTTCTCATTTTGCTTGACTTCCTGTGTTTGTTTCTATGAATTAGGTGGAACAGATATTTCTCCTAAACTTGAAGGAATGATCTTGTGTATGGTCATCCCCTGTGTAGCTGCATGTGCTTGGTTACTTTGGCTGGCTGGCTGAAGTTGTAGCTGGTGGTCCTGGGGCACTGTGTGCTGGGGTGCCCTGGTGGGATGGCCTGAGCTGAAGTGGGTGTGGGCTGGGGTGGTCCTAGGGCTCTCTGCGTAGAGGGTGCCCTGGCAGGACCTCTGAAGCTGAAGTAGGTGCAGGTTAAGGTATGCTGGGTTGCTCTGTACAGGGGTGCCCTGTGAGTTGTCTGGATCCAAAGCAGGAATGGGCTGGGTGGTCCCCAGGCACTGCACAAAGTACCCTGGTGAGTCATCTGGAACCCAAACACGTGTGTTCTTGGGGAGCTCTGCATTGGGGGTGCCCTGGCAAATTGTCTGGAGCCATAGTGGTGTTTTGGGGTGGCTTGTGTCTGTGTCACCTTGGCAAGACAGCTCGCACTGTAGGAAGTAGCCGACCAGAGATGTGGGGTGTGTTGTTTTGAGGTCACATGGGTGGGGTGTCTAGGGCTGGTGTGGGATGGGGCCTGGGGCTTATTGAGGTGATAGGCCAGCAAGGGCACTAGGACCCTGCTCCTGACCATGCTGTCAAGGTGGAGGGAGAATGTAAACCTTGGCCCCTCCAACCTGGAGAGAGTTCCAGCAGCTCCCCCATCATTTGGTGGAGTTTTAGGGCTGAATTTTTTGTAATCTAGTTACTCTTTTAAACCACGGCCTTTTTTCTCTGCCCCAGGGAAGATGAATCTGCTTATGGTCCCTCAGTAGTTTCTGTCCCTAATGCAGTTCACAGTGACAGGTGGGGGTTCCTTTCGTTACCCTGTCTCTGTTTCTCTTGCCGTTGTCTATGTGGTCTCTCTTTTGTTGTGCAGAAGCTGTTCAGTCAGCTCTCAGTTCTTCAGGAGGAATTGCTCTAAAAATAGGTATGATTTGGTTATGTCCTGTGGAGGTGAGTTCATTGCCATCTTGGACCAGAAGTGCTAGGCTTTTTTTAAGCACACACATCAGAAACTTTCCAGCCTTCATCATAACCCAGTTCCAAAGCCACTTCCATATTTCAGGTATTTTTTACTGCACCACTCCATTTCATGGTAACAAACTCTGTATGAGGATTCTCCAGAGAAATAGAATCTAGAAGGAGATTTATTTTAAAGAATTCATGCATGTGATTATGAGGGCTGACAAGTCTCTAGACCTACAGTTGGGCAAGCTGGAGACTTAGGATAGCTGACGGTATAGTTTAAGTGTGAGTCTGAAGTCCTATGAACTAGGAGATCCAGTAGTGTGATTGCAGGCTCAAGCCTGCTGGCCAAGGGTAGTAGGCTTGAGACTTAGGAATAGTTGATGTCCCAGGTTGAAGGCAGTCAGGAAGGAGGAATTCTCTTATTTGGGAGAGGGTTAACCTTTTGTTCTCTTCAGACCTTCAACTGATTGGATCAGGTTCACTCACGTTAGGGAGAGGAATCTCCTTTAATCAGTCTATTGATTTAAATGTTAGATTCACCGAAAAACACCTTCATAGAAACACTCAGGATAATGTTTGTTGTAATATCTGGGTACTTTGTGGCCCACGCAAGTTAACAGGTGAAATTAAGCATTGCAGGTCACATTTCCTACTTTTTTGTGTGTGTGTCTGGTTATTTTGGATTTATGTTGGATAGTGTGAATTATATAGTATAGGAAATTTGGATTCTGTTATATTCCTCCAAAGAGTGTTAATTCTTTTGGCTTAGCAGGCAGTTAATTTAGCTGAAATCAAACTCTGAACTCTTGTCTCCTCTTTGATGGGCAGCAGATGAAATCTTTGTTCAATTCTTTTATCCTTAGCAGGGCACTGGGAGTTGTTCCATTCATATGTAGTTCAGGAGACAGCCACAGATTTGGGCTAAGTTTACTTGCAGAATTTGAGACTTGCCTTCTGTGGCTCTCTATTTTCTGGGAGTTAGTAATAGTTGATTCTAACTCTCCCCTGTAGTCTGGTGGTGTATTTGAATTATAATAGTTCATTTATCTCATTTTCTTACAAGGTAGTTGCTTGTTCTTATACTTTTCAAATTTCAGTGTAATGAACAGAAGCATATTTCTTTTTTTTAAAGATTTTATTTTATTTATTCACTCCCCCAAATTAATTAATTAATTAATATAGCATGCACACGAGTGGGGTTGGGGCCAAAGGGAGAAGGAGAGAGAGAGAATCTCAGTGCAGAGTCTGATGCAGGGCTTGATCTCACGATCCTGAGATCATGACCTGAGCTGAAATCAAAAGTTGGATGCTTAACCAACTGAGCCACCCAGCTTCTCATAAGATTTTATTTTTAAGTAATCTCTACACCCAGTATGGGGCTTGAACTCACAACTCTGAGATCAAGAGTCATATGCTCTAACCGACTGAGCCAGCCAACCACCCCATTTCTATTTTATAATTGGTTATAGGTTTTTGTTTTGTTTTGTTTTTACTGCTTTCTTGATGCTTTTTGGGAAAATTTAAATATGTTAGAAATGTATAACTACAAAATATAATACCTTTTGCCTCAGTTATATTTAGTTTTCTAACATGAATTGGGCAGTGGTGGGCCCACAACTCCTTAACTTTTATTTGTTTCTTTCATTTTTAGTAAGCCTTTGCCTTGTAATATCTGACATCCTTTTACACTTTGTTATATATGTAGATTAGTGTTGAAAGTGGAGTTGATTAGTAATACAGCTTTTTCTGTATTTCTTTTTTCCCCATATGATGGAATTATTGTCTGGCTTTTTTTTTTCAGTTTTATTAAGAAATAATTGACATATATAGCTATATAAGTTTGAGGTGTACAGCATGATGGTTTGACTTACACTTGTGTAATGATTACGATAGGTTTAGTTAACATCCATTATTTCATATGGATATAGTAAAAGGAAAATTTCTCCTGTGATGAGAAATTTTAGATCTACCCTCTGAACAAGTTTCCTACGTATCAGATAGCAGTGTTAACTATAGTCATCATGTTGTATATTACATCCCTAGGACTTATAACTAGAAGTTTATACCTTTTGACCACCTTCCTCCAGTTGTACTTCCCCTCACCCCCTGCCACTAGTAACCACAAATCTGATCTCTTTTTCTATGAGTTTGGTATGTTTTTTGTTTGTTTTAGAGTCCACATATAGGTGGGATCATACAGTGTTTGTCTTTGTCTTATTTCACTTAGCATAATGCCTTCAAGGTTATCCATGTTGTTGCAAATGATGGGATTTCCTCTTTTTTTAAGTGTATCACAACTTTATCCTTTCCTACTTTGATGGTTACTTAGGTTGTTTCCATGTCTTGGCTATTATAAATAATGCTTCTGTGAACATGAAGGGTGCACATATCTTTTTGAGTTAGTGTTCTTGTTTCCTTTGGTTATATTTCCAGAAGTAGAATTGCTGGATCATATGGTAGTTAAAAAAATTTTTGAGGAACCTGTGTACTTTTCCATAGTGACTGTACCATTTTATAGTCCCACCAGCAGTCCAGAAGAGTTCCTTTTTCTTCATATCCATGCAGGTGTTTGTTATCTCTTCTCTTTGTGATGGTGGATCTGGCTTATTCTTTAGCCTAAGTAGGGCATTAATGACATTTTTGGGCTGTATAATTCTTTGTTGTGGAGGACTATCTTGTGCATTGTAGGATGTTTAGAAACATCCCTGGTCTACCATCTACCCATTAGATGCCATTAACCCCTCCCCCCAGTTATGACAAGCAAAAATGTCTCCTTGGGGACAGAATTACTGAGCTCAAGTCTAATGAGAAAAAAAAAACAGCTAAGTTATACAGACTTTTGTGTGTTCTAATTATACTGTGATGTTTACAGGTAAATAGTTCTTGTAAAGAAGATGACTCTAAACAGAAGCAACCAAACAAGAAAAAGAGGATCATCTATGATTCAGGTAATATTTCTTCTGGGGAGCTTTAAAGTTTTAAAATAATTTTATATCCCTCAGAACAGTGTTTTCCAAACTGATGTTCTGAGACACACAGTTCTCTCTGATGTTATAATAGGTCCTGTGAGGAGAGGGCTCTGTGCTCAAAGTTGGGAACAGTTTTATTATACTGTAGAACTTATCAGAGCTGAAATGTGTTAATGTATTAAATGTGTTTGTTCAAGGGGGTATGTAATATACATAGCATGTCTTAAACTTATTTTGAATATGGCATATTTATTGTTTAAAACTATTCATACTAACTTGCAGCTGAGCTTCTTGGAAACTGAATTTGAAAAATAGTGCTTTAGAATATATTGCTTTAGAAACAAAGATCTAAAATTTAATTTTTGTGCTTTTAATATGGTCGTCTTTTGTTGGATTTAAAATGGAACAAGCACCATATAAAATATTTGAATATACTTTTAAGATGGGGAGTGTGTATTTTTATGCATGCCTTTTATGATGTTAAAATAATGGTAGAATTCAGAAAGTTTTAGATTTTACTTTTGTGGAGAAGATCCATCTGGTGTGAATTCTTAAAACTAAAAAGGTAACCTAAGGAAACATTTATAGATTGTTAGGATTTGACAGTGATAGCAAAGATTCTGACTCCATCCTAAAAATACTTGAGTGTTTATTGTGAGTCTTCTACTGCCGTATATTGTAAGGAATTTGAAATAAATACACATCCCCATTCCCTGGGAGTTTGTGTCTTTTGGGAAACTGAAAATTTAATTACTTGATGCAGTTTAGAATAATATGAAACAGGATTTATAAATGCATGGTTCAGAGGAAAAGGAAGGACACTAAAGTTTATGAAACTTCTATTTTTGTACTACTTTGTTTTGGTTTGTATTTAAGTGTCTTGGGTGGTTAGGTTGTGGTAGACAGACCAGGGCTCCCAAAGATGTCCACACCCTAATTCCTAGAACCTGTGAATATGTTAGGTTACATGACGAAAGGGGAATTAAAGTTGTAAATGGCATTAAGGTTGATAATCATGACCTTAAAGTAGGCAGATTATCTGGGGGTGGGCCCATTGTTTTCACAAGGAAGGTGGAGGCAGGAGAGAGAGATGGAGAGAGAGAGAGAGAGAGATTAACTGTGAAGAAAGAGAACCAGAGAGATGGCCGCATGAGAAGGATTTTGCCTGATGTTGCTGGCTTTGAAGATGGAGGAAGGAAGCCATAAACTAAGGAATGTTAACAATCATTAGAAACTGGAAAAGGCAGGGAAATGGATTTTTCCCTAGAGTATCCAGAAAAGAGTCATAGCCCTGCTGACACTTTGATATTAGCCCAGTGAGACCCCTATGGGATTTCTAACTTCCAGAACTATAAGATAATATATTTATGTTGTTTTAAAATCACTACAAAAAAAATTTGTGGTGATTTGTTATGGTAACAAAAGAAAAGTAAGACAAAGGTTTAACGCAAGTAGAAGTAACCTGTGAGAATTCACAGTAAGAGTTTTGCCTTGAAATGGGCCTTGAGGAATTGGTTAACAATAATCACTTTAAAAACACACTGTATTTTACTATTTCTTTTGAGAGTTTTGTTTGATTTTCCTCTCATGTACAGATTCAGAATCAGAGGAGACAGTGCAGGTAAAAAATGCCAAAAAGCAACCAGAGAAATTGCCATTGTCTTCTAAACCTGGTAAAATTCTACGCCAGGATCCTGTTACATACATTTCAGAAACAGGTAAGGTATTGAATATGTTTATTGTTTTAGAGAGGAGTAGTGTGTGTTGTGTTCTTGAGCTTCTTATTGGTGTCTGGATGTACCTCTTTCACTTTGAATTGAATTTCTGTTCCCTTTTTTGCATTGTTTATATTTATCAGAGGAAGGCTGTAATCATCTTTGGCATTTTCTGTGGGTTAAGGGCCATTGTAAGGACCAATTACAGGGGAATTGGCCTTGGGATTTTTTTAAGGTTTTTTTTTTTTAAGATTTATCTATTTATTTAGAGAGAGTGTGGGTGCATGAGCATGAGTGGGGGAGGGGCAGAGGGAGAGGGAGAGAGAGCATCCCCAAGCAGACTCCCCACTGAGGGCATAGCCTGATGTGGGCCCGATCCTGAGACCCTGAGATCATGACCCAGTCTGAAACCAAGAGTCAGCCATTTAACTGACTGAGCCACCCAGGTGCCCCTAGATGTTCTATATTGAATAAAATGAAGTTCTGTCTTGAATCATAAATTAAAATATTATTGGTGTGTTTTAAAACTTCTTTTTTATGTAAGTTTTTTTATCTTGCATTCTAAAGTCATCATAAGCTAAGTATATAACGGTTATTCATATTTGTGATTTATAAAATCTAGCACAGGGGCGCTTGGGTGGCTCAGTCAGTTAAGTGTCTGACTTTGGCTCAGGTCATGATCTCAGGGTCCTGGGATGGAGTGCAGCGGCAGCTCTGCGCTCAGCAAGGAGTCTCCTTGTCCTTCTGCTCCTTCCCTTGCTCATGCTCTCTCTCCCTCAAAATAAATAAATAAATAAAATCTTTAAAAAGATATATAATCTAGCACAGATGTGATCTGAATTCCTTGTATTCTCTTGTGACACTAAAGACTTAGCACTGACTTTTTAAAAGATTGTTTTTGTACTTAAATTTATTTGTTTGATCTGTTTTGAGTGGTCAGAAAGCAAAAGACATTTATAAATAATTGCACACTAATCTTAAAATGGTAAAATAGTATAAATGATTGTTTCATAGAGAGTATTCCTTTATGGTGAGGAACTCTGAAGTGTCATCTGAGAAAAACTCAGATGCATTCATTGTTAAGTCATTTTGATTCTGGCATTGTTAACTACTAGAGGAAACCATAACAGGAATGAAAGGTTAGATGTAGTAATATTCAGATTCACAGAGCCTGTTGAATCATTTCCTGCATAGAAATGCTTGAAGGGGCCATGAAAGCATCTCATAGGTTACTGATTTGTTTATATTGAAGAAAACCTCTGAAACCATAATTTTTAGCACTCTGCTACTTGTATTGCTAGTGAAGTGAATACACCTGGTTTGAAGAGACAGGGTAAAAGCTACATAATTATTTTGGTACGGCATATTACAACTTAAATACAACAAACATTTATTGTTTTTTTACATCCCGGATACTAGGAGCTGGGGGTGCAAAAGATGACCAAAGACTCCCAAGTACATGGAGTCTCTTGAGGCAGCGATAAGTAGTTAGGCAGAGTGCTTGAAGGGTCTGATTTGATTTGAAGGGTGAGCAGGTGATGGAGGGAAGGACATGTCAGTTTAGGGGGATGGGATTATTTAAGGCACAGCATCCAGCACGGGGATTGGTATGTTCATAGGACACAGAAGAGACTGCTTGCCCACATGATGAGGAGTGGTGGGAGGTAGGATGAAGGAAGACCTTGAAAGCTAGGCAGATGAATTTAGACTTAACATAGCAGGGAAAAGGAAGCCATTGAAGTTTTTGAAGAGAGTTGTGGAATGATGAAAGTATTTAAGGGTGATTGCTAGATTACTAGTGTTCAGGGTGGGATGGAGAATATAGAAATTGTAGTGAGGGAAGTGAAGCTTTTAGTAGGAGTGAAGTAATGAGAGATGTAAAAAGTTTGCAATAGTAAGGGACTGATTTATAAACATTTTTGAGAAATGAGTTACAAATTAGGTATTTGGATTACCTATGGTACTATTATTAAGATAATTAGAGAATTGATGTCATTAGCATGTTTAAGGTTTTTTGTTTATTTAAAAAAATTCTTGAATATTCTTTTCTTTTTATTTATTTATTTTTTAAAAAGATTTCATTTATTTGCCAGAGAGAGAGAGAGAACAAGCAGGGGGAGTGGCAGGCAGAGGGAGAAGCAGACTCCCTGCTGAGCTGGGAGCCTGATGCAGGACTCCATCCCAGGACCCTGGGATCATGACCTGAGCCGAAGGCAGATGCTTAACCGACTGAGCCACCCAGGCGTCCCTATTTTCTTTTGTTTTTTAAGTAATCTCTACACCTGACGTGGGGCTTGAACTCCCAACCTTGAGATCCAGAGTCTCATGCTCTACTGACTGAGCCAGCCAGGTGCCCCTTGTTTTTTTTTTTTTTCAATAACAGCTTTATTGAGATATACAGTTCACCCCTAAGATTTTAATATTGGAATTTGCAGATATAGGTCAAAGTTTTTGGAGATACGAGTAAAAATAAAACTTACATGTATGGGCTGTTACTTGAGAGTGTGCAGGTACTCATGGTAGATAAATTCATCAGTAAGTAGGGAATGAAACAGGAAAGAAAAGTCCTTGTGTTGTAGAAGGAACCCGAGCCTGGAAGGTCAGAAGCCCTGCCTGAGGGTCCATCCTTGGTTCCCATCTAACAGCTCTTTGAGTCTGTCTCACTTTCTATAAAGCAGAAACACTAATTGAAAAGGCTTGTTGTGGAGACTTACTGGAATGATGCATAGGAAAGGGCCAGACCCAGTGCCTGAAGCATATAAAAACAGGCAATCCAAAGGAAAAAAGAAAAAGCAAAAGAAAAGAAGCCCACAGATGAGCTTTGTAGCTTCTCAGAGACATTTATTTGATAAAGTTGTTCAAATGATCAAAAACAAAATGTAGGTGACATGGACGTATTTTCTGTAAACTTTTTGGTAAGCTGAGATATTTCTTCATATGGCAGAGGCAGACTGACTCTTTAACCTTTTTGTTCTATTGCTAAATATCTGCTCAGGCACATTGTGCAAATGCACTCTTCTATTAAGAGATCCCCCTCTGAGATCTGGCCACCTTTGTGAAGTTTTGAATATGTGGGAGGGATTCTAGAAACAGTATGGTGATAGGTTTATTATGGAACTGAAGGTGGTGTGATCAAGCTTTCCAGTGACACCCTGGAAACGTCAAAGTTAGTGTGTAGACAGCCGTGGCCTTCAACTATGGATCAGTTGGCTATCCTTATCTTGTGATTTTAGGTACACAGAAGGGTCAGACGATTTAAGTTCTGATCACAGATTTTCTTTAATGTGGGATCATTTATTTCAGACTAAGTATTTTCGAATGTTATTTTCTGAAGAGATATCCAGCACTTTTTCTGAAATTTCTATGAACATTATCAGTGTTTATGTCATTCTGCTGGTGGCACGTACATGGGAAAGTGAACATTGTCCCCTTGTTGTAGCTGAAAATCTTGGGGTGTGATGTACCTAATAGGATGTTCAGTATTATAGTATTCTCTTTTTTTCTTAGAATTAAGATATAGGAAAAAGCTAGTTCTTTTCTTTCCTATATTTATCTTCTCATACTTTTTTTTTTTTTTTAAGATTTTTTATTTATTTGACAGAGAGAGAGAACAAGTAGGCAGAGAGGCAGAGGGAGAAGCAGGCTCCCTGCTGAGCAGGGAGCCCAATGCGGGACTCGATTCCAGGACCCCGGGATCATGACCCGAGCTGAAGGCAGCCGCTTAACCGGCTGAGCCACCCAGGCGCCCTCTTCTCATACTTTTTTATTCCTTGAAATGACAGGTGCATGGGAAGAAAAATAAGCCCTTTTTCCTCCTCATCGTAAGAGAATGAACTGTTAAAAAGAAGTCCATAATAAAATCAGAAATATAAAGAGTTTTAAGAAAGGTGCAGCTTCTTGAAATTAATAAGCTGGAAAATTCACCTTAAAATAATTTTTAAAAATGACTTAGTTTTTTTTTTTTTTTTAAAGCTAAAACTATAGTTTTTCAGTAGTGGGTCATGAATAAATATTCACATTATAAATGTAAATATTTACATTACTAGTATCAGGTTAAATAGAATATTTGGTAATAATAATTTCCAAAATAAAAATCCTAACCTAAGACTGTATTTTTTTTTAAGATTTTATTTATTTATTTGAGAGAGAGAGAATGAGAGATAGAGAGCATGAGAGGGGGGAGGGTCAGAGGGAGAAGCAGACTCCCTGCTGAGCAGGGAGCCCCATGCGGGACTCGATCCAGGGACTCCAGGATCATGACCTGAGCCGAAGGCAGTCGCTTAACCAACTGAGCCACCCAGGCACCCCTAAGACTGTTTTGTTGATTGGGAGATTGGAGCTTCTTGTGGAAAAGGATTATATGACAGTGATTCAGTTTTAAAAACTTGTTAATAACAAAAGAAACAGGGCACCTGGGTGGCCCAGTCAGTTAAGCATCTGCCTTTGGCTCAGGTCATGATTCAGGATCCTGGGCAACCTCACTTTGGGCTCCCTCCTCCATCTCCCTTCCCTCCCCCACTCACCCCCCACCCCCCACCCTGGCTCATGCTCTCTCTCTCAAATAAATAAAATCTTAAAACAACAACAACAACAACAAAAATCCCCAAAAGAAACACTTGTTGCTTCATTATTCCATATTGTATTTTTTATGAACCAGTTTTTGTTTGCTATTTTTCTTGTAGTATAGTATTTGTAGTGTTTAAGAGCATGAATCTTTATTTTATTTTATTTTTTTAAAAAATATTTTATTTATTTATTTGAGAGAGAATGAGAGAGAGCATGAGAGGGGGGAGGGTCAGAGGGAGAAGCAGACTCCCTGCTGAGCAGGGAGCCCGATGCGGGACTCCATCCCAGGATCACGACCTGAGCCGAAGGCAGTCACCCAACCAACTGAGCCACCCAGCCTCCCAAGAGCATGAACTCTTGATTCAGACTGGCTGGGTTTACCTTCATTTACCTTCCCTGTGTCTTAGTTTCCTCATTTGTGAAATGGGTTTATTACTAGTACCCACATCAGAGGCCTTTGTGATGATCAAATGAAGATAATCCTTGAAAAGCATTTAAAACAGGGTCAGGCATATAGTAAATACTCAGGAGGATTAACTGTTAGTTTTACATTTTAATTTTGTTGTGTCCCTACATCTGCTAAAGACATTTTGTTTTTTGCTTAAGTACTTAGGACTTTCTGTTGATTATGTAACTGTGCTTCAGAAATTTAGAAATTGTATTTGACCCACTTATGTTGTGGATGTGCACTGTCCACTATGGCAACTACTAGTTGTGGCTTTTGAGCACTTGAAATGTGACTAGCCCAAACTGAGAGTATGGTAAGTGTAAAGTACAGATTTCAAAGGATTAGTATGAAAAAGAAGTAAATTATCTTATTAATAATTTTTTAGTATATGTTGAAATGATAATTTGGATGTGTTGGGTTGAATAAAATACATTGTTAAAATTAATTTCACTTGTTTCTTTTTTACTTCTTTTAAATCTGGCTATGAGAAACTTTAAAACTCTATGTAGCTCACATTTTATTCCTGTTGCACAGAGCTTTATGAACAACAAGAAAAATTTAGGAAATAACCTTAATTTAGAAAATAACCTACTTCATTCAAGTGCTTTTGTTTATATTATTATACAGTTCTTTAGGCTATATTATACAGATCTATAGGCTTATTGTTTAGCTCTGTGACCTATTTTTCATCATCGCTTTTATTAAATCTGTCTTCTATTGATTTTTAAAGTACTTTGATTACATTAATCTCCCAAATTATAGGGATAGGAAAAAATGGCCTGTAAACATCTTCATAGCTAACCACTGACTCTAGTAAAATGTTCTTGTAAGTTGGTAAAAACCCAAATACTTGTTGTACTGGGTAAATATATTTACTTTCAGCTGTTTAATGAAGTGAGCGACCTTGAGTTTTGTTTGGCAAAGATGACCTTTTATTAGGCAGTTTCATCAGGGGCTGGTGTTTGGTTGAGGACGATGGGAGTTTTTCCCTGTCTTGAAAGTTGTTTATGACTGGTAATTTTAAGTGAGCACGTAATTCCAGAGACAGTGCTCTTGAGGTTATAATTATTTTCGGGATGCTAAATGGGAAAAAATTGGGAATGCGGTGTTCTCTAGTTTACCATGTAATATTAGCGACCTGTGACTTTGGAAAATAGTAGCAGAAATATTGCTTAGGATGTGTGTGTAACATTCTCTCTTGCGGATTTTTAGAAGCATATAGTTTTGCTTACCAGACAAATGGGGATAGATTATGTATAGGATAAAGAACGTTCCTTAGGTGTTTTCAGGGAAACTAGAGTGATTGAGCCTGAAAATTTCTTTGAAGTGAGAGGAAACTAAGAACTGTGTTTTACAATTCTTTGATTATACTTGTTAAAAAATAATACTGATTTGTGTACTAAGACTCTATAAAAGAAACTGAATTTATCACTTTTGGGGATGAGAATTTAGATTAATATTATTTTAAATTACCTAAGTAATTTAACCAGATTCTCACTGAAAAGGGAGTAAACAATTCAGATGAAAATGTTTTATGCCCTCATCCATCCCTTTTGCCTGAGGTAGCTACAGAAATAAAAAACATATACACACATCCATATATACACATACTTTATTTATTTGAGTGGCATTCTATTATAAAATTTCTGTAGCTTGCTTTTTCATAACGGAATGCCTTTGACTCCCTCTTTCCCTCCCTCCCTTCTTTCCTCTCCTTGTCTCCCTCCTTGTCCCTTCCTCAGCTTCTGCCTCTTTGTTTCAATACAGAAAGATTCCCATTTCATTCTTTTAAACTTCTGTATGGAATTTAATAGTATACATTCAATTTTTTTCATGTTCTTATTTTGGATATTGGATTATTGATGTGTGTACACACTTGTTTATGCTTCATTGCAGTATAATATGTTTAACAATAAATGGGTGATTCACAATGAAGAATATGATCACTTAAAAGAGAATAGTATTTCTTGAGGTTCATTTTAAGAATGTAGTTTACCTGCCTATATTGGGAAGAATAGATAGGACTTCCACTTTCCGCTTCGGGGCACAGTGCTCTTATGAGGGTTCCCCCCGCACCTCCACCAGCAGCATTTGTATTTTCCTTTTGACTTTTACTAATCTTATGGATCAAAGCACCACTAATAATTTTTTTTTTTTTAACATGTGCTACTATTAAGTCAGGTCTTTCCCAGTTTTTAGGCCCAGAAAAGGGGGACTTTACACTTACCTTAATTAAATTTCTTTCTGAAAGAAACTCTTACATCTGTTTTTTTCTTTTTAAAAGAAAAGAAATTAAAAAAAAAAAACTTTATTTGGAGAGAGAGAGCACACATGAGCACCCATGTGGTGGGGGGAGGGACAGAGGGAGAGGGAGAGAGAATCCCAAGCAGGCTCTGTGCCCAGTGCGGAGCCTGATGCTGGGCTCAGTCTCACGACCCTGAGATCATGACCTGAGCCAAAGTCAAGAATTGGACGCTTAATCCACTTAGCCACCCAGGTGCCCTGAAGCTCTTATATTTTTATCTTGTTATATTCCAGGCTTTTGTGTCCTGATCCTGTCATTTATTTAACAATACTTAACAATATTTATTCAACAAACATCATGTGTTCACTGTATGTACATAATAGTGTACTGGATAATCTATGAAATAGATAAAAGAATAAAGCATAGTTTTGTCTTCAAGGGCTTAGAGTTCATTAGGGAGATAAGTCTTTTATGTAAAAATTATATAAGGAAAAAATTAACAGTGATAAAAATATCTTCTAAGGTTATTGAGGCATGGGAGAGGTAACTTCTGTTTTGAAGGTTCAGGAAATTTCCTGGTGGAGAGAAAAGTTTGAGATAAATGTGAAAGTTTTGGAAGAATTTAACATGGAGATTTAGGTACTTTGTGTACTAGAAAGAAGAGAATAATGTGGGAGCTTGGAAATCAATAGTGCTGTTCCATATGCATTATTCATTACTTTCTAACCTATTATAGAAAGAGAAAATCTAAAAATTCAACTTATAAACTTTTACAGATTTACATGATTAATACTACCTAGTATTGTAGCTCATATATATTTTTTTAATGAAGAAATTTTTTTTTAAGATTTATTTATTTTAGAGGGAGAGAGTGTACACGTGACTGGGGGTGGGGAGCAGAGGGTGAGGGAGAATCTCAAGCAGACCCTGCGCTGAGCATGGGGCCCAATGTGGGGCTTGATTTCACCCCCCGTAGATCATAAGCTGAACTGAAACCAAGAGTCGGATGCTTAACTGACTGAGCTACCCAGGTGCCCCGTAGCTCGTGTTTTCTTAATTATGGTATCTTCTACAGAGGAGTCTCTTAACTTAATTTGAAACACCTGTGTCCAGAGTGAAAGGCAGGGAGAATTCTACCATAATGATAAAATAAATTTCGTCTTGTATACTACTGTACATTTTTTTTTAAAACACTTCTACTGACTTCATGAAATGGAATAGCATTATTATATGGCTTCTATTCCATACCCAACTCATTTGATCTTCAAATCTACCTAATATTAGGGATGACCTATTATAGAAAGCTTAAGGAAGCAATTTTCAATCTAAAGTTGCACAGAGTTTTACTGTGCAGTATAGTTCTTTGGATGTTCCTCATGTACTTATTTTTTCATATCCTCTGATTTCATATCTTCTACAGATTTGATAAACATATCTTTATTTCTTTCCAAAGCATTGGTAAAATTATTTAGTATTAAGAGACAGGTAAAGAAACCTTTTCCAAAATGGACATGGTCTATTATCAGCACCTTGGATATAGCTTTTCTGTTTCTCATGAGTGGTTCAATTACTTATGGATCTTAATAACCACTGTTACTTATTTTGTATTTCTTCATTTTGCTATAAATCAGTGCTTCTCAGTCAAGGGTGACTTGCCTCTCAGGGAACCTTTGGAAGTATCTGGAGACATTTTTGGTCATCAACGGCTGGCAGGGCAATGGCGTCTAGTTGGTAGAGGCTAGAGATGCTACTAAACATTGTATGGTGTGCAGGAGAGCTCCCTACAGAAGGATTATTTGGCTCAAAATGCCAATAATGTAGAGGTTGAAAACTCTGCCTTACCCTATCAGAAGAGAATTTGGTGAATGTTTTGTTGAACTCCAGATAGCCCTTGTTTGTAGGTTCATCTGCTAGTTCTGTAACTTCTAGAATAAAGAAGCTCTTAGGTCAGCATAGTTTATTCCTGGTAATCTCCCATCTTCTGTTGAATATTTCTTTTGACCTGCTCTTGATGTTACTGCATAGAATTGTCACCAAACCTTTCCTTTTCTATAGTTCTGTGGTTGGGGATCTGCCTTTCTCTTTTTGGCAATGAGGATTCCATTTCTTGTTTCAATCTTTAGGGACTTCTTCATTTTATAGACGATTCAAAGGTCACTGATACTGCTATAGCAATTTTATTCAGATTCACATTAACTGAAACATTTTTATAAACGCTAGATGCTTTCTTACAATCTTTTTTGCCTAATAGTTTGTTCTTCAGGCCTCTTTTAATAGTGCATGTTATGAGACCTGAAAACAATTAAGTGGCATATGGAGCACCAGAGTCTGGAATGATTATTGATGTTCTGAAGCATCTTTGAAAATGAACAGACTGTTCTTGTGATTCATATTTTACTGTCAGGCACTTGTGAAACTATGAGAGACACAGGATTGTATTCCAGAATGCCAAGGAAATAGGATTATATTAGGAAAATAGAATTAAATACTAATAAAATAATATCCACTAATAAAATAAAATCCAAATTTATATTTGGCTTTAATACTGAAACAGTTTTATTAGCTCCTCTGCTGTGCGGGGAAGTGGAATGTGAATGGAAATGGGGAATTGCATTGCCGAACCACTCCCTTTACTTTTCGTGGCGAGTCAGGTTTCCTTCTGGTGCCTGTGTCATACCTAAGAATTATGAGGTATGCGATGTACCTGTGTCCTACTGTCCAAGCCTCCCCCCTGCAACCACTTTTCTTTTTTTGTGAGAGCCAGTGGAGATGGATGCAAGGAAAGTAAGTGGTAAAATGTTCCACTTTCTCCTTCTGTGTTATGTTTTCTTAGTAATTGAAGCCAGCTGTGACTTTCCATGGACTGTTGTTACTCCTGCTGTGGTGGAGCCTCGGCACCTATGTGGTGGGTAACATCACAGCACAAGCTGGTACTTTTCCTCTTCTTTATCATTACTCACCTCCCTAGGCCTCACAAATTATGAAATGGGTTTATTTAAAAGATACAATGAACTCTGATTCTAAGAGGATTTATTGGTACTGAACCATGAGTTCTCTTAATTTCTTGATTAAAGATGAGCAGTCTCAGAGGTTTTATTTAATTATACTGAAGTACAGAATATTAGATTTACCACATAAATGGTGCAAAGATGGTATGTTTAGTTTCTCTTCCATCTACTTAATTAACAAATATTTATTGAAGACTTGGCATATGTATGAACCTTTCTCTACTTCCAAAACCAAATGACAGTTTGGATTTTTGACCCAAGGACATAATGAAAAGGAACTTTGTAGGAAAAGGCTCTAAAAACTCAGATTCCCTTTTTAGTTTTTGACTAGTTCTTGTTAAGTAAACTATTTTTAATCTCTGTAACCAGATCTCTGTAGCATGATCTCCATTAATTTGGTTTCTATGTGTTCCAGACTGAGGGAAAGAAAATCAGAATCCCAAACTCTCAGCCGGATGAGCTCCATAATTAGATTTTTTTCCCCTTTTTGGCTTGTAAGTAGATTTCTGTATGGACATGCACATTATTTTCTTTCTCTTTCATTTGTTATCCTTTCTAAATAAATGAATGTATCTAACTGAGAGTGGCAAAGCAATCTTCTCTCCCAGGCAGTTCCTCTGCTGTATGTTGGATAATGCTAGTTTACTTGGTGATTGTTACCGCATTTGAGGTTATGTTGTATATAAATAAAAATAAATGGTGTTTTTATAAGGAGACCGATATCCTGGAGGGAGATTCTGAGTGTTCAATTGCCCATGATTTTCAACTAGGTCTAAGAAATTGGACTTAGATTTATCATTATTGTATTATAAGTTTCTGGGGAGAAGAGAACACAGTTTGCCTTTGGCTTCTGACAGTGCAGGAACAAATTTAGGCTCATTAAAAAATAAGAACAAATGTTAAAAAAGAAAAACAATCATTACTTTATCTGGAATGTTTCATTTCTACACACTGTGTAAGATCGTAAAATATTTATTTTACGTGAGAATGGTCACGGCAACACCTGTTAAATGACTGTCTTCTGCAAGCAGCTGATTGCATTGTTCTTATCTTTGGCCTCTTTTGCCTTCTTTTTCCATAATGTATTGGTATAACCTTTGAAATATGAAGGACTAAAGGAGTTTTAAGACAGCCAGTTCAGAAGTCACTGCTTTCTTTAGGTTTTCTGGTTTTCTAAGGCAAGATGACAGAATGCTTTCAGATATGTCTGTGACTTTATAGAACACCATATTTTTTTATATTCTCCTTAATGAAATCCTCTGTATTTATAAGAAATATCTCTATGCTTAGGATCATGAGTTTACTGTTTTTGGTGTTAGTTTTCCCTATAACTGTAAGAAGTATGGGGGAGTGCATAAATCACGGAGTACTAAATAAGTGTCGAATCAAGCAAGCCAGTCTTTTTTTTCTCTTTTCACAACTGTATTTCACTCGAATTGTTCCTACTTTTCAAGGGGCCTGGAGAGCTATTTATTTTGTGGTTAGCAGAGAAAAAAGGGCCTTGTATGTAGTTTTAGCTCAGTACAGAATAAACATAGTTGAAATTATATGCAAAACACTTCCATATTTTTTTTAAAAATTCATGTGTAATTCCATTTTTACTCAGAAATTATGAAAATGCTTAAAAAATTATGTCTGTGTTTGGGTTATAGTACATCTTTGGATCTGTAGCTTGAAGACATTAAGTTTAAATTCATGTATTCTAAGCCAAAAATTCAAAGAAAGGCTCTATTACCCTCCACTGGTTTTTTATTTTTTTAATTTTTTTATTGTGTTACGTTAGTCACCATACAGTACATTATTAGTTTTTGATGTTACCCTCCACTGTTATAAAGAGATCTCTAATAGAGAAGGCTCATGAAAAAGAAGATCCCCTCTTAGGGGTGACATTTATACCTATAATGTTAAGGCTAATCTAAAAGAACAAAGTGATGTGGTTTTTTTTGTTTTGTTTTGCCAGCCTAATTTTGCTGTTCCCATAATATTTTTGAGCTTTGAAATATGGGATTTTTAAGGACTGCAATGGATCCATTGTATGGCTAGACCACAATTTATATAGTTCTTCCCCAGTTTTGATTATTTCTGTTGCTTACATTTTCATGTTCCTAATAGTGTGATGAATGTGTTTATATACAAATATTTGTCAGTACTTCTGATTATCTCCAAGAATTATTGGGCTAAAGGTTATGAACATCTTTAAGGCTCTATGTATATTTTGCCAAATTGCTTTCTGGAAATTCATACTAGTTTATGTTTTCATAATCAGTGTTTCTATTAGAACAAATACCACATTCTCACCAATATTGAGCATAATTAAAAAATCTATAAGACTATCCATAGATTCTCAAAATTATAGAAGGGAAAATCTTAAGAATTTGGTCCCACATTTTGCAGAGGAGGACAGTGAAGCCCAGGTAATTAAAATAGGGGTGCCTGGCTGGCACAGTTGGTGGTGCATGCGACTCTTGATCTTGGGGTTGTGAGTTTGAGCCCTGCGTTAGGTGTAGAGATTACTTAAAAATAAAAAAATCTTTAAAAAATAAAAACAGTAAGTTGAAGTCAGGTTAGAATTTTAGTTTTCTGGAATTCTGGGTCACTGTTATTTTCATTAGAGATTACTTCTTTATTATTTATTGAATGTCTATTAAAACGGGTAAGTGCTATACTGGGCACTTTGCTTTTAAAAAATCTAATCTTCCCAATAACCCAAATTGTGAATGGCTTGAAACTGTTTTGAGCATTTATACAGACGAGGACCAAAGGAAGAAATGAGGTCACCCTTGGTGATGGATTAAGGAAAATAGGTAGAATTCACAGGGGAGTATTTTGGCTTAACACAAGGAAGAACTTTTACTAAAGAGTACAGTAGTGCTAATCATTAAGAAAAGGGAGATCACATTGAATGACATTGCTGTGTGTTTGTCAGGAATGTGGAAAATGGAGTCCATGCATTGGATAAGACAGAGAACTAGTTGACTAAATGCATTATAAAGAATATGGTAGAGTACTGGGCAGGTAGTTTATTATTTATTTATTTGTTTATTTTTAAGATTTTATTTATTTGAGAGAGAGAGAATGAGAGACAGAGAGCATGAGAGGGGAGGAGGCTCAGAGGGAGAAGCAGACTCCCTGCTGAGCAGGGAGCCCGATGCGGGACTTGATCCCAGGACTCCAGGATCATGACCTGAGCCGAAGGCAGTCGCTTAACCAACTGAACCACCCAGGCGCCCTGGCAGGTAGTTTAATGTTCGATAATAATAGCTATTATTAATAGCAATTAGATAAAAAGATACCATGAACTCTCTGAAGCTAGTGAAAGAATAAGCAGAGATGCTGATAAATAATGAAAGAAGTAAACAAAGGAAGGTGGAAAGGAATGAGAAAACTAAAGCCAAGCCTTTTCTGTCTCACAAAGTCAAGGGGTCAGAAAGTTTCTAGGAGATAGTCAATTTGTTGTAAAATATTAGATCGAGGTTAAAAAGAAAGAGAAGTGTAATATACAGATGAAAAAATGAAAAATCACCCAAATCTATCCAGAGATACAAAAATTGTTAACATTTTATTGATTCTTTTCAGGTCTTTGAATGTGAATTTAAAAGTATATCTATAAATATATATGGGTAGATATAAATGTGTCATTAACATCCTGTTAAGTCACCTGCTTTTATCACATAATAAATATATGAAGATGTCAGTAAATATGGATATACATTAACATTTTCTATTTCATAGAATTCCGTTATGTGGTTGAACATACAATAGATATTTTGGTTACTTGTTTTCCTGTTGTATAAACACTATTCACTTGCCTCTGTGTTTGGTGCCACTGTCATAGTTGAGGCTTTCTTTTTTTGCCTAAACTGTATTAGTCACGTAATTGTCCCTTCATCTTTTCTTGTCCTCCTGTAGGCTGTTCTCTATACTTTTGAGTGAACAAATGCTGTGATAAGCATTTTGGTACATATATCTTTGTGTGCTTGGTCCTTTGTTTTGTTTAAATTCTTAGAAGTGGAATTGCTGGGTACAATTAAAAGGTATGCATATGGAAGGTTTCAATACATATTGCAAGATCTTCCCCCATAAAGATATTAAAAAGTTTACTATCATTACCTGTTATGTATGTGAAGGTCCCATTTCCCTACACCCTTGCCAACAGTCTTTTATATGTAACAATCTTAGAAATTTTTGATCTCACTAAATTTCATGTTAGCCTGTTACCTGTAAATATTTCCGAGATTGCTGGAGAAAGGGTTAAACTAGGGATTACAAGTATCTTCAGTACCATTGTTCCCCTTTCTGAGCCTATACCAAATAGCAGTGATTGATCTTGTCTGAAGTTCTGAAGACTGGTAAAATATTTTAGATAATGAGGACGTTCTTGAGTAATTAGAGAGGAACTGTAACAGAAGAACAGTGATTGACTTGGTCCATTTAATTCTGGGGTTTTCTGTCATACTGCTCATAGGCATGGCTGGCTGTAGGGGGAAATGGAACGTTACTGCTTTTGGCATTTTAAAGTGGGGGGACAAACTAGTAGAGAACTATCATTTTGCAGAGACAATGTAATTTTGTTCTTTTATCATTAAGGTAATCCCTCCTGCCCAGAAGTACAGTTGTTGAACTTAAACCACGTGAAAATTTTAAAATTTAATAAGCTCTCAGATAAGATTAGAAGCCTTATCTTATATACACTGAGATGTGTTTTTAATTTTGCACTTACTGCCTAAGTGGAAGTATTGATTGTCTATACTTAGCAGGTTCCGGTTTTGTGTTTGTTTTGTTTTATTTTTAATTAAAGCCAGGATATCAGCAGTGTTGGTCTTGTTTTGAATCTTCTTTTAAGGGTACTTTGCATAATTTTTTTTGACTGCTAAGTAGAATAGTTTGTTGGTGAATGCTAACTGGTTTGGTTATGCTATAGCTTAACTGAGTCTAGGGGTTTAAAATAAACCAGCCATAAATTAAAAATATTATTTGGGTTTCTATAATACAACAATTCATTATTTTGTTATCTTACAGAAAAGGAAAAGAGTTTCAGATTATATTCTTAATGGTTATTAGGATTATTAAGGGTGATTTTCCTGGCTGTTGTACTTAGGTGGGATGGTGATCATGTCACTTCTCCTTTGCAAAAACCATCTGAATCAGACACTTTTCCCCACATCTGGCAGAGACAGGGAAGGACTGATTGTCAGGTAGGGAGAACAGATATATGAGTGACTGAACCTAGTCTGCTGGCTGACTCTTGTTAACAGTGGTTAAACTGAAATCTGGTAAGTATATCAAGCCATGGATGTGCTTATTAGGAAGATCTATGAATGAATTTTTATTTTAAGCTTGAAGGTAGATTGACTCTAGTTGAAGATAAATAAGACAAGTATGCTTTAATTAAAATCTTTTGGTTGCAGGTTAAAACCTGCTTACTGTAAAAAACCTAGCTTAATATAAGCAAAATGGAATTTGTTAGGCCACCATCATATCTCACTATCATATCTCACAGAATGCAGGAATGAATCTTTAGTACCTTAGTTTAAACATGTTAGTTCAGCATACTGATCAAGGGTAAGATTGGCCCCCATCTTGATCAAGTGCCCACTCCTGGTTCAGTTGTTGGTGGCAAGGAGTATGGAGCCATCTTCTAAATTTATCCATGATTATTGCAGGCCCTTGGAGGGTAGTGTCAGGTGTAAATTCTTTGGGAATTTGTAGTGAATTTGTTGTAAGTGATGGATTATGTTTTGTGTTTAGTAATCGGAAGCCTGTAAGGGTTATGCTTTGTAAAGTTTATAGTTTCATTTTAACATAATAATTAGAAAGTAAGACTAAATCCTTTTTGATTTTTACATATCTTAGGTACTTTCCTCTTTGAGATGACAACCACATAGGAATAGCACAGTGCCTGGCAAATGCTTTTGGCTGAATGAGGGAGTACTTGAGAGGAAGTGACAACCAGATTTATGAAGCGCCCCTCTCTATCCCCAGTGACCTAGTCTTCACAATTGCCTTTTAGATTTTTCCTTTTATTGGATTTCTTTTGTTACTAGGCCAACACAGAGAGCTTTTTATCTTGTGAATCACTGAACCAAACAAAAACAAAGTATAGTTAGGCCCTTTTGAGGTACATTGTTGTATCTAAGCATTAGAAAGACTAGAAAGCTTCGAAAAACTTTTTTAAAACCAGATGTTTAATGGGAACTTTTTAGAAAGCGAAAATGTAACCAAACAAATGCTTAAAGTCTTAAACAAAGGGTAGATATTGCTAGACAGTCCACCTTCATATATAGCTAGAGTCTGACAACTTCTTGCCGCCTCTGCAAATACCACCTAGTCCAAGGCGTCAGCATTTCTTCTAGAACAGCAGTTTTCAACATGGTCTTCCTGCATTTGCTTTTACCCCTTGACAGTGTGTTCGCCGAAGGACAGGACCTAAGTTGGATCACTTCCTACTCCGCTAAAAATTTTTCAGTGATTCCCATTCTAAAATAGAACCTTACATTCTTTCCATGACCTAGAAAGTTCCCCATGATTTGGCCCCTTCCTCTGTCACCTTAACTCTAGTGCTGTAGCCCCTTCCTTGTGCTGCAGTCACAGTGACCTCCAAGCGCACTCACATGAAGGCTTCTGCACTTGTAGTTTTCATTGCCTGAGGTATCCTTATTGCTTATCAAAGAGACTTTCCCTGATGACCGGAACTGAAAGAGCAGTTGCTCTTTACTTTGTTCTTCCTGTTTTACTTTTTCTTTATAGCAGTTACAACTTGACAGCATATATTTGTTTACTTCTGTATCTGTTTCCTCTTCTGGACTCCAAGTTTCACGAGGTCAGGGATTTTGTTTTTTTTATTCACTGCTATGTCCTCAGTGTCGGTAAATATTTGTCAAATACATGAGTAAATAAATAGATTTGTGTACTCTGGGTGCTAATTGGCAGAAATTGTTTATTACATCTGTGGTATTGGTAAATGTGAGGATGAGTTGAATTCAGGAGATAGGAAGAAAAATCATTCTATAGCTCTGGTATGCCTTTTATAAAGCTGGTGGAAGTGGTTGCTTTATATAATTAGAATCGATGTTTTATCATAGTATTTGCTTATATTCCATTTAAGATGAAGAAGATGACTTCATGTGTAAGAAGGCAGCCTCTAAATCAAAAGAGAATGGAGGATCTACAAATAGTTATCTTGGAGCATCAAACATGAAAAAGAATGAAGAAAACACTAAGACCAAGAATAAACCTTTATCACCAATAAAACTTACCCCCACGTCAGTGCTTGATTATTTTGGAACCGGAAGTGTCCAAAGATCAGATAAGAAGATGGTAGCAAGCAAAAGAAAAGAGGTGAGTGTTCTGCATGCAAGCAGGAATGTTCACGGTTTGTACCCATTCACTGTTACATTGGTAAGAGAAATTTGGATATTAAAAATAGGTCAACATATTTTATTAACGAAAATAATTTTCCTATGATTATGGATAAAACATATTGCCATCATTTTAGAGGATGAGGAAGTTAAAATATTGCACATGTAATATTCTTTTTAAGATTTTATTTATTTATTTGACAGCACAATCAGGGGGAGCAGCAAGCAGAGGGAGAGGGAGAAGCAGACTCCCCACTGAGCAGGGAGCCTGATATGGGGCTAGATCCTAGGACCCTAAGATCATGACCTGAGCCAAAGGCAGACGCTTAACCGACTGAGCTGCCAGGAGCCCCTGCACATTTAATTTTTTTTTGTATTTGGAAGTGGGGAAAGATAATTTAAATCGTAAGGATAAATTGTAATTCTTAGAATTTACTCAGAATGCAAACTCACTTTACCATTGACCTCAGCCAGACTGAATTGAACAATACGCTTGTTCCCAAATGAGGTTATAAGTATATAACTTATAAGTCGGGCTTGCCTGTTATACTTTTGACCCTTTTACTTTGGCTGATGTTGGACTTACTGTTTTCTGGACATTTAGGAAACAAAGACAGAGAAATTATAGTGAAAGTATAAGAGACTGAGATTTCTTTTCTGTTTACCTACTCTCCCCGTGGTCTCATCCAGTTAGTAATCGGAAACCTGCCCAATGGTGTGTATTTGTTGATTTCATTAGTGCCTTCATACGACAAATGTAACCATTCACACATACTGGTTTGCCAATGTTCTGGACTATTTCTGAAGCCAAGATGTTGGTCTACAGGTCTTTTTGGGTGTACTTCTTTTGAACATTTCAGTAGACTCAAGTGAGAACCATCTGTTTGTAGGTTATTTGTTCATTAGGAAATTGGATATGGGCAGGGAGTAGCTGTGAACATAACTTCTGGCTGGTGTGCGCTGAGACTATTTTATAGCATAAACTTCTCTCTCACTGGTGTATTTAGTTAGCTGCAGTCAAGAAAAAGCACCTGATTTTTAACTTAAGGTTTAATGCTGATCTTGCTTGATTTTCTTTGAAATACAGCCTTCACAAAATGCAGATGATTCCACATTAAATGATGAAGTCATCGCCAAGCAATTGCAACTTAATGAGGATGCAGAGGTACTGGCATTTTGTTTAAGTATCATTAACAACTTGATGTTGTGCCTTGCTATTTAGTCTACTCAGGCAGGGGTACCTGGGTGGCTCAGTCATTAAGCGTCTGCCTTTGGCTCAGGTCATGATCCCAGGCTCCTGGGATCGAGCCCCACATCAGGCTCCCTGCTCAGTGGGAAGCCTGCTTCTCCCTCTCCCACTCCTCCCCTGTTTGTGTTCCCTGTCTCGCTGTTTCTCTCTATGTCAAATAAATAAAAATCTTAAAAAAAAAAAAGTCTACTCAGGCAAACAATCAGGATGTTCTAGTTTAATTTTGGATTGACTGTCATAATAAGAGTTGTATGGGAACACTACATCAAAAACTAATGTATGGTGACTAACATACCATAATAAAATAAAAATTTAAAAAAAGTGTGTAAAATAAGTTAAAATCTAAATTTATGTAAAAGCTAAGTGATCAGAGCAGGGGATAATTATTTAAAGATTTATTATTAGATTTCTTTGAATGGAAGCCTTCTTTAGTATAGTTAAAATAATTTAATTTGGTCATATCCATTTCTTTTCACTGTGGGCAATTTCAGTCCACTCCTGTGGCTGTAAGTTCTGGGTATATGCTGATGATCCCTAAATCTGTTCCAATTCAGAGTGCTCTCTTGAGAGGTAAACTTGTTATATTCATTCAACAAATACTGAGCCCTGAGTGCGTGGCACAGTTCTACCTAGGTGTTAAGGACACTGCAGTTAAAAAATAGGTCAGTATAACTGCTGTGAAGACAAGTAAAGGGATAGATAGTTTTGGGGGTGGTTAGTGGGGTTATGAGTGTTCTATTTTAAATAGAGGGGTTAGGAAGGCCCCACTGATGAAGTGACACTGGGGAACAAAAATGAAATGATAATGGTGAGCCATGGGGCTGACTACCTGGAGGAAGATTTCCTCTAAACCAAAAAGCAAGTGAATTTGGAAATCCTGTAAGTCATGTCAAGTCTCTGGAACCTACCAAAAGTACTTGGAATGGTAAGGATTTTGGATTTTAGTCTCTGTGAGATGAGCAGCCATCGGAATGGTTGACTACAGAAGTGACATGATTTGATGGATCTTAAAATTATTCTGGTTGCTGGGAGGCTAATAAACCATGGGTGGGCAAGATCAAAAGCAGATTAGTTTGGAGACTGTTATGATTGGGTAAGTGAGAGAAGATGTTGGCTTGTACCTGGGTGATAATGGAAGGGATAGTGAGAAGCAGTCATAATCTGTATGTGCTTTGAAGGTGCAGCCTTCCAGTTGCTGCTGACAGATAGCATGTAAGGTGGGAGGGAACGAGAAGATGCAAAGATGACTCCATGTTTTTTGGCTTGAGCAACTGGATGAATGGTGATATCATTTATTAAAATGAACACTGGTACAAAGAAGAGAATTCTGTTTTGGACATGTTAAGTTTGAGATGTCTAATAGGTTTCTAAATGGAGATGCAGAGTAGGTGTTTGGATAGAGGAATCGAGCTGGATGCAAGGGGGAGGGTGCAGAGCGGGGGGAGGTCTAAACTGAAGATGTATATTTGGGGATCATTAGCATTTGAATGGTATTTGAAACCAGTGTAACTGGATGAGATCACGGGGAGAGTATGTAAACAGAAAAGAAGTCTCAGAATTGAACTGTAGGGTACTATTTACATGTAGAGGTCAGGAAGAAGAATATGGTCCAACGAAGGAGATTTAAGAAAGTGACTAGTGAAGTAGGAAAATGAGGAAAGCTTGGTATTTTCTGGAAGCCAAATGAAAAATGTTTTAAGGAGGAGTGTTCATCTCTGTCAGAGGCTCCAGACCTTGATACTTGATGCCTGAACCCCCTTCCTGTTTATTAGCTTCAGTGTCACTTTCTCATACTTTATAAACTATATTAGAAACCCCTCCTACATACTGTGTCGTACCCCGTTTTTTAAACATTTATTGTAATTGCTATTTATGTGTCTCCCTATATGTAGGCTCTAAGCTCCACCCACCCAGGCTGTTTGTTTCACTCAACCTTTGTGACATCAGTGCTTATTTTTGTCCTTTGCATAGAAAAGGCTCTTACTAAATATTGTGAGAGAACAGTATTCCAGTTTTCTGAAATATATCTGATCACATTTTATTACTTTAGCAGTTTGTAGTTTGTGTTTTCAAAATCTTTTCCATCTTATTTGATTACACTGAATTACATAAAGTATAATGTCATAATTATCAATAATGAATTTCTGATGGGAGTATTTACAATTCTTCTGTTCTGGCTTCTCAGATCCTTTTTTACTAGAAGTATACTACGTAGTGTGAAATTTGGTGAAAATGGTGTAGAGTTCAACCAGAAATCCTTGTAGGGCAATTGGAGGTTTAGAGTTTGAAGGACCTTTCGATGATGAAGATCTTTCATATTGTTTTTAGCATTAGATGTGTAGTTCAGTTACGGTAAGTATAAGGCAACAGAGAATGTATTGATGTGCCATCTGTCTAGCTTGCTTATGGTTCTGTGTAGCTCGAGTTCATTTTAGAAAAAACAAGAAAAGGCTTGCTTACTGTGTTCTCATCAGGTATATGCCAATTTCCAAGCCTTTTCTTTTGGATTGGATGGATATGGAGGTTCTTTCCTTTGTTTGAATAATATAAGGAGGCTTTTGTTTGATGTTACTTTAAGCCATTTTATCAGGGGGCATAACACCAGTTAGTTTGTAAATGAGAAATATATTCCACTGCTACACATTCTTTCCTGGAAAAGCTCCCATTTTGCTGCAAATGAAAACACTAGAAATAACAAAGTAACTAGAATATCTGTGTGTTATATTAGCATGTTAGGAAAACTTCTGATATGATGACTTAAGTTTTCAGAACAGAACAGATACTTTTGAATTAGTAATTGAAAATTAGAATTTGATGATGGTGATATTTACATTTGTATATATATTGTGTGCAAAGAAAATATATAATTTTCTTGATTTCTTAGATTTACTTTTTTTGTGCCCTTCAGACTGTTTTTCTGTTAGGGTGAGATTCTTTTCAGAGCTCTTTGTAGAGTTCAAATTAAATAGATATAAGAGATCTATAAATGTTGTGTTGGAACCGTTAAGAATTTGAACTTTATAAGTGAGAAATGTGACTTTAAAATACGCTCAATTTGTCTATTGCACCGGTAAAACTAGAAATAAATGTTCTGAAATCTAATTTGGCTTAATTAAACAAACCTGTGATACTGAACTATTAATATTAAGTAGAAGAATGTCATACTTACTTTCTGGAAAATGTTTTTTCCAGTTTCTTCCAAGTATCATGACTCAAACATTTAAAAACTTTCATTTACAGAAAGAAAGAAAGCAACTTATTCTGTTGGTACTTTTTACAGCTGGAGAGACAACTACATGAAGATGAAGAGTTTGCCAGAACGTTAGCCATGTTGGATGAAGAACCCAAGACCAAAAAGGTGGCGTTTCACCAGGCTGTTTGTTTGCAGTCTGAATATACACTACAGATCAGCGTTCCCTTTCATACCTGTGTATTTGAGGCTCTGGAGATACAACCATGAGTCACTCTTCTAGAAAGAAGCTAAATTATTTTAATTTATACAAATTTTTTTGGAGAAGCTCATTGAGAAACTTCTTCTTGCTAAAGGAAGGCTGATCGGGCCAAAGCCAACCAGAACCCTTCTTCACAAAACAATGAATTATAACTTTTACTTATTCTCTGTCACAAATGGGTTCGTATGTACTTGATCTCCAAAAAATTAACCTTGTTTCCATTGAATCATATTCTATTAATATTGTCAGTATCAATATCTATTTTAAAAGATTTTACTGAAGGTGGGTATAAGACAATAAGGAGTTGGGGAGACTTTGTCATTTGAAAAGCCTTACTCCCCCGAAAGGCATTCAGATTATAATCATTAAAAAAAAAAATACTGTGTTATGTATCCCTATTTATGACCTCTTTGTAAAATGAAGATTTGAGGGAGCAGTGGAGAGAGTGGATTTTTTTTTTCCTCTTGAGAAAGGTGCTCTATTAAGCTTTAGATTTTTTTTTTTTTTTAATTTAGTCTTTTGGGTTTAGATTTTAGGTTTCAACTGCATAATATAATTTGAGAATTGAGATGAAAGAAACAGAAGCAAGTCTTCCATTCTAAGTTGGGTACAACTGTGGTAATTTTTTATAGATATATTTTTTATAACTTTTCAACAGTTTCCTCATCTGTAAAGTTAAATGTAAGAAAAAAATGCTTCGTTTTGCCCAGAAATTGTATGGATGAATGAATGAAAATTTATTGTATTGTCTTCTTGCTTTGGAAGGTGACCCTTAATCTTAGAATTAAAACTTAAATTAATTAAATTAAAACTTTGGTCAATTTTAACAGTATATTTTGTGGTAGTAGTTTTCCTATTATTTGTCACATTTGACACTTTAAATTTTCTTAGGCTCGGAAGGACCCAGGAGAGAGAGAAGCGTTTTCATCTGTCCAAGCCATTTTAAGTAAAGCAGAAAAACATAAATCTCCTCATAAAGGTAATACTAACAGAGAAAAGTAAGCTGGAACATTTACAGAAGAAAATTTGTGATAACCTGTTTAAACATTCTATTCAAAAATTGCCTTGTATTGTTAGGTAGACATTATTCATTTCAATAGGGATATTGAAGCATGTTCTTTTTAGATACTTTGAAAGCTATATTTGGATATTAGCTGGTGTTGAATGTCTGTCTACTCTATGATTGTTGTAAAAAATGTATTTAAGTTCTTGGTTTCATGTTAATGTTAGTTTCCAAGCGTAGTGCAACACGTGGGCTTCAGTATATGATGGCAAAGGACTAGATGTTTCGTGCTCATAGAATTGACTTGTACTTGTCCAGGTCGTCTGAATCTCTCCTGCTGATTGTAGGTTTTATTTTTTACTGGTCCTGATAATCTAAACATCTGCTAATATAGATGGTCTTAATCCTATAAGTAAATTCATTCATATAGTCTTGAAATTGCAGGATTTTGGGCTTTCAGACTATATTATAAACACAGAAATAAAAAAAAAATTTATTTGAGTGAGAGAGAGTGTGTGTGCTCAGGTGAGCAGGTGAAGTGAGAGAGTGGAAGGGAGAGGGAGAAAGTCTCAAGCAGACTCTATGCTGAGCAGGGAGTCTGATGCAGGCCTCGATCTCACGACCCTGAGATCATGACCTGAGCTGAAACCAAGAGTTGGATGCTTAACTGACTGAGCTACCCAGGTGCCCCTACAAACAGAATTTTTATGTTGACATTCTACTCAGTAAGTTTTCTCTGTTAAGTTTCTGATCATTGAAGTTTATCTGTGGAATAAAGGCCATGTCCTTAGATGTGGTTTACTATATCATTTGAAGTGATGAGTCATTTATATTTATTTATTTATTTTGGTGGCGGGGGGGGGGCAGAAGGAGAGAGAGAATCGTAAGCAGGCCCCATGGCCCAGTGTGGAGCTTGATACGGGGCTTGATCTTACAACCCTGAGATCCTGACCTGAGCTGAAATCAAGAAGTGGATGCTTAACTGATGCCCATAAGTCATTCATAGGTGCCCCATAAGTCATTTATATTTAAAAAGACAGATCCTTTAATTTGAACTGGTTATACAAAAATGTACAAATGGTTAGTTTTTTAAAATAATGTTCTGTGTAAAGAACTAAAATCTTAATGTGAATGTTAAGAAATCACGATAAGACATTGTGTGCTACTAAGATTACTCAGTTGAAAATGAAAAGAAATCTTGATTTGGGGATATCATTTTTTCCCAAAACAACAGTCATAATCTTTTCTTTCTTCCTAGTAAAAACAGAACAATTTTCAGATGACAGAAAGAACTGCAGTCCCAAGAAGCAAACTAAATGTGAAAGTTTGATAGGATCTCAGCAACATTTGAAGTCATTCCCTCACAAAATAGGAGAAACTTCTCCAAAAGCCAGTTCCAAGGTGGCCCTTTTGAAAAAAAAGGGAGAGAGTTCTTATAAAGAAACAGAGCCTATGGCTTCAAAAAGAAAAGGAAATGCTGTTGAATTAAAAGGACAGACAAAAACTCCTAAGAAACCCAAAAGTTCTCCAGCTAAAAAAGAGGTAGAAATTTTCTAAAAGTATATCATCTGGGGGCTATGTGTTGGTTTGGGTTTGACTGTTCTCAAGTTTTATTTTTGGCTTTATAAATCATTACAGTACTTTTAAGCTATCTGACTTAGATGCTTGTTGCGGAATATAGCTTATTAATACAGTTAAATTAGCCAATATTTATTATTGCGTGTATTGGATATTGCACTAATACATATGGTATCTCATGTAATCTTCACAACAACCCTGTAAGATGACTTACTTTTATTATTCAGTTTTTAATGATGAGGAACCAGGCTGATGAAAGAGTTAAGTAACTTTTCCAAGACCATGCAGCTAGTAAGTAGCAGAGCCAACTTTAAACTCAGGTCCTCTGAGGCCCAAGAACCAGCAGTATAATAACACGGTGGCTCTGCGCATGGACCCTGGAGCCATTTTCAGATCACATAGCCCTGCCATTGAGCAGATATGTTACTTCCTCTCTCTCTGCTTTGGTTTCCTCGTTTGTAAAAATAGGGATAATAGTGGTATCTGAGTTAGTATTCTGGAATATTGGAATAGTGCCTGGTACATAGTAAGTGCTCTAATAATTTGGATTTGTCCTGAGTGTACCCCTTTTTGCTCTTGTATAACAGTGTTGAGATAATGAAATCATTTGCAAAGGCAAAAAAAACAATGAAATAATGCAGAAAGGTTTTCCGAATCTTTGTTTTCATATATATTTGAGAATTGAGGGATTTCTTAAAATCTCTAATTTGGAACCACCTTAGTTAGATGCATAATGGCAAACCACTATTCCCTTCAAGCCTCTTAGGCACTTAGAATTAAAAGTAGAATATTGTCTATTTTAACTGCTTATCACCATTATTTTTTAGTGCAGAGCAGTGAAATAGTGATTTCTAGATACTTTTGTTTGTGGTCAGTGCTCATAAATATGCTTAAGGGAACAATTAACTTTTTGGTCTCCAGTTTTTCTTCACTAAATACTTATCTGGTGGATGAATGTTTTTCTTCAGGCACACTAAGCATGTTCATTTTATAGAGGCTGGTCTAATTTTATTAAAGGAGAAGAAATCTTTAAATGTTACTTTACTCTTCACCTTATTTTTCAAAGCTGGAATAGAAATGACTTAGAACTTTTACTTTTAGCAGTTTTGGGAATATCAGAGTGTTTAATAAATTCAGTCTACCTTGGTTAAGTAATTTTGACTTCATAAATGGGTGTGCTTCAAAGTTACTTTATAAGTTGTTTATAATTCAGAATTCTGTTTTTTATAGACTTACTATTCCAAATGAATAATTTTCCCATTTTGGTATGCATTGGACTTTCCTATGAAGCTTGTTAAATATATGGTTTTGTAGTCTGGACAGGTGTATTTCAATAAGCTCAGATGGATACGAGAACCACTGTTAAAAAGTAGGATTAGAGTCTAGGAGCAGCCTCTAATGGCTTAGTTACAACCAGAGCAGCTTACTTTATTGATTAAAATAATTTATTTGTATAAAAGTAATATTTTGTCTCTTCCCAAAGGGTTTGAGCTGGCTTATAAGTTAAAAAAACATGAAATAGGAAGTAGAAAAAAACAAGAGACCATTCTTGTACTGGTTCTCAAATCAGAATTATCTAGGATGTTTCCCCCAAATACACATGCCCTAGACATACCACATATATCTGAATCAGAAAATTAGAGTGAGTCCAGGGATATATATAGTTTAAAAAGTTTCCCCAGGATTTTCTGAGATAGACCCATAGTAAGGTCCCCTGAGAGAAACAGAATAGGAGAGATTAAACCTGGAAGGGAGGGGTGGCATATAGAATGTGTCTACTTTTGGGAATAAAGCTTGCCTGTTGTTTGAACCTGTGTATATGTGTATATGAAGCCATCAATTCTCAGCCTGTTGTGCTCATATACTCAGAGGTATAGGGCCATTTACTTTGTTTTAGGGGTGTGCAAGGGTATAGGATAACATGAGATATCTTCTTGTGTGATCGGGTATACTTGGGGGAAAATTAATTTTTTCATTAAAATATGCATGGATATATTATGGAAAAAAACTTGAAATTCACATGAATTTTTGAAATAAAATACACTTTTTTTGTGTCTTTGGGGCTAGCAATTTGGCTTTTGTACCTAATCTGCCCTTGCAGTAGTATGTGCCTTTAGAGGTTCAAAAGGCTTGAGAAGAGCTGATGCAGGGAGGTTTATAAGCCAGGCATGTCTAAACTGGGGAGTCACTGTGTAGCTAAAAATGTTAATTTCTAAACACAGAAGTGGCTTAATGTTTATTTACTGACCTGCATTTTTAATTTTACATGAATTTCGCTTTTTTTTCTCCCCTTTCCCCAAAGTCTATAAGTCCTGAGGATTCTGAGAAGAGGCGCACTAATTATCAAGCTTATCGAAGCTACTTAAATAGAGAAGGCCCCAAAGCTCTGGGCTCCAAAGAAATACCAAAGGTATGAATGCTGAGAGGGCAGGCTGTTCTGTCAGGGCCTCTGGCCCCTGGGTCCATGCATGTATTCACTATGTTTCACAGCAGTGGAGCATTGATAATTAAGAATTAACAGGGGTGCCTGGCTGGTTCAGTCTGCGGAGTCTGTGACTCTTGGTCTCAGGGTTGTGGGGTTGATCCCCACGCTGGGTACAGAGATTACTTAAAAAAATAAAATCTTAAAAAAAAAATTAACAGAAAAGCCTTAGTCACCATCTTTGTGAATTAGGGATATTTATTCATGTTATGAATTACTGCTTGATACTATAAAGAAAAATTTTCCTTTAAGTAACTCATAACCCTAGAGGGGCTTAGTTTTGAGGAATATGGTAATCATGGACTAGTACTTTTTGCTGGTAGTGTGGATCCACCAGAAAGGGAGATTGAAGGCATACCAGGAAGAGAAGGATAATCAAATGTAGTATGAGATTTCTGAGAAGGTAGAAGGGGAGGGATTCAGGTCACAAATGGAGATTAGTAGTTTCCCTAATAAAGAAGGGATGAGTGGTGAACCTTAAGGGACTAGTGGGTTGTGTAGGAGGCTAGAGGAAGATGTCAGCCTTGCCTCTCGCATGTGGTGTAAGACAGACTCTAAGAAAGACTCAACAAGCTCCTCTGCTTGAGAGGCCTTTTTTTTTTTTTTTTTAAGATTTTATTTATTTGAGAGAGAGCACACAAGTGGGGTGGAGGGGTTGGGGCAGAGGGAGAGGGAGAAGCAGACTTCTAACTGAGCAGGGAGCCTGATTCAGGGCTCGATGCAGGACCTTGAGATCATGACCTGAGCCAAAGGCAGAAACTTAACTGACTGAGCCACCCAGGCGCCCCTGCTTGAGAGGATTTAGGCATAGTGGAGTCCTGAGGGGACTTAGTGAAGGCAAGGTGGGGGAGGAAATACTGAGCAGAGGTTGAGGGTATTAGGTAGCTTGCTGGTCCCTCAGTAAGTGTTCTAGAGTGGAAGAGTTTGGTTGAGAGGCTAAAAATGCTGAGATTGGTTGTAAAATATATATTCAGAGCCAGAATGGGTAATAATTCAGGATAGGTGATTAGGGTGTGGGATAGAGGCTTGCATGTGGACTTTTCCAGGGTCATTTTGAATTTGTTGAGAAGAATTTAAATACTTTAGTGTTCACAAGAGCATTTCAGTCCTAGAATCATAGGGCTTGTAGGGACCTTGAGATGTTGTTAATCAAACCTTTTCTCTCCAAGCAGATTCATAGCCCCCCCCCGCCCCACTCTTTGAATTTCGTTTAGCTTCATCCTTGCAGGCCTGTTTTAAGTCTATGTTGATCTTAATTCTCTATTCAAAGGGTAATAAGTAACTTGGAATGGTTTATATAATTTTTGTTTTGCTTGGTTGTATCATTTTATTGAACCATTGCAAAAATTTAAAGAAGTCTATAACTGTACATAGTTCCAATTAAGATTAAATGTCTCCTCCACCCAGTTCTCTTTGGCCAGTGTCTTTTGTATATCGAGTTATCTTTCTAATCAGGAGATAATATGATCTTGCCTTTAAGTTACTCGCAGGTTGTTAGATTTTCTGTCATAGAGTAAGCAGAAAGAAGGGCCGAAGCTCAAACTTGTTTTTAGAATCAAATCTTTCCTTTTTTAACAATAACAAGAAATTCTGTAGGTGGATTGCATCTAGTTGTTTATTTAAAGTTTTGCAAGTTAACTAGTGGTTTAAATATTTAAAAAAACCATGATAATAGTATGAATAGATAATTTTAATAAGCTTTGTGAACTGTATTGGATGTATATTTTTCATTGCTGGTTTTGTAAGTTTATTAAATGCTAACCTACCTAAGAATTTCTCAGGATTTAATTTCAGGTTCTGCTTATTTGCTATGAATTTCCTGCAGATTTTTCATGCTGAGATTATTTATGATGTCAAATGAGAAAAATCAACTTCCTGCAGTTTTGATGCCAAATATTTCTTTGGAAGGCTACCATGTAATTTCCTCTCTGCTTGAACATTTTTGTTTTTAGGGAGCTGAAAATTGCTTGGAGGGCCTTACATTTGTAATCACGGGAGTGCTGGAGTCCATTGAACGAGATGAGGCCAAGTCTCTAATTGAGCGTTACGGGGGAAAAGTAACAGGAAATGTCAGCAAGAAAACAAACTACCTTGTCATGGGTCGTGATAGTGGACAGTCCAAGAGTGATAAGGTGGGTCCTGCTGTCTTCTCAACACAGTGAAATAGCCTGCTTGCCTTGGCAGGGTCTTACTGGGATGGGACCATTTGTAGCAATGCCCTCTACACAGAATTAAATGAAGAAAAAAGTTGGAAAAGTAATTTCATCCCTGTATTATTTCTTCCACAGAAGTGTTCTTGGCTTCAACGTCAAGATTTTGGTTTTCCAGTTGAAGGCACAGTTCCTGTGTAGTTGACTTTCTTAGTGTAGTATTCTAGTTTAGATTATTTTTCAAAGATAGAAGCAAATACCGTTTTCTTTTTCTTTTACTCCTAAATATTCCTATATATGCCACTGTATACTCCATCTTAAGTTTTGTTTATTGAAAGCTCTTTTTGTGTTGGGGAAAATTATATTTAGCTCCAAGTAACAGAATATCTGATAAGTGTGGTTTGGCAAATAGCTGCTTATGTTCTTACCCAACAAGAATCCCAGAGGTAGGCAGTTGCTGGGGATGGCCCAGCAGGTCAGTGATGTAGCTAGGCTACTTCCATCCTCCATCTCTGTCACCCTCACTGTGGTAGCTTTAGTCTCCGTGCACGTTGCCTTGTGTTGCCAGGTAACTGTAGCTGTAGGCCTTCAAGTCCACATTTAAGGCAGGAAAAAGGAACTAGTAGCAAGATGTCACAGTAGCTGTGAATGGCCTTAGAAGAGTTGTCCTGGAAATAGCTCTTACAGAATTCCCCTTAGGTCGTCTTGGCCGGAGCTGTCACGTGGCTATTCATAGCTTATAAGGGAGTTTGGGGGAGGGTGAGGACTTTTCTGATTCTTCAGTCATAGTTCATCACTTGGAGATGGACACATCGGAGTTATTGTAACAGGGAAGATGATGGGAGAAAACAAAAACTTCAGACAAGTCCATCTCAGAGGGCCCTAGTGGCTCTGCCCCTCCTAGAGTAGAAGAAAAGATAAAGCAGTCTGCAGAAGTGCTTATGTGACACGTCCATTGCCAACCCGTCACTCTTAGGAGATGTATTTGTTATTTTCTCTAGTTAATGGTACTTTTTCATGAATATGGTTTTTAAAAATATTGCAGTTATTCTAGTTTACAAATGTGGTTTTCACCTGTGAAGAGACCCTAGAATTATTATTTTTTTAACAGAAAGTAATGGTTAGGATATGGTTGTAATGATTTGTATTTTTAATCAATAGGCAGCAGCCTTGGGGACAAATATTATTGATGAAGATGGCCTATTGAATCTGATTCGAACTATGCCAGGCAAGAAGTCTAAGTATGAAATAGCAGTTGAAGCTGAGGTTTGTATAAAATGAACTTGATTTATTTAAGTTGGTGTATATAACAACTTTCCTATTTCATAGAGATGTTTCATGAGTGGCTGTAGACTTGTTGCCTAAAAGATTAACCTCCCCTTCTACCACAGATGCATTTAGTTGTGGTATCTTCTTTATGTCCTCCAATCTGTGACAGTTCCTCAGCCTTTCCTTGTCTTTTTGTGGCCTTGAGACTTTTTTTTTCTTCCAAGATTTATTTATATTAGAAAGGGAGCACGTGCACACGAGCAGGGGGAGTGGCAGCGGGAGAGCTCGGAGAGAAGCAGAAACCCTGCTGAGCAGAGAGCCTGACATAGGCTCGATCTCATGACCCTGAGATCATGACCTGAGCTGATATCAAGAGTCAGACACTTAGCTGACTAAGCCACACAGGCGCCCTGGCCTTGAGACTTTTTTTTTTTTTTTAAGATTTTCTTTCTTTATTTGACAGAGACACAGCGAGAGAGGGAACACAAGCAGGGGGAGTGGGAGAGGGAGAAGCAGGCTTCCCTCGGAGCAGGGAGCCTGATGCAGGGCTCGATCCCAGGACCCCGGGATCATGACCTGAGTCGAAGGCAGACGTTTAACAACTGAGCCATGCAGACGCCCCGGCTTTTTGATATCTTATCATTAGATTGAGGTTATGCATTTTTGGCAGGAATTCCACAAAGTAGTATTTTGTTCTTCTCAGTGCATTGTATTAGATGTGTATGTTAATACGTCTTTTTGATTTTGTTGTAGACAGGTAGGGTAGGGAGAGGCAGAGAGGGAGAGAGCAGCTTCAGCAGGCTCTGTGCCCAGCGGGGAGCCCGATGCGCAGCTCAGCCTCACCACCCTGAGTCGATATGTCTTCCTATTGGTGATGTTCATCTTGATTAAAGTGGTTTCTGACAGGTTTCTCCACTAGTAAAGTGACTCTTTTTCCCTTTGTAACTGATAAATATCTTGAAGGGAACTTAGATACTATGGTAATATCCTCCTTCTCAGACATTCACCCACTAATTTCAGCATCCACTCACTGGCAAAGAGGCACTGTTTTTTTCTTTTTTTGTGACATTCACTGTTTTTTTCTTTTTTGTGACATTCACCCTTTAAAAATGTATTTTAGAGATTTTTAGTGTATTCCCAAGATGGTTGTACACAACCATCACCAGTATCTTAATTTTATCACTCCCCTTAGCCAGTTAACCATCATTCCTCATACCCAGCCCCTGGCAACCACTATTCTGTTTTTTGTTTCTATGGATTTGCCTGTTCCGGATGTTTTATCTAAAGAGAAACATGTGATTTGTGACCCTTTGTGTCTGGCTTCTTTCATTTAATATATTTTCAAGGTTCATCTGCACTAAAGTACATGTGTCAGGACTTTACTCCCTTTTTTTTGGTGATTAATACTCCATTGTGTGTGCATACCACATTTTGTTTATTCATTCTTTAGTTGATGGCCATTTTGGGTTGTTCCTATTCTTTGGCTGTAATAATTATATAATTAATATATAATTATAATTACATATAATAATGCTGCTGTGACTATTTGTGTGTAAGTTTTTGTGGAGGTGTTAACTTTTAATGAGTCAGCTGGCACAGAAATTTCTTAGTCTTTTTTTTTTAGATTTCAGATTGATTACAGAATATTATTTGTAAACTTAGTATGGTCTCACTAAAAAAATTGCATTTGGGTGCTTTTTGGTGTGTTTGTTGTTAATTTTTATCAAGTTTGGAAGGTGGTGATTTCCACAATAGCTGCCAGGGTTCATTGTGAAAAACCAGACCCACGTTGGGTGGCTCACTTGGATATCCCTGATTGCCCTATAGAGTACTTTTAGCAGGATAGATATTCTGTATATCTTACCAAGTTTCTTTTTTCCCTTCACTTTTCCAATTTTTAAGATGAAAAAAGAAAAGTCCAAATTGGAAAGAACACCTCAAAGAAAAGACCAAGGAAAAAGAAAAATTAGCCCAACTAAGAAGGAGTCAGAATCTAAAAAAAGCAGACTGACTCCCAAAAAGGACAGCTTCATAATGTCAGTAAAAAAGGAAACCAGTGTGTTTTGGAGAAGCCTGGACTTTGAAGAGCAGGTGGCTGAGGAGACAAACGGTGACAGCCGGGCTAGGAATTTGGCTGATGACAGCAGTGAAAGCAAAGTGGAAAATTTGCTCTGGGTGGATAAATATAAGCCAACCTCGCTCAAGACCATAATTGGACAGCAGGGTGACCAGAGCTGTGCCAACAAACTCCTCCGCTGGCTCCAGAACTGGCACAAGAGTCCATCTGAAGATAAGAAACACGGTGATTTTGCAGCTTCCTTCGTTTTTGTGTGTGTCTGTCACCATGTAATTGCTCAGTTCCACATATGTGAGAAAGTAGAATAGTTGGTTCATTCATGTCTCAGCAGACATTGAAGGCCGCTCTGAGTCCAGGTGCTATACTAGACCCTAGAGGTGCTGTTGTGAACAAAACCGTCTTCCTCAGTTTGCTCACAGTCAGTCACAGACATAGATGAGCCAGCAATTAAGATATGTGGTGCTAAGTACTGTTGGAGGGGTAAGTGTAGGGCGCCAAGAGCAGGGAGGTGTGTGGTCAGGGATGTGGAGGTGTGCTCCCATCCCAGGAGGAAGGGATAGCTAAGTGAAGACTTGGAAACCAAGCAGGAGTTAGCTAGGTGCAGGGGAGGAGGAGTGTTGTGTGGGAGAGAATACAGGTACCAAGGTCTGAGGATGCGGGAGTGAGCCACTGAGAGTGCCGGGGAGACTCGGGGGAGAAGTGTGCAAATTAACAGCTGAGGCACACTCACAGACTAGGCAGCCTGAAAATTCCAGCGGTGCATTTGCTGTCAGTAGGGCCTGAGCTCTGGCTTCTTCACCATGTATTTGTCATGGAAAAGGAACGGTATAATCGGTGTTTAATGTCTAGGGTATTATTGGAACCAAGGTTTCAGATCATGGATGTTAGTATTGTTTTTGTGAGGTGCATCCGCACCCCTGGAGGATACTGTGTGAGAAATAAGAAGGCAAAATTCAGTGAGCATCACAGTGAATTCCCAGAGTGATGACTGGGTTATCAATGTCCATTTGGTCACTAGACATTGGCCAATGTTGCCAGCATATTTATGACAGAGGATGTAATTGTAATGATACAGGTTTAAATTTGACTCCTTTTCTCTTTCTAAAATCACATAAAATAAAAAAAAATAAAATCACATAAAATCTTAAAGGGGGATATAGTGCTTTGTACACCTGGAGAAGACTTTATAAGGCTTCAGGGGAACCAGAGCCCCTTTTCCCATTCCTGTAGCAGATTTAGCCATCTCTCTCTCAGGCATCGTGTCTGTATAGAGCACCCTTGATGTGTCAGGCACCCATGTGATAAGGGGAGAAGAATGCTTTAGAGTTGAGCTGGGCAGGGTGGTTGCAGGCACACCATCTTCAGTTCATTCTTTTTGTGATCAAGTAGCTGATTATGCTTGTTGACATTTATTGAGGCGTGCCTGGCTCTGTGATCAGCATGTTCATCCTTACACTATCCCTGCCAGTACAGGACTGTTGTTACCGTCGTTTTACAAAGGAGGAAATAGGCCCAGGAGGTTAAATCACTTCTCCCAGCTGGTGAGCGGTGGAATTAGGAGAGCTGGAGTTAGGATTGGAGCCCAGAAACCCTGCTCCCTGACCTGTGCTTTTGTAGGAAAGGAAACCCATAAAATTATGGTTCAAATCAGAATTGGAGAGTTAATTAGTTTTAGTGTTTTATTTTGGGTGTAAGTGAGGTAGGCAGTAGAGTTTCACTAAGTGCTCTGGAAACTTTATGGTTTGTAGGAAATATTCTGCAAATTTAGAGGTAAATTGGAGGACTGCTCTTGATTTTCAGTTTCTGCACAGTGATTCCTGCCATTCCTGAATTTCTCTTAGATAATATAGGTTAACACTCTGGAACTTCTTTTTTTTCCAGCAGCGAAGTTTGGTAAGTTTGCTGGCAAAGATGATGGCTCTAGTTTTAAAGCAGCACTGCTCTCAGGCCCTCCAGGTGTTGGCAAGACAACCACAGCCTCTCTGGTTTGTCAGGTGAGCGTTGGGTTGTAGTGCAGTTGGAAAGCTAAACCGAGGAATGGGCGTGTGTAGCAGATATATACCTGTGTGTGTGTGTGTGTGTGTGTGTGTGTGTTAGGTCTGTGGCATACATATTTTAACCTGCTCTGTATAGACTTTGTAAAGTCAAATTTTTAGAATTTACCTTGGTTCTGGGGATATTTGTCATTTTCATCCTTTTCTTAATATTGGTAATTAAAATAATAGGTAATATTTACCTGTGTGCCAGGCAATGAGCTAAGCCCTTGGGTGTATTATCTTTTAGGTAATACAAATATGTCTTATAGACTTTTTTTTTTAAAGATTTTATCTATTTATTTGACAGAGACACACAGCGAGAGAAGGAACACAAGCAGGGGGAGTGGGAGAGGGAGAAGCAGGCTTCCCGCAGAGCAGAGAGCCTGATGCGGGGCTCGATCCCAGGACCCTGGGATCATGACCTGAGTCGAAGGCAGACGCTTAACGACTGAACCACCCAGGCGCCCCCTGTCTTATAGACTCTTACGGATAGAAATATTACATCCTCATGTGACAAATGAAATGGGCTTACAGAGGAGGCTGGTGTCCCAGGTAGTCTGACTCTTCACCGCTCTGAGAGCCTGCCTTTGCTCTTGTCTGTACAGCTGCCGTGAGAGGGGAGACACTAGAGCAAACCAGAGTTCATGTATTCGAATATGAAGTGATACATGAAGTGGTAGCGGAATGATAAAAGGAGAAATTTTATTTATTTTTATATTTACTGATTTTTATTTTTTAAAAGATTTTAATTATTTGTCAGAGCGCACAAGCAGGGGAAGCGGCAGGCAGAGGGAGAATCAGGCTCCCCGCCGAGCAAGGAGCCCCATGCGGGACTCCATCCCAGGACCCTGAGATCATGACCTGGGCTGAAGGCAGACGCTTAACCGACTGAGCCCACCCAGGCGTCCCAAAATGAGGGATTTTAAACTTATTTTAAATATACTACTGGATTTCCCAACCCTTGTCCTATAAGCTGGTGGTTTTGTTTTATCCTTGTTTTATGGACCAGAGCATAATTTAGCTGGTAGAACAGCTATATATTTTCTGTTCTATTATAAACGTTAAAAAAAAAAAAAACAAAATTTATTCCTAGTCTCTACAATGTAAACATGACTTTTTTCTCCCTTTATTATCATTATTTTGGAGGGGAATTGCATTAAGGCTTTTTATAATGCTTATGATCAGTATAATCAGTTTTGGGAAATGAGTCAGAATAACTTGATTTTTCACAGCTTGGTAAGAAAATTATGTATTGGGATGGTTTAATAACGAATGATTTAACTTGATCTTGAAGAGTGAAGAATTATTTTTGGTATCTTAGATTAATTCTGTATGTGATATTGAAATCTTGGGATGGGTATATTTAATTCTTTATTGGATTTTAAGAAGTAAACTTAGTAAAATTGCTTGTTCAGGTATACTCTTCTAGATTAGTGATTTATTAGCTGTGGTTTTAAGATGGAACTTACGTGTGTGTGTGTGTGGTATATATGTATATATTTTTAAAAATCTCTTAATATTGTGAGGCATGTTATGTCATTGTCTTTGTCTTTTTTATCCATGGTTCCTTATGTCATTTTTATGCCCACTTTCTTCATTAATTGCCTTGTTTTTTGGGAGAGTTATTGTGACAGTAATGGTTTCCAATATTTTGATTAGGAATTGGGATATAGCTACGTGGAACTGAATGCAAGTGACACTCGGAGTAAGAACAGTTTGAAGGAGGTTGTTGCTGAATCACTGAATAATACCAGCATCACAGGCTTTTATTCAAGTATGTGGGTATTTGAACTGTTTTCTTTGTAAGGAAAACAAGTTCACTTCAACATTTAGGAACCAGTATGGACGATTACTATGTGCCAGGTACCCTGCTAAATCCTGGGGCTGCTGATGGAATTCTTATAGGACAATAGTTCCCCCCTCTTTTTTTTTCAGGTCTTAGTTTCTAAGAATGTGTTAAAATACATATATGGACATGTTTATACATGTTGCACATTTTTTAGAGGATTCACAGGTGAATCTTGTGAAGAGGGAGAGTAAATAAAGTATTGTAATTCAATGTGATGAGTGAGGTAATAGAGCCCTGTAGAGGAAGAAATGGTTTGATTTGGGGCACTGGGGAAAGCCAGGGTAAGGGTGATATTTGTTCAGCAGGCCTTGGAGGATGAAAGAGGATCATTTGTGGTGAAAGAAGTCATATAGGCAAAGATGGTAGCAGAGGAGAAGAAACTGTGAAGGTGGCACTGTTTGAGGCTGTAGCTGGTGGTGTGGTGTGGCCAGAGTCTATGGGAAAAATAAGATGCTCAAACTACAGACTCAATAGTGCAGATTTAGAACTTATGGTAGATACTGCACGGTCACCTGAATTCTTGGTACTTTCAATGGTAGCAAATCATTATTAAAAAGGATTTGCTCAGGTAATGTCACTCTGGCTGGTGGGAGTGTTAGTTAATTGATACTACTCTGGAGAGTAGTCTGGCAGTATTTTTCAAAAGTTACATTATATAGACCTTTTAGCCCAGAAATTCCAGCGCTTGTAATTTAGCAATTGATATATGCAAAGTGACATATATATATATATAAGGATATTCATTTAGTATGATTTGTAATAGCAGAAGGTTGGAAGCATCTTCATATTTTATCAGTACATAATGATTATGATACATGTGTAAAATGGGATATTATTAAATAGCCTTAAAAAATGAGGTGTTCTATAGCTACAGATAAGGAACGGATCACCAAAATATAGTGAATGAGAAAACCAAGATATATATTTTTATGCATGCATGTTTTTAATATGTATAGGGGTACCCGAGGAGGCAAAGGTCGGGGGGAGAATTTCTTTTCGTCTGCATATTCTTGTGCCTCTTGCATTTTGGTTTAAAATGTTTTACATGTTTTTTTAATAAAGCAGCAGCATTTGAACCGTTGCTCTTTTTTTGTCCCATCCCATAGCTTCTCAGCATGGGTCAGGCGGAGCAGCCCATTCAGTAAGCACGAAACATGCGCTCATCATGGATGAAGTAGATGGCATGGCAGGCAATGAGGACAGGGGAGGAATTCAGGTAAGTAGCACTGTAGTTTTGCAGTTTTACTGTTGATTTTTAGTTGTAGTTATAGTTTTTTTAATATTTAAAGAACTAATTGTGCTGTAATATTTACAGCAATTAAAGCATGTTGCTGAGGTTTTCAAAACCTAAAATACAAACATTGTGTAGTATTTTGTTGTTTTTTTTAAAATAATTATTTTTGTGTTGCAAATTTGCTTTTTAGGAATTAATTGGTCTGATAAAACATACAAAAATTCCCATTATTTGTATGTGCAATGATAGAAATCATCCCAAGATTCGTTCTTTGGTTCATTATTGTTTTGATCTTCGTTTTCAAAGACCTCGAGTTGAACAGATTAAGGTAAAATGATTGTAATTTTTTTTCTCCATCACACTCTCCTTATTTTTTGGTCAGTATTTCTCAAAAGTTACCTTTAAAAGTACCTGATAAATATTCTAAAAATATCTGAATGTGTGACTTTAAAAAAAACCATTTAGGATTCCCCTTTGTCAATTTCAGGGTGCTATGATGTCTATTGCATTTAAAGAGGGTTTGAAGATCCCCCCTCCAGCTATGAATGAAATAATTTTGGGAGCCAATCAAGATATCAGACAGGTAAATTAAATACATATTATGTTAATAGTTGCTGATTCTTTTGAATTAATGCCTTCAACTTTTCAGAGAGGAGGAATGGCATTATTGTCTCACCTTGACCATGTCTTATTTATGATTTCTGTTAGGTTTTACACAATCTGAGTATGTGGTGTGCACGAAGTAAGGCACTAACCTATGACCAGGCCAAGGCTGATTCTCATAGAGCCAAGAAGGATATCAGACTGGTAAAATAAATTTCCATTTCTTAGTTACTTTCTCAAGCTAAAGCATTTTTGTTCTACTCATACTAACTTAGTAGAAGTAGTTATTATAGTTCCTTGACACACCTATTGAACCTGTGGATATTTATAATAAGAAAGACAGCTGCTAAAAGGTTTTCTAATTCAAATGAATTTTTCCTCAAGGACTGTTAGTGTACATTGTACATTATGAGAAATGGAAGTTTTAAATTATATTCATGCTTCAGTAGTTATAAAATGGTCTTTTCAGAGTCCCTTATGTATAGATTTCATGGATTGAAGTTTTGGAATTTTCAGAATAATCTGTTTCAAATGGCCTATAATTTATTTATTTATTTATTTATTTATTTTTTAAAAGATTTATTTATTTATTTTGAGATAGTGAGAATGAGAGAGAGAGAGTACATGAGAGGGGGGAGGGTTAGAGGGAGAAGCAGGCTCCTCGCTGAGCAGGGATCCTGATGTGGGACTCGATCCCGGGACTCCAGGATCATGACCTGAGCCGAAGGCAGTCGCTTAACCAACTGAGCCACCCAGGCGCCTTATTTATTTTTTAAAAGATTTTATTTATTTATTTGACAGAGAGCGAGAGAGGAAACACAAGCAGGGGGAGTGGGAGAGGGAGAAGCAGGCTCCCCGCTGAGGAGGGAGCCCGATGTGGGGCTCAATCCTGGGACCCTGGGACCCTGGGACCATGGGACCATGACCTGAGCCGAAGGCAGACGCTTAACTGACTGAGCCACCCAGGCGCCCCTCAAATGGCCTATAATTTAATAACCTCTCTGAAACTTGAAACCAGAAGTCTGTATTAATTGTCTGTGTTCTATTTCACCTAGTCACTAGTCAGAATTTATTATTACAGTTAAAGCAGTGATTAAGATAAAATGGGTCAACTAAAAAAAAAGCAGTGATTAAGTAGTGTTTGTAATCCCCTCTCTCTCCCCCCTTTTTTTAATCAAACTTTTTTTTTTTAAGATTTTATTTATTTATTTGTCAGAGAGAGAACACAAGCAGGGGGAGTGGCAGGCAGAGGGAGAAGCAGGCTCCCCACCTCGCAAGGAACCTGAAGTGGCACTTGATCCCAGGACGCTGAGATCATGACCTGAGCTGAAGGCAGACACTTACCCGACTGAGCCATCCAGGTGTCCCTAAATCAATAAACTTTTTAAGAGCAGTTTTAGTTTCATAGCAAAATTTAGCACAGAGTACAAAGACTTCCCTTATTATCACCTGTCTCCAGACTCCTACAGCCTCTTCCACTATTAATATCCCCCACCAGAGTGGTACATTTGTTACAGTTGAACCTACACTGATACATCATTATCACCCAAAGGCCATAGTTTACATTAGGATTAGTTCACTCGATGTACATTCCATAGGTTTTGACAGATGTACCATAGCTTGTATCCACCATTGTATATCACACAGAATACTTACTGCCCTAAAAATGCTCTGTACTCCTCCTGTTCATCCATCCCTTCCCCCAACTCCTGACAATCACCAATCTTTTTTTTGATTATTTATTTTAGAGACAGAGCATGAGCAGAGGGAGAGCAGAGGGAGAGGGACAAGTAGACTCCACGCTCAGTGTGGAGCCCGACACGGAGCTCAGTCTCATGACCCTGAGATCATGACCTGAGCCGAAATCAAGAGTCAGCCGCTTAACTAAGCCACTCAGGTGCCCCAATCACTAATCTTTTTATTGTCTTCATAGTTGCACCTTTCTCAGAATGTCATGTAGTTGGAATCATACAGTGTATAGCCTTTTCAGTTTGGCTTTTTGTTTTGTTTTTTGTTTTTTGAGAGAGAGAGAGCGCGTGAGTGAGTGCAAGCAGGGGGAGGGGCAAACAGAGAGGGAGAGAAAATCTTAAGTGGGCTCCATGATGCAGGGCTTGATCTCACGACCCTGACATCATGACCCGAGTGGAAATCAAGAGTAAGACGCTTAACCAACAGCCACCCAGGCACCCCCAGATTGGCTACTTTCAGTTAGTAATGTGCATTTAAAGTTTCTACATATCTTTTCATGGCCTTATTATAGCTCACTTCTTTTTTGTGCTGAATAATATTCCAGTGTCTGGATGTACCACAATTTATTCACCTTATGAAATCTGGATTGCTTCCAAGTTTTGTCAGTTATGAATAAAGCTGCTGTAAAGATCCATGTGCAGGTTTTTTGTGTAGTATGTTTTCAATTCGTTTGGATAAATACCAAGGAGGACAATTACTGGATGGTATGGTAAGAGTATATTTAGTTTTGTAAAAAAACTGCCAATCTGTCTTCTAAGCGACTCTACCATTTTGTATTCCTACTAGCAATAAATGAGAGTTCCTGTTGCTCCACATCTCTGCCAGCATTTGATGTTGTCAGTATTTTGGACATTGGCCATTCTACTAGGTGTGTCCTTCCCTTTTTTTAGGGCCCATTTGATGTTGCCCGGAAAGTGTTTGCAGCTGGAGAGGAGACTGCTCATATGTCACTTGTGGACAAGTCAGATCTGTTCTTTCATGATTATTCAATAGCACCCCTCTTTGTCCAGGAGAACTACATACATGTGAAGCCTGTAGCTGCAGGGTGAGTGTTCAGAGCTAGTGAGGGGTAGAATTTGTACCCTCCCAGCACAGCAAAGGCCATATTCCTGGGAGAGAGGGGTAGGAGGTATGGACAGTGGTGTGATCCAGACTGCTTTATTTATGCAGGGGTGACATGAAAAAGCACTTGATGCTTTTAAGCAGAGCAGCAGATAGCATATGTGATGGTGACCTAGTGGACCGTCAGATCCGGAGTAAGCAAAACTGGAATCTTCTGCCCACACAGGTAAGTAAGCACAGGGCTATCCCTAAGATGCAGACTCTGCTTTAAGTAAAACAGAATAGCTGTGAGCTCCTGTAGTTATATGAAATACCAGAGAAACATTATGGCTCTTAGGGCAAAAATAAAGTCTGTTCTAGATTAAAACACTCTGGGGTCACAACTGTCTATTTCTTAATAAAAATGAAACATAAAAATAGCCTTACTTTTTAAGGTTTCAAAATGTCTATGTAAATGGACATATGGAAATAGGAACATTAGATTCTGGACATAAATAAGATGTTAGTCAAAAGTTTTATTTCCTCTGTTTTAGCTTAAGAATCCCTTTCTTTTTTGTCATTCTTGAGTCTCCCCGATGGTGACTAAGTAGCTCCTACTTGAAGATGCAGCCAGGGCAGGTCAGCAGCTACTTCTCTGATATGTGAATTCTGATTGTCTTCTTCCTTGATGAAGAGGCAGCTTTATACTGGTACTTTATTTAGGTGGTAACTTTCACAATTAAGAATATTATTTCTTCTTGAGTTTTGCATATTTATACAGCATTATTGGCCCAATAATAAGCAAGGGACTTCTGGAAGGCCTACTCCTCTCTTAATTCTACCTATACATTGTTGGGAAACAAAAAACAAAGATTCGTTCTGGATATAAAGAATCCTTTCTCTTATGTTTTACAAGTGTTCATTTTTTAAACTAATAATTGTATCTTTAAGAATTTATCCTAAAGAAATAACTTTTTAAACATAGGAAAAGCTGAATGTACAATATAATTACATGAGTTTTGATACTGTAAGAAATTGGAGAAAATCTCCATGTCTGGCAGTTAGAGAATGATTAATTATGGTAAATACTCTTGATGGAATATTATGCATTTCTTAAAATTATTTATAAAGATTGTCTAATATGAAAAATGCTTATGAGAGAATATTATTAGAATAAAGCAGGATACAAAGTTTATGTATAATTCCAACTTTAAAAAAGTATGAGCCCTGGATCTAGAAAATATCAAGGATACCTTTTTAAAAATCTTTTCTCAAGTACCAGTTTACTTAATACTCTCTTCAGTTTTCCATGCTTTGATCTATCTATGCTATCAATAGTTTATGTTAAAGACAATCATGTTCCTCTTTTTTTTTTTAAGATTTTATTTATTTATTTGACAGAGATAGCAAGAGCAGGAACACAAGCAGGGGGAGTGGGAGAGGGAGAAGCAGGCTTCCCGCCGAGCAGGGAGCCTGATGCAGCGCTCGATCCCAGGACCCTGGGATCATGACCTGAGCCGAAGGCAGATGCTTAACGACTGAGCCACCCAGGCACCCCAATTGTATTCTTCTTAAAGTCTTTTCTGCATCATGCAGTAACTGGGATGTTGGGATCAGTTGGTTGAGGAGGCCGAACTGCCAGATGATCTGAGGGCCATAACATGTTTCGGACTGATCCGTTGTTTTCTCCGGGAGTGGTTTCCCATACTGACAGAGGAGAGACAGAGGGAAAGGGTGTGATGCCCTGGAATTAGGTACCTGGGGCAGTGTTGCTTTATTTGCTTGAGACTCTTTGGAAGCCAGTAGCTGTGTAGGAAGCAACTTTGTACTGAATTCAAATTGTGGACTGCAATTGATTTTTTTCAGGCCATTTATGCCAGTGTTCTTCCTGGAGAGTTAATGAGGGGGTACATGACTCAGTTTCCTGCCTTCCCAAGCTGGTTGGGGAAGCACTCATCTACTGGCAAACATGATCGTATTGTACAGGACCTAGCACTGCACATGAGTCTCAGGTAAGTGGTATTAGTTCATGTCTGGCATTTGATCAGTGTAGTGTATTTATTTAACCTTTGTCCAGTGAGGATAGCATAAGTCAAAAGATTTGTGTTTCAGTTTTGATTTTATTGCTAACTAGATAAATGATCCTGGATAAGTTCCTTATATTTTGTGGGCCTGAGTTTTATTATCTATAATCAGTATAATACTTGTTTTGTCACTTCAAAGGATACTTTGGAGAATAAGCCCAGTTGGTAGATGTGCCGTAACTTTTAAGACAAATTTTCAAGCTATGTAAATCTGAGGTAGTGCTGCTCTTTATCCTGACTGTGCCTGTTACTAGTAGGCGTACATAATGTTTCAGCTTCCGAATAATTTAATAGGAAAAGGGGGACTATTTAAATAGTCCTAGTAGGATACTAGGATACAGTACCTATCCTAGTAGTAAACTGACCTAGTCCTTCAGGATAGGGGACCCAGTTTAGCATGTAACAACAGGAGGCAGACGTGCAGATGATTGAAAATCAATGTGGCTGGAGAAGTTTGATGAAGTCCAAAAATTCTTGTTATTTGGTACAATTTGTTAAAGTTTAGAAACTTAGAAAATGTGCATGCACATATTAAGTGAACTTTAGGAATTTATTTTTAACCATGAAGAACTACTTGAGCAGTCTTATTTCTCTTTCTTATCTCTGGAGGGAATGTTAACATTGGTCCACTCTTAACTTTTTGTCTGAAGTTGAACTGAAATGGTTCCTTTCTTCTTCCTGTAGATTTCTACTTCCTACCTGTGGTCCCTCTTCTTAGCCTATGGCATGGGTCTTTTTTTGCCACTCTTGTAATTGTTTCCTGTTGTTGCTGTAACAAATTACCAAAACTTAATGGTTTAAAATAACACAAATTTATTGCCACCTCAAGATGCAAAGAATGTCCTGGATTATATGGGCAGGCTCAGTGTAATTATAAGGGTCTTTACCAAAAAAAAAAAAGTGGGGGGGGGAAGCAGCCGTATCAAGTCAGAGGGAAAGAGATTTTAAGATGTTACATTGATGGCTTTGAAGATGGGAAAAGAGACCATGAGCCAAGGGGTGTCTGTGGCCTCTAGAAATTAGAAAGGTTGCATTTCCCACCACTGTTCTCATTGCTCATGCGGGAGGCCTGGCTTTCAGCTCTTTTCCTATCCCCTGCCCTCTGTTTTTTAAAAAGGTGATGCATCCCTGTGCCCTAGGGGTATCCGCCTTTGACTCCCCCACCATATTCATGTAGCTTGTGAGCACTGGACTTCCACTTTGTTTTGTGGCTGTGCTTTTCTGTATCTGTCCCCTTCTTCCATTAGACCGAACATTTCTGGTGGTAGGAGCTGAGGCCTACCCATCCAGCATATAAAATTGGTTGGTAAATGTTCCCTAATGAATCACACACAGGACATTGTCATCATCAAAGGACATCTACAGTGAATTTCACAATTTTTAAAGTAAATCAGGACCTTCCTATTTAACTTTTTAACCCTGATTAAGTCATTGAGCTTTCATAGATAACAGTTTCTCTTTATCTTTAAAAATGGAAGTGCGATTTTATTATTAGTTCTTGTCGGGGTTATAGATGCCTTTGAGAATCTAAAAGCTCTTTGATCTTTATTACTCCCAAATGCACTAATGCACAAACAATGCTAGGGGAATTACAGATTTCTGAGGTTAAGAACCCTTGATTTAGGAACACTAGATACCTTTAGACTTTTCTAGAGTTGAATTCTCTGTGATTTGGAGTAAAAGGTAACAGTAATGTAACAAAATATAAGAGAATACTTTTGAAAAAGTTTCATGGTTTTCTTAGGCACTGTGGCTTAGGGCTCATACTTGGCTTTTTAAGTACTAGTTGTGCTTGATTATGGAAGACTGAATCTAGAGGAAATGGGTGAATTTAAAATAAGGGTTTTTTTGGATTCTTTGCCTAGGTAGTAAAACAGTTGGGGGCAGGGTTCTAGATTTCTAATCAAGAGAACTATTCAAGACTCAGTTACCTGAAGGCAAGAGCAGGACCCATTAATAATTTTAACATTTTTATGGGTTCTGAAGCCTAACAGCTTTTGAGGTTTCTCGTTTGGATTATGCACACATATAATTGCCTCATTTGATGATGGAGGCAGCTGGATTGGAAAGATTTAGATTGGTGGCATTTTGTTTTGTTCATCTATTTTCTGTCTTTGAGTGACAGTATTTAAGAGCGCGAGAGAAAGTCATTTCATGATAACATTGTAGTTCTCAGCAGACTTTTTCCTGAAGCCTTCCCCTCACACGTGTGGATCACCTTGTGATTGTGCAGGGACATTTTCTGCAGTTTTCTTAGTTTGGGGAAAGCCCTGCTTTAGAGCTAAAGATTTCAGAGTAACCCTATTAGGAAATATGAGGGCAATACTCATATATAATTTTGTATGTTATAATCAGATCAAAAGGTATTGCAGACCCTCATGTAGTAAGTAGCAGTGGAACTTGAGGTAGAAAATCTCACTGCCTTTTACTGATGCTTTTAACATTTGGAACTGGGAATGAGTAATCTTTTGGCTGTATTAAGTATGAGCACATAGAAAGAAAATTCATTCCCTTTGAGCTCACTGGTATGTGTCCATCATCCTGATGGTGTAGTGCTAGGCTTTCTCTACCAGCTGTTAAATAGTAGACATTACACTGGGCATTATTAAAAGTGAATTGAACTTCACACTGTGACTTGAGTTGGTGGTGGTTTGCCACTGACTACAGTTATGTCTCTTTTGTTTTGGTTTAAGAACTTATTCCAGCAAAAGGACTGTAAACATGGATTATCTGTCCCATATAAGGGATGCACTTGTACAGCCCTTGACCTCACAGGGGGTAGAAGGAGTACAGGACGTTATTGCTCTTATGGACACCTACTACTTGATGAAAGAAGACTTTGAGAATATCATGGAAATTAGCAGCTGGGGAGGCAAATCTAGTCCCTTCTCCAAGCTGGACCCCAAGGTAAATTGTGTAACTCACTGGTTCTCCGTCACTTTGTGATTACAGGTTTGTAGTAGGAGTATTTCAGAGATGTTGTAGGTGCTGTAAAAAGGTTTAATTTTTTCCCCTTAAATGCTTTTTGCTTCTTACGGCCTGTGCTTTCCAAAGATACTATTTGAGTGCAGTATTAAGAACGGACTTCTGGATTTGACCTTAACGATTTGTAGTTTTATCATTGCTTTATGTTGAGTGGAAAAGCAAGACATGAAATCTGAGAAGCCAGTATATAATTGTATTCCATGTAAAGGCGGGTGGATGAGCCTGGGGAAGTAAGTCAGGTGGTGGTAATACATTACAAGAAGAAAGATGTGTTTATTGGCTGAGGATTTTTATACTTTTTCTCAGTCTGCCTAATCTGTGAATTTAGTATTTATTATAGTTGGACAGTTTATTATGTAATAATGTATCCTCTACTTTCTTTATATAATGAGCATGAAAAAACTAAAATGACATACCATGGATCTGTAATCTCCAGTACCACATACTCTCCCTGTTTCTTTGGTGCTGTTTTATTTTATTTATTTATCTGACAGAGAGAGACACAGCGAGAGAGGGAACACAGGTAGGGGGAGTGGGAGAGGGAGAAGCAGGCTTCCCGCTGAGCAGGGAGCCCGATGTGGGGCTCGATCCTAGGACTGTGGGATCATGACCTGAGCCGAAGGCAGACGCTTAACAACTGAGCCACCCAGGCACCCCACTTTGGTGCTGTTTTAGAAGATATATTCTCTATGGCTTGCCTTGTCTCGAATTTTGATCTGACTTTATGGTTATGGGTAAATTCTCTCATGAGAGACCTCCATTGTGAGAATTCAAGGACTAATTCTGCAATTATGTTTAGAAGCTTCAAGTTAAGGCTTTCAAGTTACTTAGTATTTTGAATTAACCATTATTATGATAAAGGTACTTTATGTATTTTGTGGAGTTAAAGGCCAACTTTAACTTGTACCTTATTGTAAGTCTTTTTTGATTTATTGATTCACTGTGCTTCTCACTTTGTAGAACTGTGGGATGCACTAAATGGGCAAAAGTGATGAGCTTAAGTTCTTTTTTTTTTTGCCTGCCTAATGTTCCCAAATACTAGTTCTTATTTTTGAGTCATTGTCTCTATTAAGAATGTCGTGAAAAACATAGAACTTCTCCGTAGAAAAAGGTATATAAGTACACTTACATGTACATGCGTAAATATTTCGCAGAATATTTCGAGGATCTTGCAGGATCTCACAAAACCTTTGGTTTAAAAGGATTGTTTGGCACTTATATTTTTAACAGCCTCTTCTATTCCTTTCCTGTAGGTGAAAGCAGCCTTCACAAGAACTTACAATAAGGAAGCCCACCTTACTCCATATTCGCTTCAGGCAGTAAAGATACCCAGACACAGCACAGGCCCAGCACTGGATTCTGAATACAGTGAAGAGTTAAATGAAGATGACTCTCAATCTGATGAGAAAGACCAAGACTCTGTGGAAACTGATGCAATGATCAAGGTAGTATTTTAAGCTACAGACAGGAAATGCCATGATATGCCCTCAGTAGTTTATCTTTTCTTGTGTACAACTCGCCTTCTGAAATTATTCAGGGCCTGTTTTAAGTTTTTACGTTCATCACGTTGAGGGTAGAGAAGGTGTAGATTTTATTCTTATAAATAGCTGCTTATAATAGTGGAAGAAGGCAAGAAAATAGGCCATCATATGATGGTCATATGCTGTTAGAAAAAGTACCGGTTTTATTTGGTCATTGGTGTGTGCTTTACCATAGACACATATTTTTACAGTTTAATTAATTAAAAACATTTTCAGTGACACTCTTTCTCTCTTCTGTAATTTGTGTTTTGCTATAGCCATTGACCTGCCTATAGAAATTTCTCAGAATGAAACAGTCTTGTGTTGTGCTGGGAAAGATTAAAACCGTTTATGGTATCAGCCTGTGTACCTTTGGCTGAGGCAGAGGAGTCTTGTCTGTGTTCTCTTCTCTCCTTACTGTGTGTCATTCTTGTCCCTCATCTCTGTTCTGTATATGCAAGGGTAGGAAAAGCGGCCTCCTCTGGTATAGCTCTCTGGTCTTGTGTAGACATAAGGTTGTCTCCCTCTCTCCCCTTCTCAAACCGAACGTGTTTAGATCTCTAATCGGAAACTGAAAGAAAAGGAGATTCTTCATTAAAACATTACCTTATTAGTAAATTATCTCCTGCTCATTTTGGATATACCTATCTCCTAAATCCAAGAAACTGTATGCCTGGGGAACGTATCTTAGTTCTAGATGCTTTTTTTTTTTTAAATTTTTTTCTTTAAATTTTTTTTTATTGTTAATCACCATACATTACATCATTAGTTTTTGATGTAGTGTTCCATGATTCATTGTTGGTGTATAACACCCAGTGCTCCATTCAATACGTGCCCTCTTTAATGCCCATCATCAGGCTAACCCATCACCCCACCCCCTCCCTTCTAGAACCCCCTGTTTGTTTCTCAGAGTCCCTAATCTCTCATGGTTCGTCTCCCCCTCCGAAGTTCTAGATTCTAAATAGCTTTTCTGTAGTTAAAGACTCCAACTAGCCCAGTTGTTCCTTGAAAGAAGGCTCATCTGGTGTAGTGGTAGGTGAAGATGTTTGCAACCTTTCTATTACGTTGCAGGTAAAGATTTGCTTTATTGTAGAAATTGACTTATTTCATTGCCTCATAAATACAGCTATTAACTATCTTGTGCATTCTTCTCTCCCAACAGAAAAAGACAAAATCTTCAAAGCCTTCAAAATCAGAAAAAGATAAAGAGTCCAGAAAAGGAAAAGGAAAAAGTTCAAAGAAATGAAATGAAACTGTTTTTCACTACTGACAGCCACTTTTTACTCACCCCATTGACCGGTCTAGCTTGTCTAGATAATGCCTTGTTTTTTCCAAAGGAATCATATTTTAGCGTAATGGGGCAACTCCGTGGTCCCATTATAAATAAACGGTGGTACAGCTAGAGGGATGTAACCAGTAGGCTAACATACACCTCTTATAGAGGTTGATAGGACTGCTTGGGTCCTCCACTGTCCCCTGTCAATCTAATTAGATTGTGCTTCATATTGACTGTGTATAATCAGAAACTACATGTGCGCTTTGGAGTCAGATTTTAGTTAACAATAATATGCCTGGGAACGTTGGTATTAAGGCAACTTTTGTAGGCTTAAGAATTTATCCTAATGGCCTTTATAGGACCAATGCCGGTTTTTTTTAAAAAGGTAGTTACTATTATGTGGTGAAATTTTGTAAATAAATCATAATACAAAACAATCACCACCTAGAACTGGTATTCTTTGTATATTGTCAAATATCTTACAAAATATAAATCAGGAATAAACATGTTCCACATGACATGTGCAAATTCTTAATGTCATCTTGTACAGTAAAATAGTATGTTGGTATATTACATTCCTTATTAGTTTGCAAATGATTGGGTAAAAAGCTAACTATTCCTCACTAACCAGCTGTGTGAAGCAGAACTTTGGCCGTTAGTCAGAACTCTCATTCCCAACTTGATTACCTCTATGAGTGCCAGCCATATCTCTGTTGTGAACAGCATGTCATGGAGAGGCCTCTGTGGCATTACTGGAGGGGATGGGGGGCTGTAAAAGGATTGCCACATTTTTTAGCCTTCCAGAGTCTCAAAGTCATCACGTTCAAACCAGTAGGGTCTAGGTCAGGTCAGATTCTTAGTCTCACTCTGACTTGGGACAAAATGAATGCTGGCTTTTGTTTACTTTGCCTCTGGGAGCTCTGGTTCTGCCCTGTGTCTGATTCCACGAACCGTACTGGAATTTTAGATTGTCCCTGTAACTGTACCTGCTGAGTGGCTCTGAGGCTGTGGAAGTACCCTGGAATTTAGCTGTCTAGCTGTTTTGAAATTTTGTCAGTAAATGTTTTGAGGTATGTGCTAAAAGGAATGTAAAATTAGGATACTATTTCTTCCCTTTAAGTAATTGACAGTATTGTTTGGGAGGTGAGACATGAAGTTCTTGAGACATTTAAAGTGTATTTACCAGTGTGAAAAATGTCTTTCATGTAGACTAAGTTCATTATGGGAATAAAATGTTGCCTTCAGCCTTGCCCCTCTCTTTGTTAAAGCCCAGCTCGAAACTTCTGCTTCAGTGAAGATCTCCTTGATTGACGACTGCCTCACCTCACCAGTGGGGTGAGCATGGTTTTCTTTCGCATAAGTCTTCTGTTTCTATTGCTTTTTGATACGAAAGTCATGTCTGCCTACTTGTTTTTTATTCCCCAGGAAAGGGAGTGTAATCTCCTTGCAGCCAGAACAATGAATATGAGTTTACTTGTAAATTATGACTTTGTTAATAATTCTAAATGCTCTGTGATTGGCATTATCAGTGTATAAGATAAATAACTTTTAGAATTAGAGGTTATAAATATGCTCTTTAAAATAGGACAACATGGATCTGTTGGAGCTACGTGATGCCACATGTCTTTGCAGAATAAAACTGCATACTTCTTTTGAGATCCATTGTGTCTTGGCCACTTTGGAAGCTGTAACAAACTACTGTGCTTTATCCTTCATCCTGTTAAGTTTTTGCGGTCCATTATTGCAGCAACATTATTTGGCCTCTTGAAGTTATTAACAAGCAGTATTGTATGTACTGGGAGGAGTATCTTCCTACATAAGTTCTGGTGTAATTATGCTTATTAGTGAATGTTTATAGCCCATAACTCCCCAAATATGTGCTTTACTCTCACAGATCCCAATGCTATGGGTGCCTATGGCTCTTATTCCTATAACTTTACAACATCCCTCCAATGATAATGGGAAAACAAGAGGATGATAGGTGGGTTTAATGATAATGACTTGTATCACTTGATAAAGCCAAGGCCTCTGGCTTGTTCTCTAGCCAGGCTTTGTGGGAGGAAGATCAGATCATAAAGTTGGAGGCATCATGTATGTGGATACTTGGATGTGATAAAACATTATTTTCACTCGGGTACTACCATAGGCTTGCAGGTACCTTTGTAATACTCAGGATGCTGGTGGCTATTCTGTTAACATTCAGAGTTAGGCTGACTCATTTCTGCCAGCTGCTCAGACTTTGGTGACATTGGCTTTGTCTGGCAAGGAAGCATATACTGATGTAGGAAAAATGGGCGTGTGTGTGATATGGGGAAGATTCTGGAAAATGTACATCTTCAGGGGAAATCAAATGATTTAATTTTGTGAAAGGAATTAACAACTCAGGAGATAGAAGCTTATGGTTTATAGTTTCATTCTTTCAAATTGGTGTTTTTATTCTAAGACTGATTCTGCTAAACTTCCCATTTCAAACTTTTAAGTGTTAATGTCTGTGCTGCCCAACCTTGACAATGCTATCTCCCTTTTTCTGTCTCCAAATCCAATTTGTAAAACATTACAAATATCTAATTAACAATTTTATTTTAAAGGAGATATTTCAAAATATAAAAGTTATCAAAAAGTTGAATATTTACAGTTACATCATAGGCTACTATTAACAGTGCAGAGCATAGAATATGTAAGACTTTGAAGAGGAACTCTACGAGGTATAGCGAACAGCAAGGCTATATGTCACTGTTTTGCCACTCTACAATGGCAACTGTACAATGTCTGTGACCTGGAGAGTCTTTCTTTTTTCTGTATCCAGAAGCCACTAGGGGTAGAAACTTGGCTTCCTGTGGAATCTTTTCAGGAACATATCTAGAAAAGACAAAAAAAAAAAAAAAAAAAAAAAAAAAAAAAAACCCACGTCTTTAGAAGTGTTTCAAGTAACTGGCATGCACTAATAAAGCCAAGCTATACTAAAGTTTTTGCTCATTTCTGGAACATGGAGCAGGATGACTATTCAAGTTAGAAACCTCTGGTGTATAATCAGCATTGAGTTTAAATCTGAAAGTGTACATGCGAACTGTTAAACTGTTATAAAGTGAGGGTGATGGTAATAGCCACTTTACTGGGAAGAATGGGAAAATGCAAGGTAAGTGCTCAGCAATCTGTGAAGATTTTCCTGAAACTAAATGGTCATTAATGGTTCCTTATCTAAAACGAGTCAGTGAACAGTAGCTTTAACTAATATTCATTGTACAATAAGACATTTATAGTGACTTTTTAGTCACAATTGTAGCATAATCATAACTTCCCAAAGCATATCCACAAGTATATAGGAACCATGGGACTAAGCCTCTATAATGCAGGGATAGTGTGGGGAGTCTGTGTTAAAAACATAAGATCCTCCTTTGGTGGAATTGCAGAGTATCCTCCTGCAGATAATAGTTACAAACTCAGGACAAAATGTAACTATTCAAAGGCATTGGAAGAGCAACCAAAAGCTGGTAGAAATTGGAAAGGGGTAAACTCTTGAAAGAAGAGAAGTCCACTGGGTAAGATTCATCTTCATATGTGTTTGCACCTGAGGGTAAGTCCATGAGGACAGTGAAGTCCTAGTCTTACTAGTGCAGAGAGAGAACAGAGTTCGGGCTTGCCAGAACTACTGAAATGATAGGGATAATATCCTGAAAAGGGCATTGCCCCCCAAATCTGCATATAAACTCCATGTAAACCCTTGAACTTCACAGGCTTAGAAGAGACTTTTATGCTGGACTAGAAGCAGCACAGTTCCACGTTGTAGGGAATGCCATGTGTTAGAAAACTGAGGGCTGCTTCTAGGATCTCAGGGCCTCAGTACTCTCGTGGTAAGAATGGAATTCACCAACAGGCTGGACAAGAGTCTCATTAGATTGCAGCTCCAGCCAATCGCAGCCTTGTGAGATCCTGAACAGAAGACTCTGCTAAGCCATGCCTATATTGCTGATTCACAGAAATTGTGAGATAGATAGGTTCTGGTTCAAAATGGCAATGTAGGAAGGTCCTGAACTACCTCTTCCCATGAACACAGTGCATCTACAGCTACATATGGAACAAGTCCCTCTGAAAGAGATCCAGAAACTAGCTGAGCAACTCCTGCGCATCAGGTGACCGAGAAAAAACCCACACCAAAAACGGGTAGGAGAGTATGAGAAAATCTTGCCATACACTCGTCCCCCACCCCATGAAGACACACAACCAGGAGGGAATTCAACAACTCCTAGCTTCTCCCTGAGGAGTGAAGGGTGTGGACCCCCCATCTGATGCCCTGACTTTTAAGGCTTCACCTGAGAGATGGGCCTCCAAAACCTCTAGCTTTAAAAGGCAACGGGCCTTGTATCCATGAGAACTCAAAGGATATGGCAAACTAAAAAAAACAGTTCAAAATGAGATCACATGGACCCACAGTGGCTAATCCCCCAGGGCCCAGCTCAGAGGCAGCAGACTGAAATGCACCCACTCTGTCTGTGAAAAAGGCCCATTAACAGCTTTGGCTTGAGGGGGAGTCTTTTTTTTTTATTTTTTTATTGTTATGTTAATCACCATATATTACATCATTAGTTTTTGGTGCAGTGTTCCATGATTCATTGTTTGTTCATAACACCCAGTGCTCCATGCAGAACGTGCCCTCCTCAATACCCATCACCAGGCTAACCCATCCCCCTCCCCCCTCCCCTCTAGAACCCTCAGTTTGTTTTTCAGAGTCCATCATCTCTCATGGTTCGTCTCCCTTGAGGGGGAGTCTTCTAATTTAACACACTTAGGGGCCAGCGGCAACACTCTGCTGAGACTGTAGAGGCTAGCAGGCACCATCTTTGTGTTCCTTCTCTGCCTTGTGCCCGGTGGCCAATCTCTGTCAAAAAGGAACTTGTGCACAAGTCTGGCACTCCAGTTTCTGCTGCCACCCAGAGGACACCCCTTAATCACCTAACTCTGGTGGCCAGCAGGGTTTTACGTTTGCAAGTCCCAAATGGACTGCCACAAACAGAAACCATTCTTAACCAGCTAGTCTTCCAGGGCTTCAAGCAGAGGCAGCAGACAGAAATGCCTGGTCTTTATGAAAGAGGCTTATTTACTTAATTTAATAACTGTGGCCTGAAGGTTCGGCTTCCAATCAGCCTGCATCTAGGTGCTGACTGAGATTCCCCCCTTCAGGATACTGACAGGTCTTGGGAGCAACTAAGAAAGAAGAACCAGGGCAGTGTTGAATGGTTAGGCTCATTTCCTACATGAGGCCACTCCTTCAGGACTGGGAGAGGTGGCTGTCTTAGCTAATGCATAGAACACAGAGTCAATGAAAATGAGGGAACAGAGGAGTATGTTCCAAAAACACAGGTAAAACCCCAGAAAAAGCCCATAATGAAATGGAAGTGATTTACATAATAAAGACAGTAATGGTCATAACAATTCACGAACAAAGTGAAGAAAGTACTAAACAAATCACAGACTTGAAGAATACAACCACTGAACTGGAAAATACAATAAAAAGGTTCAAAAGCAGAATAAATGAACAGAAAGGATCAGTGAAACTGAAGACAGGTCAATGGAACTCATCTAATCCGCACAGCAAAAAGAAAAGCATGAAAAAAAAGTGATTACAGTTTAAGGGATTTATGGGGTAACATCAACCAATATTCACATTATAAGGGTCCTAAGAGAGAGGAGAGAGTCTGAAAATTTCCCTAACTTGGGTAAGGAAACAGACATCCAGATCCAGGAAGCCAGAGTTCCAAGCAAGATGAACCCAAAGAGACCCACACCAAGACACATTATAATTAAATTGCCAAAAGCTAAAGGAGAGAAGCAACTTGTTACATACAAGGGAACCCCTGTAATACCATCAGCAACTTTTTCAGTAGAAACCTTTGCAGACTAGATGACAGTGGCATGACATACTCATAAACTGCTGTGAAAGAAAAGAAATGCTAACCAAGAATATTCTACCTGGCAGTATTGTACTTCGGAATTGAAAGTTTTCCAGACAAGGAAGAGCTAAAGGAGTTCATCACCGCTAGACCAGCCTTACAGGAAATCTTAAAGGTGCTTCTTTTAAGCTGGAAGTGCTGGTTAATAAGAGGAAAACATGAAAGTATAAATCTGAATGCTTAACGGTTAATATATAAGTTCAGAATAATCTTGTTGTAATGGTGGTGGGTTAATCACTTAAAAAAGTAATAAAAATAACCATGACAATAATGGACACCCAAGATGCAGAGATACAAACTATGATATCAAAAACAGAACGGGGAGTAAAAATGTAGAGCCTCAGAACTTGTTATCAACTTAAAATAGGTTGAATGTAATCCTCATGGTCCCACAAAACATCTACAGTAGATGCACGAAAGATAAAAGGGATCTAAGCATGCCCCTGTAGAAAGTCATTAAATCATAGAGCAAGAAAAGAAAGGAACAACGGACTTACTGCCATTTTTATTGTTTTCTGGCTATTTTGTAAGTCCATATCTGTCTATAATTACTTTAAATGCAAATTGGCTAAATCCTTTGATCAAGAGTGGCTGAATGGATTAAAAAAACAATATCCATCTATCCTGATGGTGACAAGAGACTCGGTTTTAAGGACACAGACTGAAAGTGAAGGGAATGGAAAGGATAGTCCAGGCTAATGGAAATCAAAAGAAAGCTGGAATAACTTTACTTATATCAGACAAAAAAGATTTTAAAACAAAGTCTGTAACAGACAAAAGAAGGTCATTATACAATGATAAAAATGTCAACACAAAAATGGATATAACATTTGTAAGTATGCACTCAACATAGAAGCATCTAAAGATACAAAGCAAAAATTAAGGTCTAAAGGGAGAAATAGCAATATAATAAGAGTAGGGGACAGACAGTGGATAAATCATCCAGACAGGAAATCAATGTAGGGAAACACCACACTTAACAGACATTTACAGTGCATTTCATCCAAAAGCAGAATACACAGACCTAAGCACACATGAAACATTCTCTAGGACAGATCATGGGTTAGGCTATTGAAAACAAGGCAATAAATTTAAGAAGACTGAACATCTTTTCTAACCACAATGGTATGGAACTAGAAGTCATTTATAAGAAGAAAACGAAAATTCAAAAATATGTGGAGATTCAACAACATGGTATGGAACAACCAGTGGGTCAGAGAAGAAATCAAAAGAAAAAATATCTTGAGACAAATGAAAATGGAAAGACAATATACCAAAACTTAAGGGATGCAGCAAAAGCAGTTTTAGGAGGGAAGCTCATAGCAATTAATGCCTACATCAAGAAACAAGAAGGATCTCAAGTTGAACATAACTAACTTTATACCTCAGGGAACTAGAAAGAGAAGAACAAGCTAAGACTAAAGTTAATAGAAGAAAATAACAAAGAGCAGAAATAAAGGAAAGAGACTAAAAAGACAATAAAAAAGAACAATAAAACTAAGAGCTGGTTAAAGAAAATAGATAAACCTTTAGCTAGACTCACCAAGAGAAAAGGACTCAAACAGAAATGAAAGAGGAGATATTAAATGGATAACACAAATACAAAAGATCATAAAAGACTACTATGAACTACTACACACTGACAAATGAAACAACTTAGAAAAGAAATGAATATTCCTAGAAACGTATAACTTTACAAGACTGAATCATGAAGAAACAGAAAATCTGAACAGACCAATTACTAGAAAGGAGGTTGAATCTCTAAGCAAAAAACCTCCCAGCAAACAAAAGTCTAAGACCAGATGGCTTCACTGGTGAATTTTACCAACATTTAAAGCATTCATACCAATCCTTCTCAAACTCTTCCAAAAAATAGAACAGGGAGCACTTCCAAACTCATTTTATGTGCCAGCATTAGTTGACTACCAAAACCAGACAAGGATACCACAGTAAAGAAAGTAATAGGCCAATATTCCTGATGAACATAGATGCAGAAATCCTAAGCAATCTATTAGCAAACTGGATTCAAAAATATGTTAAAAGGATCATACACTATGATCAACGGGGATTTATTCCAGGGATGCAAGGATAGTTCAGCATCTACAAACCAATCAGTGTGATATACCACATTAAGAAAATGAATAAAAATCATATGATCAGTCAGTAGATAACAGAAAAAGCATTTTAACAGTATTCAACATCCACTGATGATAAAAGACTTCACCAAAGAGGGTATAGAGGGAACATACCTCAACACAATAAAGGCCATATAGGAGAAGCCCATAGCTGTCATCCTTCTCAATGGTTAAAAGCTTAAAAGCATTTCCTCTAAGATCAGAAAGAAGATAAGGATCGCTACTCTTGCCACTTTTAATTAAACACATAGTACTTGAAATCCTAGCCAGAGCAAGAAAAAAAAGAAAAGGCATACAAATTGGAAAGGAAGAAGTTAAAGTGTCACTATTTGCAGATGACATGGTATATACAGAAAACCCTAAAGACCACTAAAAAACTGTTAAAGCCTAATAAATGAATTCAGTGAAGTTTCAGGATACAAAATCAATATATAAAAATCTGTTGCATTTCTATACACTAATAATGAACTATCAGAGATTAAGAAAACAATCCCACTTAAAAGTGCATAAAAAAGAATGAAATATGTGTAAATTTAACCAAGGAGGTGAAGGACCTGTACGCTGAAAACTATAAGACACTGGTGTAAGAAATTAAAGACAGATATTCTGTGCTCACAGATTGGAAGAATCAAAACTGTTAAAGTGTCCATACTACCCAACACAATCTACAGGTTCGGTGCAGTTTCTGTCAGTTTCCAATGATATTTTTTCACAAAAATAGAATAAACAATCCTAATGTTTGTATGGAACCACAAAAGATCCTGATTAGCTAAAGCAACCTTCAGAAGGAAGAACACATTTCCTGAGCCTCTATTACACCGCTGTAGTAACAAAACAGTGTGGTATTGGCATAAAAACAGGCACATAGGAGACAGTAGATGTGAAGAGCAATGGAACAGAATAGAGAGCTCAGAAATAAACCTATGTATATATGGTCAATTAATTTGTGACAGAGGAGCCAGGAATATATAACGGGGAAAGGAGAGTCTTTTAATAAGTGGTGTTGGGAAAACTGGACCACTAGCTCACACCATACACAAAAATCAACTCAAAATGGATTAAAAATTTGAACAGAAGACCTGAAAGCATAAAACCCTAGAAGAAAATATAGGGGGTAATAAGCTCCTTTGACATCAGTCTTGGTAAGGGTTTTTTGGATTTGACACCAAAAGCAAAGGCGGCAAGGCAGATATAAACAACTGAGACTATCCTAACTATAAAAAACTTCTGTGTAGCAAAAGAAACCATCAACAAAATGAAAGGGCAACATATGGATAGGGAGAAAATATTTGCAAACCATAGATCTGATAAAGGGTTAATATAAAGAACTCATACAGTTCAGTAGAAAAAATCCAATTAAAAATGGGTATAGGATCTGAATAGAAATTTTTCCAAACAAGATACACAGATGGTCAACAGGTACATGAAAGGGTGCTGCTAAACATCACTGGTTATCGGAAATGTACATGAAAAGGTGCTGCTATACATCACTGGTTATCAGGAAATGATGTATCACCTCACACCTGTTCAAATGGCTATTAGCAAAATGACAAGAAATCACAAGTGTTGAGAAGGATGTGGAGGTGCCTTGTGCACTGCTGGGGATGCAAACTGGTGCAGCAACAGTGAAAAACAGTATAGAGGTTCCTCAAAAAATTAAAAATAGAATTACCATGTGGTCCAGCTGTTCCACTGTTGGGTATTTATCTGAAAAACAAAATCACTATCTTGAAAAGATATCTGCACCCCTATGTTCATTTTGGCATTATTTACAATAGCCAAGATAAGGAAACAACCCTAAGTGTCCATCTACACTGGATAAAGAAAATGGCACGTGTATGCACGCATGCACATAAACACAGGAATATTATTCAGCCATAAAAAGGAAATACTGTCATTTGCAACAACATGGATGGACCCTGAGGGGGAGGGCACTACGGTAAGTGAAATTAGAGAAAGACAAAATACTGTATAGTCTCACTTCTGTGTATGAAAAAAAAATGGAATTGGAATTCATGGATACAGAGAACAGTTTGTTGTTGCCAGAAGCATGGGGTGGGGAGTGGGTGGAATGGATGAAGGTGGTCAAAAGTCTTGGGGATATAATGTACCGCATGTTAACTATAGTTAACCATATTGTATATTTGGAAGTTACTAAGAGATTTAAAAGTTATTAACCACACCTCTGTGTGGTATGGATGTTAACTCACTGTGGTAATCATACCTGTATATATAACCATTATGTTATACACCTAAAACAACTAATGTCAACTATCAATAAAAAAAATTGACATAGTTAATGTATATTATTTTAAGATGCTAAATTTATAATATGTTATACAGCAACAGGAAAACAAAATAAATCCCAATCATAATTTGAGCAAGTTTTAAAAATAGAATTTGACAAGCTGATTCTGAAATTTTATAGGGAGATGGAAAGGATTAAGCGTAGTCAAAACAATCTTGGAAAAAAATGAGAACACTTGGAGGATCCACAGTACCTGACTTTAAGATATACTAGAAAGCCACAGTAACCAAGACAGTGTAGTACTGAAATAGGGGACAAATATATCAATGGAAAAGAAGAGAGGGTCCAGAAATAGATCGATATATAAAACCTCACTGATTTTCAACAAAAGCACCCAAGCAATTCAATGAGGAAAGAAAGTATTTTTCAACAAATGATTTCGGAAGACTGGATATCCAGTTGGGGCAGGGGAGAATCTCAGTCCTCACAATGTAAACAAAAATAATTTCAAAATGGATCGCAGACCTAGAGCTTCTAGAAGAAAACATATTAGAATATGCTTGGGACTTGTTAGTAGGCAAATATTTTTTTAGACAGGATACAATAAACATAAAACTTAAAAATGTATAAATTATAAATTCCATCAAAATCTCATCAAAAGATACCATTAAGGAGAAGAATTGGGAAGCCACAGAAAGAGAAAATATTTGCAAAATATATCTGACAGACCTATATCTAGAAAATACAAATAAAAGAAGTTTTACAACTCAGTTAACAAAAAGACAACCCAGTAACAATGGGGAAAGAACAGTCTTCAGCAAAAGGTACTGGGACATGTACATGGCAAAAGAGGGAAGTTGGATCCCTAAACTCACACCATACACAAAAATTAAATGGATCAAAGATGTAAATGTAAGAACAACAACTATAAAACTCTTAAGATATGACTCCAAAAGCACAAGTAACCAGAGGGGGGAAAAAACAGGGAAAAAAAGATAAACTGGACTTCATTAAAATAAAAATGTTTACACCAAAGGATACTATCAAGAAAGTAAAAAATTCTTCCACAGGATGGGAGAAGATAGTTGCAAGTCATGTATCTGATAAAACACGGGTTTCTAGGGTCTGTTAAGAATTCTTATAACTCAAAAAAAAAAAATTCTTATAACTCAGCTATAAAAAGACAAATTACCCAGTTAAAAAACGGGTAAAGGACTTGGATAGACAGTTCTCCAAAGAAGATACACAATGACCAACAAGCATGTGAAAAGATGCTCCATATCCTTCGTCATTAGGAAAATGGGTAATCAAAACCACAAATGAGATACCGCTTCACACCTACTAGAATGATTATAAACAAAAAGACATGTTGATGAGGATGTGGGGAAACCCAAGCCTTCGTATGCTGCTGGTGGGAATGTAAGAGCGTGCAGGTGCTCTGGAAAGCAGTCTGGAGTTCAAGGACCAGCAAAGAGGCTAGTGGGGCTGCCCCCCAGTGAGAAGAGGCGGCGGCTGACGCTCTTTGTTTTTGCACGTGCGATAAGAAGCTCCTGGAGGGCTTATGAAGGAACTTGATACACTGCAGGCAGACTGAGAGGACTTGCCCATGGACTGGGTGACAGGGGTGAGGGTGAGATGAGTCACAGATAATGACCGGGCTTCCACCCTGACCAGCGGCTTGAACGGCGCAGCTCCTGACTGAGGCAGGTGGTGAGAGAACCTAGAGTCGCGCTTTACCTAGGCTAGGGGAGATGCCGTGGCAGGGACCAAGCTCCCTGCCTCCCTCTGCGATATGTGTGGCCATGAGAAAATTCTTGCCAATGGAATGCAAATGGAAGGGGTGTGTGCAGCTTCCATGTGACACGAATGAGACTTGGAAAGAAAAAGGGATTTCTCAAATCTGTGGATGCCAAAAGTTTTATAATATATTCTGAACTTTAAAAAACTCCACTGTTACTAGCTGGCTCTAGTTTTAATGGACTGATTAAAAAGAAGCCCTTGTGATTTGATAAAATACATTATAGTTGGAATCCTTGATGCTGCTTGGCCAAAAAGCCTTTGTCACCACGGAGACAGTACGACTAGCATTTCTAAAAGACATTGACGGTTTGTTGTCAGATTCTTCAAATCGGACAAAGTTACATGATGCACAAAAAGGGGCTACTGCCAATACAAACTGTAAAACTCTGTCTACTCTGTGGCCCCTTGTGCCCTGGGAAAGGGAGTAGATGGTCTGGGACTTACCTGCACAGGCCACTCACTGCTCCACCTCTGTTCGCAGGTACTGGGTACAGTCTGAGATTTTTTTTAGTTGAGCAAAGTTTAATCTTTCTGAACACATAGGACATGTGCTTTCAGTGTTTAAGATGCTGTTTGGGGGAGGGAAAGGCAGAGTAGATTAAATATATACTATTCCTTTAGCTTTGGGTTATTCTAATGTGAAAAACGATTCCTGTCTACACCTCCTTAGTACATATTCATCACGCAATTTAAGAATTAGGAATATTCAGTCTCATGCAAGATCCTCTTTAAGGATAATGGTCTCAAAGGTCATAGAAGGTTTGGGTCTTTAGAGATCTTTAGGAATGTGAATAAGGAAACCTCAAATTAAAAGAGTGGTTGAACGAAAGGCCTATTTTTGGGTAAATCTGTGTGACTGAATGAAACAATGCCCACTTACATCTTAAATTCTGAGTACAGAGCAGGGAATTCGCAATGTGGACACACAGTCCAGTCATCCTTCAACATGTGTCGACCCTGGAAACAGTACATTTAAGAATAAAATTCATCATTTAAAAAATTCCTGCCATTGTTCAATTATAATAAATGTATTAAAATTAAAAGCCAAGACCTCTAAATTAGGTGAGCAACTGACTAGAAAGAGATGGCATCAAACAGACTGAAGCCAGACTTCATTTATCCCATTCATGTATAAAGAATAGTCTTCAATTTTGTGACATCATTACCTAAATTTATTTCCCTTTAAAATAAAGTTTATGTTAGCCTAGTGATTAACGAATAATCTGGTATCTAAAATTTTCTAATAGGGGGCACCTGGGTGGCTCAGTCGGTTGAGTGTCTGACTCTTGATTTCGGCTCAGGTCATGGGATCGAGTCCTGTGAACCCTGTGTTGGGCTTCGTGCTCAGCGTCGAGTCTGCTTGTCCCTCTCCTCCTCCTGCCCCCCCCAACTCATGCACGTACTCTCTTTCAAATAAAATAAAATCTTTAAAAAACTTTTCTACTAGGTCTTAATATTAATAATAAAAACCACCACTTATTCAGTATGCCAGGTGGTGCACTAAGGCTTCACACATGTTCTGTCATCAACCTACAGTTTATCTCAATAGGCAGCCATTGTTATGGTTGGACCTAGCAAGGTAAAGTAAATTGCAGAAGGTTATATAGCCAATAAAGCAGCAGAAAAAGGATTTAAGCCCAGGACCATCTGATCGCCAAGTGTGCTTTTCACACATCAAGTATTCAAATGGACTATATAAATAGAAGATACAAAGAACTTACTGTTGCAATGCAATATGGGATGTTATTTTTACATCCAGGACAGAGGAGTTCACACTCTGGGAGAAGAAATTCGCAGAATGGACATGGGGTTGTGGCCTCTTCTGTCTCGGATGTATCAGGTCTCCTGTGAGAGAGAATCATGTGGAATATGCCTACTTCTTCAGTCAGGATCTGAGACTAGAGAGAAGCTCACATCAGCCTGCACTCCAGCTCAGGGAGGAAGGAGAGGGACTGAGTGGTTAAACTGGAGCATTATCCAGGCTACGTTTGGGGGCTGGAGTTCACAGCACAGTGAATGGCAGAAACGTGAGTGGGTCTTGCTGGATCTTCTCTTCCTGTGCCACTGATGCCTTTGATGGGCCAAGCTCACTGCTTCCCCTCTGTCTCCCCCTTTTGTGGACTGAAGTGGTAAAGGCTGTTCAGGGCTGTGCAACAGGACTTCCTGTGACAATGGCAATGTTCCAATTCTGCGCTCTCCAGTATGGTAACCAGGAGCCACGTGAAGCTTCTGAGCACTTGAAATGGATAGTGGGAGGAACTAGGGTTTATATTTTTTAAAATTTTAATTAATTTAAATTTAAATAGCCACACGTGGCTAGCAGTTACCATATGAGACCTCAAAGCTGTAGAGGAGTCTTCTGTGGGGAGAGAATGACTAGCTTCTCTTCCGAGCTAGTGCCCAGGCTACAGTGGCACTAAACGGTCAGGGTAGATGTATGCGCTCTAGCTCCCCCCGCCCCCCGCCGACTCTCAACGAGGAGGAACCCTCTGTGTTCCGGATGACAAAGCTGGAAGACAGAGGGCTCTGTCCTTGCATCGGGACACAGCAGCCCTGAGCCATGACACTGTGTTTAGGAGTCAAATACTGACTTTTTCAAGCCATTGTTGGGTTTTCTGCTGCTGGTAGCTGAATACAATCCTAATCGCCACCCGCAGTCCATTCTCTGCCTGAGTCTGCACATTAGCAGCCAGGGTCTGAAAACTCCATTTGTGAAATGTGATGAGATAGCAGAATCAGCTGTCACTGCCTACCTGACCATGGCCTCGATCTTCTTTTTGTATTTGGCATCTATTTTGTTGCGGTACTCGGGCCTCATCAACATGGCTGCAAAGCTGAAAGCAGAGTTCTTCAGGCCTGCTCGGTGACACTCGATCACGGTGGACGTCAGGATTGGCACAATGTCTGCAATACACACGGGAGAGCAGAAAGCCCAGGGCTTCTGCTGTCATGACTCTCCCCATTCAGGAGAACACAGTCGCAACTCTAAGTTTGCTTTTCCTGGCAAAGAACCAGATAGGACCTGTTTCATGAGGAAAGGGTGCTCGTCAAAATGTCCTTCCTGTGATTATACTGTGTTTTGCCTTGTAGCCCCGGGACCTGCACTCCCTTGATGTCCCCTTTTGCCTATATCCTCCCAAACCACTCAGATGGGTTTTTGCGCTTGACAGGACTGCCTGTGAAGGGTCAGGGAGATTAGTCATTTTATGCACTGATCTCTCTGCGTGCATCTGTGTCTTCAGGACAGATACCCAGGAGGTGAATTACTGGATCAAAGAACGTGACTTTTTAAAAAAAATGCTCTTAGCACAAATTGCCAAATTGCTTTCTAGAAAGGCCATACCAATGTCCATTCCTAGGAGCAGTCATGTGAGTGCCCGTCCAATTGCACCCTTTGCCAGCATGGTATACAATTATTGTAAAATCTTTTTCATGTAACAAAAAAGAATATAGTTATAGAAGAGGGGTTGTTGAATTTTGACCCGTGGGCCAAATCTGGCCCTCTGTTTTTGTATGGCTCATGAGCTAAGAGTGGCCTTTATGTTTTCAATGGTTGAAAAAAAATCAAAAGAAAAATATTTTGTGACATGTGAAAATTATATGACATTCAAATGTCAGCATCCAAAATAAAATTCTATTGGAACACAGCCATGCTCATTCATTTCCTTACAGTTTATATAAAAATAGTAGCTGTGACAGATTGTTACGATCCCTGAAGCCCCAGACGTTTGACATCTGTACTTGTACAGAAAGATTCTGTTGACCCCCGTCATAGAATGTGAGAAAGTCTTTTAACTGAAGAATGTTATAACGACATGTCGTTAGGAATAATGGGACCTTTTATAGTGGCAGTGGCCTATTGTGGCTGAGAGCAGAGTCAGACTTACTAGCTAACAGTATGATCTTGGACAAGTGTTACTGCACTTCTTCTGCCTCCGTTTGCTTCTCTTGTGAAATAGGGAAAATAAGAAGAGTACCCATGGGTGTAGTTTGAGGCTGTTATCCTTAGAAAGATCTGCTTGATCTTGGCTGGCATCTGGGAACTTGGATTTTGGGGGAGTTTCTACCATTTCCAGATCAGAGTGGCTCACTGTGCCTAAATTCTCTGTACAGTGTGGTTTATGCTGAACACCTGCTTTCTGGGAGTCTGGAAGTGTTTCCATGCCAGGTAGGGGGTGCCTACATGACCAGCCCCCAGTACAACCCCTGGGTACTGAGTCTCTCATGAGCACCTCCGGTAGACACCATTTTACATGTGTTGTCGCACAACTCACTGCTGGAGGAGTGTGTCCTGTGTGACTCCACTTGGAGGGGATTCTTGGAAACATGCACCTGTTCTCATCCAGACTTCGCCCCGCGCCCCTTTTCCCTTTGACAGTTTGGTTTTGTATTCTGCTGAAATAAATCTTAGCCTTCAACACTACTATGTGTTGCGTTCTGTGAGTCCTAGTGAACTTGGGGGTGGTCTTGGGGTCCCATTAGACTACTTCCTGGGGTGGATGTGAAGATTAATGAGTTAATCTGTGTAGAGAACAGTGACTGGCAGAGTTAGTGACTGTAGATCTTACAGTGCCACCCCGATGCACAAATATGGGTGACAGGCCCTTCTCAATAGTACTTACGTGATGGAAACTTGCTGATGTTGTTGGCCACCCGAATAAGCATACGTGCCCCTTTCATATGATCTCCATTTTTAACATGAATCTGAAATAAACGACATATTTTACTCGAGATTTTGATTAACTCTTAATTAATGCTTTATTCCCCCTAATAATCAGCTCCTTCATTATGACCCTGAACAGGGTTGTCCCATGATCCTCAACAGCCTTACTTGGCTTATGGCACTTGGGATTTCTCCTTCATTTCTCCTTCCAGCAGCTGCTGCCTGCCCCCTGGCCTCACTGACCTTACCCCTCCTCTATGCTCTGCTTTTTACTTTGCCCCAGACCATGTGACATTTCACATCCCTGATCCATCTCTTACTGGCCATTTTTGGAGGGCTAATAGTACCAACTTTGCCAAGTTGTGAGACCTGAAAGCCGAGTCTTTCAGGCAGAAAGAGAGGATGAGTTGTTAAAGGAAGAGGGCAAAGGGGCAGCGGCAGCTGCAGGGCCTGAGGTTGGGTGAGTACTGAGTATGAGTGGGGCCTGTGACGCTTAGGATGAGAGGAGGCTTGGAGAGTCAACGGGGCCAGGCCATGATGTCGCCCTGTCATCCAGCAAGATGGGGCAGCCCACAGAGGTGAGGTGGGGGGTGGGGGGTGTTGTGGGTAGGGGTGGGGGTGGAGAGAAGTAGAGCCAATAGGAGGCAGAACTGGTGGTATTTGGTGAGAATGTGCAGGCATCAGGTCTGAGCATTTACTGCTACAAGAGAAATACGAACTGAATCTAAAGCTGCTTGTCCTGCGCTGACTCTGGGCCTCAGACTGCCCAGCTCTGTCATCCAGACTCAAAGGTCCCAGGCTGTCCCTCTGTCAAAATCCCTGTTCCAGCTCTGGGAGGAAGCATCCACCAAAGCTGTCTTGATATCCCCTGAAACATGGATGACTTTCTTCAGTCCTTTGGGTCAAAGATGCCTGTGACATTTTTACATCAATTTGTTCTTACTTGAAAAGGTTTAACAGTTTCTTGGTATCGCGAGCAGTTACACGTCTTGAGAATGTGTGGTGCTTGCCTAAGAGTCGAGAACTACAGCAAAATGGGGAATAGTCCCAGGTGCCCTTCAGCGGGAGGGAGAGAGGGTGTCTGGGGCCAGAGGAAAAGAAAAAGACTTGAGAACCCTCCCTGTGACTTAGGGTAGAAAGCCCTGGTCCTGGAGGGCTGCTTGCTTATAGGATTCCCCAACTTTTGCTTCCTGTCTTCCACCCCCAAAAGCTCCATTTTGCTGGATTCGGTGCCCGCGGCACATGGGCACCACCACTCATGTCCGCACTTGAGAGAGACCGCCCTTCTCTCTTTCTATTCCTTTCCAAATGAGACGAGGGGTCCTCCTGCTGCCCTGGAGGGAAGTATACTCTCGAGGGTTGCAAGTTGGAATTCTCGCTTTTTTACCATCAGTGTTACCAAACTGTGTGGCCTCATGTGGTAGCTACTAGCCACATACGGCTATTTAAATTTTAAAATTAAAATTATATAAAATTAAAACATGTAGTTTCTCAGTCGCACTAGCTGTATTTCCGGTGCTCCGCGGCCAGGCTGGTGGCTGCCATGTGGGGCAGCACAGACACAGCCACCTACAACACTAGAAAGTTCTGGACAGTGCGGGGAGAGGCCATAACTAGGATCTAAATCATTCGTAACATGACTCCTCTATCCTAGGTAGTGTCAAAATTCAATAAGCTCTTGGGGACTGGCCTGCAAACCAAGTTAACATTAATAGGGGAAGATGTACTTTGATTCGATGAAAATTTGGAAAAATATGTAAGTTGGATTCTGCCCGTATCTTTACAGAGATATGTGTGTAAATATATTACAAAATTTACATATATTTACACACATATAACATTTAGGTAAATTGTACATACATGTATTTGAGGTTTGCGTGCTATGGTTTGTTTTTATTAAGAATTACTCATTGAAAAGACAGAATACACAACTGGACATAAATATAATCCTAATGTGGTCAAAAAAAAAAATAAGAGTGCACACATGTATTTACCAAAGTATATAGAGGATATATACAGCTCAATGTTAACAGCTGTTGTATCTGGTGATGGACTTAAAGGGTAAACTACTTTTTTTTAAGATTTTTTTATTTTTTTAAAGATTTATTTGAGAGAGAGAGAGCATGAGAAGGGGGAGGGTCAGAGGGAGAAGGAGACCCCCCGCTGAGCAGGGAGCCCGAGTGGGACTCGATCCCAGGACTCCAGGATCATGACCCGAGCCGAAGGCAGTCGCCCAACCAACTGAGCCACCCAGGTGCCCCAATAAATTACTTTTTCATTATACTCCTACATTCTCTAAATTTCCTCTGTGAATATGTATCATTTTTATATTCAGATGAAAACTAAATAGTATTAAACATTGTGGAATTGTAATAAAATCCACTGTCTTAGAATTCATAAACTAGTAAGCTCTAGCTAAACAAAAATGCCTTAAGTAAATCTTCTTTTTGACCAGGTAATACATTTATATGCTTCAAAATCAAGACAAGACAGAAATACAGACACAGAGAAACATGCTCTCCCTCTTGTCCCCTGACTGGGGATTACTGCCATGCCTCCTCTACTTTTGCTAGCTAGACTCTGGAGTCTATTTCTAGTTTTATTTGCAACGAATATATATTCATTCTTATTTTCTGCCCTTTTGTACATAAAAGGTAGCAGACTGTATAATTATCCTGTATGTTGCTGCTTTTCACTTAACAATACAGAAATCTAGAAAATCACTCTAATCCAATGGAGAGGTGCCCCTAAGAATTCCCTTCAGGTGATAAACTCACTTGGCACATTGTGTCCCAAGTCACTCAAGGGGTCTCACCTTCACTAGTATATAACTGTGCAGAATCATGAGGTTGGTGGCCATCTCAGAGGGAATTTTGATCTTCTGGGATTTAAGTTCTGCATACATGCTAAAGAGAACGTCGTGAGCATTCCGATAGTTTCCTGGAAAAAAGGTGGCAAAATGACATTATTGCAAAGGATGAAATCTGAGGATTTTCTGTGGGCCCTCATTTTATTTTTTTGAAGTTCTTATATAAATTCCAGTTAGTTAACATGGAGTGTAGTATTAGTTTCAGGTGTACAAGACAGGGATTCAGTACTTTCATACATCACCCGGTGCTCCTCACAATGTGAGCCCTCATTTTATAAGGAAATTTTGTTATTAGCAATATCTTTATAATTTCTTATATAAAGTCAGTAGTTTTTCCTTTGGTAACTGATGGTATGAATATCCAGCCGGTCCCTCAGGGAGAAAATGGTGTCATCCTACACATCTCCCTCTTCCTCAGGACACCACCACCTGCCACCAAAGCCAATGGGTCATCAAGTTTGGAGTCTACCTTCTAAGTCTCCCAAACCCAGCCTGGCCCCAGGCCCACTTTAATGCTTCTTGCCACCTGTCTGCCATCTGTCCGCAGCAGCGTGCCCCTCTCTGCTTGTTCTGCCTCCATGCTCATGTCAGAGTGTTCTTGTAAAGATCTCAAGTTCACACTCCAACATGAAACCCTCCAAGGGCCTTAGGGATTGGTGGCAAATTCCCAAGCAAAGGGCCGGAGCCCTTCAGGATCTTCCAACTTCTGTTGTCTTCTGTCATCTCCACCCTCAGGATAAGGTGGACCCTCTCCTGACGCCCTTCTACTAGATGTCCTTTCCATCATCGCTCTTCTCACCCTGCATAACCACCCTGAGCCTACTTTCCGTCTCTCCCACCAAATCACGACTCCCTGAGGGCGGAACTGTGGCTCAGTCTTCTGCATCCTGAGCTCCCACCAAGTACCCTGCACTAGGTGTTAGATCAATAACGTAATGACTGACTTAATTCCATAGTTGCTGAAACTGTGTTCCATATTTATGAACATCTAAAAGAATCAGCTTGCAAAAACTGGATGTCAGACTAATTCTCTTGGTCAATAAATATTTAGAGAGCATGTAAGTAAGTGAACAGAACTGTTCCGGAGGTTCTGTAAATAGTCCCTGCATACTATTAAGAACTAGGTCAATTATAATACCACATCATTTCCCATCTTCTCGTATCTCTTCTGTTGTTATAGGCAAACACATGGGATGGCAAGAAAGTGCTCTAAGTGTGGGCGAGGGGCCGCGGGGCGGAGAAGGCCGTGCCGGGGAGAGGAAACAGCATGATCAAGAGAAGGCGTTAGCGGAGTTACTCTGTGATGGGGAAGTATCTCGCTTCTCTCGAACCCAGGTCTTCTGGGTTCAGAGCAAACCCAGATCAGAAAAGGGCTACTACTTCCTGCGCAGAAAAGGGGCTGGAGTTTGATTCTCCTGCTTGAATATGAGAAAAACACGAATGCCCGGGGCCTACCGGCAGACTGCTCTTCTCTGGCAATGACGATGGCGGTCCGCGCGGCCTCTCGGTATTGCTTCAGGGCCATGTACAAGCGGAACAGGTACTTGGCATCCTGACATACAAACCGTTACAGAAACATCACTTTCTTCATTAGCTAACAGGAGAAACACCTACAATTTTGCATTTCAGTTGGAATCCACTTTTGATAAGGTTTTTAAAAAATCCATTGAATAAAGTATTTATCAAGTATTTATTCGTAGTTTAGTATGTGCCAGGTTGTATTCTAAGTACTTGAGAAATATTAATATGTTTAAATCCTCATGCCCTCCCTGGGAGGAAGGCACAATTATATACTAATTGCACTGGTGATAAGCAAACACAGCGGGACCTCTCCAGAGTCTGGATCTGAGCCATAGTGATCGGGCTTTAGAGTCTGTGTTCCTAACCCTACTCCATAGACTTACCTCCTGTGTGCTTGAAATCAAAATGTATTCTTAATGCAGTGTACCAACTTTGTAAAATATCAAAAATTGCTACACCTATATATGTATTTCTCTGGCCCATAAAAAACTTTGGCCTTTGACTACTTTTCTATTCCTATTCTCTTCACCTCTAGACAACTTCCTATGCTGGTTTCCTGATTATTAAAATAAGCGGACATTGGGTGAGCTGGCTGGGAAGAGTTGAAGGGCCTGTGCCCTTTGGCAGGTTAACTTAGCCTCCCTGCGTCTCCATGTCTCTACCTGTGAAATACTGGAAATGGACCCGGGGATCAGGTTTGCTATAATCCTCTCCTGCTATGACATTCTAGCGCCTTCTCTCCAAATCAGGAACATGACTTCCTTCACAAGAAAATCACCTCAAACATCAAAGCCAAAGAGAAGAAAAAGCTCAAGGGTATCCTCAAAGGAAACTGTCCTCATCAGGACTGAAAGAAGACCAATGTCTGTGTGAACTCCTGAGTCACGAACTTTGAAAATATGTTCTTAATGATTTATTTCTACTTTATATTTACAGTGAGTTACTTTTATGCTAAATACGATTGTTATTAATTCCCATAACTTCTTTTTAAAGATTTTATTTATTTATTCATGAGAGACAGAGAGAGAGAAGCAGAGGGAGAAGCAGGCTCCCTACTGAGCAGGGAGCCCGATGTGGGACTCGATCCCAGGACCCTGGGATCATGACCTGAGCCAAAGGCAGACGCTCAACCATCTGAGCCACCCAGGCACCCTCCCATTTTTTTTTTTTTTATTTGAGAGAGAGAGTGAGTACAAGATGGGGGAGGGTCAGAGGGAGAAGCAGACTCCCCACTGAGCAGGGAGCCCGATGTGGGACTCGATCCCCGGACTCCAGGATCATGACCTGAGCCGAAAGCAGTTGTTGAACCAACTGAGCCACCCAGGCGCCCCTCCCATAACTTTTGAAATATGAACAAAGTATGCTGATTTTTAGGGATTAATGCTAACTCATAGTTCTAATAATAGTTTTCATAGTTCCCAGAATAAATACAACTCTTTAAGGGGGCGCCTGGGTGGCTCAGTCGGTTAAGCATCTGCCTTTGACTCAGGTCATGATCCCAGGGTCTTGGGATTGGGCCCCAAGTTGGGCTCCCTGCTCGGTGGGGAGCCTGCTTCTCCTTCTCCCTCTGCTGTCCCCTCTGCTTGTGCTTGCTCTCATTGCCAAATAAATAAATAAAATGTTAAAAAAAGAGAAAAACCTTTTTAACCTTTGAGGAAAATTGTGGGTGGTGAGAATCATTATCTTGGGGGTGAGGACTGTGCCTACTGCACAGGTGGCAATGCCAATTTCAAAGAGTGAATATATCCAATATCCTCTAAAATGCAGGGTCTGTCTAGCAGACCTCAAACTGTATTCAGAGAGAAAATTTAATAAGTCTATGACGCAGAAGCCATTATAGGTAAAAACAGGGCAGAATAAAGTCAGATCATAACTCAACTACTTAAAATCCAAGTGACAACAACATTTCTAGTACCTTAGGCATGCCATCACTCTCTCCCATCAGGTGGTCTATCAGCTGACTGGTCAGCAGTTCATCTTTGGCCTGACCAACCTGTTTAGGAAGAGAAAGAAACCATAAATTCAGCATCTTAAAACTAGAAAGGAAGGGGAGTGGGGGGAGACAAAGAATCTTGTGCTAAGGAAATGGAATAAAAAAAACTAAAAATACCTGAAGTGTCTGACATGATATAAATTTAGGGTCTTTCTTCATTCATTTGTCGTCTCCATTAATAAAAGTCTATCCTTAGAAGCTATAGCTTCTCTAAGTGCCTATATCAAAAGTCCATTTTTTTTTTCCCACACACACACAATATACTTTTTGGATGTTTCAGTAAAAACTTCCTTAAGGTAAGTGACTATGACATCTAGATGGCAGGGCCTTGAGCACAGGAACCGGGCCTTCTGCGACAACATAGCACCAAGTGCTGCATGTCCAGTACTCCCCGAGGACATGCCCTCGTTCATGGCCACCTGGAGTCCAAAGCAGAAAAAGTATGGCCATAGGAGCCCAGAAGAGGGCAGGCGGCGGGAAGTGTGGGTGGAGTTCTAGAGAGGACGCTGGCCTGGAGACCTCGATCTGAGAGTCACCTCCATGAAGGTCAGAGTTCAATCACTGATGTGTGGTGTGGTGTTGATCAGGAAAAATTATGGACCATATTGGAGGATGGCAATGTGTCAGTTTTAGCTAGCAGGAATAATTATTGACAAGAGTAGGAGGCTTAAGAGTCTTGTGTCTATAAAAGAGGGGTGAGCCAAGAACAGAACTGGAGCTCCACCAAAGGGAACGAACACTGAAGAGTGCAGCGCTGCCCTCCTCACATTAATGACACAGTCAGAAAAGCCGGTGGAAAATGAAGGAGACAGTCATTAAGACAGAGCAACATATGGCCTAGCTTGCTACACCTCAGGGGAAAGGACAAAGAGAAGTTAGAAAGTTCCTTGTGCACAAGGGATTGTAGTGAACCTGTGGAGTGGAGAGGCTCTTGTGGCTGCAGAATTTCTACACACTTGTGTGTCATCAGTGCAAGAAAGCTATGCTTTGATAAATCTGTTGCCTCTGCTTATCCCATTGCTATAAGGAAGGGACGCTGTAAGGAAGAGAAATCCTGTACAGTTCCTCATCTTGATGGCTTTTGTGGATGGTTTTGGGTGAATAAGTCAGTACAGAGACATGGTTAAAGCAAGGGCTCTGGAGTCAGCCTGCCTGAGGTCAAAGGATCATCTGTGTGATCTTCAGCAGGTAACTCTTGGGACTTCAATGAGGATAAAAATAATACCTAACTCAGAGTACTGTTTTAAGGATTAAATAAGTTAATACCCTTAAAGGGCTTGGACTGGTGCTAAGCAGATGGCGTTGCCAGATATAGCAAATAAAAATACAGGGCACCTGATTAATCTGAATTTCAGAAGGTTGAACACACCCAAAATGTGAGGATAGATGGAAAGGGGAGCCAGTAAGGAATAGATGTGGCCACTCAGAATTAAAATTAAAAGGAGGATAGAGACAGAATGCTGAGGAACACTTACATTTAAGGAGCAGAGGAGTCAGTGAAGGAGGCTGAGAAGGGACCATCTGGGAAGTAACTGGAGAAGCAGTGCTCTAAAGGAGTACAAATTTCAGGAAACATGCAGTACAGTAGCATAAAATGCTGCCATAACATGGACTAAAGACTGAGAAGAGACTCACGTGTTCAGCAAGTAAGAGATCAGCTGGGGACCTTTTAGAGAAGGTTTACAGTGAACCTGTGGGGAGGAGAGGCTCTGAAGTCAGCCTGCCTGAGGTCAAAGGATCACCTGTGTGATCTTCAGCAGGTAAGTCTTGGGACCTCAACGAGGATACAAATAATACCTTATTTTTATAAGGTATAAGATAATACCTTTACAGAGAGGTGAAGGCAGAAGCTGACTGCAAAGAGGCAGGAGGGCCCCCAACAAGATAATGGATCCTGTGAAGACCCATCTTTCTCATTCAACTCATGGGTTCACTCAGGTAATGATTCCCAACTAGGGCTCTACTACACACCCATCAACACGCATACACCAAGAATGTATTTCAGAAACTTCAGGGGTAGAGGATGGGGGTGGGTGAAGTATGAATATTTTTAAGATATTCTCGATTACAGGATCAGCAGGTAAGAGTGCACAGATTAAAAGAAAATTTAAGTCAGGGGAGGGGGTCTTAAGGTGGAAAGAAATGGAGGACTGGAAGGAAATTTATATCATCTATATAGTGCTTTCCACTGAGCTGGGAACCAACATGTGTTCAATTCAGCAAATATTTATTGAGTGCCCACAATATGCTAACCATTCTATGAAAAAACGGGTCCTTGACCTCGAGGAGCTATTAATCTGAAGGGGGATAACTGCAGTGGTAAGTGATGTTCAAACTACTTAGAGAAGATTCTAAGGAGGGTGAAATTTCATCCAGAAGCCATTTTAGGAAAGGCCTGTGTGTGAGGTGTAGGAGGTGTAGGAGGGAGGGTGGCCTAGGTGTAGGGGCCAGCAAGAGTGAAGGAACAAAGGAAGGGGAGCCCTGAACTACTCACGTAAAAGTGGCCAGTTTAGTGTAGCATAGACTACTGACCTAGAGGAGTGAATAGGCAATTTGCTTGGAAAGAAGACTTAGGGTTTAGTCCTAGCTCTATTATTTTCTATTTGGGTGGCTTTAGGTTAGTCATATCATCCTCTGGGACCTCCGTTTCCTCATCAATAAAATGGAGGAGGCTAGACTGGATCACTGCAGGGGTACCTAAGATTCTGTGATTCTTGAAGGATAGCTTGGGAATAAATTGTGAGGCAATGGGGAGTCACTCGAGGGTCTGCAGCTAAAGAATACAAGGATTCAAAACTGGACTTTAGGAAAATTATCCAGTAGTGAAGTTCACAATGCACTCATTTGAATGAATGAAGTAAGATATGTTGGTTTTATAGGCTACATGTCCCTGACTTAATAAAAATTATTATAAAATACATAGCATAACATCTAGAAGTAGATACTGCAGAATTAAAGAATACCAATAAAAGGAGAAAAAATTTGATAGCTGCAAGGGACATCTAGAATTTGTCTGATATTGATTCCTTTGACTTTTCTGAGAAATGCTCCTACTTCCATTTCAACCATGGGGTTCTAGTGGGACTTTCGTGCCCCGAAGACCCCATTCTCCATGACCAAAGAAGTGGGAATGTCAAGGGGTGGGAATTTAACCCAGTTTGCCAAAGCAGGATATTTCATTCCTGTGGCCACTAGTTGTTTAATCTTGGAATGGACATCTGAGCTAACCAAATCAGAATTATTCCGGATTTATGAATTTGGGACCAGAATTCCAGTCCATCTTTGGTAGGAAGGGTGGGAAATGTATTCTTGAGAGCTACTGGAATTCTTGAGTCCAGCTTTCTGGAGGAAGTAGGTCTTAGAAAATGTTGTGGATATGCAGAGAAAACCAGAGAATGTACCTATTTTCATAATAAAATAAAATGACATTATGTAGATGGCCAGAGAATAATTTCCATTCTTAAATAATTTCACTGCAGCTTTAAATTCAGGTACTTTTAGAAAATACTAATTTTTTATGTCACAATAAAAAATACCAACATTTATAACTGAAAAGGCTTAGAAACAGAATATTCCTAGCACCCAAATTATGGTCTCTAAAACCATTTCTCACTAAAAGGAATCAGAACTCCTTAGAGAAATGGCTGATTCCACGTCTGGAGTAAGAAATGGAACCTGGCCACAGAAATCAGGCAAGAAAAAGAAATAAAAGGCACCCAAATTGGACAGGAAGAAATTAAAGTGTCACTATTTGCAAACAACATGATACAATACATAGAAAACCCTAATAAATCCACCAAGAAACCGTTGGAACTAGTAAATAAATGTTGCAGGATACATAATCAATATGCAAAAATTTGTTACCTTTCTATACACTATTAATGAAACATTAGAAAGAGAAATTAAGAAAAGAATCCTATTTACGATTGCATCAAAAAGAATAAAATACCTAGCAATAAATTTAACCAAGCAGGTGAAAGACTTGTACACTGAAAACCATAAGACACTGATGAAAGAAATTGAAGAAGACACAGATGTAAGGAAAGATATTCCATGCTCATGGATTAGAAGACTATTGTTAAAAATGTCCCTATTATCCAAAGCAACCTAAGATTCATTGTGATACCTATCAAAACTCCAAAAGTGTGATACCTATCAAAACTTCAATGGCATACTTCACAGAACTAGAATAATTCTAAAATTTGTATGGAACCACAAAAAGATCCCAAATAGCCAAAGCAATGCTAAGAAGAACAAAGCTGCATATAGGAATCATGCTCCCTGATTTCGAATTATACTACAAAGCTACAGGAATCAAAACAGTATGGTATTAGTACAAAAATAAACACACAGATTAATGGAACAGAGTTGAGAGCCCAGAAATAAACCCACACATATAGGGATGATTAATCTATGACAAAGGAGCCAAAAACACACAATGAAGAAAGGACAGTCTTTTTAATAAAAGTGTTGGGAGGGGCACCTGTATAGCTCAGTGACTCTAGATTTTAGCTCAGGTCATAATCTCAGGGTCAGGAGATCAAGCCCAATGTCAGGCTCCATGCTGAGCGTGGAGCCTGCTTGGGATTCTGTCTCTCCCTCTCCCTCTGCCCTGAGCCTGTTTGTGCTCTCTCTCTAAAAAGAAAAAAATTTTAAAAAATAACAAATAACAAAATAAAAGTGAGTAAGACAGGTGTAGCCCCTGCCCCACTCCCCCACAAAGTTGGGAAAACTGGAAAGCCAAATTGAAAAGAATGAAACTAGATCACTTTGATACACTATACACAAAAATTAACTCAAAAGGTAAAGACTTGAATGCAAGACCTGAAACCATAAAATTCCTAAAAGAAAACATAGGAGGGTAAGCTCCTTGACATTAGTCTTAGTGATGTCTTTATAGATCTGACTCCAAAGGCAAGGCAAACAAAAGTAAAAGTAAACAAATGGGATTATATCAAACCAAAACGTTGCACAGCAAAGGAAACCATTACCAAAAGGAAAAGGAAATCTGAATGGGAGAAGATATTTGCAAACTATATATCCAATAAGGGGCTAATATCCAAACTATATATAAAAAATTCATACAACTCAACAACAATAAAACCAACCTGATTAAAAAATGGGCAGAGGATCTGAATAGATATTTCTCCCATACAAATCACCAACAGGCAAATGAAAAGATACTGCACACCACTAATTATAAGGAAAATGCAAATCAAAACCACAATAATATATCACCTAACACCTGCTAGAATCGTTGTTATCAAAAAGACAAGATATAACAAGTGTTGGAGATGTAGAGAAAAGGGAACCCTGGTACACTGTTGGTGGGATTTTAAATTGGTACAGTCACTATGGAAAACAGTATGGAGATTCCTCAAAAAATTAAGAATAGAAGTACCATATGCCCCAGCCATTCCACTTCTCAGTATTTATCCAAAGAATACAAAAACACTAATTTAAAAAAAAATGTTCCCTTATGTTTGTTGCAGCATTTACAATAGCCAAGATATGAAAACAAGTTTCCATTGATAGGATGAATGAAGATGTGGTGTGTGTATATATATATATATATATGTATACACACACACACACACACACACACACACACACACACAGACACACACACACCATGGAATACTACTCAGCCATAAAAAAGAATGAAATCTTGCCAAATGTGACAACATGGACTGACCTTGAGGGTATTATGCTAAGTGAAATAAGTTCAAGAAAGAAAGATATCACATGATTTCACTCATATGTGCAATCTAAAACAAAATAAAACCAAAACAAATTCATAATTCACTCATAATTTATATCTTGGCTATATTATATATATATATTATGATATTAAAAATGAAAAAATAAAACAAAAGCACCTCTAGAGGTCACCTTTGGAGGATGCTAGGGAACCAACTCATTATTCTTAAAACTAGTAAATAAAGGGAAAAAAAATCAAGTATTTACCCTATTTTTCTTTTATCTTAGTGTAACAAAATAGCTGATGTGGAATTCAGAAGGAATGACAAATATCATCATGTTGCAACCCCTAATAAAATAATGAATTTAACTAATAAATATTAATGGCTGCTGAAATCATTAGGTGAAAGGCTGATGGGAAACCTTACAATGGAGGGATCAGGCTGACCACTTCAATATCCAATAATCGATCTTAACACCATAAAAACAGAGATGACAAATTATGGGCTATTATAGACTGGATGTTTATGTAGCCCGCAAATTCAAATGCTGAAGCCCTACCCCACGATGTGATTGTATTTGAAGATAGGGCTTTTGGGAGTAATTAGTTAGATGAGGTCATGAGGGTGGGGCCCTTTTGATGGAATTAGTGGTGTTATAAAAAGAGGAAGGGAGAGAAGTCTCCTGGAAAGGCCATGTGAGGACACAGCAAGAAGGCAGCCATCTACAAGCCTGGAAGAGAGCTCTCAACAGGAACCAGATTGGCTGGCCCCTTGATCTTAGCCCTCTCAGCCTCCAAAACTATGAGAAATAAATTTCTCTTTTTTAAGTCACCTAGTCTGGTAGTTTGTTATGGCAGCCTGAGCTGATTAAGATATGAGCCTACTTAAGCAAAATAAATCAATCAGAGAAAGACAATTATATGATCTCACTCAAATTAGAATTTAAGAAACAAAACCAGAGGATCATAGGGGAAGGGAGGGAAAAATAAAACAAAATGAAATCAAAGAGGGAGACAAACCATAAGAGACTCTTAATCATAGGAAACAAACTGAGGGTTGCTGGAGGGGAGGTGGGTGGGGGGATGGGGTAACTGGGTGATGGCATTAAGGAGGGCACGTGATGTACTGACCACTGGATATAAGACTGATGAATCACTGACCTCTATCTCTGAAACTAATAATACACTATACATTGATTAACTGAATTTAAATTAAAAAAATTTAAAAAGATCCGAAATAGACACAAACGAAACCCTAACGAGAAAAAAAAAGATATGAGCCAACTGATGTGATGAAATAGGAAGTACATGGCACCATCTATGAAGTCATCCTCCTAAAAATATCAAATCTATGTTTGATCAAGTCTCTAGATTTAATTACCAGTTAGTGGGAAATACAGGAGATGGGGAAATTTGCATCCTAACTAGATGTTCAATAACATCAAGAAATGACAGAAAAATTGCAATGCAATATTGGGAATGTAGAATGGTTTAGCTGCTTTGGGAAACAGTTGGGCAGTTCCTCAAAACGTTAAATATAGAGCTAACATATGGCCTAGCAGTTCCTAGGTATATACCCAAGACAAATGAAAATATATGTCCACACAAAAACTCATACACAAATGTTAACAGCACTATTATTCATAAAAGCTTGAAAGTAGAAACAACCCAAATGTCTATCAACTGATGAATGGATAAACACAATGTGACAGAGTCCAACAACGGAATGTTATTCAGTCATAAAAAGGAATGAAGTATTAGTACCTGCTACAACACAGTTGAACCTTGAAAACATTCTAAATGAAAGATGCCAGACACAAAGGTCACATATTGTGAATGATTCCATTTATATGAAATGTCTAGAGTAGGCAAATCCACAGAGATAGAAAGTAGATTATAATAAAGAATACATATAACACAACAATTAAGACAGTGTGGTGGTGGTCCAGGGGAGACAAATCAATGGAAGAGAATATAGAATCCAACACCAGACTCACACAAAAATGGTCATTTCATCTATGACAAACACTCCATGGTAATTCAGTGGGGGAAAAAAAGGTCTTTTGATAAATGGTGCTGGATCAACCAGATATCCATATGGGGAAAAAAAGATTCCTGACTCCTACCTCACACCATACACTAAAGTTAATTCAGGATGGGCATAGGCCTAAACAAGAAAGCTAAAACAATCTAAAGATTTTATTTATTTATTTATTTATTTGAGAGAGAGAATGAGATAGAGAGCATGAGAGGGGAGAGGGTCAGAAGGAGAAGCAGACTCCCCGCTAAGCAGGGAGCCCGATGCGGGACTCGATCCCAGGACTCCAGGATCATGACCTGAGCCGAAGGCAGTCGCTTAACCAACTGAGCCACCCAGGCACCCGAAAGCTAAAACAATCTAATCTCTAGAAGAAAACACAAGGGATGGGCAATGATTTCTTAGCTAGGACTAAAAAACACTAACCATTAGAGAAAAGTTGGACTTTATTAAAACTTCAGAATTTCTTTCCATCAAGACACCACTGAAGAATAAAAAGGCAAGCCACAGCTTGAGGAATTCTCACAATACATATATATGATGAAAAGACTTGTATCTAGAAATTATAAAAAAGTCCTACAAATCAGTAATAAGACGAGATGATACAATTAAAAATTAGAAAAAAGATTTAAAAAGCACTTCACAAAAGAGGATATCCAAATGGCCAATATACACATGAAAAGTTGCTCAGTACCATCAGTCTTTAGAAAAATGGATTAAAACCAGAATGATATACACTATATCTATCAGAATAGCTACAATGAAATAGACTAGTAAGTGTTAGCAAAGAGAGCAACTAAATTCTTTCACACTGCTGGTAGAGTGTAAACTGGTACAATGACTTTGAAAAAAATGTTTGGCAGTACCTACAATTGCTAAAATATGTGTATCTTATGACCTAATAATTCTACTCCTGCATATATACCCAATAAGGCAGTGTTACGTCCATCAAAAGACACGAACCAATTGATGGCAACATTATTCACAATATGCCCAAACTGGAAACAATCTAAATGTTGTGGTACAGTCGTACAGTAGAATACTACACAGCCATGAATAAGAATGAACTATTGCTGGGTACCTGGGTGGCTCAATCGGTTAAGCGTCTGCCTTTGGCTCAGGTCATGATCCCAGGGTCCTGGGATGGAGTCTCACATCAGGCTCCTTGCTCAGCAGGGAGCCTGCTTCTCCCTCTGCCCCTCCCCCTGCTCAAGCATTCTCTCTCTTGCAAAAATAAATAAATAAAAAATCTTAAAAAAAAAAAAAAAGAATGAACTATTGCTGCATGCAGTAACACACATGCATTAACAGACTTACTGTTGATTGGAAGAAACTGGACACAAAATAGTACAAAATACGTATGATTCCATTTATATGCTAGACAGATGCAACCAATCTATAAGGATAGAGGTCAAAATTGTGGTTACCCTGGGCTGGGGGACACTGACTGGGAGGCAACATAAGAGAGGCTTCTGGGAGCTGGAAATATTCTATATCTTGATCTCAATAGGGGTTACACCAGCGTACGTATATGAAAAAATGAGTTATACACTTGGGATTTGTGCACTTTACTGCATGCAAGTTACACCTAAAAGAAAATCCAAAGGTTCTTATCTTTTATAGACAGATTTTGTACCCATAAATAAATGACATGATGTTTGTGATTTGCTTTAAAATAAAATAGGGAAAGAGGTGGGGGGTATGAATAAGATAAGATTGGTCATATGTTGATAGCTGTGAAATCAGACGACAGGTACATGGGAACTTGTTACACTATTTTTTTATGTTTTTTAAAACTTCAAAGAGTTTTAAAAAATATTGGCATTCTCAAAAGTTCTCATTACCGAGTTTACTTACAGTTTCAATTGCCATTTCTATTGCTGCATTATCTTCTGAGCTCGGACATTTCAGGAAATGTTTAAATGCCTGAAATGAGAATTGTATAGCAATTGAAAATTTCCAGACCGCTTTCACCCTGGGGAAAAACAAAGCTTTCACACACTCAAACTAATGATAGTTCCTGAAAGTATCTTCCTCTCAGCGAGGGGCAGGCATTGTCTTAAAATAGACACTTAAAAGGCTGAGTGCAGTTTGAACAATGGAAGGATCCAGTGAACCCTCTGAAGAATTTAGTTCTGACTTCTGGTGAGATGAGAGTGAAACATAAGCCCTCTTTCACTGTGAAGGTATAATTATTTTCATTCATTTGTTCGTTCCACAGATATGAACTGCCCACGTGCTGCTACGTCCATGTGATCCTGCTGGCTGCCGGGGAGAATCCCAGGAAGGAGGAGAAGGCCCCTTTTGTTGTGTTATGCACAGTCTAACTGGGGAGATCCGTGTTATGTGATAATACAAGGAACCAATCGTTTTAAGTCATCACTGGCTACCTCCACAACATCACACCACCAAACCTATGAAAAAATTTAAGGTTATAAAAGTTTAAACGATAAATGGGCAGCATGACCAGTTGTTTTCATAGGTGTTCTGAGGAAGAAAAGTTGATTAAACAGAGGGATGATCCCAAAGGTGCCACCCAGGAAAAAGGCCTTGAAGATGCACAAGGTCCGTGGTAGATGGAAGGAGGGCAGAGAGGAATCTAGGTGAGAACAGGGATGGGAAAAGGCTAATGGGACTATAGGTTTCCTCAGTGGAAACAGCAGGATGCCAGCAGCTGGTTGGGAAGTTCTGGCTTGTTGGTCAATTTGTGGGAATTCTCTTGGGTGCCAATTAAGGAGTTTGGACTTTATCTGAGCGGCCAGAAATCGTAAATTGGTGGCCAGAAGGCCGAGTTCACACACAGACATGTTTCCTTGGTGGGCGAGGTATTACACAAATACCTGGGCCCATATTTTAAAATTGGGAGACCAAGACTTCTGTTTCTCATGAAGAATCCTCTGATCCGGCACTAATAGGACCAACTCCTGAAAGGCAACAATGTTCTGGAAGCAGAAGCTATTTCCTTCAGACCAAAGAGGTGCTACCCAGTGGTCCCCAACTTGTCACACAACGAATGCACAGCTTCACTTAGTTCTGTCCCTTGCTTGAACACCATAAGCCCTGCTGTAGGAGCTCTTTAGCAATGGAAGTACATACCATTTGGGGCACAAAATGAAGGGTGAGTTATAGGGACAGAAACTAAAAACAGGGAAATAGAAATCATACTGTAATAATCTAATAATAAGTGAGGTGACCCAGGTTTGAATTAAGCTGATGGTGGTTAGAATGAAAAGGGACAGATGTCAGAGATACTACAAGGGAAGGATGTGACTGGCTGTCGAAGAGAGAGGATGATTTAAAATTAGCTCAGATTTCAGATCTGGGTATCTGGGAGCATAATATATTTTAAAATATTTCTGGGGTGCCTGGCTGACTCAGTCAGTGGAGCATGTGATTCTTGATCTTGGGCTCATGAGTTTGAGCCCCGCACTGGGCACAGAGATTACTTAAATAAATAAAAAAATATTTCCTATAAGCATTCCTGGGGAGGTCAATGTATATTTTCTTGGGAAATACTAACTCGTGAATATTGGCCACACAGCAAGAAGAATTTTCCAGCCTGAAAATGTCTTTTTTCTCCTTCAAAATATAAGGCGATGCTTTGATAGTCTTCATTAGTAGTATCTTCAGAACCTACAACAGAAGTTCATTGAGTAAAATATCTGAGCAAAACTTGTTTACATTTTATTAACTTAAAAATAAGATCTAAAAACAGTTGATCTAAAAACAGGTGATTAAAAAATTTTTAACTGCGAATATCAGTGTTATCATCAGTGTTTGTTTTCATCACAAAACACATTCACCATCATTATCCCAAATATCAACTCTGTTCCATCTTCTTCTCACTCTTACATAGGAATCAGGACAGGAAATGATGAGGCTTTGTGAGAATCTAGGCTGTGGTCTGACATTACCCTTCGTGATTTTTATCCATCTCTAAGAGTCTCAATCTCATTTCCTGAAACAATAGGAACAACTAGAACTATAATTGCAATCATGAGGTGCCTAGAGTTTCAGAACAATCATAGATCAACCTTAATACAAATGTAATCCATTTCCCCCGGTCTCAGCAATGCCTGGTTTAGACAACTGTCTGTATTTGTCAGACAAGGAGATAACATTCAAGTAGCCCAGAGATGTCATTTAAAGATAATTATTGTTTTTCTTTTGGTTTGAAGCTTCAATATGTTAAGCACAGAGGAAGAAGGACCTCAAATCATTGTTTACATTTACCCAGGGGAGTCAGAGGCCCATTTCCTGCACCAAAGTATAACGACAGCCCTGGCCCTCCAGCCCAAGGTACATAGGAAGTTTACGAGAGAAGGGGGTATAGAAAGGTGGAGAAAAGTAACCATGTGTGCGTGTGTGAGTGCATGTATGTGTGTGTGCGTGGGATACAGGATAAGCCACATCCTTATAAATGAGAAAAACTTACAATGCGTTAGTGCTATGGTGATTTGCAGTGTTAAGACAGAAATGTCATCTGTCAAGTTAAACATTAATGATTCTAATGTTGCTTTTATCTGTACTTCCTTTTTTTTTTTAGCTCTTTGTTTTCTCCAATTATCTGAATGGCTTTCTAAGATATTAGAAGATGCTTTACCTATTTGTTCCCTTAAAGACTGAAATAAAATTTTCTCATAAATCCTACCATCAATTCTTACGGTCATTTTGTGAATTTTAAAACACAAAATAACACAGGGCCGCCTGGGTGGCTCAGTCTGTTGAGTGTCGGCTCTTGATTTCAGCTTAGGTCTTGATCTCAGGGTTATGAGCTCAAGCACCACTGGGCATGGAGCCCACTTAAAAAAAAATAAATTTAAATAAATTAAAAAAAAACCAAAATAACACAAAAGGACAAATACTTTATGACTCCACTTATATGACACACTATGAATAGTCAAATCTGTAGAGACAGAGAGTAGAACAGTGGCTACCAGGGGCTGGGGGAGAGGGAAATGGGGAGATACTGTTTACTGAGTATAGGGTTTTAGTTCAGGATGATGGAAAAGTTCTGGAGATGGGTGGTGGTGATGGTTGTACAAAGTGAATGTACTTAATATGACTGAACTGCACATGTAAAAATGGTTAAAATGGTAAATTTTTGTTATGTATATTTTTCCACACTGAAAACAAAATACTACCACAAATAACGTTATGTATGGCCCTTATAAAATGAGAATCTGAACATTATTTCAGTAGTTTCTAAGAATAACTGCAAACAAGGGAAGAAAATCTATAAGCAGGTGTTCTCAGAATATAAAATTCTCTTTTGGACTTTCTTCTGGAAAATCACATCTTGTGTATATCACTCTTCATGAAAGTATAATCATAAAATCTTAATTTATAAGTCAATTTAAAAAATTTATGAAAATATTTCTTAAAAAATTCTTTTGTATTTTCTGTTACCTTCATTTTGGAACCTTGTTTTAACTGCTGACAAATGGAATTTGGGAAATCTGACCTCTTTTAAAGGCCCCCCCCGCAAACCTTAATTTTTGAAAATGGTCTTATAATTCCATCTCACTTTGAGACAGTAGGAATCAAATCTGATAAGTACCATATAGATATGCATGTGTCTATGTATGGTGTGTGGGCATGCCAATCTGATAATTAGATCGTGAGTCAAGTATACCTATGATACAAATCTTTAAGAGAAATTAGGGCAAACAGTGGTATTTACCAATAATGTCTGCATAGATTTCCATTTTGTTGTGCTGCTGAGCCAGTGTGAAAGCTTCATGATTACATTTGGACATAACAAGAAACTGGATCGCAGACCCGTAGTCACCCAACTGCAGAAAAAACCTAAAACAAAGTACTTTAATCAGCTTGACTCGTTTAAAATAAGTTTGTCATTTACAAAATAAAATCTTTTTGCAACTATGAGAAGCCATTTAAAAATAAAAATTAGGCAAACCGCAGTTCCACGCTATATACTTATATTTGAAAAGCATACTCTCATACACTGACCACAACAAACAGACTTTGAATTTAAGCACTCAGACCTAACAAAAAAATTTAAAAAGAATAAATATTCCCTTTGAATTTATTTATTTGATGAGGGGAAGTGGGGACTTTCTTTTAAGGCTAGTTTTTGGAAGTCCAAAAATAATGCATTCTGTTACCTGGCTACCATTTTGGCGCCATCCAGAGACTGGGTCTCCCGGACAATACTGACTGCCTTTTCAGGATTGCTGAGGTGATCCAGATAGATGCGGATTACACTGTTCCACTGTTTTGCATTCTCATAAGCCACAACGGCTTCTTTGTATCTATAAGAAAGATTTAGTTCAGAAAAGCTTTCTTACCACTGTCATATTTGGGGGGGAAATGTCAATAAATGGGACAATGTTTTATTGATGATGGCTGCTTATTTTTTTCTTGAACTTCTTTGTTCTTCATCAGAAAGAATATAAGGAATCATCTCACTAAAATGTGTTCTTTTTAGAGGTTTGATAAACTAACAGTAAAATGCTAATATCGACTTGCATTTTCTCATCTGAACCATACAATCTTTTACACTTTACTTTTTCCCTCACTTTTTTTTGGGTTGAAAGATTATAATAGTAATATAAACTTACTTTAGAAAACAGAAAATACAGATTATTTCACATTTACAGGTACGGCTGAGAGTGATATATAAAAATCTTTGCACGTCGACCTCTAGGAGGAGCTCAAGACTTCTCTTCATTCCCCACCAGCTCTCCAGCTCTTCCCATTTTAATAAGACATTTAGTGAGTATCTCTGTTTCCTAAGGTTGCTTTTCTAAAGTTAGAGGGTATTGACCTTTAAGAATCTCTAAATATATATTGCCAAATAACTTTCCAACGGCCACAGAGATTATACTCCCATCAGTCATGCATACAGAGTGCATTTTGACAATATGGTGATTAGTTTAAAATCCTTCACAAGGGCGCCTGGGTGGCTCAGTCATTAAGCGTCTGCCTTTGGCTCAAGTCATGATCCCAGGGTCCTGGGATCGAGTCCCACATCGGGCTCCTTGCTCAGTGAGGAGCCTGCTTCTCCATCTCCCATTCCCCCTGCTTGTGTTCCCTCTCTGTGTCTGTCAAATAAATAAAATCTTTAAAAAATAAATAAATAAAATCTTTCATGATATGATAGGTTAAAATAACATATTGCTGCTCATTATTTATCATTAGTATTTAATATTAATTAGTATTATCATTAGTGAGGTAGAGCTTTTTCATGTGTGTATGAAATACAATTTCATAATTGTGTTTCCTTCTCCGGGACTCCTTGCCTTTGAGTTTCTTATATCAAGATGCAGGGAATCTTTGTATATTTAGAATATTAACTATCCATTGCAATATCTTGACGCTGTTTTGCGGCTCATACTGTATAGTCGTAGGTGTGGAGTTCATATTTCTTCACTTTTCTTGTCCTCTGCATCCGTAAGTTATCCTTCTTGATAAAAGAAGATCACTTTGTTTTCATGCCGTATTATATCAGAAATATCAACTTTAATATTTAACTCTCATATAAAAAGAGACAGTAGCCTATATTTGAATACACAAAGGATCAACTGAGGTATATAACATATGGGAGAAACGGAATAGTCTGGCACTTCAGGCCAGGGGAAGGGAAAAGATGTTTTCTTCCTCCCTTCTGCCTTTCACAGGGGTTGCAAAGGTCAATGGTTAATTTATCAAACTTACACAGTGCTTTAAATTTGTACGAGTTTGAGAAACTGTACAAACCTTCCATCTGCTTCTTTCGCTTTGGCATACTGCAAGTGAATCTTTGGGGAAGAAACACGAGGCAGAAGCTCACCAACTTTTGCCCTAGAATGTAGGTTTAGGAGAATGATGTCAGCACTATGTTCACTCCCAGACTAGCTCCCTACAATCAAATGTTAGTTTTTAGGATTCAAAACACAGCTATCATGATCTTTAAAAAAACCTTGGCTCCTATAGGTAAAAGCAGACATAACTACTTTTCCTTCTGACACCACACCTCCGCCCTCCCTCTTAGTGGGAAAATGAAGGCAGTTCATTAGCTCTTCGGGAACAATAGGGCTTTTTTCCCTGGTAAGTTGTCTGATCAGAGATTTCCCCACACCAAACTGACAGGACGCGCTGTTCTTTGGAAAGTGAACTATGAATATGAACTCATCGAAGAACAAGAAGGAGATAAAGAGAAGAGGGAACAGGATGTCCAGGCAGGAGGAACAGCAAGGAAGCAAGAGGGGAGACCACACGGGACCCATTCATTTCCACACCTGCTCAGAACAAATTTTAGCAAATTCTTACCAATTCTTACAGCGGATGTAAACAGAGGCTGCTTTGTCATAATAGAGACCTTTTTCATACAGTTGGGCTGCTTCTGAAAATTGCTAAATTAATATGAGATTATTAAAACACTGAATTTATTACATGTAAGAGCACATGAATATTTATGCAGAGAACAGCATACCTTCATATTCTCCAATATGGCTCCACAGTCTCTTTTAAGGACCCTGCTGGGATGCTTTAGAGCCTGGTTAACCCCTCGGCGTATGTCTCCCATTCTTATGGACATCTGGGCCACCCCAGCCAGGCATACTTCATCATGTTCCTGGAATCGTAAGGCAAATAACTAACAAATCAGACCTTAAGTTAAACTGATGTATTTCAGCCAAAAAATTAATTTAAATCTAAAATAAGCCCAAATACTACTTTCATTAATCCTTTCAGGCATATCTCAAGATCAGGCTTCTTTTTTTTTTTAATCACCTGGTACAAAGTTACATTTGTTTCTTTAGAAGTCCAGATCTTTTCAAATACCATATAATTTTACTCATATCTGGAATTTAAGAAACAAAACTGGTGAACATAGAGGAAGGAACAGAAAAATAAGATAAAAGCAGAGAGGGAGGTAAACCATAAGAGACTATAGGGAACAAACTGAGGGTTGCAGGAGGGGAACTGTGTGGGGGATGGGGTAATCGGTGATGGGCATTAAGGAAGGCACTTGATGTAATGAACACAGGGTGTTATATGCAACTGATGATTCACTAAATTCTTCCCCTGAAACTAATAATACACTATATGTTAACTAACTTGAATTTAAATAAAATCTAAAAAAAAAAAGAAGTCTATATCTTTTATGCTTAAGAACACATTTTTACTACCCCCTGTTATAATGCCTTGTATATCTTTGTATTTCTTCTTGGTATAAAATTTTATGTAAGAAGTAATATACTAGATACACAGCATAAATACTATGAACAAAATTAAGGAAAAAAAATTTACCAAATTGAAGATTTCTCCGCTAGACATGATTAAACATTAAAAACTTTATATAAAATTGTTTAATTCATTAAAGATAACTAAAGAACTTTTCAAGCAACTAATCCATACTAGTGAAATAGAATGTCAGATTGCATTTTATATGAAGTAGCATGTCTAATGGAACATTCTGTGATGATGAAAATGTTCTATATCTGCCTGGTCCAACATGGTAGCTAATAGTCACAAGTGGCTCTTGCGCAGTTGAAATATGGCCAGTGGTGACAGAGGAACTGAATTTTAAATTTTATTTAATTTTCAATAATTTAAATAGCTATGTGTGGCTAGTGGTTAGTGTATTCAATAACACAGATTAAAAAAAAAAACACCTAAAATATATGTAGCCAAAGAAAATATCAAAAACCCGAGTTACATGAGCAAAGGTTATGATCAGGGAATTCATAAAAAAACATATAACTGACCAATAAATAAAACATGCTCAGCTTCACTAATAATCAAATACATACAAAATACTTCTTGGCTTATGAAATTGGTAGAGGAGATAAAATATAACATTTGATGTTGTTGGAAATGTGGGGGGAAATGGACACTTTCATATATGGCCTATAGCTGTATGAGTTGCTATAAATTCTTTTGGAGAGCAACATGACATTATAAAAAATTAAAAGCATACGTTTTATGACCTGGAAATCCCATCTATAAGAATATATCCTTATACTATCTTATATATATATATGTGTGTGTGTGTGTGTGTGTGTGTGTATAATATATACCTTATACTACTATATACTATCTTAGGTAGTTAAAGATACATGTATACTACATAGAATATTCATTGCAGTATTTTTGATAGTAAAAAAGGCAAAAACAATTACAATTCAATAAGGGAGTGGATGAAAAAACCGTGCTACATCTAAACAACAGAATATTAGAAACTCTTAAAAGATTAAAATCGATTTGTATGTATTGACTTGAAAAACCATGAAGAAAGCAGAATGCTGATTTTCAAAGAATGAATTTCAACTGATCTTTGCTAAATGAATGGAAATGAATGATTTCATATTTAGTAAGAGCCCACATTTCATACATATTTGTATGCTTACAAAAGATTCTGTGTGGAAATATATAAAACTATGAACAGTGGTGACCACTGAGTCGTGTGATAGAGGAGAGAATGGTAGGCCTCTCGCTTTTCGTGTTACACTGTCATGATATTTTAAATGGACTGTAATGAAACTGTATTACTTCTGCAATAAAAAGTGTAGCTATAAAACAGGATATAAGATTTTCAGTCTTTACAAGACATCACGTAAAAACATCAACTTTCATTGCAAAATCCAGTTTCTTGAGCTAAAATTCTGGGATGGGAGAATGGCTTGAATAGTGGGTAAAGTACATGCTCTCCAGGATCATCATGTGACAGATGAAGCAGCAGAACCGACTTTTATGGCCTGGGAGTTACTATACAGGGCTTATTGAAACTTTTTAAGAGAGTGAAAGGAAAAGCCTCGTGAAAGTCATAGTTAGCCTGTAAGTGGGAAGGGATAAAAAATTTTACTCCCGACACTAGTAAGAAGCTCATAGTTAGCATATAAAAGAAATCTTTTTCAGACTGATAAAAGTATTTTCATCTTTAATTTTTAAGTGTTTTGAAATGATTCAACTATATCCTTGCAAAGTTGTTAATAAACTGAAAAAGAGCTCACCTACCAGATATTGAATAAATAAAATGCAATTCAGACCATGGCTTTTCAAACAAAACTAACAAACGTAAAGATAATTACACATATCTTTATTCAAGGTTACCTTATGATCACCAGTTATTCCTTTCTCATAATGAGCCAAAGCATTTACATAATCACCCCTGAAAGAAAAATCACAGTGAATTTTAATACATTAATATGTATCTTATTTACATATACAAGATTTAAAAGATAATCTTTGTCACTGAGTTGCTTGAACTCACAAAAGATGTGATAAACAACATATAAGCTTTTTTCAAGTGCAGTTTCTTATTGTTTGCTACTTTAAAAATAATTATAGGGGCGCCTGGGTGGCTCAGTCAGTTGAGCCTCTGACTCTTGACTTTGGCTCAGGTCATGATCTCACGGTTGTGAGACTGAGCCCCACATCGGGCTCCCAGCTGAGCATGGAGCCTGCGCACGGGCTCCCGGCTGAGCATGGAGCCTGCGCACGGTTCTCTCTCTCCCTCTCCTTCTGCTCCCTGCCTCCTCACTGACTCGAGTGCGCACGCACTCTCTCCCTCTCAAAAAATAATTATAAAGCTGGATTATGCTAGACTGTAGGGTACTTACTTTGTAGTATATTAGGCATTTTCGGGAGCTACGTTAAATGTGATGGGCCACTTTTGGGGGGAATCCTTTGTGTTTAAAAATTTTTTTTTTAAATTCAAGTATAATTAACGTACAGTGTTATATTAGTTTCAGATGTACAATGATTCAACTATTCTATACACTCCTCAGTGCTCGTCATAAGTTACTGTTAATCCCCTTCACCTATTTCACTCGCCCCCCAACTCCACTCTGGCAGCCACCAGTTTGTTCTCTATTTTTAAAAGTATGGTTTTTTTGTCTTTTTTCTTCATTTATTTTGTTTCTTAAATTCCACATATGAGTAAAATCACATAGTATTTGTTTTTCTCTGACTGACTTAATTTCACTTAGCATTATACCCTCTAGATCCACCTGTGTTATTGCAAATGGCAAGACTACACTCTTTTTTATGGCCAACTTTTATGGCCACTCTTTTTTATCCCATTGTGTGTGTGTGTATATATATATATATATTATATATATATATATATACACATATATATATATATATATCCCACATCTTCTTTGTCCATTCATCTATCAGTGGACACTTGGGTTGCTTCCATATCTTGCCTCTTGTAAATAATGCTGCAGTAAATGTAGGATTGCATACATCTTTTTGAATTAGTGTTTTCAGTTTTTTGGAGTAAATACCCAGTAGTGGGATTACTGGATCATATGATAATTCTATTTTTAATTTCTTGAGGAACCTCCACACTACCTTTCACAGGGGCTGCACCAGCTTACATTCCCACCAACAGTGCACAAGAGCTTTTTCTCCACATCCTCACCAACACTTGTTGTTTCTTGTGTTTTTGATTTTAGCCATTCTGACAGGTGTGAGGTGATATCTGCTTGTGGTTTTGATTTGCATTTCCCTGATGATGAGTGATGCTGAGTGCCTTTTCACGTGTCCGTTGGCCATCTGTGTGTCTTCTTTGGAGAAATGCCTGTTCGTGTCTTCTGAATAGGCCACTTTTGATGATCTCTTTTAGGGCACTATATGACAATCATGTGACCATAAAAATGAATGCATTTTCCAAAGGCCCAATATTTATAAGTAGAATATGTATTGAAAGGATCAGGTAGACATAAAGGAACACTTAGGATTACAGTATTAGCGGCCCTGGTTCTTACTGAGATAAAAAGTATTATACATAATATAAATAATAATAGTACTCCCATAACTGATGCTAACATGGATCTCCATATCCAGAAGACCTATTTATAATCTTGTTTTGATTATCTGGGACAGAATGAATCCTGTGATTTGTAGCTAAGACCCATTTGGAGATCCATCTTCTCTGAAAATGGCATTATCTGAGACCTACGTGAGCTCCACCTTACCAGTTGAGGCGAGTTATCCAACCTCGCTAAGCCTCAATCAGTTTCCCCACCTGTTGGTGTACAAGGAATTTTTTGGAAGAGAAGCCATTCTGCTGTTTAAGAACTTTGTTTTGGACAGCCCAGGCTTTGTGGTCAGCAATGTTTCTAAGTGGAAATTTCTAATATTTGGACCCAATTATGTCAACACAGCTAGGGATGTTTCTTGACAATAGGGATAACAGTTCCTCCATCCGGAGCCTGAGGTTTTCCGTGGGCAAGCCCAATTAGGGGAGGCTAAGTTAAAATTTCTGAGCAGTCACTTTATTTTTATGTTATTTTAGCTTAATCACTTTATTATTATCTTATTTTGGAACTCTCATATGGATCTAGCTGATTAGTCTACTCTCAGACTAGAGAACTAAATCCTCCCCACAGGTGACAGACTGGTCCTGCTTTGACCTAATCAAGGTCTTGGATGCATATGAAACAGATGTGGAATTGAGCAGAGGCCTGGGGCCTTAGGGGTCAAAGTCAGAGCAGGTGGCTACTGGGATATTTGATGATGATGAGACCTACCTACTTAGTTACTATGATTACAAATGAAACTCTTGATTGTTGGGGACTGGGGTGTATGTCTAGATCAGACTCCAAATAACAGTGAAAGTTTTGGGAATTGGTGGCTAGAAAGTGTTGGAAGTCAAAAAAAATGTCAACAACAAAGCACTGGCTTTCAACTGGCCTCAGCTCATCCAACTATAATAAGACAAAGTTTGAGTTTGCTACAAAAGCTTCGATTTCCTCCAAAAAAGAGAAAATAAACGTCTTCGGCATGGTCCAAGGGTTTACTAGGTTGTCTGTGTTCTGAGAGGATATGGTGGGTCATCTCCCAATGTAATGACCCTTTTCCCTTCAGCACAGAGGTTTTGTGCTCTAAGACCCTGTCACTACTCTCAGGATAGAGATGGAGGCCAAGGCACTGAGAGGCCTTGGTCTTTAGGTTATGCACTAAAATTGCAATTTTCCCTTTTTAGTATACGAAGTTACCTTTTTTTTTTTTTAAGATTTTATTTTTAAATAATCTCTACACCCAACATGGGACTTGAACTCACAACCCTGTGATCAAGAGTCACATGCTTTACCAACTGAGCCAGCCAGGTGTCCCTACGGAGTTACTTTCTAAGGGGCAGATATATGACAAATTTAAATTGAGGTTGACTACAAAAGAAATAAAATCTCTAAAAAGTTTTTATTTGAAAAACAAAGTTTCAAATAAGGTAGCATGGTTAGAAATGAAAGACTACTTTTTGACAAAATGATTTTTACAGCTATAGTTTGGGTGTCAGTACTCTCAATGAATCTAGTCTGCTAAAAATAAAGTAGAACTTTATAAAAATATTTTTAAAAAACCATTAGGACCATATTTTCTTTGTTCAAAGACCAATACTTTTCCACATTTCACTATTTTTGAAACTGGAATGTATAATAAATGTCAAAAGAAACTATCCCGTTGTGATACAGTTGTTATTGTACGTACCTGTGTGAACTTGATTTGCAAGTAAATTATTCACTTGAATTGGTAGCACTAACTATGGCTGCCTATGAGCTTAAAACTAGATCCTGAAACCTTCTAAAATCACACCTTTATTCTGCAATGAAATATAAATCTACAGTTTGTTATGACTATTGACAATTAAGACTGTCGAGCAATGAAGAGCACCAGAAAACTCCAAAGCTCTTGGAAAAGATTGTTTCCCAAGGTAGGAGAGATTTGTGAAGCCTATTCATGCAGCATGAAGGATTATTACTCAAGCGCTGAATACCACCTGTGAAAAGCTTCTGGCTTGACTTTCAGCCCTAATTTTTATCCATATGCAATTGAATTTAAAGAGAGAAAAACTATAATTTTAAGCAAACAGAAGATGTAGACCAAATTCTGTGTTTTTTTTTTTTCAATATGACTTGAAATCACACTGCAAATCCTCAAAGTCTTCAAAAAGGTCAACATCATGAACACAGGCTGTGAAAAGCAGTCCGTCACCCCAATGTTAGGTGTAACTGTTGTTGGCCAAGTGTGATTCAAAATTATATCTAGATAGACTCTGAGTGTAGGAAAGGCTTACACCCAGACTTCAATTTTGATGCTAAAAATCAAAGTGGATAAAGGCCTGGACAAGCCTTCACTAGTGAGAAAAGACATTTTTTTTTTGGAAGTACAAATAATATAGCTTTTTACCCCTAACAAGCAATTATTCAATCAATGGAGGGCCTTCTCATTAATGGCAGTTTGGAATTGAAGATATTCAGCAGTTAGCAACTGACTAAAAAACATAAAGAGAAGGACTTACGTGAATTCAAGCTGAATGGCATATTCTTTTGATATAAATGGCATCTGGTCCGGGGCCAGCCGCTTTGCCAGTTGCAGGGCACTGTCCCAGTGCTGTAAGTCCCTTCTCATCTGCCGGGAAGAGAGAGAGACCTTAATTCCAAATGAACAAATTACTCTGCATAGTCACCATACAGTGCTAGTTTTACTGGAAGTGATCAGAAAAGCTTTTTGTTTAAAAAGTGGAACTTGACCTTGGCCAGGATAGTATATTACTCGAGCATACATTCTCAGTGGGAGTGACAGAGCTCCCACAGGGGTAAAATTGGTTCTTGGAGAGCAAAAACATCTTACTATTAAAATGGTTTATGGTCCTCCAAAACTCAATCCTACCTAACAAAATATTATTCTTTAGTATTTCATTTTTACCAATAGGAAAAAATTAAATTGAATTAAAAATCAATCCAATCAATTAAGATTAATTTTTCTTATTAGAAGGGATATAATAAAAAAAATGAGAAATACGTTACTATAGGAATTGATGTGGAACACCTGGGTGGCTCAGTTGATTAAGCATCTGCCTTTGGGGTCCTGGGATCAAGTCCCACATCAGGCTCCCTGCTCAGTGGGGAGCCCGTTTCTCCCTCTGCTGGCCACTCCCCCTGCTTGTGCTCTCTCTGACAAATAAATAAAATCTTAAAAAAAAAAAAAAAGGAACTGACTTTATTTCCTGAGAAAATCTGAAGCTATATCACAACATGAATAATAGCAAACATAAATATAAAATGTGAATGTGTCTTTCTTCCTGGCTCCTGTGGTCTTTTATCTTCATCTGGCACACAATTCCAAACATAAACTAATCACTAAAGAATCTTTTCCCACTTTATTCACACTTTGTAAAGAATTAATAATAGCTAATATTTTTCAACTGCTATTCTTTGCTAGGTACTATTCAAAGGGCATTAGCTTGTTTACTTTTCCTAATTGGACCTTTTGCAAGGAACTTTTCTTGTACCCATTTTAGAGATCCAGAAACTGAGGCAAAGAGAGGCTAGTTTTATATACAAAGTTATACTGCTGGTACCTGGCAGAGCTGAGCAGTAGGGCTGTGCCTCTGACCTCTTTACCTAGCTAACTCCTCAGCCTTCAAACTGAGGTTACAGGTGCAATCACCCCTCTCCACGGGTAAGTCATCACCTCAAATCCTTTACAAATCTGGTAGCACACAGCAAGTGTTCACAACTAAATGCAGAAGAATTAAGGCGACATTTTTGCCTTCATATTGCAACCACAGTCCTACTTCAATGTGTACCAGTTCAAGTTCTGAAAAATTCTCAGGGTGTCCTCAATTATTGCAAATAATATAAAATTATTTAATTTTTTTTTTGTTAAAATTAATTCAGTTCACTTAAAATTTAAAAATGAAAATTTGCTGTAGAGCAATGTGAAAAAATGAGGTTGTAAAACTCATAGCAAGTATGTTTTCAAAACACCTCTATGTAGTTGTGGAAATGCTGATTTGAGGTAGGATAACGTTAATGACAATAGTTACCACTTTGCGTCTTTACTATTTTTTAAAAAAAATATTTTATTTACTTATTTGTCAGAGAGAGAGCACAAGCAGGGGGAGTGGCAGGCACAGGGAGAAGCAGATTCCCCACTGAGCAAGGAGCCCCACGCAGGATTCAATGCCAGGACCCCGGGATCGTGACCTGAGTCAAAGGCAGCTGCTTAACTGACTGAGCCACCCAGGCGTCCCAGCGTCTTTACTGTTGATCAGGCACTGTCGCAAAAGATCTAGCCTCATTTTTAAATCTTTACAACAATCCTGTAGGCCAGATATTGTTACCCCTACTTTAAAGAAATGGGACCCAGGACACAGAAAAATTAAATAACTTGTCCAGGGTGACACAGATCTAGGATATGAACCCAGACATGTCAAACCCTAAAGTTCCTGTTCTTAATTGCTATTCTATATAGCCACTTTGCCCTTGCATTGAGCTAGGTCCTTCCCCCTGTTCTAGTCCTTCCCCTGCAATGCTCACCTCTGGGAAACCAAGGTCCTCGGTCCACCTCTTAACACACAAGAGAATCTCATACACCAAGTAAAAGATAAATGTAACCTCAGTTTCCCCATTTGGCAAAAGAGAAAACAACTATCTCCTCGGATTGTTGTGAGGGTTAAATGAGTTAAAATGTCAAGTGCTTAGAAAAGTGCCCGGCACACGTGGGCTCTCAATAAACTGTGGCTGTTTCCATGTGTGTGTGTTTTTGTAAATTACATAATCTGTTCTCTTCAGACACAGTGAGACTTGAAATTATTTGGTAACATCATAATAACATGCCTTTTATGGTTCCGCAGAACACAGAATGGAAGTATTTTTGAAGTTAATGAATACTCAGGGGTCTTAAAGCTGAAATGTCTAAATTCCAGGAGGCGGGAGTCCTGTAGTTTCCGGTGCTGAGAAATGTTAACTATGCAAAGGGGATTTTCCCATCCCTATCTGCTGCCATACCTCCAAGGCAGCAATAGGACAGCTGGATGCAAGGTACAGGTCCTGAGCCAGGTTGAAATCACTAGTAAACATAGCAAGATGTCCTGCCAGAAGATTGTAGTCTTCTATTCCCTATAAATAAGAGCAGTTTTTATGAGAAGAAATACAAGGATTTCATTTTTTTTTTTTTAAAGCCTTTGCTTAGTTGGAAGCGGTAAGGTTCTATCAATTAACTTGCTGATGCGTTAGATAAGATTAACCTCAGAAACTTAAAATGATTGAATAAATACCATTTAAATCCTAATGTAGTAACTCTCATGAGCTGCTGCCTACCTTTATCTGATCCAAGGACATCACCATTCCAACATTTCCAATTGTCCGATAGACGCGGATTGCAAACTCCACTTCCATGTGATGGAGACAAGCTCTGGCCAGCTCATTCCAGGCAGCGTGATCGTCCAGAAGCTTGCACATTTCCCAAGCATCAGAAAACCTAGCATTTGAATATATTGGTTTAATCAGGGAACTCTACTTGCCCCCTAGTTGGCAATTTTCAGGTTATATATAATTTAATGTTAGGTCTTAAATTTTGCAAAACATTTCTTCATCTGTAATCGTCATTTCCAAGTATGAAAAACTACAAAAACTTTTCTTCCTTTATTGTACAGATAAATGTTTTTTTCTTGGGCGCCTGGGTGGCTCAGTCGGTTAAGCGTCCGCCTTCAGCTCAGGTCATGATCCCAGGGTCCTAGGATCGAGTCCCGCATTGGCCTCCCTGCTTCACGGGGAGCCTGATTCTCCCTCTGCCTCCTGCTCATGTTCTCTCTCACTCTCTCTCTCTCTCAAATAAATAAAATCTTTAAAAAATGTTTTTTCTTGAATTTCTTTTACTAATCTGAATCTATTCTGTGTAACCACCCTCCTTCATTAACAACTAACTCTTTTTGTTTGTTTATTTTTGGGTTTACTTCACACATAGGTGAAAATTATTTCTGTTCTCACATAAGTCCATTAACAGTACTCCACTCCTACAGATTTGGAAATTTAAAACAAGGGCTAGCAAACTATGGCCGACAAGCCAAATCCAGTCAGCTGGTCTGCTTCCGTGACCCAAGTCTGTCTGGAACAAGGCCACTCAGCCCATTTTTTTAGGGATTGTCTTGGCTGCTCTTGTGTTACAATGGCTGACTTGGGTAGATGTGAGAGGGATCCCATGGCTTTTAAAGCCTGATATGCTCACCATTTGGTCCATAACAGAAAAAGGTTGCTGACCTCTGGTTTAAAAACATTAAACTTTCATGCTTCATCAATGCATGTATTACATCAATCCATCCAGTCACCTACGCATTTTCCCACCCAATGCGCATTTACTGAGCTCCTATTTTGTGCCAGAAACTGTGCCTGGAACCAAGATACAAAGATCAAACACACAGTCATTGTCCTTCAGGCTGTCATGACTGGGGAGGGTGGAAGAGACAGTAAGTCAACAGATGATCCTGACACAGTGTGATAGAGGTAACTGTGCGCTTCCAACACGTGAATCTGTGCCAAATGCTTTGCATAAATTCTCTCACTGGATTACCCTAACAACCCTACCCACTAAGGAATATTGTCGTTTCTCCTTTACAGATGCGGAAACGTGAAGCTTAGAGACCTCCCAAGACCATCACGCAGCAGTAGGGGGGAAAGTGCTCTAAACCACTGAGTCTATGGCCCCGCGGCAATCAGCCCACCAGGAAGGCCTCCAACCCAGGCTGCCAGGGGCTAGGGGGTTGCCAGGGAGGCAGCCTGGAGCAGGAGATGGCTCAGCTGAGTGTGAAGAATGGGGAGTTACTGCAGACAGACATAGAGGAAGGGCATCCGGGAAGAGAAAGCTGTATGTGCCAAGGCAAAAAATCATGAAAAGTGTCACATTCAAGCAGCCAGCAGAACAGAGAGGGAGTGGAGGAAGGGATAGTTGAGGCTGGTATTAAAGCAAGGGTCCAGTACGTCATACTGAGGTCCCCGAGAAGGACAGATTTCTTCTTCAAGCCAAGGGGAAAGATCTCCAGCAGAAAGTGAGAGGATCAGACTGGTATTTTTAAGTGTGGCGAACAGATGAGTCTGTCATGAGGCTATCAGCAGAGACAGCAGTCGGCTGATAGCCTTGTACGTTACTCTGCGTGAGGGCCTGAGTTCGTGGGTGAGTATGGGGCGAGGGGCGTGCAGGGAGGAGAGGGTCTGGTGGGTGGGTGTGTTGGGACATGTGTACGTGGGATTAGGACTGGGGGGAAGAGGGGGCTGGGGAAGATGAGTTGTTTTAAAGAGGGCAAGCGTGAGGAGCTCATGGACTCCCAAGCACACAACTGGTAGGCAGTGGTAAATGCAGCTTTAAGGGGAAGATGCACGTTTTGGAGTCAGCCTCTTGTGAATGCTACTGAAGCCAAGTAAGTAGAGGAGATTCATTTAGGAAGAATTATTAGAGAAGAGAAGAGGGGGCTCATGGGAGCCTGAGGAACAGCAACACTTAAGATGTGGTGAGAGCCACAAAGGAAGACTCACAGTGGCCGTAACAGGTAAGAACAAAAAGCAGAAAAAGGAAATCCCAAGCAAGGCAAAACCAAACTTTTTATGTTGACATTAGGATACTGTTGAAATAATTAGGCTTATTAGAATTCCACAGTAAGTGTGCTGTTTGGGTGATGAGGAACCTCTCTGTTCTGAAGGGCTTAGGACAACAGTAGTTCCTCTGGAACTTACGCACGTTCTCATCCCCATGATCTTATCTGAGCCTCACAATAATCCTGTACACAAGGCCAATACTATCATCTCCATCGACTTTCATAGGATTTGACCTTTAAAATCACAAAAGCAAATGAGAAGCTCCTGAGAAGTGTTTGGAGTCCTACCTTTTGAGCATTAAAGTCTGCGTTAGCATTTGCTGCAGCTCGCTAGGTCCCACATCTTTTAAACTGACCAGGAACTTGTGGGTGCTCAGGTAGATGTTGTTTGTTTTTCCACTCTGTGTCTGGCAGGTCAGCTCCCCATTATACAACAGCAAAGGTTTGTGAGAGAAGGGGACTTTGGTGCTTCCGGCCAAGATGACCTTGGATCCTAGATTGGAAAACAGACATCTTCATGCTGAAAGTGGATCCTCAGCAAATAACTCAGAAAGGAATGCTTTAATTTCATTGTCATAGAAATTTATTTACCAACAAAAAAGTGATTAAGTACCTTGTATCGCGTTCTTGTGAAAGACGTAAGTGTAGCCTTTATCATCATCGTAAGCAAGAAATACGCCTTTATCCATCGGCCAGTTTTCCCAAAGAACACCTTTAATGGTTGGTGAAAAGTCTGGAATCTCATACGTAGCATCATTAACCTACAAAACGGGATTTACAGATCTGCCCCAAGTCCGTACTGAAATCGTCCTCGCTGGCCTTGGTAGGAGCCTGTTTGCTGCCTTGGCTGGTGTAGCTTTCCCACCACGTTCACCCCAACAACACTCCAGCCATAGCAGGAAAAAAGTTCCTTTTCCTATCCCTATACTAGATCCCACTTGAAAAACAAACAAACAAAAAACCCTATGGTTTGTATGGCAAATCAAGACTTTTATCTAAAACTTGGTGCATTTTCAGGAAAAAAGACAAGTCTGGACACAAAGCTTCAGCTTAAGAAAAAAAAAAAGGTTGAAGTTGCTGAAGACAACAGAAATTTAAACTATGAACACACTTGTGTTCAGAAAATTTTCAATACCTGATATAGAAACGCTCCAGCTAGAGAAGAAACAAATTAATTCATACATATTTGAAAATCAAATAAACTCCACCACGTCTGTTTTATTTCAAAAGCTTCTCTAGAATGCATTCCAATAAATATAAAATGTACTGTTAGTGATATAAGCTATTAAAAAAAAAATCAATGCACATATTCCAGGGGCCTTGGCAGAGAGGCTTATATATACCCTGAATGTGAATCTGAGAAATACCCGCCTCCTCCCTAACCCACCTTGCTCTCAAAATAAGAATGAAATGTAAGATTCTTGCAAAGAATAATACTATAGAGCTATGCTGTCCAATATAGTAGCTACTATTTCACAGCCACATGCGGCTATCTGAACACTGAAATGCGTCTAGTCTGACTGAGGTGTAAGTTTGAAACTGTCCACTAGATCTCAGGGAGCTAGTATGAAAAAGAGGGTAAAACATCTCATTTTTTATAGTGATTACATACTGAAGTGATAATATTGGGTTGAATACATTCACATTAATTTCGAGTTTCTTTTTATCTTCTTTTAAAAAATTGTGGCTAGCAGAAAATTTAAAATTATATGTAGTTCTAATTATATTTCTATTAGATAGTGCTACTTATCAGGTATTATGCTAATTACTTATATATATATGCAACCTCATTTAATTCTAACCTCATACTATACAAGATAGGCATTCTTTTTTTTAAAGATTTTATTTATTTGAGAGAGAGAGACAGCAGAGTGGGGGGCGCGGGGAGAGAGAGAGAGCACGAGCTGGGCGGGGCAGAGGAAGAGGGAGAAGCAGACTCCCTGCTGAGCAGGGAGCCTGATGTGGGGCTCAATCCCAGGACCCTGAGATCATGACCTGAGCTTTTAAGTCAGGAGCCTGACATGGGGCTCAATCCCAGGACCCCAAGATCACGACCTGAGCCGAAGTCAGACACTTAACCAACTGAGCCAACCCGGCACCCCCAAGATAGGCATTCTTATGCTCATGTTGCGGATGAAGCAGCTTAGGCACAAAGAAATTTGCCCAAAGTCACACAGCTAGTAAGTTCAAGAGCCAGGACTTGGACCCAGCAGGCAGTCTGGCCCTCCAGTCTATGCTTCTAACCACCGTGTGACACTGACCTTTGGTTTGTGCAGATGAGCACATCAGTGCCACCAGACTGGGGGCAGAATTTTTTTTTATAAAGGTAACCATTTGTTGAGCACTCATCACATGGCAGGCACTGCACTAAACGCTTTATGTACATTGTCCCATTTTGTTTTTACATAACAACCTACTGAGTAGGTAGAACTGCACCCATTTTATAAACAGTGAAACTGGGACTCTGATCAAAGTGAGGGCTCTGGAGGAAGCCACCCTGGACTCAGACCCCAGATGTCATTTTCTGTGTGACCTTGGACAAGTTACTTACTTTTGTAACCTTAGTTTCTTCACCTATAAAATGGCCAATAGTATGAGTATTTGTTGGGGGCGCCCAACTGGCTCAGTCAGTAGGACATGTGAGTCTTGATCTCAGGGTTATGAATTTGAGCCCCAGCTTGGGCCTAAAGTTTATTTTAAAAAAATATATGAGTATTTATCTCTGGGGCTGCTATAAGGATTAAGAGATACCTCATATATATGAAGAGTACTCAGCACAAAAGTGTTGTTATTATTACTAATCTTAAATCCAGGTCTGTTTGTCTGTCTTCAGAGTCCATGTGCTTAACTTCCACACCCTACCTATTGATGAACTTCCTGTAAGATATCACGTCATCCTTAATGGGCTTATAGAGAGTGATGGGGTACAAGGCTGGTATGTATGTATGTGTGTGTGTGTGTGTATATATATATATACATACACACACACACATACACACACACATAAAGTCACCTCTCCCAATTCTCCTGTATAATGTCAGTCACTTCCTTGCCATGCACACAGTGTGGAAAAATTGGTTGAATAAATATACATATGAGGGAACCGGCACGTAAATATAAGAACTTTAAAGAGGAACAGTGGTCATCTGAATAGTTATATATTTTTTCTTTTCTTTCTTTTTTTTTTAAGATTTTATTTATTTATTTGAGAGAGAGAGAGAGAGCACAAGTTGGGGAGTGGGCAGAGGGAGAGGGAAAAGCAGACTCCCCGCTGAGCAGGGAGCCCAACATGGGGCTCGAATCCAAGCATCCTGGGATCACCACCTGAGCTGAAGGCAGATGCTTAACCGACTGAGACATCCAGGCACCCCTGAATAATTATATATTGTCATGTATGTACACCACAGAAGCAATGCTTCTCTCGGATTCACTGAAGTGGAGTAGAAGAGTAAGCTGCAGTAACACGCTATGACAGGATGAGTGATCAAATCAAATCAAATGCACGGCACTCTGGGCTGGAGGCCAGGGGCCTCCTCCTGTGCCCTTGGCAGTGGGGAAGGCTCTGCACCACAAGCCCGCCTTCCCCTTCCCTGCCAAGCTCACCTTACTTGTAGAAAGACTGAGCTGGTGTTATTTACAAGAGGAATTCACTCCTGTGGGCACCATATTTCCCTTGGATATTGGCATATTCCCCTGGGATATCTAACCTAGCAGTGAGATCTCACTTTGGATAAAAGCAAACAGCCGCCCACAGGTTGGGTTAGAGAGGGCCTGTGCTCTCACACACTCAGGCTTTTGTGTGGATTTTGTTTCACCAGGACATTTTTTTCTTAACACATAATGGAGCTGCAGGTTAGAGTTGGAAATAGGAGTGAGAATGGGCAGCAGCAAGTGAGATAATTCTGGAACTGGAGGGGTTTAAGGGTGGTAAAGCAATAAAGAGGCGGGGCTTTAGCTAACACCTGCTAAATAGCTACCACGTGCCAGATCCTGTGTTTGGAAGAATCAACTCACTGAAACCCCACAAGAACTCAATGAGGAAGGTCGTGTAGCCTCTTTAACAGAAACTGTCAAGGAAAGGAGGGCTGTAAAAGGTGAAAGAAAAATGCATCAGCTCGTTCAGACTGCTTGGACTCCTCACGCTTTCACTAGAGGTCAGACCCCAGTTCTGACTTAACTCCTGTCAGTCCCTGATTTCCTCGCCTGCCTCCTAGGTACCCTCAGCAGCAGCTTCCATCTGTGGTGAGCCCACGCAGGAAAGCCGGGCCGCTCGGAGTGGGGCTCTGTTACAGAAAGGGGATCTGTCCAAGAGGGATTTCCTGATCAAGTAGAAAGAACTCAGGGTTATCTTCCTATTTATGTCATTTCTTCCTCATGTGTTCTGTGACTGGGAGAGGAATGCGTTGAATGAGAATTGGCACACTGGGAATTTTGCTTAAATAATCCAGATGCTCCTGTGGAAAACTGTTATATTTATCAAAGATAACAAAAATTTATCAAAGAGAAAAAGAGAAAAAGAGAAAAAAAGAAAAAAAGGAAGAGAGAGACAGACAGGAAGGAAGAAAAGGAAGGAAGGAAGGAGGGAAGAATCAGTATCTAGTGAAGTGGACAGTGAGGGGAAAGTGGTCTCCACTGAGTGGCAAAGCACAGACACCAGGGGAACAGTTATTAAGATGTGTCTGAGAGGGGCGCCTGGGTGGCTCAGTTGGCTAACGGTCTGCCTTAGGCTCAGGTCAGGATCTCAGGGTCCTGGGACCAAGCCCCACATTGGGCTCCCTGCTCAGTAGGGAATCTGCCTCTCCCTCTGCCCCTCCCCAACCTGCTCGTGCTCGCTCTCTCTCAAATAAATAAAATCTTAAAAAAAAAAAAAAAAGATGCATCCGAGAGCAGTTGTAGGCTATGTGAACTGTGACCAAGAACATACTAAATTATTAACTGGATATCAAAAGTAAATAAAGAAAAAAATCCAAGTATAGTAAATGATGTAAAAACCCATCTCCCTTTTCTAATTTATTTTAAAAAACAGTAAGGGATGTATAAAAATAAGAGTAACTGATTCTAAAAAGGGTCCATCTGTTTTTAATCTATCTTATTCAAAAATACCTTTTCTTTCTGTTCAGGATCATTAAGGCAAGAGGAAAATCAAGTGAGGTGGGCAGAAAGGAGTCCCTGCCCTCTGAAGCTTATGGCATACCTGGAGAGAAAAGTCATTTAAATCAAGGTGTACTGTAATATTTTCCAGTAAATAAGGTTAAAGTGGTACAGAATATAACTATTTTTCCATTTAAAAAATCTTTCTGGGGGGCACCTGGGTGGGTCAGTCATTAAGCATCTGCCTTCGGCTCAGGTCATGATCCCAGGGTCCTGGGATCGAGTCCCACATCGGGCTCCCTGCTCAGCGGGAAACCTGCTTCTCCCTCTCCCACTCCCCCTGCTTGTGTTTCCTCTCTCGCTGTGTCTCTGTCAGATAAATAAATAAATAAATAAATAAATAAAATCTTTAAAAAAAATCTTTCTGGGACTGACACTATGAAAAACTGCAGAATAATGGAAAGTTTTCTTGATGTAAATAATTGTAAAAATGGATCACAAACATGATTTAACGAAGTACTCTAATCCTTGAACTAGTTAAGAAGAAATGATTTTATATATAATATACATTAAAAACACTTTTCTTTGTATATTACATTTTAAAAAAATGAATGCTTAAGAAATCTTCCAGACTTACCGGACAGTAGACAAATCCATCACTTTTTTCATCAATGAAAACTAATCTGGTCCCATTTGGGTCAGGAAAAATCTTTTTCACACCAACAGGATGTCGATAATCATTAACAAATTGCCAGTCTTCGATGTAGAAATACTGAATAACACCAGTCTAAAAAAAAAACCCAGTAATAGAAATACAAACATTGTCAAGAAAATACTTTAAGCACTTAAACACACTTCCAATTTTAAGAGAAAATGTACCATATTTTTCATGCAGGAAGAGTCTAAAACTAATATTTACTATATGTAAAGGTACAAATCCAAGCAAGTGAGAATGTACATGTGATTGAACAGTAAGTTCTAATATCTTAGTGATATTAAAGCATAACTTTCAGATTTTCCACTTATAGGAAATATCCTTACTGTTTCAGAATAACTTTCAAATCATGTTATTTTTAAATATTTTTGCTGTTAATTAAGACCAATTAGAAAATTAAAATAAAACCACCTCATGCAATCAATTGTATTTCTATATATTAGCAATGAACTATAGATACCAAAATTTAGATATACATTACCATTTACAATCACTCAAAAAAGATGAAATACTTAGGTATAAGTTTAACAAAACTTGCACAGGATTTGGATGCTGAAAACTGTACAACACTGATGAAAGAATCAAAGAAGACCTAAATAAATGGAGGGCACACAGTGTTCATGGATTGGAAGACTCACCATAATAAACATGTTAATTCTCCCCAACTAATATACAAGTTTAATATGATTCCAAAACAAATCTCAAGATTTTTTGTAGATATAAAACAAAATTATTCTAAAATTTATATGAAATGGCAAGGGAACTAGAATAGCTAAAGCAATTTTGAATAAAAAAAAGAATAGGTGGGAAACAGACTACTCCAAAACTTTTTTTTTTGTATAGCTGTAGTAATCAGGACTGTGTCATACTGGTGAAGGGACAGACACAGAGATCAATGGAACAGAATAAAGAAGCCCGGGATGGACCCACCCAGATATCCTTCACTGATCCTTTTCTCTCTTTTAAGATGCCTGCACTTTTATTTTAAATAATAGCATATTGAGGTATAACTCACATACCATGCAGTTCACCCACTTAAGATGTACAACTCCATGGCTTTTAGTATATTCACAGAGTTGTATAATACTTGATCACAATTCATTTTAAAACATTTCATCACTTCAAAAAGAAGCCCCATTTAATAGTCTTTCCTGAGTTTCCCCAACCTTGTCCCACTCCCCCTCTGCAGTCTAAGGCAACCGCTTATCTACTTTCTATCCCCATAGATTTGCCTATTCTGGACATTTCATATACATGGTATCATACAAAATGTGGTCTTTTGTGATTGCTTTCTTTTACTTAACATGATGTTTTCAAGGTTCATCTATGTTGCAGTATATATCAATATTTTATTCCTTTTTGCTGTGAAAGAATATTCCATTGTATGGATATGCCATATGTTGTTCACTTGGACATTTGGGTTGTTTCCAGCTTTTGATTATTATAAATAATGTTGCTATGAACACTGGTATACAAGTTTTTTGTGGACATATATCTTCATTCCTCTTGGGTATAAACTAGAATGAAACTCCTGGGTCATATGGTAGCTATGTCTATTTATTTATCTATTTATTATTTTAGAGAGGGGGAGGGGCAGAAGGAGAGGGAGAGAAAGAATCTCAAGCAGACTCCCCACTGAGCACAGAGCCCCATGTAGGGCTGGATAACATGACCCTGAGATCATGACCTGAGCCGAAATCGAGTCAGATGCTTAACCAACTGAGCCACCTAGGTGCCCCTATGTCTAATCTTTTATAGAATTACCAGAGTGTTCTGCCAGGCAGCTGCACCATTTTACATTCCCACCAGCAGTGTATAAGAGTTCTGATTCCTCTCCATCCCCATCAACACTTGTTATCATATGACTTTTTGATTATAGCCATCATAGTGGATGTGAAGTCGTAACTTCACATTTACTTCTGGGAACTTATTACAGAGAAGTGAAAACTTTTCACACAAAAACCTGTATATGAACGTTTATAGAAGCTTCATTTGCAATAGTCAAAATCTAGAACCAATCCAGATGCCCTTCAACTGGTGAATGCTTAAACAAATTGGTATATCCATACCATAGAATACTACTCAACAATAAAAATGAACAAATTATTGATGCACACAATCACTCAGATAAATCTCCACAGAAGTATGCTGAGTGAAAAAAGGCCAATCCTCAAAGGTTACATGGTGTATGATTCTACTTATGTAACACTGCTGAAATGCCAAATTACAGAAATGGAGAACAGATTACAGTTGATCCTTGAACAACACAGGGATTAAGGTTACTGAACCCCCACATTGACAGTTGAAAAACGCATGTATAACTTTGACTCCCCCCATACTGAATTACTAATAGCCCTACTATTGACTGGAACCTTTACCAATAACATAAATAGTTGGTTAACACATACTTTGTGTGCTAAATGTATTATATATTGTGTTCTTCCAATGAAGTTAGAGAAAATATTATAAGAACCCATAAGAGAAAATACATTTACAGTACTGTATTTATTGGAAAAAAAACCCCACATATAAGTAGACAGGTACTGTATTTATTGAAAAAAATCCACATACAAGTAGACTCATACAGTTCAACCCCTGTTGTAACCCTTGTTGTAACTATAACTTTGTTACCAGGGATTAAGGTTGAGGTGAGGGCAGGAGGCAAGTGGGGGTGTCTATAAAAGAGCAACATGAAGGCATCCTTGTGGTGATAGAATTATTTTGTATCTTGACTATCAATGTTAATATCCTGATTGTGATATGTTATATAATGTTACCTTTGGGGGAAACTAGGAAAAGAGCATATTAGATCTCTCTGTTTTATTTCTTATGTGGGATCACTTTGTATTGTTTCTTAAAACCACCTGTGAATCTACAATGATCTCAAAATAAAAAGTTTAATTAAAATAAAAGCACAAAACATCTTGGACTTCTATTCAGGCCAAGAGAGAGTAACAGCTTGGATTTAACTTTCCTACCCCAAACAACCAAAATCAGTAGACAAAAATCATGAAAAAACAAGTTTTCAAGATACTGGAATGAGACAACAAAGAACAATTTCTGCTTGAGATTTTGGAAACAATCCTCCAAAGTGAGTCCTCCAGCTTTTGCTCTCAGAGTTTTGAAGGCATGGCAAAGGGAGGAGGGTACAGGCAGAGCATGGCTCCCCAAACTGAGGAGATGGAGCTGAAAGTCTGGGGAGAACAGAGGGCTGGGCTTTGCAGGGCAGAGTACAAGAGAGACAAGTTTGGGGAGCTGCCCTGGGTCCACCGTGAGTCCTTAGCAGGTACTGATCACTGCATGCATGTGCGAAAACCACAAGGTCAAGGAAAGAACCATCCAAAGGGATTAGAGGGAATGGGAATAGTAACTATTCCCAATAGCCAGCCTGGAAAAAATCATAGTTCACAGGGCACTGGGTAGAGAACTCAGATCAGAAGTGGGAATAATTAGCTATAGACTAAGCAGTGTTTCACATCTGCCTAAGAAATCATAAAACCAGACTCAAAAACGGTCAAACTGCATCTAAGTCAATCAATTAACTGCATCCCAGAGCAAAGCTCAAGAATATTTTTAGAGGGGGCGCCTGGGTGATTCAGTTGGTTAGGAGTCTGCTGGAGATTCTCTCCCTCTTCCTCTCCAATTCCCCATGTTTGGGTGTAAAAAAAGAATATTTTTAGGAATACAAAAATATCCAGCATCCCAAAAGGTAAAATTACCAGGTATGCAAAAAAGTAGAAAAGATGAACCATAGCTTAAAGTGGTTCAATACGATTGTGTATTTTTATTATTTGATTTTATCCGATTTGTTAACTTATTAGCTACAACTCTATTATTTTAGTGGTTTAGGTTTTGTAGTATACATACAACGTGATAACAGGCAACTACAAAAGATCTACAGCTAAAATCACACTTAATGGTCAAGAACAAGACGAAGATAGCCATTCTCACCATTCTTATTCAACAATGTATTAGAATAAAAGGCATCCATGGGGCACGCGGGTGGCTCAGTTGGTTAAGCATCTGACTTCAGCTCAGGTTATGATCTCGGGGTCCTAGGATCGAGCCCTGTGTCTGGCTTCCCACTCAGAGGGAAGTCTACTTCTCCCACTCCTTCTGCCCATCCCCCTGCTAGTATTCTGTCTCTCAAATAAAATCTTAACAAATAAAAGGCATCCATATTGGAAAGGAAGAAGTAAAGCTATATTCAGAGATGACATGATCATCTATATAGAAAATCCAATGAATCTACAAAAAACTACTACAACTACTAAGTGAATTTAGTTAGGCTGCAGTACACAGGATTAATACCCAAAAATCAGCTGCATTTCTATATGCTACAAACGAATAATCAGAAGTTAAAATTTAAAAAATACTATGCATTAAAAATAAGAAAAATGCTAAAATACAAAAATATGAAATACTTAAGGTATAAATCTGACAAAAAGGGTGTTGGTACACTGAAAACTCAAAAACACTAAGAGAAATTAAAACCTAAATAAATGGAGATATATACCTCGTTCATTGGTGAGTAGATTTTGCTAAGATGGCAACTGGTCTGTAAATTCAACATGATCCCATTCAAATTCCCAGGAGGCTTTTTGTAAAAATTAACAAGCTTATCATAAGTTCAAATGGGAATGCAAAGTACTGAGAATATAGCCAAAACAACTTTGAAGAAGAAACTCAAAGTCGGAGGGCTAACACTACCTGCTTTCAAGACTTATTATACAGGCCCAGTAATTAAAATGGTGTGATACTGTTATAAACACAGACACACAGATCAATGGAATGAGCAATTCCAGAAAAAGACCCACACATTTATGGACAATTTGATTTTTGACAAAAGTACAAAGGCGATTTAGTGGAGGAAGGACAATCTTTTCAATAAATGGTGCTGGGACAACTGGAATATCTTTAAACAAAAAAATGAACTTTGATCTACACCTCACAGCATAAACAAAAATTACCTCAAAATGGATCACAGACCTAAGTACAAAACATAAAACTACAAAACTTATAGAAGAAAACACCAGAGAAAAACTCTGTGACCTTGGGTTAGGCAAAGATTACTTAAGATATGACACCAAAAGCACAATCTGTAAAAAATAAAGTGGTAAGTTGGACTTCATCAAAGTAAAAAAAATTTATTCTCTGTGAAAGACACTGTCAAGAGAATGAAAAGGCAACGGATGCACTGGGAGAAAATACTTGCAAAGCATATATTTGATAAATTATGGACTTGAATACAGACTAAAGAACTCTCAAAAATCAATAATAAGAAAACATCCCAATTAAGAAATGGCCAAAGAAATATGAACAGACACTTCACCAAAGATATACAGAGAGCAAACAAGCATATGAAAAGATGCTGGTGGAGAGGGAAGGAGAGAAGGAAAAAAAGAAAAAAAAAAAAAAAAAGAAAAGATGTGTCACAGGAGTCCACTAGGGAAGAGCAAATTAAAATCATATACAAATAATGAATCATGGAACACTACATCAAAAACTAATGATGTAAAACAAACTGAGGTTTCTGGAGGGGAGGAGGGTGGGGGGATGGGTTAGCCTGGTGATGGGTATTGAGGAGGGCACGTTCTGCATGGAGCACTGGGTGTTATGAACAAACAATGAATCATGGAACAGTACACCAAAACAAATTATGTAATATATGGTGATTAACAATAAAAAATTAAAAAATAAATAAAATCTTTAAAAAAAAACTAATGATGTAATGTATGGTAATTAACATAATAATAGAAAAAAAAGCAATGGTCTTCATTTGAGCAAAAGAAAAAAAATCACAATGAGATTTCACTACACACTTAAGAGTGGGTTAAATTAAAAAGATTGACCATATCAAATGTTAGTGAGGATGTGGAGGAATTGGAACGCTCACACACTGCTGATGGAAATGTAAAATAGTACAACCAATTTAGAGAACAGTTTGTCGGTTTCTTAAAAACTTAAACATACATATGCCATATGATGTAGCCGTTCTCCTTCTCAGTATTAATCCAAGAGAAAAGAAAGCATATGTCCATGCAAAGACTTGAACATGAATGTTTATAGCAGCTTTATTTGTAAATATCCCATACTGGAAATAATCCAGGCTGGAAACAACCCCAAATGGGAAACCCCCAATGTCCATCCTTAGGTTCATGGTTAAGCCAATGATGATAAATGTATACTATAACATGCCACCCCAGCAAGAAAAAGGAATCAACAATAGATATACACAAGAAGGCAGACAGAAAGAAGTACATACCATATGATTCCATCTACATAAAACTCTAGAAAACAGAAACTCGTTTATAGTGACATCAAGGGCCAGGACAGGAAGGAGGAATCATAAAGGGGCATGAGAAAACTGTTGGCGGTGATGAATATGTTTACTATTTTGATGGAGTTGATGGTGTTTCACAGGTATATGCACGTCAAAATTTATCAAACTGTGGACTTTAAATAGTACTTTGTTGTGAATCAATCATACCTCACTAAAACTTTAAAGAACATATTTTCAGAATCATTCAGGAAAGAGATTGAGATAAATGCTGACTTATGGACAGACCACCAAACCTTGAGTTCTTATTTCAAAATGCCGTGTGGAATAGTGGAAAGAGTGGGTTTTACATCAGAAGATACTGTTCAAGTTCCGCATCTGTTACAAACTTACTAACCTCTTAATCTTCAGTGTTCTTCAGTCTCTAACACTTCCCTGCTTATTTTATAAAACTAATGAGATAAAATAAGTGAGATCAGGGCTTTATAAACTGTTACATCTCATACAAATGTATTATATTTGCTATACTTACCATATCCCTTACCACTTTACCTGACACATGAGACCTACCCTACTGGTGTATATTAGTAAAAAGATAATATTTTAGGTTGAACTTCAAGTCTTTCTTACAGCAATAAGTATGCAACAAGACATGCTTTTTTTAGAAAACAGTTTAACGTGAGAAAAGGAAACATCTGAAAGTCAGTAATTGTTTTTCTAATGTGGAAAACAGTGCCCTTCCTACCTTTACCAAATTCTTTTAGAGAATGAACAACAGGTATGATATGCTTTGAAAAATCTTTGAAAACTTTTTACAAATGTAAGATGCTATTACTATAACTATGTTTTATGTCCATCTGGCTAGTATAATATTTAGAGGTTTAGGGTACTGGTGGTTCAAAAGACCAAAGTTTGGGCCACCTGGATGGCTCAGTTGGTTAAGTGTCTGACTCTTGATTTTGGCTCAGATCATGATCTCAGGGTCGTGAGATCGAGCCCCACATCAGGCTCCACACTGAACATGGAGCCTGGTTAAGATTCTCCCTCCTTCCTCTCCCTCTGCCCCTCTCCCTCCCCAGCTCACACTCTCTCTCTCTAAAAAATGAAACAAACAAAAAAACAATCACCAAAAGATTGAAGTGGGATTCTCAGTATTCAATTAATTTTGCCATTTATTAAATGCCTACTAAATGTAAGCATTGGAGATCTAAAGTTGAATGATACGTCTTATGTTCATCACCAAATTAAACCCTTACAGGATCTAGATAAGGAAAATGAGGCTTGGAATGGGTTAAGTAGCACGTAGCGAGTAAGAGAACTGGCACATGAGCCCAGATTTTCCAGACTCTTTTTACTCTGCCATCAAAATTGCTTATATAATCACAAAAGCACTAACTACTAGCAAATCATGGGACCTATGTGCTATACATAAGTGTGTATAAAATGTAATGTATATATGTTACATACATCTATATGTATGTATATATTACGTATATATTATATATATATATACACACAGATATTACAAAGCAAAAATTAGAAAGTCCCCTATGTTCTATATCAAAGAAGCCAGTACGTACATCTGTACCATAGATGAGGAAATCACCAGTTAAGGCATGGCATAAAATACGGCACTTATCATCCACTGCTGGGAAAAGCCGAGTCTCACGTTCTTCTTGAGCATCCAAGATTTCACTTTCTATCTAAAACATAAAGAATAATAGTACCTCACAGATTTGAGTAAAGCTGGTCTGCACCATCTAGGGAGATAGGGGAGGGTCTTCTTCCTAAGTTCGATTAAACATTCAGACTCATCAGACTGCCCGTCTATTGAGAAAGACATCAGACAAGAACCACAATTGCCAGCAGGGCAGCATTAAACAACCCTCTTTAGTGGTAATAATCTTTGCAGCAGGCTCTGCAGGGGTCTGGTAGCTTTTCTCTTTGGCTTCTCAGAAGCAAAGAGCCAAGAAATAGATGTAGGAGATGCTCCCTTGCTTAGAAGACCCATATTTCAGGAGCCAGTATCTTCTGAACAATTTAATAGGTATAGTTTCAAGGATCCCCACAAGCCATATGCCCAAATATGTAAGTCAATTCATGACAGGAAGCCCAGACATAGAACGTTCCCATCAGTTTTTAATTTCCCTCTAGATGCAATTTCCCACCAGAGTAAGAAAGTTAACTGAGCATCTCATGCAGAAGGGTAGAGTTTTGTTAGTCCTTTAGCCACACCTGGCTTTCTAGCTAGTCTGTATGTGGCTGCTTCCCGAACAAAGTTCTTGGTAATATAACATTAGGCTGTTCATCATCATCACTAATCTGAGTCATCACGAGTCCCAAGGGCTCCAGGACATCAGAATTATACTTACCAAATGCAACTGGACTTTGCCTTCAAAAAGTGCAGCTGCATAGTCAGAATGAAGGCAAACACTGGCGACTGTCCCCAGATATTCCACATCTTTCAATTTTTTAACAGCTGTAGCAATATAAAAACACATACACATTAAAATATAAATAAAGTTACATTAAGATTTGCAACTAATTTTTAAATGGGTGCCTTTTTAAGGATATTCTGAATCTAAAATTTTTATTTTAGCCATTCTAAAGAAAATCGAAGTTGTCATATAAATTTGCTTTCAGGAATTCCGTAATGATTCACATGAAACAAAGTAACAGAAAATAAAATTATACGTGAAACAACCAAAAATTTCACTTTAGCGACAGTAAGGTTAATGGTGTAGTCTATCTGAGGCTAAATCTCGGCTGGCTCTACTCCTGAGGGATATCTGACCTCCAGTGGGGAGAAGCAGCAGCCAGGCTCCATTCAGATGCTAATGGTCATAACAAAAAGAACAAAAGGAGGGGGGAGGGACCCAACGACCCGGAGGGACCCAATGACCCGACCAAGGAGTGCCTATGAAAGTCATTGTGCAAAGGTGCCTCACAACATTTTATTTCATTTAGTTTTTCTCACGACTCCTTGACCCCTACATGTAGAAGAATCCTCATTTTCCGAACAAAGCCTTTTCAACCAGGGCTCAGAGAGGTAAAGAATTTGTCTACAGTCACCCAGCTCCAAGAGGCAGCCCGGGAATTTACACTCAGGGCCTAATTCTAAAGGTCGTACTCTGCCCACTATACCACGCTGTGTTCACCACAAAGGTTAAGAATAAAATCTTCCCAAAAATTATGCAAAATTTTTACAGGATTCACAAAACTGTTAAGCTTCTTAAGAAAGAAACAGCTGAAGGAAAAGAGTGAAAGGCCTGGTCTTCAAAGAAACTTTCCGTGCTTCCCAAATAATAACCGAAATTATACTCTACGTAAGATGACAACTGGTTTGAGACTTGCCATTCTCTCCAAGGACATAAAACCAAGCTCGATTATTCATTCCCACGGCCAGATGATAAAGCCCTACTGCTATGAAGCTGGGCTCCACATCAACGGAAATTGTGACTGGCAGCTCCTATAATACAGGAAAGGAACAGTAGATCAACTGCTACAACTGCTTTGATTTTACTAATAAATACAATCAAAATAACACCATTTTCATACTCCTTCAACAGGGTTGGCTACGGTGACTTCAAGGAGGGAGGTGAGGTACGCAATCCTTGTGCTGCAGGCATCCCCGAGTATGGGAAGCTTGGTCAAGAAAACATGCAGCGAGCCCCTTTGGGTAGACAATGCCAGCAACTGGCCATCATCTGTCCAGGACAAGGTGCCCAACCCTGAAATAGTTGACAGAATAAAGAATCAATCAAAAACAAGCAAATATTTTCATGTAAGCTGCAGAGACATAAAAATCTTCAAGTGTTGTCTTTTAATAGTTTAGTTTATACAGAGTAAAAATTCACCACAGACAGGCATGTGAACATGAGCATTGATTCATTTGGTAGTGGCTCAAAAGGAAAGGATGTAAGAATTTAGGTTTTATAACTGAAATTGAGATTAAATTCACTATAATCTTTAGATCAAAGTGGACTTACAGCCTTCTATAATTACTAAAATAAGTAAGTTATTTTAGGGAACTCTCATGAAGGGTGTTAATTTTATTCCTCTTATAATGAATGCAATTCAAAAAATAATAAACACATTACTCTGCATTGCAGTGATAAAACGTCACTCTGCCTCAGAAAAATCAGTACCTTTATTTTCATCATCCAGGTTGATTATAGCATACATGTCTTTTAATTCTGCCAAGTCATGGATTTTGATGCTGAAAAATGAAAAAAATATATATATTGTAAATACAAGTGTTAAATGAAATTGTTTTCGTTCACGAAAAATTGTAAGCTACAGAACAGGTCAGCGTTCTCCAAAAAGGGATGTATAGGATAATCTATTGGGGCAAGGTAAGAAAATAATAGAATTTCTGTAAGTATATCTTTTATATATATATAATATATATAAAATATATTTTTTTTCTGTAATTTTATCTTAAAATCTTTGGGGCGTGGTGGTTGTGCCCGGCTTAATTTTCTGATCTACAGTTTCAGGAACATGGAGGTTTAAGTTGCCCTGAAGAAAAGTGTGAGTAGGAAAACATTCTCCTGAGCAGCACTAATTATAGTAAGAGGAATACGATTTCTCTTTGCAATGTGCTCCCTCCACCACCCTGACTTCTTTCATACAAAAAGTAATGAGGTATAATAGAAAGAGCATTCGATTTGGAATCAGAAGGCATAGGTTGAAAGCTCTGAAAAACTGGAGGCATATTACTCCATAGGGCTACAGGGAAGATAGGCGGGTTCAGGCCAATGAAAGCTGTGTGGTACAACGCCGGCCCCTAACGGCTGGAAGGTATCTTTCCTTCTTGTCCTTTCCTCTCTCCTCCCTTCTGCCCTCATTTAACTTTTTGTTTTGATAGGATTGTAAATCCACATGCAGTTGTAAGAAATAACACAGAGATTGTATATATCCTCCACCTTCCCCCCAAATGATAACATCTTGAAAAACTATAGCATAATATCATAATCAAAATATTGACATTGATACAATCCACGAACCTTTTTCAGATGTCCCAAGTTTTACTTGTATTCATTGTGTGTGTGTGTGTGTGTGTGTGTGTGTGTGTGTGTGTGTTTAGTTCTAAGCAATTTTATTACATGAAAGATTCCTGAGATCCACAACCACAGTCAGGATATAGAATAGTTCCATCACCACAAGGATCCCTTGTGTTGTCCTTTTATAAAGGCACTTACCTCCTTCGCTCCACCCTAGCTCCATCCCTAACCCTAAGCCACCACTAATCTGTTCTCCATTCCTATAATTTATCATTTCAACAATATTACATAAATAGAATCATACCGTATGCAACATTTTGTGATTGGCATTTTTCACTCAGCATACTTCTCTGGAGATTCATCTGCATTATGGTGTGTATCGATAGTTTGTTCTTCTTTATGCTTCAGTAGTATTCCATGAAATGGATGTACCAGTTGAACACTCACCCACTGAGGGATATCTGGATTGTTTCTAGTTTTTTACTATTACAAATAAAGCTGCTGTACACATTCATATTCAGGTTTTTCTGTGAATATGTCTTCACGTCTCCAGGAAAAATGGCCAGGAGTGAAAATGCTGGGTCATATGTAACTGCATGTTGAGTTTGTTTGTTTTTTTAAGAAACTGCCAAACTGTTTTCCAAAGTAGCTGTACCATTTTACATTCCTACCAGCAATGTACGAGTGATCTAGGTTCTCTTCATCCTTCCCAGCATTTGACGTTATCACTATTTTTAATATACTAATACTGTGTGTTTCTCCGTTTATTTGGGTCTTCTTTGATTTCTTTCAGCAACATTTTGGAATTTTCAGCACACAGATCCTGTACATGTTTTGTTAAGCGTATATCCAGGTATTTCATTTTCTTTGGAGTGATTAAAAATGGCATATTTTTCTACATTTGTTGCTACTATATAAAAAATGTGATTGATTTTTTTTTGTCTTGATCTTGCATCCTGAGACCTTGCTGCACTCACTCATTAGTTTTAGTTCTGGGTGTTTCTTGTTTGTAGATTCCTTGAGATTTTCTATATAAGCAATCATGTCATCTGCAAATAGAGATGGTTTTACTTTTTTCTTTCCAATCTGGATGTGTCTTATTTTTCTTGTCTTACTACAGTGGCTAGAACTTCTAATATTAGGTTGCATTAGAGCAGTGAGAGTAGGTATCCTTATCTTGTTCCCAATCTTAGGGGCAAGCACTCAGTCTTTCACCATGAAGTATGATGTTAGCTATAGGTTTTTTGTAGATGTTCTTTATCAAGATGAGGTAATTCCCCTCCATCCCTAACTTACTGAGAATTTTTTATCATGAATGGGTATTGGATTTTATGAAATATTTTGTGTCAACTGATGCGATCATATGGTTCTTCAGCTGCTGATACAGTAACTTTGTTGATTTTTGAATGTAAATAAGCCTTGCATACTTGGAATAAATCCCAGTTAGTCATGAGCTATAATTCTTTTCATATATTGCTGAATTCAGTTTGCTAAGTTTTGTTGAGGATTTTGTGTCCAAGTTTATGAGAGAGATTGGTCTGTAATTTGTTTTTTTTTAATACTTTCTTTGATTTTGGTATAAGGGTAATACTAGCCTTATAAAATAAGTTGAGAAGTGTTCCCTCCACTTCTATTTTCTGAAGAGATTTTGAAAATTAGTGTGAATTCTTTTTCTAAATGTTTGGTAGAATTCTCCAGTGAAACCATCTGAGCATGGAGATTTTTCAGGGATTTAAAATCATTCTTCAATTTCTTTAAGAATTACAGGGCTAATTCAGATTATCTGTTTCATCTGGGTTGAGTTTCAGTGGTTTTTGAAGAATTTTCCCAATCTTCTAAGTTATCAAATTTCTGTGTTGTTTGTAGTATTCCTTTGTAATTGTAAAGTTGTAGTACTTTTATTGTCCTTTTAATAGCTTCCAGATCTGTAATAATATTCCTGTTTCATTCCTGATATTAGTGACTTGTGTCTTTTTGTCATTCTTGCTAGAGGTTTATCAATTTCTTTTTCAAAAAACTCCAGCTGTTAGGTTTTTTTTTCCTATTCTATTTTCATTGTCATCACCTTCTGCTCTTTATGATTTTATTCCTTCTGCTTTACCCTTATCTTGCTCTTTTTTCCCCCTAGTTTCTTGAGGTAGGGACTTAGATTACTGACTTGAGATTTTTTTCTTTTATATATAAGCATTAATACTACAAATTTTCTTCTCAGCACTGCTTTAGCTGTATCTCATATTTTGATATGTTGCATTTTCATTTTTATTCAGTTGTATGGGTGGTGGTTGTTTGTTTTTTGTCTTTTAAACTGCTTTATTAACTTCACAATATATAATGAGCAGCTTGCCATGCAACAGGGTAAAACTCCCCGGCTGATAGAATCTTACAGATTGAGTCAAAATACAACATTCAATTAGAAGCTGGTCATAGGAGACCCACAAGAGACATGTAACACCAAAAGGTTTACAACAAAGGTACACTGAGAACACGTAAGTTTAGGAAGCAGGTGTGTCTTCCTATTAACTTCAGGGAAAACATCAGGATTCAAGGCATAAAGCAAAACTCCTCATGATGGTCATGGTGAGAAGAGTCAGCGTTAACCGCCCCCAGACTATGACTCAATTGCTTTTCCCTCAGGTGTCTCACTTCCCCCCACCCCCCCCAATCCTTTCCATATTCTCTTCTCTCATCCTTGCCTGTGGTTCTCCAAGCCTCTGAATCATGCCCCACCTATACTAGGGGTTGGGATGCCTAACATGGAACCACCTACAATTTACTCCCTAGGCACACAATATTCACCAGCTTCCAAAGGGAGGGCCAAGGGCTCTCCTTTATTAGCAACTTGCTCCTTTTCATCCTTTTGTTTGTTTTCCTGGTTGGCATTGTCCATGCTGATACTTTTTACTGCTTGTTCCTCTGGATGCCATTACTCCTGGTCCCATCCTTGAGGTCTCCTGCTCCTCTCAATTTCTTGCTGCCAGTGCGCGGATGTGACACTTAGACCTGCACACCTGCTCCCCCCTCTGCCTCCTACTCTTTGGGGCCCCCTGGCCCACACGCCCTCAGGGCCACCGGAAGCAAGAAGGGAGCACGCGAAGGATGGGTCTGACGCTAGAGCAAGGCACGCGAGTTGGCATTGGTGGGTCACAGCTCAGTTGTGTGTATTTTTAAATTTGCTTTGAGATATACTCATGAATTATTTGGAAGTAGGTTAATTTCCAAGTGTTCATTGAATTTCCTGTTGTTTTCTGTTATTCATTTCAAGTGTGATTACATTATGGCCAAGGAACACATTTTGCATGACTTCAATTTAAATTTGTTGAGGTTTCAGGGCCCACGATATGGACTATCTTGGTGCATGTTCCATGGATGCATAGAAAAAGCATGTATTCTGTTGTTCGATGGAATGTTCTATAGATGTCTGTTAGGTCTAGTTGGTTTATAGTGCTGTCCAAGTCTGCTGAGAGTTGAGCTAAGCTACTCCATGGTACTGCTGGCTCAGCATCCATCCTCTTTGGCCAAGCGGCCTGCAGAGACCTTACACTAGTCCCTCCTGTGAGTGCATGCCCTAGAGAGCAGCTCACAGAGTCACAAGCAAATATAAGATCCTGATGTGACTTCCCCAAAAGCCCTTGTGATCAACAGTCTCTCCTGTCTCCCAGCACTTACATGCCTTATGTGCCCCTAGGATAAGATCTCTGGGGTTTACCAAAACCCCACTCTTTTGGTTAGAATTGACCAATCTGGCCTTAGCCTGGGAACCCTAAAGCAGTGTATTCAGGAACCCTATTTTTTTTCATGAACCTATTAAAAGCACATGCCTCTGGTTCTGTCTCTTTTTGTCTGCACTGTTTGATAGTGACTTCTCTATGAGGTCAAGACATGCCAGTTACTTCCTCCAGAACCTGTGAATAATGAAGTTTTCTATTTCGATTCTTCTTGTGTGTTGTTGAACCACAGCCCATGATCTGGCACCCTGTGCTCCATTTAGTGTCAATTTGACGCTTTTATTTTCTTGTTGATCTTCTGTCTAGTTGTTCCATATACTGAAAGCAGAGCCCTGAAGACTTCACTATTATTGTTGTCTACTTCTCCCTTTAATTCTGCCAGTTTTTACTTCATCTACTTTGGGGCTCTGTTGTCAGGTGCATACTCACTTAGCATTACTATATCTAGTCAATGTGCAATATGTCTCTTCATCCCTGGTAATTTTCTTTGCTCTCTGATACCCACATAGCCATCCAGCTCTCTTGCTTTGGATGATCTTTTTCCATCCTTTTACTTTTTACCTAGTTATTTCATTATATCATTACATTGAAGTGAGTTCCAGCAGATAATAGGGTCATTTAAAAATTCTATTCTAATTGTCTATGTCTAATAGCATTGTCATTTACACATTTAACACAGTTAATTGCTCTGTCTGAACTTAAATCCACTGTTTTATTGTTTTCTGTTTTTCCCTTTTGATCCCGTTTCTCTTTCCTGCCACCTTTTAGATTTGAACATTTTTTAGTATTCCATTTTAATTTACCTATTATTGTGTTCTTGTCTATATCTCTGCATATTTTTAGCGGTTATTCTAGAATATAACACCAAATTTAATTTCTTATAAGCTCTTTAGAATCTATATTTTACTAGACAACACGGGGCTCGATCCCAGAACCCTGAGATCATGACCTGAGCTGAAGGCAGACATTTAACGAACCGAGCCACCCAGGCGCCCCTACACTCTCCCCTTTCTGTTGTGCTTGTCTTACATACTACATCTTAAACACTGAACACACTATCAAACAATATCATAATTTTTACTTTCAACAGCCACATATATAAGATCTCAAAAGAAAAAAAATGATTTACCATTTCTGCACCTCTTCATTCTTTTTTTTAATATTTTATTTATTTTTGAGAGAGAGAGAGTGAACATGAGCGGGTCGGGGGGGTGGGGCAGAGGGAGAAGCAGACTCCCCGCTGAGCAGGGAGCCCAACCCAGGACTCGATCCCAGGACAGCAGGATCATGACCCTAGCTAAAGGCAGATGCTTAACCAACTGAGCCACCCAGGCGCCTGCTCTTTCTTCATTCTTGATGTTCCAAATTTCCTTCTGCCATCTGTTTTCTTCCATCTGAAGAACTTCCTTTAGCAATTCGAGAGCAGGTCTCCTAGCAATAAATTCTCTTCATTTTTCTTCATCTGAGAATGTTTCCATTTCACTTCATTACTGATGGATAGTTTCACCGGGTAATGAATTTCAGCTGACAGTTCTTTTTTTTTTTTTTAAAGATTTTATTTATTTATTTATTTAAAAGAGACAGAGAGAGAGGGAACACAAGCAGGGGGAGTGGGAGAGGGAGAAGCAGGCTTCCTGTGGAGCAGGGAGCCCTGAAGCGGGGCTCGATCCCAGGACCCTGAGATCATGACCCGAGCCAAAGGCAGACGCTTAACGACTGAGCCACCCAGGTGCCCCTTTTTCTTCCAGCACTTTAGAAAGTCGTGATGCTTCCTTCTGGCCTCGATGGCTATGGTGAGAAATCCACTGTCATTTAAAATGTTGTTTGTTAGCTGCTTTCAAGATCTTTTCTTCGTCTTTAGTTTTTAGCAGTTTATGATGTGTCTGAGCTAGGATTTTTTGGACTTATCCTTTTAGGGATTTGCTGAGCTTCTACAACATACAGGTTTGTATCTTTCGCCAAATGTGAGAAGTTTCCAGCCATTATTTCTGAGACTCTTGTGACATAAATGTTAGACTTTTTGGTTTTGTTTCACAGGCCCCTGAGGCTCTGTTTATTTTTTTCCAATCTTTTCTCTCTCTATGCTCACTGGGATATTTCTATTGGTTTAAGTTCACTGACTTTTTATGATCACCATTCTGCTATTAAGTACACTGCATTAATTATAGTTTTCAAGTCTAAAAACTTCCATTTAGTTATTCTTTATAGATTCTATTTCTTTTCTGAGACTATATTTCCATCTGTTTTGAGAACGCTAGCCCTTATCTCTTGGAGCATCTTTATAATAGCTGCTACCTGCAACACCTTGGCATTGGCATCTTTTGATTGCCTTTTCCCAAGTGAGTTGAAATTTTCCTGATTCTTCATATGTCAGGTAACTTTGGGTTATATTTTGGACATTCTGAACATTACATTTGAGACCATTGCATCTTGTTTAAATCCCATGGAGAAGGTTTAATTTTGTTTTTTGTTTTTTTTAAAGCAATCAACCCAGCTGGGTTCAGGCTACGAGTATCAACCAGCTTTCTGTGAGATGTGGTTTCAACGTCAATTCCATTTTCAAAGGCTTTGCAGTTGTATTCAGGTATGTCCCTGTTTGGTCCACTTTGTGGTCCATAGGACTTGCATTATGACCTGTGCCTTAGTTCAGTTCTCAAAGTCTTTGGGATCTTTAGGATGAGATACACATATATAGCTCAGGAGTGAACCTGGGAGTTCATAAATGTCTTCAGACGGTTGCTTTCCAGAGCTCTTTCCTCTCCAGGATCTCCCTGGTATGTTCTGATTCTCTGGGGCTCCCCTTTTTGGTATTCCAGCAGGAAAGCTGGGGCTCTAGTTACCCTATAGTGCCTTGTCCTTCCACAGCTGCACCCATACCTGTGGCCAAGCAGTGTGAGGGCAGAGAGAAAAATGAGCAACAGGGGTTGCCCCACTTCCTGGGACCATAGCTCCTCTACTTGGAGGAAGGTTACCCTCTGTCAGAGCTGCAGGTGTCTGGGGGACCTTCCTGCCATTACGGTTGCTGCCACTGCCATGGCAACGTTGCTTGGTGGCTGGGGCATGAAAGAACAGAGAAAGAGTAAGTGTTAGGAGTTCTCTTCCCTGCAACTTGAGGCCAGAACTAGAAGGCTTCTCTCGGAGCTCTCTCCTTTATGCTCTGGTGTCTACTTCCGGATTTTGGCTGCCTTGAGTCTTGAGAGACTGGAAAACAAGTGGGAGACTCCTCACTGGTTTGGTGGTATTTCACATTCTGCTCTTCTTCTTCAATGTGCCTACTATTTACTTTTCAGAGTCCTTAAATATCTGTCCCTTGCCTTCTGCCCAGGTTTTATAGTTGTATTCAGTGAGTGAGACAGGGTGAAGCATGCTGACTCCATATTACCTGGAATTACCAATTTTAAGATTGATTTTCAAGCATTCTCCATTTTAGGTTTTGTAGTTAGTAAACATTTAGCAATTTGGGTTTTACCCTGCGTGTTATAGCAGCAGTCCTAGAAATTTTCAATTGCAAACGTGTTTTAAGAGTGCAGGAGAGTATCGTTGGCAGATTCATACTAGCTATCAAAGTCTTGTTGAATCTTTTCAATATTCCTTACATAAGCTTTCCTAGGAATTTTTGAATATAACTTACCAATTATCACCACATGTAGCAGCTTTATTGAGGGTCTGTGAAACTGCAATACTGGTTAGACTATCTTTGTGGTCACGAGCCTGAAAAATCTCTTGACCAATCTCTCGAATGTGAGTGGAGATGACCACAAAAATTCCACGTGAAAAACCAATCATGATGTAGCCATCACCATACCTATAGTAACAAAGGCAATGATACAGTAAAAGGATGGTTAACTATACCTGGCAATACAGTACATAAGCAAGTACAGTAGAACTAAGGAACTACAGGATACAATTTGTCGAGGGCCAGATAATATGCTAGGTAGTTTCACATATTAAGTCATAGTCTATAATCCAGAAAATGTTACATACAGAAGTGAAAATGCTATGGGCAAAAATTAAATATTATCAGTAAGGAAAAACACATGGATATCTTTTGGTAATGAGCTTCTTATACATACCAGCTGTAGCAGACAATGTTCCCATAGCGCTGCTGAAATTCCAGATCAATTGGGCTATCTGGTTCATTCAGATTATAAAGAAACAAAGTTTTCTTGCCAACCACCACGCTGATCTGCCAGAAAAGATTAAGAGATTGTGAAATGAATTACTCAGTACTTCATGAAGACCAATAAGCACATTCAAATAGCTGAGCCTAATTTATGAACACAATGAGCCAAGTTTACATTAAATGTTATAACTAATAAGATAACAATGAGACTTAAGAAAATACATCGTATTAACATACAGTCTGGGAAGGGTCCACATCCACCTTTAAGAAGTACACTAAAATAGCTGGGTCGGTTAACTCTACACCTCTCATTAGAGTACTATGCAGTACAGGACTGTAAGTCTGACACAGTTCCACTAAAACTGAATGCATGTTCAGAGTACAGAGAGTCTTCCATCCTAAGAGGTCCTTCTGATTTTGAGCCACTGGGGATTACAGTCCACACTGTGTGGATAATTGAGCTTAGCTTTTTGCATCATTCTTTCCATCACCTGCAGGTCATTGGTCAATGTGCCTAGACTAGTGTCCCTCTGTTACTCACACAAGTCAATACTTAACTATAATTCTCAGTGGAAGGTTGTTAACTGTGTGAGGGAGAGAAAAGAGTATATAACTTATTTGGGCTCGTTAAGGGTGATGGATTTATATAAGAAGACAAACACTTCGACATATTTCCTTGATTCTATCAATTATAAGTCACTATCGAGTTAATAATAGCTTTTTAAGAAACAGAAACATTATTTCATTTAAATAGATTTATAGTAATTGTGAGAATCATCTGGATTTCAGAATAATAAAATGTGGCAGGGAAAATGCATCTAAGATATTAACAAAAACTACAATTTCCAGAGTTCTGGTCACCACCTCTAAGAGAGTAAAAATAAAAAATCATAGAGAAATCAATACTTCTGTTTATAAAGGTACCCTCACTCTTTCTGCTACCCTGAGAAGAAGAACAACACCAACTGTAATAGGAAGATGTCCTCATTTGCTGTGATAACCAGGTAGCTAGCTGCTATCAGCAGCTTTGTAAAAGCAACATATGCCTGAGATACCAGAACCTGTACTGATTTAATAAATGACAGACCAGAATTTATTTATCCCTATACATTCCGAACCATCCTAGAAAAGGAGAAAGTATAGCCTACAAATTATCAAAATAACTTGGACGTGGATGTGACTTAGAATTCTTACTGTGCTTTCAGCAGCAGACATTCGGTCATCAGTCTTCATCACGGAAAACTGCATGTCGCTAGGCTCTGATCTCACAGGTGTCTGCAGAGATAGGAATATTATCATTATGAATAAGCACAACACTTAATTCATTCTCAATATTAACAAAACCAGTAACTTGCTTTCACTTCTGTTATACCTGAAAATCCCACTGCTACAAACATCTAGAAATTCTGGATAAAACAGAACACATGTCTTATTAAATAGAGAGATAAGGAAAATTTCCAGGGACAATAAGCAAAGATCAAATCATAAACCAAAGTATGTGTAGAAACTGATGCTGCAGTTATCCAGAGCAGTTGGTTAGGAGACAATAAAGAAGCCCATTTGACTTGGGTGAGCTTTGGGTTAGAAAAAAAGCTAAAAAAGCCCTTTTCAAATCAGAGACCTTCCTATCTTCCTTACGATCTGAAGCTCAAATTTATGTGTTGGGTGGTCTAGAAACTCCTTGGAGTGTTTGTCAAAAAACAAATCCAAGGCCTCTTCCAAAGCTGCAAAAAATTTCTACAGACAAGCCCTGTTGAAGATGAGCTCACAATTCAAAATGAGAAAAGTCACAAGAGATAATGCATCAAGAACAAAAGTCAGCAGATCTAAGAATAACAGAATTATCAGAGAGACCATAAAATACTTTAAAAATGAATAAAGACATAAAAGGACTCATAAGTATGACAAAAGATTAAAAAAAAAAAAAAAGTCCAGACAGATTTTTTAGAGAACTACAAAGTACTTTTCTTTATTAATTTAAACTACAGGTGACCCATGAACAACATGGGGGTTAGGGGAGCTGAGCCCCTGCACAGTTGAAAATTCACATATAATGTTGACTCCCCCCAAACTTAACTACTAATAGCCTACTGTTGACTGGAAGCCTTACCAAAATAAAAATACTCAATTCATACATGATTGTATGTTGTATATATTAAATACTGTATTCTTACACTAAAGTGAGCTAAAAAAGAAAATGTTATTAAGCAAATCATAAGAGAAAATATATTTATGGTACTGTACTTATCCAAAAATATCCATAGATAAGTAAATCCACACAGTTCAAGCCCATGCTGTTGAGGGATCAACTGTGTACTTGACATACAATATTAGCTTCAGGTGTACAACATAGTAATGCAATATTTATATACATTACACAATGATCCCCATAAGTCTAGTCACTATCTCACCATAGAAAACTATTAGGATATTAATGACTATAATCCCTATCCTGTACATTACACCCTCACGACTTATTTCTTTTATAATTGGAAGTTTCTACCTCTTAACTCCATTTGCCTATTTTGCCTGAAAGTACTTTCTAAAAATAAAAAGTAGAATCACTAAAATAAAAAAACTCAATAAGATAGAAGGCCAAATTTAAAGAAAGAGTAAGTAAATTATCCAGAAGGTTGCACAGAGTGACAAAAAGATATTATGAAAGAGAGATAAAGAGGGGCGCCTGGGTGGCTCTGTCTGTTGAGTGTCTGACTCTTGGTTTCGGCTCAAGTCATGGTCTCAGGGTCATAATCTCAGGATCATGAGACTGAACCCCACATCAGGCTCCCCACTCAGTGCACAGTCTGCTTGTCTCTCTCCCTCTGCTCCTCCCCTGGCTCTCTCTCTCTCTCTAAAATAAATAAATAAAATCTTAAAAAAAAAAAAAAGAAAAGATAGAGAAGGTCCAATGTATGTCTAACAGACACTCCAGAAGGACATAATAGAAAGGGCAAAAGGTAATACTGAAAGAGATAATGACAGAATTTTCCAGAATTGATGAAAGATAGCAATCTTCAGATTTAAGGACAAGTCCTTAGTTGGATAAACAAAAATAAATCCACACAAGTAAAACTGGAGTGATCTGCAGAATAGTAAAGTCAAAGCAATTTAGAGACAACACCAAATAAAGCAATATTTTTAATGTAAGCTTTGCTTACCACATGACAACTTAAATAGTATGTCTAATTCTACAAGCATACTTCTTAGAGATCAGAAATGGGAAATAGCTATCTTGTAATTAAATAATGGCTGAATGTAGTGATTTCCTGGGATGTTATATAGCAAAATATTGTAAGGCCATGACCTGATTCAGTGGAGGAAAAAAAAAATGCCAATATCTACTGATGATGTCTGATATGGATACAAGAGTGAGTGGAGAGCTAAAGCATCTGGACTTGTATATCTACCATTCTAATTCAAAATGGCACCAAAATAGAATGATCAAAATTTTAGGCTTCAGAAAATATTTTTTACATGAATTAATCTTAAGAACCAGATTAATCATGCTATGGTTCTCCTCAACATGGCTGAGTTACTTCTGTCTAACTTTCAGAGCTTTCCAGATTCAGGAACCAATGTTCTTCTTCAGCCTTATTTTCTATAAACTCTCAAAGCCCCTATCTTCAGTCAAGCCACTCTTGAACAAGCTATAAGTTCTCCCTCTTATCTCTGTCCATGTTGTTTTGCTAGGGTTGAGTGACAGACTGCTAAATGTCTTATGGTATCCACTAAAACAAGTTTCAGTAGGGCACACGATTACCCACAGAGTCTAAATTTGCAGCTTCCCTGGTAGCAGTGAGGTGTGACTATATGACTAGGTTCTAGTGATATGAATGGGAATAATAAATGCATCTTCCATTCTAGGTCCTTTAAATATTTCTTGCACTTCCACTTCCACTTCTCTTTCTCCCTTCCCTGGAGTGGAAATGCAGATATGGTGCAGGTAACTATTCAGATGAGGACAAAACATCCTTGCAAATAGCAGAACAATAAGTCGGAAGGAACCTGGGACTGTGTACAGACTTGTGAAGCAGAGATGCACAGATGATTTGCTTGCCTGTCTCTGTTACATGAGAAAGAGAAAGAGGAAAAAACCACCCAAACTACCATATTCTTAGAGCCTTTGTAATTTTGGACCTCTCTGTTACAACAATTTATTCTATACCTTGACTGATTCAGATCATCTGTCTTTTAAAGATTCATAATCCAACTTGCATTGCTCTCCTCCATCTCAGATAATACAGGACTTGTCAACTATACCACAAAATATGGCAAACATATAAGGCTGTGAGTGTTTTATCATGATTAGTTCTGTCTTCTTGTGAGTAGGAGCCTATAGCTGGTAGCTTCTAAGATGATCCACAGTGATCCTTACCTCCTTCTTTGTGTAATCCCCATCCCTACCCCTCTGAAGGTGGGCTGGACCCAGGGACTCAGTTCTACATAACAGAATATGGCAAAAATGATTTTGAGATCAGGTTATTTATTAAGAGATTGTGGCTTAAGTTTTGAATGGCTGTTCTCATTCTCTTACTACCTGGTATGTTGTGAGGCACTCTATGGAGAGATCCACGTGGAGAGGAAATTAGGCAGGCTTCTAATCAATGGCCAGAGAGAAATTGAGGTCCTAAGCCTAACAACCTGTAAGGAACTGAACTCTTGTCAACAACCATGTGATTGAGCTTAGAAACCGATTTTTTCCCAGTCAAGCCTTCAGATGAGACTCCAACCTTGACTGATAAAATGCAGCCTTGTGAGACCTTAATGCAGCTAGGCTGCACCTGCATTCCTCATCCATAAAAACTACAAAACAATAAATGTATATTGTTTTGAAACTGCTAGGTTTTGGGGGTAATTTATTATGCAGCAATAGAGACCTAATATGGGACCATATTTCGTATTTCTTCTGAAGTACATAGCACAGTGCCATATACTTAGAGGGTATTCAAAGAATTTGCTAGTCAATATTGTCCTAGCAATACTAAACCATATGCCAAGTAATCCAAAGTAAAATTTACCCACTGGTGAGATTATGTAGTAGCTATTGGTAATACAAATTCACTTAAGGAGCCACTGAAGATCTAATCAATTGGTAAATTTGAATAGTAGTAACTTTTAATCCTAAAACTAAATTTAATTAGGGTTAGTTTGGAAGCAATTTAACATACCAGTTAAAGGCATGGGCTTTAGAATCAGGCAAACCAGACTCTGAGTCCAGTTATTAACATTTATATTATGAATATACACATACAAAGTCAGAGTTATCTCACAAATATACAGCCTGGCTATAACCACAGAGCCGATAATCCATGCCAATACTAGGTAATAGCAAATGTACAAAGGAAGATATTTGGATAAAGGATTCTTAGGAAAGAAGTGTTCTGATACATAAAAAGAACAGTTTTTGTTGTTTAGAAAAGGAAGTTATTACATACATATCTCACACAGAGATTTTAAAATTTCGTAGATTAGTTTGGTAGACAAACTTTATTTCAGGGAAATTTTGGAATATATCAGACCAAAAATGATACTGTATTACCTGTCTTATCGTGTCACCTTCCTGATTGCTAACTGTAATCATTTTATCTTCACCACCTAAAGCAAGCAGATTTTCTGCATTCCAACATCCACATGTGATTCTCTTAGTATGTTTTCCTGAAAAAGAGATGATTTTTGTACAGACACATGGGCTTCTCAAAAAAATTTAAAGAACCGTGATGTCAATCTGTAAGTCTAAGTAATATGCTGCCGATATTAAACAGACAAGGAATGTTAAATCTCATCAAAGCAGTTAGGGTCTAAGCAACCTTATTTAAAAGTTTATTACCAAGTTCTAAAGCAATGTAACGCTATATAAGAGCAATACTGCTTTTCAACTATTGATATGGATATGAGCATGGGCCTTACATGAAAAGATACTCTTCTCAACAAGTTTGTTTGCTTACCATATAACCAAACCTGTAACAATAATGTCTTAAGACCAGTAAATCCCAAGGCACTCAAGTTATCTTTACTATACTGAGCTTCAAAGTGTGGTAGACCCTTGGTATAAACAGATTCAATAGTCACAGTTTTGGCTATTCGTGTAAAACTAGAGCACATATGATTTCTGATAATGCTAAGATACAAATCTGAATGCACCTTAGTGGGAACTGATACTAGATGGAAGCAGTAAGTATCAGGAAACTTTTTCAGTGAGGAATCTAGCCAATGCAAAAACTCAATTTTGGGGGGGAAATCTTATACTTGACACTGTATGCATTTGTTGAAGGTCCTGGGATAGAAAAATCCTTGAGTCTCAAGATTAATTCTACAATGAAGATTAGAATGGTTAAGTATACACATTCTGGAGCCAGACTGTCTAGATTTGAATCTCGGCTCCACCACTGACTATAAAACATAGAGTAAGCTATTTAACACTTCTATTCCTTAGTCACCTATCCATAAATTAGGGATAATAGTAGGGCCTGTCTCATAGAATTGAGGATCAAATGAGTTTAAGCATTTAGAAGAGTGCCAGGCATATAGAAAGTGCTATATAAGTTTAGCTATTTTAGCTTTTTGAGAGCAGAGACATTAATTTTATTCTTTCTACCCCTTACAGAACTTAATACAGTACCTATGCTGGAAATAGGATCTAAATAAGTAGATATTAAGTGAGTAGACCCTGAGGCCAGAATCCTGGTGTGTCAGAGGCTCAGCAAGGAGGATAGTGTGGCTGGAGTAGAGGAAATAAGAAGAGAGGAGTCTGAGAGAAATCAGAGAGTCTGCAACGGCCAGGTCATGCGGGTGCTAGCTGGCCACTGTGAGGACTCTGGCTTTGACTCCGGGTGAGATGGTCTGAGCAGAAAGCTCACTCTGGCCCCTAGTTTGAGAATATTGTATTACAGCGAAAGAGCTGAAGCAGGGAAACCAGTTCAGAGATTGCAGAAACTCACATGGAAAAGATGTATGAGGCTCACACACAATGGTAACGGAAGAGGTGGTGAGAACAGGCTGGATTCTGGAAATATTTAAAGGAAGAGCCTATAAGATTTCCTGGCAAATTAGATATGGAGGAATGAGAGAGAGGAATCTAGGATGATGCTAAAGTTTTAGCCTGAAGATCTAAAAGGATGGGAGGTCATCGATGGTTGAGAGGGACAGCTGTGGGTCAAAAGGATTTGAGAGATTAAATTTGAAGTGTTTTACTAGACATCTCGTGAGAGATGTTGAATAAGCAGTTGGATATGAGTCTAGAGATAGGAAGAGATCAATATGGGACTGGTCAGGATACAGATGGCATTTCAAATCAGGAGACCAGGGCTCAAAGTGAAGGGACCACTCAGAGAAGACACTGAGATGTAGGAGAGTTTAGTGATCATAGATTAAGGGACTTGTGTGGTACACTGCAACTGGGCCCAAAGAAATGGGCATTAGGAAGGAAAGAAGAGTGCACAAAGAGGTGCAAAAAGGCCAAAGACAAACTCCTTTCTATACCCCAGAACGGGAGAAGAAAATCTCTTCCTCCACCTTCCTGTATACCTCGTGGCTTCTTTGATTCCAGTGCTTAGAACTCAGGTTAGCTTTAACATCAAGAACAGTCAACCTGTTTTGTGTGCCTACTTACAGTACTCTGGGCACTTTACATGTACTGACTTATTTAAATAATATTAACTCACAGTTAATCTACTATGGTAACTGAAGTTCAAACCATGTTATTGGGAGACCGGCAATATTTAATTAAACTGTAGTAAATGAATTTCATGTATATAAGAACCATGCAACATGAGAACTGCCTATATGTAGGCTAGTTGAAGGAAATAAATCAGTGCAAGATTCAACAAGGTTAACAGATTTTAGTTACTGTGAAATGCTGGTAGATCATGCTACCATGTAGGGGCTCTTAGAGTGGAAAGGCTTGGATTTAGGAAAGTGAGTTATTTAAAAGGAAAAAAAGCAGAGCCACAAGTCATAACCAACTCTGAGAGAGGCAGCTATATATTCAGCTAAAGGACCTAAGATATATAATTAACCTGAATCTCCTCAGGCCCATTTTACACAATTAATAAATGACTCAGAAGAGAATCAATATTCATGTTAAATACAAAGATCACCTATAAAATCATGTATATGTGACAAATACCTGACACAAAATAATCATGCTTTGACAAATTATTTTCTTATATGTCAAGTGTCAAATGTTCTGGGGCCTGTAAGTTAACTGCTAGGGTGTTCCTATAGATGAAGTGGGATACAAAAAAAATGCCTAACTGAAGTCAAATAGTCAATTTATATGGTGAAAGTTGATTTTTGTAATATTTTGTTTAGTTTTTCAAATGGATCAATGGCATTACCTTTTGGCTGAAGCACCAAAAATATAAATATTAAAGATAGACATATATGTGAAAAAAATTGAAATAATTACGTGTCCTTAATTGAAAGGCACTTTCTCAAGTATTCTGTGGGCACTCTTATCTCTAGAGTTTAATTCTTCCTTAGCAATAAATTATAATTTTTTGGCTACCTGGGTATAATTAAGCCTACCAGTTTCACCATTTACCAGCATGATGTTATAATAATTGAAAAGAATTGATCTGGTTCTTCTTGTGTGTTCAGAAGGCAGATGCTAATGACCACAGATTCGGGGAATCAAAGAGTCTGAACCAAGGTAAAACAAGGAACAAACACCCTCTCACCATATACCCTGAGGCAAATATAACTCACAGTGCATACCTAGACTAAATTGGTGTTTGGAGAGTGAAAGATTAGAATTAAGAATGTAGATATATTCTGACCAAATAGTCACCAAATGTTTCAGTCCACCCACTAACGTGTTGATATGCACATGAGCTATTCCATGTCCAAAGGTACAATTTGCTAGTAATGTCCTGGTGTTCAAAGGCACAGGCTGACCTTAGAGCAACCAGTCTATGTGGCCTGGTAATTCTTAGTAGACAGTGAAGAGGGATCTTATAGTTTAGCTAGTTACAGAGCTTGACCAGGGGAGCTTTACTACTATACAATTTCCCTTGCAATATCAGCAAAATCTGAGGCAGTAAAACATACATTTATGTAAAGCATCTCAAATAGTGAGCAGTATTTCCAGCTACAACCTACCCAGCACAGGAATCTTTCGAGATGTCTGACGATTATAAATAAGCAAATTTCCTTTAACAGTTCCAACAGCCAGGAAACTTCCAATTTTTGACCAAAGAAGGAAAGACATTTGATCCCTGTAACATTAAGATATAAATCACTAAAAAATTCAGTCATAATCTCCAGATAGTTCTTTTAAAAAGTATTTCATGAATAACTTTAATATCTACTTAGAAACTGAAGTACAAAATTAGAACTTAATGCTTTAGGACAAAGACTAAGGGCTAAAGACATTTTGGAGATGCTATAAAATGATCTTACGGTCAGTTAGACCTAAAATACGTATGTAATGAATAGAAACTCTACTTCAGTCGTGATGGAACCTCAAATTTCATAAAATGACTCATTATGAGATAGTTTAGTCTAATGATAGTTGTAAATGTGGAAAAATTAAAAATTAATGGATGATGACACCATATGCTTTAAAAAAGAAGTAGGGTCTGGGGTGCCTGGGTGGCTTAGTCAGTTAAGCGTCTGACTCTTAATTTTGGCTCAGGTCATGATCTCAGGGTTGTGAGATTGAGCCCCGCATCAGGCTCCACACTGGGCCATGGAGCCTGCTTAAGATTCTCTCTCTCTCCCTCTCCCTCAGCCTCCCCACCTTAAAAATTTTTTTTTTTAATTTTAAAAGTAGGGTCCTATAACATATTAAATTGGAAAAACCATTGGGAATTCACCACCTTAATTAAATAGGACATATCTTTTCTAGCTCTGTCACTTTTTAAAGTTTTTATTTAAATTCCAATTAGTTGGGGCACCCGGGTGGCTCCATCGGTTAAGCAACGAAAGGGACATGTTTAATAGGTAAAATGATTTGGAAAGACCTCAAACTTAATGGCAAAGTAGATTTGATATATCACATTATATAACTGGTATGTTCTGCTTCAGTAACGTGAGAATTTAAAACTACATAAGGGGGGGCACCTGGGTGGCTCAGTCGGTTAAGTGGTTAAGCGTCTGCCTTCAGCTCAGGGTCCTGGGATCAAGTCCTGCATTGGGCTCCCTACCCAGTAGGGAGGCTGCTTCTCCCTCTCCCTCTGCCTCTCCCCCCTGCTCATGCTCTTTCTCTCTTTCTCTCAAATAAATAAAATCTTAAAAAAAATAAATTCCAATTAGCTAAAACATACAGTATAATATTAGTCTCAGGTGTGCAATATAGTAATTGAGCACTTCATACATTACCTGGTGCTCATTAGGACAACTGCACTCCTTAATCCCCATCACCTCTCTCACCTATCCTTCCCCCTCGCCCCCCCCCCCCCCCCCCCCCCCCCCGTCACCTCCCCTCTCCCGTCACCTCCCCTCCGGTAACCATCAGTTTGTTCTCTACAGTTATTTTTTTTTAAGTATTTTTATTTATTTATTTGAGAGAGAGTGAAAGCGAGAGAAATCACAGGGAGATGGAGAAGCAGACTCCCGGCTGAGCAGAGAGCCTGACGCTGTGCTTGATCCCAGGACCCTGGGATCATGACCTGAGTGGAAGGCAGACACTTAACCGACCGAGCCACCCAGGCACCCCTGTTCTCTATAGTTAAAAGTGTTTCTGGGCACCTGGGTGGCTCAGTTGGTTAAGCAACTGCCTTCGGCTCAGGTCACGATCCTGGATCAAGTCCCGCATCGGGCTCCCTGCTCGGCAGGGACTCTGCTTCGCCCTATAACCCTCGCCCCCCTCATGTGCTCTCTCTCAAATAAATAAATAAAATCTTTTAAAAAAAAAAGTTTCTTCGTTTGCCTTTTTCTCTTTTGCTTATTTGTTTTGTTTCTTGAATACCACATAAGAATAAAATCATATGGTATTTGTCTTCCACTGGTTGACTTATTTCATTTAGCATTATACTCTCTGGCTCGATTGATGTTGCAAATCGAAAGATTTCTTTCTTTTTTATGGCTAATAGTCCATTGTATATATGTGTGTATATATCTATGTGTGTATATACATATAGATATACACATATGTACACACACACACACACACACACACACACACACACAGCGCATCTTTATCCACTCATCAGTCAATGGGACACTTGGGCTGTTTCCATAATTTGGCTATTGTAGATAATGCTTCTATAAACATCGGGGTGCATGTATCCCTTTGAATTAGTATTTTTGTATTCTCTGGGTAAATACCTCGAGTGGTACAACTGAAGGATTGTAGGGTAGTTCTATTTTTTACTTTTTGAAGAACCTCCATACTGTTTTCCAGAGTGGCTGCACCAGTTTGCATTTCTACCAACAGTACAAGAGGGTTCCCCTTTCTCCACAACTGCACCAATACCTACTGCTTCTTTGTTTTTGATTTTAGCTATTCTGACAGGCGTGAGGTCATTATAGTTTTGATTTGCATTTCCCTGATAAGTGATGTGAGCATCTTTTCATATGTCTACTGGCCATCTGTATTTCTTCTGCTCATTTTTAAATTGGATAATTCATTTTTTGGGTGTTGAGTTTTGTAAGTTCTTCATATATTTTGGATACTAACCCTTTACTGGATATGTCATTTGCAAATATCTTCTCCCATTCTGTAGGTTGCCTTTTAGTTTTGTTGACTGTTTCCCTCCCTGTGCAAAAGCTTGTTATTTTGATGTAGTCCCAAGAGTTTACTTTTGATTTTGTTTGCCTTCCCTCAGGAGACATACCTAGAAAGAAGCTGCAAAGGCCGATGTCAAAGAAGTTATTGCCTGTGTTCTCTTCTAGGATTTTTATGTTTTCAGGTTTCACATTTAGGTCTTTAATTCATTTTGAATTTATTTTTGTGTCTGGTGTAAGAAAATGGTCCAGTTTCATTCTTCTGCATGTTGCTATCCACTTTTCCCCACACCATTTGTTGAAGAGCCTGTCTTTTTTCCATTGGATATTCTTTCCTGCTTTGTTGAAGATTAATTGATCATAAAATTGTAGGTTCATTTCTGGGTTTTCAATTCTGTTCCACTGATTATGTGCCTATTTTTGTGCCAGTACTATACTGTTTTGCTCACTACAGCTTTATAATATAACTTGAAGTCTGGAATTGTGATGCCTCCAGCTTTGCTTTTATTTTTAAGGTTGTTTTGGCTATTTGGGGTCTTTCGTGGTTCCATACAAATTTTAGGATTGTTCATTCTAGTTCTGTGAAAAATGCTGTTGGTATTTTGATAGGGATTGCATTAAATGTGTAGATTGCTTTGGGTAGTATGGACATTTTAACAATATTTGTTCTTCTAATCCATGAGCATGGAATGTCTTTCCATTTCTTTGTGTCGTCTTCTTCAATTTCTTTCATCAGTGCTTTATAGTTTCCAGAGTACAGGTCTTTCACATCTTTAGTTAGATTTATTCCTAGGTATCTTATGGTTTTTTGGTGCAATTTTAAGTGGGCTTGATTTCTTAATTTCTCCTTCTGCTGCTTCATTATTGGTGTAAAGAAATGTAATTTCTGTATATTGATTTTGTATCCTGTGACTTTACTGAATTCCTGTATCAGTTCTAGCAGTTTTTTGGTGGAGTCTTTTGGGTTTTCTATATATAGTATCATGTCATCTGCAAATAGTGGAACTTTTCCTTTTTCCTTGCCGATTTGGTTGCCTTTTATTTCTTTTTGTTGTCTGACTGCTGTGGCTAGGACTTCCAGTATGATGAATAAAAGTGGTGGGAGTGGACATCCTTGTCTCATTCCTAACTTTAGGGGAAAAGCTTTCAGTTTCAGGTGGTGTTAGCTGTGGGTTTTTCATATATGGCCTTTGTTATGTTGAGGTAGGTTCCCTCTAAACCTACTTTTAAGGGGTTTTATCATGAATGGATACTATACTTTATTGAATGCTTTTTCTGTGTCTATTGAAACAATCATATGGTTCCTATCCTTTATTAATGTGGTGTATCACATTGACTGATTTGCAAATATTGAACCCCTACTGCAACCCAGGAAAAAGTCCTGCCTGATTGTGGTTAATGATTTTTTTTTTCTTTAAGTAGGCTCCATGCCCAACATGGGGCTTGAACTCATGACCCTGAGACTGAGTTGCATGCTTTACTGGCAGAGCCAGCCAAGCACCCTATGGTGAATGATTTTTTTAGTGTATTGTCGGATCGGGTTTGCTAGTATTTTATGGAGAATTTCTGCATCCATGTTCATTAAGGATATTGGCCTATAATTCTTTTTATCTGGTTTTGGTACCAGGGTAATGCTGGCCTCATTGAATGAATTTGGAAGTTTTCTTTCCTTTTCTATTTTTTGGAACAGTTTGAGAAGAACAGACACTAACTCTTCTTTAAATGTTTTGTAGAATTCGCCCGTGAAGCCATTTCGTTCTGGACTTTTGTATGTTGGGAATTTTGATTATGGACTCAATTTCTTTGCTGGTTATTGGTCTGTTCAAGTTTTCTACTTCTTCCTGTTTCAGTTTCGGTAATTTATTTGTTTCTAGGAATTTAACCATTTCTTTCAGGTTGTCCCATTTGTTGGCATATAGTTTTTCATAATATTCTCTTGTAATTGTATTTCTGGGTGTTGGTTGTTATTTCTTCTCTCTTATTTGTGATTTTGTTTATTTAGGTCCTTTCTCTTTTCTTTTTGATAACTGGCTGGAGGCTTATATTATTGATTTTTTTCACAGAACCAGCTCCTAATTTCATTGATCTGTTCTATCGTTTTTTAAGTTTCCAAATCATTTATTTTTGCTCTAATCTTTATTATTTCCTTCCTTCTGTTGGCTTCAACCTTCATTTGTTGTTCTTTTTCTAGCGCCTTTAGGTGTACGGTTAGGTTGTTTATTTCAGATTTTTCTTGCTTCTTGAGGTAAGCCTGTATTGCTATATGTTTCCCTCTAAGGACTGCTTATGCTGCATCCCAAAGGTTTTGGACTGTTGTGTTTCCATTTTCATTTGTTTCCATGTATTTTTTAATTTCTTCCTTTATTTTCTGGTTGACCCATTCATTGCTTAGTAGCACGTTATTTAACCTCCATGTATTTGTGGTCTTTCCAGATTTTTTCTTGTGGTTGACTTCTAGTTTCATAGCATTGTGGTCAGAAAAGGTGCATAGTATGACTTCAATCTTCTATTTGTTAAGGCCTGTTTTGTGTCCTAATACGTGGTCTATTCTGAAGAATGTTCCATATGCACTTGAAACAATGTGTTTCTGGGGTGCCTGGGTGGTTCAGTCAGTTAAGCATTTGACTCTTGATTTCGGCTCCGGTCATGATCTCAGGGTTGTGAGACTGAGCCCTGTGTTGGGCTCAAATGCTGAGCATGGGGTCTGTTTAAGATTCTTTCTCAAAAAAAAAAAAGCAAATGAAAGAATATGTATTCTGCTGTTTTAGGATGGAATGTTCTGAATATATCTGTTAAGTCCATCTGGTCCACTATGTCATCAAGGCCATTGTTTCCTTGTTGATTTTCTGTTTAGATGATCTGTCCATTGATGTAAGTGGGGTGTTAAGGTCCCCTACTATTACTGTGTTATTGATTAGTTCCTTTATGTTTGTTATTGTTTTATATATTTGGGTGCTCCCATGCTGGGTATATAAATATTTAAAATTGTTATATCTTCTTGTCCCTTTTATTATACAGTCTCCTTCTTTGTCTTCGTGTTAAAGTCTAGTTTGTCCAATGTAAGTATTGCTACTCCGGCTTTCCTTTGACATACATTTGCATGATGCTTCTCCATCCTCCTCACTTGCAATCTGCAGGTGTCTTTAGGTCTAAAATGAGTCTCTTGTAGGCAGCACATAGATGGGTCTTGTTTTTTTATCCATTCTGACAGCCTATTTTTTTATTTAGTCCATTTACATTCAAAGTAATTACTGACAGATATGTATTTATTGCCATTTTATTACTTGTTTTGTGGTTGTTCCTGGAGATTTTCTCTGGCCCTCTCTTGTCTTTCTCTCTTTCATGGTTTGCTGATTTTCTTTAGTGATATATTTGGATTTCTTTCTCCTATTCTTTGCACGTTTATTAGCCATGTTTGAGATATTACCATTAGGTTTGTATATAACCTCTTCTGTAAATAGCAGTCTATATTAAGTTGATGGTCGATTCAATTTGAACCCATTCTTTTCTCCTCTCCACTCCCCACATTTTAGGTACATCTTATTTATATCCTTTTTTTGTGTGAGTTCCTTGATTTTTTACAGAAATAGTCTATAAAATTGTGCTTCCTCCTTTATACTGTCACTTTTGGTTGCTCCTTTGCACTCAAAGAGTCCCTTTTAATATTTCTTGCAGGGCTGGTTTAGTGGTCATGAACTCCTTTAGTTTGTTTGGGAAATCTCTCCTTCTGTTCTGAATGATATCCTTGCTGGATGGAGCATTCTTGGCTGCAGATTTTTCCTATCCAGCACTTTGAAGATACCATGTCACTCCCTTCTGGTTTGCTAAATTTCTGTTGAAAAGTCTCCTGCTAGCCTTACGGGTTCTCCCTTGTAAATTAGTGACCTCTTTTGCTGCTTTGAATACTTTTTATTACTATATTTTGCAAATATAATTACAATATGTCTTGGTGTGGGCCCGTTTTGTTGCTTTTGATAGGAATTCTCTGTGCCTCCTGGATCTTGATGTCTGTTTCCTACTCCAGATTAGGAAAGTTTTTAGCTATTATTTCCTCAAAAAATTTTTCTGCCCCCTTTTCTCTCTTTTCTTCTTCTGGGACTCTTATAATAGGAATGTTATTACATTTAATAAAGTCACTGTTTCCCTCAGTCTATTCTCGTGTTGCATAATTCTTCTTTCTTTTGTTCAGCTTCATTGCTTTCCATTACTTTGTCTTCTAAGTCATTCATTCATTCCTTTGGGTCTTTCAGCCTGCTGTTCATTGCATCAAGCATGTTTCTGATCTTGTTTATTGCACTCTTCATCTCTGATTCTTTTTTAACTCTTTTATCTCTTTGGTGTCTCACTGATGTCTTCCATTTTTTTCTCAAGCACAGTGGAGTATCCTTATGATTGTTGCTTTAAATTCTCCACCAGGCATGTTACTTATATCTATTTCACTTAGATCTCTGGCTGTCATCTTATTTTGTTCATTTGGGATAAATTCTTTTGTCTTCTCATTTTTTCTAAGTCTCTGCCTTCTTTTGTGTGTTAGAAAAGCCAGTCTGTCTCCTGCTCCTGAATGTAATGGCCTTATGAAGAGGTCATGTGGTGCCCAGGGCCTGGTGCTCTAGGGAGTGCCCCCAATGTGTGTTGCATGCACTCTGCTATTGTGTTTTGGCTGCTCTATATCCTTCAGGCCAGTCATCTGCAGAGGCTCTCCTTGCCTGCTGTGTGCAGTGTTTGGTCCCTGACCTGAATGTGCTGAGTTTTAACTAGGTGTGCTTTGGTCTGATTGTGAAATGAGATGTGTCACCACCTCCACCAGAACTGAGGCCCTGCAGCACTCTCTGGTTGGGAGACATGGTATGGGCAGGGGTTTGTGCTGATCTTCCGGGGGCAGGGGGGAATGAGGTAAGCATGACTGAGAAAAGCAGTTCCACCAAAGCGCAGGGAGTGCTTAGTATAAGCAAGTTAGGCAGCCAGTACCCATGCTGCACTGCTTCTGCAGGTGGCTCTGTGTTTATGCTGAGGGGTAGGAGAAATGGTGCTGACCTACTCCTTTGTTCCTGGAGAGGTATCTCTGTGAATACTATCTCTCAGGGACATGCTCCAGCAAGAGCAAATAATTTCCCCATTTTGTGCCCTGGGCTCTCTTCAGATGTTGTTTCCATGCTGTACATCCCAGGTTGTTTCCCCACCTTCTCTCTAGGAGTGAGGCAGGGCCTTCCAGGATCTATCCTAGCCAAGCCCACTGACACTGAAAACTCCAGGCTTTAAGCCCCACTGGTCACAAGAATTCATAAAATTCAGCCCCTCTCATTTTCCACACCAAAGGCTTTGAGAAAATGTTCTACTTCTGTGTTCCCCTGTGTGTTCCTCTCTCTGTTGCCCTTCTCCGTGGCCATGGCTCCTTCCTCTCTACAGCAGCCAGGAGCCGTTTCTTCACCATGCCTCCACACTTTTTACCTTCTTCATCGTGGCCTCTTCTCTCCCTTTAGTTGTGGAGTCTGTTCTGTCAGTCTTCTGGTTGATTTCTGGGGTGTTTAGGATTTGATAGTTAATGAGTTGTATTCGTGAGATGAAGTAAGCCTGGGGTTCTCCTACTCCATGGCCATCTTCCTGTCTCTTCCTGTCTCTGTCACTATTAAGATTAGCTCACTCAGAAAGTGGTAGAAAGCACATTTACCTACCACCAGTTCTTAAGTACATTCTAAGACCTACTGGTTGAACTTCCATACAATTCCCTACTGAATGACATCAGGACTCCTGGGAAAGTAGCTCATCCTATGTATCAAGGAAAGAAATCACAATGGGTGTAGAAAAGTGGTTCTGAAAATGCAATCCCAGGACCAACAGCATCACTTAGGAACTTTAGAAATGCCAGTTCTCTGGTCCCAGCCCAGGCCTACGGAATGAAAAACTCTGGGGGTGGCGCCCAGCTATCTGTATTTTAATAGGTACTTTGATACAGCTAAAGTTTGAGAACCACTGATAGACCATTTACTGTTTACAGAAAGCAACACTGCTTTCAAGAATGCTGATATACGGAAGACCAAAATTCACTTAAAGTATATGGAAAGTCAGTTGTAACAATAGGTGAATATAATAAAATGTTTAGTTAGAAAATTACTTCTAATAAGTACTAATATCCCAGGCTGCTGGGTTTCATCTATTAAGTGTATGTTTTTAAAAGATCAATATGCTTGTTTCTCTATCTGTTTAAGCAGGTGTGACAGCTATGAGAATATGCCTCTTAGATCTCTAGCTATGGAATGTGTAACTGATGAAGGGCCCCACTGGAATCCATCACCTTGACATGCTAGGGCCATGCCTTCCCATAGGCTGCTCCCAGACAGTAACTGAGTGGGCAGGGATACTATTGATGCCCATTCCTGGGAGACATAGGATTCCACTGATGGGTAACTTTGGCTTAAAGTCTCCTCAGAGGCCTAGCTGAACTTAGAATTGGGCTGCAGTATAAGATGCTTCTACCCAATGTTTCTTCCTTCCCTATCCCCTTTACAAGGGTCAGACATGCACTGTGGCTCTTCTAACCTGCCCCTCTATGTTTCCTCACTGGCATTTCCTGTAGTAAATCTCACACACTCAATCCTATCTGGAATTGCTTTTCAGAAAACATGAATAGAAAGAATTGTGAGCACCAGAGAAAGGAGGAACCACATGAGAAGCACAAGGTCTGATCAGCAACAGTGGTCACATTTAATAAGAGTAGTTTGACAAGAGTCCATTCAATAGTTTACCATCACTAACAGTCACATAACAACCAACTAGAAAAAGAGTTAAACAGTACGTTCCAAGAAGATCAAGTAGCCAAATATCCTCAAAAGAAAGAGCCAGCTGAACAGACTCCATCTTTCTTTTCTTCAGAGATAAGGCCTCTAGAAGGCCCTACAAATTACAGTAAGATACTATGGCACACATAAGTTCCCAGTAATGCCAGCAGATCAGGACAATATATAGTAATTACATGTATTTTTGACCAAGTTAAACTTAAAGAATATATTATTTAGGGAAATGCACGTGGCTATAAAAAAAAAAAATGCAACCTATGTGAAAGGCACAGGTTTAAAAAAGTCTTGCTGAGGGCTCCTGGGTGGCTTAGTTGGTTAAGCGACTGCCTTCGGCTCAGGTCATGATCCTGGAGTCCTGGGATCGAGTCCCACATTGGGCTCCCTGCTAAGCAGGGAGTCTGCTTCTCCCTCTGACCCTCCCCCCTCTCATGTGCTCTCTCTCATTCTTGCTCTCTCAAGTAAATAAAATCTTTAAAAAATAAAAAAATAAAAATAAATAAAAAAAGTCTTGCTGATATGACAACTGAAGGTCAATTAGAAAAGAGGCTGAGTAGGATGACTAGAATTCAGGTCTGAATGGCCTTGGGAGAAATAACCATGTCCAGTAATCCAACCACAAATCAACTGTTTGATAAATGCGATGCTGTATTTTGAGTTTTCTCTGGAAAGATAGCTGTACCCCAAGGACATAACTCCTATAAGCCTAGGTAGGATCAGGGGAAGTACCACTATAATTCTAAGAAGTTATAAAAATACACTTAGTAAAAATTAATAAATTCAATCCATTGTGTTAACATAATAATTTAAGATAGTTAAGTGACATTGTAGTAAGTTTTGCAATGATTATATTTGAATATGTTTTGTGTATTATTTAAGATGTTCGAAATGCTCAAAAGAATAAATTCCAATTAAATTTGTAAATGGAATTTAAATTTTTCAAGGAAATGTTTGCAAAATGAATATATTTAAGAAAAACTGATATTCAAAATTGTGTTTAAGTATCTTAGTGTAATAGACTGACCTCTAAATAAAAAACAAATAGTAGTGGGTATACTTTTGTATATACAAAAGCCCTTTAAATATTAAATATTAATATAAACTAACATTTAATTGGTTCTGCCTTGATAATTACAATAACACCCACCATTCACTGAATTCTTAATTTCATGCCTGGCCATGACACACAATTAAATGTCACAACAACTCTTGAGATGATGTGAGGAAATGGATCTGTGGGAAGACAGACAGCAGAGGCAGACATATACCAGTCTGAAACACCTTGGATTAATTATGCATTTTTCTCCAGGTGAGAACATGTTCTCACTGTGCTGAACTTGGTTCAAGAACCAATACTTGATGTTTAAAAATATTCTCTTGAATTGAAGAACAGAGTATGTAAAATCTTTTTAAAAAGTGATGCATACCCAAAGTGTAAAAGGACAGAGCAAGAAATGAAGGTTCTCAAACCTATCAAGATTTTATGATGGGTGGACAATAATCCCCTGTGAATGCATGCTTCATGTGTCAATTTGGAGGGTTAAGGAAAACGACACTAAGGTTACCTTTCATCCTGTTCTGCATGGCCACCTTGCTTCCTCTGGGTTGTTACTCCTTGGCAAACTGGAAATTTATAGTCTAATCTTACAATATGTGTGTGGCCTATCTGCAGGTCACATGATACCATGAGGCAGATATTATTATTACACACATCCCATATACAAGAAGAAACTGAGGTTTAGAGAGAGGTAAAGCAACTCGTTCAAGGTTGAACTGCCAAGTTTTAGTTGTAAATAAATTTTTCTATTCCATATGTTAAAGTGGTTTCTACTTTAGCAGAGATCTGTAATTTATTGTTTGCCCAGTATATTTTCCATTTGGGAACTGTACCACCCTTGATCCGACTCTTCACTTACTGGGATTTTCAATCCCATGGCCCTGCCTACCCTATTCAGAGACCTTCTGAGTAACTGAGCAGACACTGGTGATGTGATGGGGATATGCTCTTCTCTTGGTGTAACTTGCTGTGAAGAATGACATAAGCCAAGAGTTGGCAGCAGCCATGGAGAGAGTCTGACTTAGAATAAAGTCAATACAGAGAAAGGAAGAGCTCAGAGATGGAAAGAGAGTCTTGACTGCATCACTAGAACCCCTAGATCCAGCAATGCCTGAGGCCAAGCCCATTTCTGGATTTTTCCAGATGTTTTGTCTCATCTTTGGACATTTTAGTCTGTTCCACTGAAAGCAACTTTTTAAGAAGCCACTGATAGTTTACAATCATAACAATTTTATTCTAATTAATTGGGTAAAATCAATAGGATTATATGTAATGATAAAAAAAGAAACTTTCTTTCAGAGGAAAATGACTCACAAATGCATCTTTATAATGATAGCAGTTAAGTATTGTTAGTGTCAAACCTACAAATAACCATATTTGTAAGTGAAGATTTAAAATAAAAAAGTTATTCTTACCTCATACCACTGTCTAATTGGCTGGTTTTATTTGTGTTGGCATCCCATAGATAAATGCAACTAGATTTGTCAGCAATCACTGCTAGGATATCTCCATCTTTATCCCAATCCATAGCAACACAGTTACTTTTAAAAAAGAGAGCAAAATATCACTACACGTTTTCTTAAAGTAGGGAAAAGAAATTTAAATATCTATTTGTAATTTTTATCTACAATAGGACCAATCTATTTTGAGTAGGTCATAAACTTTCTAAAGTGAGAAATACAATTCACTATTGACTGCTTAGAAAATATTAAATTTTCTTTTTTTTAGAGAGAGAGTGTGCAAGATGGGAGTGGGGGAGGGGCAAAGGGAGAGAATTTTTTTTATGTTATGTTAATCACCATGCATTACATCATTAGTTTTTGATGTAGTGTTCCATGATTCATTGTTTGCATATAACATCCAGTGCTCCATTCAGTACGTGCCTTCTTTAATACCCATCACCAGGCTTACCCATCCCCCTAGCCCCCCTCCCCTCTAGAACCCTCAGTTTGTTTCTCAGAGTCCATAGTCTTTCATGGTTCAGGGAGAGAATCTTAAGCAGACTCTGTGCTCAGCGGATGTGGGGCTCCATCCCACAACCCTGAGATCATGACCTGAGCTGAAACCAAGAGGCGGATGCTTAACCAACTGAGTCATCCAGGTGCCCCACTAAGTTAAATTTTTTATTGTTGTTGAGGGGATGGGAAAAACTTAAATTCTATTTTACGTACCATTTATATATACTACATTAAATATAATCACACCTAATAAGTTAGCAGATTTTCTTAGATACTATTAAGATCCTGGCCTTTGGTAAAACAAACTCATCAAGCACCTCTACAAAGGAATCACATTTGGAATCAAGGGGTAATTTGTATGACCAAGTGCTGAAAGGTTATTTCAGATTTACAGAGAGAAAAAGCAGGTACAGATAAAAAATGAAGTTATATCCAGATAAATTGTGTATAAAACAGATCATGGTTGGGTAGATGTGGGATTGCAAATAATGGAAAAACTAGATTTTGGAAGTGGTAAGAAATGTTATTTTCATTTTGTATCATAATAGAATAAGAGTGATGCAATTAAAATGACAAAACAGTTATAAATAGGAAATGCTTTTTAAATATGTTATTGCTCAAAATTATTTCAAAGTATTTATTATAAATCAAAAGCTTCCTTGAGGATTAACTTTTTCTTCTCTGATCCTATGTTTCATTTTGAGACTCTGTTCTGGGATATCAGCTAAGCCATACTCAGAATTACAGTTAAGACAATTGGGAGTTACTCTGGTCATTTTATTTTTCAAAATGCTAAAATATGTTTTGGGATCTTAATTTTCTCTAGTATTTTCAGAGATTTGGGAAGTATGAAAGAGGGAAGCTTTCAAATTTTTTATAAAATCATCTAACAATTAAAGACAATACATACGGTATTTTATTTATCTAGAGATCCTCTATCAGTTGAATTCAGCTACGATAAATACAGCAAAAGAATTCAGAGGTTAAAAAATAGTACGCCTCCCCCCAAAATATATATATATGGCCTTTGTGTAAACAAAATAGAGGTCACAGAGATGATGCAAAAAACCTCATATAATTTACTCAAAGAAGTTCTTTACTAAGTGCCTTCTTATTTTTGGACATAATTACAACTATCTTGACATCTGTTTCCCAAAATATAGAAAACAATTAATAAAGCAATGGGAAATGCCAAAACGGTGGCATCAGGTAAGTGGGGCACAGCAGGAGGTGGGAAAGGCTGTTAGAGACTAAAAGAAGACAATCTGATTTGCAAAGATGGTGGCAATAAACTACAGAAAGCAGACATGAATTTAAAAAGCATGGCAGCATAAGACCATTTAGGTGAGGGACTACTTATCTTAATAACGATTGAGACTATCAATAAAATAACTAATAAAGGTAATGATTACACAGAATCATTAAAAATGCTTATGTTATGGGGCGCCTGGATGGCGCAGTTGGTTAAGCATCTGACTCTTGGTTTCGGCTCAGGTTGTGATCTCAGGGTCCTCGGATGGAGCCCCAAGTTGGTGCAGAGTCTGCTTGAGACTGTCTCCCTCTGCCCCTGCACATGTGCTCGTGCTCTCTCTAAAATAAATAAATAAATCTTTAAAAAAATGCTTAAGTTATGTTTTGTGTAATCTAGAATGATTTCCTGGAAATGGATAGGCTTTGTCCTGTAAAAAGTACCAAGGTGTGGGAGGCGGAGCAAGATGGCGGAGGAGTAGGAGACCTAGATTTCGTCTGGTCTCAGGAATTCAGCTGAATAGGGATCAAACCATTCTGAACACCTACGAACTCAACAGGAGACTGAAGAAGAGAGTAGCAACAACTCTCTGAACAGAAAAGTGACCACTTTCTGGAAGGTAGGACGTGCGGAGAAGTGAATCCGAGGCGATATTCGGGAGGATAGACGGCGGGGGAGGGGCCTCCGCCGGCCGCTTCTGGCAAGTGCTAGAGCCGCGGAGCACAAAATCGGACCTTTTAGAAGTTGGCTCCGTGGAGGGACGTCGCTGCAGTGGCTAAGCGGGGGGTGGAATCCTCCCGGGACAGTGTGGTCTCAGGACCCTCGGGGTCACAGAGAGACCGGGGGTGCCTGAGTGCGCCAGAGCTCCCAGGTATCGGAGCGGGGAAGCCGGCTGCAGAGACGGAGCAGAGTCGCGGGCTCTCAGCTCGGGGTTGCCATA